>NC_059405.1:3618022-4240696 GCF_905220565.1 Melitaea cinxia | reverse complement strand
GAGCAGGGTCACTACAAACTGCGCCAACGGGCTAGTCGAATTTGATTGTACCGTAAAGGTAGAGATGATGATTATTCATTGCGTATTTAAATATCAAATACGATGAATTTACATGACATTGGAGAAACCTAAATTACAATGACATACAATATCCATCGTAATTGAAACACATGCGCGTGTTGGAGGCGCAGTTATCAATATTTCCTTGAGTGATATAAATTAAACTGTTATTAAAGTCAATTGATGAAAATAAGAAATGAAAAAGTACCCTTTAAGAATTATTAACGAAGCATACAGTTTCAGAGAACATATTAAAAATAACAAAAAAAAAAGAAGAAGAAAAAATAAGTTTAATTTTGATAAATGTTAGTCTTTCTTTTTTCACAAAATAATACAAAAACGGTTATATTTATTACATCTTTGGCCATATTCAAATTTGTTTTAAATATTGCAACACATTTTCCTCGTAGTTACAAAATAATTGAGCAAACTGGATTCGATCAAAATGACCCTTTCTAAGTAGCGCGTAAAGGCTACTAAGTATTGACGTCACGTGTTGTTGACTTTTCTCTTCGCACGATGACCGCTAGGCTAGTGTGATGGCACTATTATAAACGTCTATCCAGTGAATGCCAAAGGTTGACAGTGTGTAATAATAATATTAAGGCTAGTTGGTTAGTATGAAGCAGTGAGTAACCTACCGTTAAGATATTTACAAAATGACCGACTTAAAAATTCGGCGATACAACATTATATGAGAGTAAGAAATACCAAACTGCATTTTTGAAGATCTTTTCCTCGCTACATGTTGCTACGTTACACTTATAAATAAATGTAGTAATTGCATTTATAAAATGTAGGTACTTTAAATGATATTTATTTAACGTAGGTAATATATGAATGATCTTGTTTCATTATTAAAATATTATACTATATTATAATAATATAGACATATTTATTACCATTTACTTAAATAAATGACAAAACAGAACAAATTACTTAAACATAGTCTAAAGAATTCAATTGATTATAAGTACTTTTTAGCCGATTTCCAAAGAAGGAAGAGGTTCTCAATTCGATTGTATTATATTTTATTTTTTTGGTTTTCTGAAATACTAAATGTCCGTTGTGATCCCTCCCGGTATCAACTCTTGTCACATTGATCATTGCTACTTTGTTTCTAATAATTGTAGCACGATATTTACCTTACAATTTTCATCAACAAAATACGCAACATCAAAATTGATTTTTAAATCACTTCCGAGTCTATTTCGTTCAAAATAAATGAATTCTGATCTGAGAAGTACTTTTCGAGTTATTAACTAATAATGCGTATTTACTTGACTATTTTTTCGCCGACCACCGTTGTATTATACCTCTTAACTTTTTTCTGTGTGTATTAATTTTAATGAATCTTGTTTTAATCGAAAGCTGACGCTGGTCTTGCGGTCTTCCTTTCGGTCGGAGATCCTTTCTTAAACATCTATAAGAAAATGTCATCTTTGTTCTTTCAACAACAGATTAATGATTCCGGGGACAAGAAGACTGAAGTTGTCAACTGTATCTATCATAATTCTAGTATGAAGATGAACTTTGGTTTTAAATGTCAGGTCTTCGAGAAAATAGATGTATCCATTCATATACATATCTGATTATTTTTCTGAATATATGATGAAGATGATTGATCAATTAATTAAAAAAATAAACAGAAAAAAAGGATGCGTACAAATGACGTCACAAAGTCGAATTCACTGCATCGAATCGAAACCGCAAACCGTACACGGTTTTATATCCGATGCGGCTTTAAGGTCTGACAACTGAGTTATTTATAACATTATATTACTACTAATAACTCTTTTTATATATAAGAAATTTATTTAAAATGTTTTAAAACTTACAATTTAAAATATATAGATTGTAAAAAATATTTTCACAAAAAATGCAGGTGGAAATTGTTTTGAGTTTTGAAGACACGACACTAGTAGTCAGTCTGATTTCCACCCGATTCCGATCCACTCCAGCATTGATTCGGGTGTGCCCAGGTCCCAGTACCGTTTTTATTCGTGTACACAGACAGACATTCGATCCGGTTCTGATCCGGTTTTCTTGGCTGCGGTGCTGTCTACACGCAATCTAATAGTATTTGAAAACAAAGAGTCAAAATAACGAATGATTTTATGGTTATTAAGCTTTAATTGTTATTTTTTATACATATAATCTATTAAATTACGCCTCACGTGACTTGATTGCCAACAGAAGATGTAAAATTAAGAAAATCTCATTTAACAAAAAGTTATCTATCTTAAGATAATTTCAAGATTAGTAGGTAATACTTGAGGTAAAATAATACTAATATAAAGTGGGTACACTGTTTATTAACATACATAAGAATAGATTGTTTTAAGTAATAATTGTGTTTACTAGCAAACGAAAAAAACCGACTACAATTTAATCAACAAATAATACAAAATAAGTAGACGAAAAAATTAACAAACGTACTAGTCGCCTCTACGATTTTCGAAGGTTACCCTCGATTTCTCTGGGATGCCATCATCAGATCCCGGTTTCCATTCCACCGTTGGGATATCTCCTATAATCATCAAATTCGGTTCAGAAACGACAAAGTTATCCGCGAACACGCATTAAAAAAAATACGATCGAATTGAGAAACCTTCTCCTTTTTTTAAGTCGGATAAAATAGTATTACAACTATAATGCGGCGTCCTGTACCAATGAAAGCGCTCGAAAACAGTTTCAAAAGAATTTTTCGATAATTTTAAAACAACGAGTAAATTTACGTATCATTTAAAAATAATGGTTAGATGAGGGTATTTATTTAATTTATCTTTTATTCAAATTGTGAAATAGGATAGTAATTAATATGAATAAATAAAAAATATATAGAATTGTATAAAATATAGAAAAAAAATCAAACCAGAGTTAAAATGTAATTGTTATTTTTTTAACATTTAAATATTCCTACTATATCTTTAAGTGGTGACTTTCATATTTTAATTTAAATAATAAATGTAAATAAGTATTAGATGCATACGAGTACATTTAAATGATACCAATACATACCTATGGAAATGCCAGTAGGAAAGTATACGTAATAATTAAGCCTGAACCTGGAGCCCGTAGATACCTTTAGCCTGCACAAAACGCTCTCGGTTGGAAAAATGATAAGAAGCTTAATTTACCAAGCTCTTGCATTGCAAATTGGCTGTTATGTAGTATTCATTCTACATCCAATACAATTTACGAAATCTCGTCATTAACTGTTTTGTCGAATAAATTTAATATGCCTATAGTTAAGGAATTACTACCTAAGTAAAATTGAATAGTAAAAATTAAAAAGGCGCCAGTAGATTTATATTGTTCATGCAAAAAAACCAACATCTTAATATAAGAAAGCTAGAAATATAATTGTATGTAATTGTATAGATTATTTTTCTATTTCACGTACATAACCAACGTACGTTTTACCAACATAAACTTCATAGTTTATGTTCTCATCCTTAAAAGTTTTTATTTTTGATGTATCCATTGTCCCCATTGCATTACTGGCCAGAAAAATAATACTCATATTAATCGTTCATTCTGAACAACCTTTAAATTCGATATATATATATTATAAATTATCAATAAATAGCCGAAGTTAAGTAGTTATAAAACGGGAATGTTTTATTCGTTGCGTAAATCTATATATTTTTTTCCTAATCGTGTTTTTACATGTTTATATTATAACGTAAGAGATACGGATAAATAACGTCTACGAGATCGAGAGAGAAAATTGACTGACTGCGCTTTCGATAATGCTAATGCAGGCAAAATTATAACCGATACACCGAAACTTTCACAGGACCTGTTTTTAAGTTTTAAATTCTTCCTCAACTTACTTCATCGGAAATCTTTTGTGTGCTAATCGAAATCTTTTGTGTGCTATTAGAGAACGTACAAATAATTAAGAATATAATTTTATTACAATCTACATTAAAAACATTTTCAAAGGAATTTCATTGTATGAACAATATGTATTTTTAAAAAAATAGTGCCTTAATACATTTTGCAATTAATATTTGCCTTATTTATATTTGTCCAAAGTAAAAAGATATACCTATGGAGAGAAAAGTATCAAAACTATTATACTACTTAAATACATATTATTTCAAATAGAAACATTTTATTGATATATTTTTTTAATGTAGTTGCTAAAAACCAAGAATAACATATAATACATAATATTTTAATAAATAGTTTATTTTAGAAATTTGAATTTAAAATAAAATGAAAATAAAAATGCAAATAAGTATAATTAAATAAAAATAGAAATAGCATTTAGATATATCGTAGGCAATATCCCATTTTATGTTTTTTAATTCCTTGCTAATTAAATTTTAGACCATTATAGTCTAAACCATTCATGTGCTAATTAAAGCTTTACAAATATTTGGAATTAATAAAAATTGTTATATTTACCTGTGATTCACATTTTCAGCGACAAATATGTAGTTGACATGCATCATCGACACCATTACAACTGGTATACATATTAAAATATATTGAAACAATTGAAATCTACCGAATTTTTCGAACTCCGCGTAAACATCCTCCTTGTTGTCTGTCGCGGTCATTTTTTTATATTAATTCACAAAAGTACAATAATGAGATAGAAAACAAAATTTAATTTTAAATAATACTAAACTTAGCACTGTTCTTCAATTAAACACGGAATACTAACGTATTAGGATGCTGACAAAGCACTAATTATTTAAAAAAAAAAATAACGACGAACTAGATTCCGCGCGCGCGACTTGCGGAGTGTTTGCGGATCGACACTACGACAAGTTGCATACTGGGCGATTAGCAGTTCACTGAGCCAGCTTCGAAATAAACAAGCTGGAAGATTTTACAGAAATCTGCCTCTGACGAACCCGTATTGACGTTTATAAGGGCGAAGCAAATATCCTCGCCGTATATACGAATTTGTTATCATAACACGTGACGTATGTAGAAGCGATTCAAACTTTAACGCCAACAATGATACGTCTAAAAAGATAAATCGTTTTAAATTAATAAACTTCTATTTCAACAGGCACATTTTCGTTGTGTTCGAATAACTAAATAAACGTACAGTTTTTCGTACGTATGCTATTGTTTTCAGCAGCGTATCCAGGCTGGCGATCGGGGCAGAATCCAGGGATGCAGTTCACACAAAACGGATAATTCAGGAGTTCGATCAACTATCTTTTATTAATCTTTATTTATTTTTTACAGATTACAACTTAAAATTAACTAATCATGCAATAAAACGATTTAAATAGTAGTTTTTTTTTTTACAAAGACATTGATTTAATTATCGGTCAAAATCGGGATCGCTTTGGATAAGTAGACGATAGCGTTTTACGAAAATGTAGTTACGTAACGTACTCCGTAACAAAGTAATAAATACTTAAATATCTAACTGAAAATTCAATTTGGAGGATAATTGAATGATGGGGATCGAACTAGCTACCGCAAGCGTAACGACTACTGTGACCGCTACGCCAACGCATTGTCATATTGAGTATATCATATTTACGCATGATTAGGAGGCGAATAATTAAAATATTAAAATCTTTTCATGGACACATACATACCTGATTGTTCTTACACAACCCTGTTTCTGCTAAAAGTAGTTTTGATTGTCTAAAAATACTTCATTAACGAACAAAGAGGAAATTGGCGACTATACCAATATAAGTAGTCACGGTCATGACCGATCAAATAATGAAATGAGGATCCAATAATATTAATAGACATAATGTTTAATCTGAAGATCATTAGCTTACTGAAATATTTGTTAATTCGTACAAGAAGGGAGATATCCGACGACGTGTCTCTAAATAATTTTTTTTATAAATAAATTTTATTATCATTTCTTATTTTTTATTAATACATATAAATGAATCTAATTTAAATTCAAATTGTTTCTCGACATGTTGAATAATACTTTTTGTTTTAAGTTTTGACCTTTCCATGTCACAAAAAATAATAGTCCAAGATATAGATGACACTCGATTCGATAATTACGGAACTCATTAAAAGCAAACAAAAAAAAAAACAACTTAACTAACGCTCTTAACATAATTTATAAATTAGAATGTTTCCATATCTTACTTCGTTTCATTTTCAGCAACATCACTAAAAAGAATTTTTAAATAACATTATAATTCAAAAATTTGTCCTATTGTCCGTAATAAGCACGCACATTTATTTTCAAGTCTTCATAGATATAACTTATCCATACATATAAATATAACTATCGTGTCTGTCTATGATTTGAAAATAACTTTGTTTATTGAAGTGTATGTAGCTATTTACACGATACTAAAACACAAACAAATGATTTTAAATTATTGTCTGTCTGTCTTTCTTTCTGTCCGGGCTAATCTTCGGAACGGCTGAACCGATTCTTAAAGGACTTTCACTAGGAGACAAAGGAGGTTGAGGCGTAACATCTAGGCTACTTTTTATTTCGGGATTCCCGAAAAACCCGTGTACCGCGTCTGAGTACCAACCGCCTGATAAATATGAAATAAGCAAACGTTTTCTATTACCTAACATGACAATTTGACAATTGACAATACTAAGATTATAAAGTGGAAAAGTTTGTATGTTTAAATTTGCTAATCTCAGGAACTACTAGTTCGAATTGAAAAACTATTTTTATGTTAGATAGGCCATTTACCGAGGAAGGTTGCAGGATTTTTCCTCAAATTAACGCGGGTAAAACCTTCGGACACAGCTAGTAATATGATATTTCACAAATGACCCTGGATATTCTAACCAGCGTCTGGTTTTTAAAAAATCGTTGTAATATTATGAATTTACAACACTTTCAACATTTAATCATTAATAAAATTAACATGATTCATGATTCTAGATTTTTTCTTGCGATCTCTTAAATTCATCTTGTACTACTGAAAGTTGTCAACCGCGAAAACCAACTTCATTTTGGCAAGGATAATTTTTACAAACAATTCAATTATATAAGCTACTGGTGCATATATTTATGTTTGAAAAGTTAATTGTTAACCGACTACCAAAAAAGGAGGAGGTTCTCAATTCGACTGCATTTTTTTTTATGTATGTTACATCAGAACTTTTGACCGGGTGGACCGATTTCGACAATTTTTTTTTAATCGAAAGGTGGTGTGTGTCAATTGGTCCCATTTAAATTTATTTGAGATCTAACAACTACTTTTCGAGTTATATCTAATAATGAGTTTCTACTTGACGCTTTTTTCGTCGACCTACATTGTATTATACCACATAACTTTCTACTGGATGTACCGATTTTAATAATTCTTTTTTTGTTGGAAAGGAGATAAATAAAGGAGGAGATGAATAAAGGAGAATAAGGAAACCAGGATTTGATGATGGGATCTTAGAGAAATCGAGGGAAACTCTCGTAAATCCGCATAACTTTTTACAAAGGGTACACCCAGTACCGATTTTGATAATTTTTAATTTAATCAAAAATTGATATTTATCATGTGGTCACATTTAAATTTTATCGAGATCTGATAACTAATTTTTGAGTAATCTTTGATAACGCATAGTTACTTGACTATTTTTTCGTCGATCTACGTTGTATTACTTGTCGATGTAATTGAAGTCGGTTTTTTTTTCGTTTGCCCGCAAACACAATTATTTTAAATATATATTTGATTTTGATATTTCAAGTCTATTCCACGTAAACTGCAATCCTAAAATAAGCTTTGTTTAGTATTAAAAAATCAATAGCTCCTAGACTATGATGCACGAAAATAATTTTATGTTCAATATGGTACTGGCTATATTTTATGATGTAAGCAATATAAAATTTATTTATAAATTCGTCAATTACCTCATTTGTCGTATATGCAGGTAGGTTCTAAGTACGGTTCTCTCTATCCAATATTTGGTATTTATTTAATAAGATCGTCCTCCTTACGGGAAATTATTTTTAAATGTAGACGAAAAGATAAACGCTGCAATTTTATACCAAGATTTAATATCAATACTTAATTTGTTTAAAAAAAATAAAAATAAAAATTAATTATTTTCTGAGAAGTCAGTACAGTAATCATTATTTTATTCCCCTTCGCGTAGACAAGCCTTCTGCAAATAAACACGACATACATTCTTACATACTAATATCTGATACTAATATGACATTTGACTTATACAAATACTCGTAGTATATAAAAATGTGCATTGAATTTAATATTCAATGTCACACAAAATCAAAGATCAACACAAAACATTATATTCGTATCACAAAAATGAGATATCATTATATTGATGTAAAGTTTTTATTTAAAATGTTATAAAATATTAATAATTTATTATAATAAACGTAATAAAAGTTCCTTTCTTATGGCGCATCTTATTAAAACGTCAATTTTAAAATTAAAAAACAAACGTTTAGATTTTGTGAAGCTCATCAAGGTAGGTATATCGTGAAGGTATTATATAATTATTGTGGTCTGACTCGTTACAATATTAGATATAAAATCCTTATATAAATAATTTTTATAATCCGCTATTTTTTAGACACGACATTTTATTAAAAAATATTTACTCAAAATATTTTTAATTTTTTTTTTTTTTGCTTACTTAACCAAAACTTTTTACTTAGATGTTCACGATAACTGTTTTCTTATATAAAAAAAAAAAAAAAAAAAAACTATGTAATGTTATAAATTCTCAAAAGTAATTGAAGATTTCTTTAAATTGACACGCCTTCGTTCATTTGTTTAACGTTGGACCATTTAATCCAATTATGTATGCAGACGCTAGCTAATACGGCAATCTTATTTGTATAAGTAAATAAGCGCTTTTTAAGCTTTACCATAATAAAATCAATATAAGTTTGAACATCACTAATAGCCCAATAGCTAAAAGCATATTTACGCGGTTGATGTTGTAACAATCATTTAGATTTAAATGTCCAAATCTGAATTAGATCAACATAAATTTACTACAATAAACAAGAAAATCATCCAAATTACAGATGAATAATGAATTAGGTATACAAAACGAAGTACCATAAAATTGTGTTACTGCCTTTAAAGAACTATTTTTGTACTAATTAGGTACAATAAGTTATTTGACACTTGTATTAAGTCTTCGTTGCCAAATTTTATAATATAAATCATAACCAATGTAAAAGTGTAACATTTTTAGTGCAAACGATATTAAATCATATTATATAATAAAAGCATTATAACCAATGTTTATTAAGAGCCAATTGAAAATCATTAAATGGTTAGATGTTGTTAGGCTTCTATTAACTGACCACTAATAAAAGTCTTCTATCAAATATGTATTTCATATTAATTAGACTCTGTTTTGTATTTACCTTCTCTCATCATTTGACCTGAATTATAATGTCGCCTCGATAGAAAAGAACGGCCTCAACACGTCGAATAGGTGCCGGTACGAAAATTGTGCAAGCTAAAAATCAAATTTATCTCTTATGTATCGACGATTTATTTTTAAACAATAAGTACAACACAAGTGCCGTTGGGTTCAAAACGAGTTTGCGTGTTAAAGGTATAAAAAGTAAATTAAGTATAATCGTTACAGGATGAATCGACTAAGGGGCGCCAAACTGGATTCTCACGTCACCTTTTCTTAGACCGGCGGTGCTAGTAGGATGCCAGTTTTTACACACAACGGTTACCTTAGGAATTTCGCAGTTCTAATGGACGAACCAGTAAAAATGTATTAATTTTAGCTCGCGCCGCTTTTCAATATAATTATTAAGAACGATTGGATGACAAGTTATTAAGTTTAAACCTTAAATGTTATGGCACAAGAATTCATTATTTTTGTAGCAAGAATCCGAGACGAAACCTGACCTATCTGGGACATGTGTCTAATGAAGCGTCTTTTACGATACGCGACCACATAACAAGTAGTCATTCCTGAGAGATAAACGCGGAAACGAGCATAAAATATTGTCAATTATTATTATTATTATTAGTCTTCGTTGTCACGCTGGTTTGCCTATGGAGAAACGCGAAGAAGCACAAATTTTTCAAACAAAAAACTGTTATATTAGATACCCATGATCACTATAGAAATTAACCCATATTATGTTTGAATAATTAGGACATATACGTCGTCTAAAATCGGCGTATTTTGTCGCATCGGATCACGTCACTTGTTATGGCTTTTTGATGTTCACCTATTGCAATACTCGCATCAGTACAGACGTACTTAAGTACGCTACGTAATGGAAAGCTACAAGTAAAAGTCTGAAAGTTTTAAGAATGAATTCAAATGAAATGTATTGACCTTATATTGCATAAAAAACTGTGTCATGTTAATGTTATCTATCTATCTAAAAATGTGACGGAACTGGGTCTACGCCGTGGAATAATTTTAGAAACATCCATTTGTATACATAAATATTGTAACGGGTCTTGAAAAGACTAATCGTTTTAATTATTATAATGGATATCGAGGCCGAATAAATAAGATTTCACTCTCTGTCTTTGAAGAGATTATACAATAACCACCGTATGGTCGAAAGTATGGTGCCTGTGTGATAACTTGTGACTTCGAGACAAATAAAATATTGTATGCGTATAAAATTAATAAATATTTATTATATCATATTATAAATTAAGGTTAGGAGCTGGAAAATTATATAATGAAATAAATAACCGCTTTACACTCAACGGCTCCCAGTAGGATTTCTCCTGTGTCGGGGGTCCGGAAACACACACAAAACACAAGCACAAACGCCCAGATCACGACAAACATCCAAATAGCCAATACAAATATTTGTTATTTGGGGGGGATAAACCCGCGACCGCAAGCGCAACAGTTAGTGCTGTTACAGCTGCGAAAACGCGTCGTCAAATTGATTTTATTTTAAAAAACCTAGACAATTCCACAAATTTTCTATCAGGTTCCAATTTTTTATACCAAAATTTGGCTGAAAATGCTGGAAGCTTAAGTAAATGTAAGTACTGGTGCAAAATGAAGAACGGCTTCTTGTATACCAAATTAGTTTAGTTCAAGTCGAAATATTAAAAACAATGGAACCTAGTATCAAAAAAGTCACTTATTTACAATTGTGCAGCATAATCATGTGTCGCTAAAATATAAATAACACTCCATCGATACGTAAAACGTACTTCAGTGATATAGTGTTCTAACCCTTAAAATTGGAACTTATACCCAACAGATAAATATATATATATTTATATATATATAACAAGGTTTAGCCATTGTAAATTATATCTGATAAGTGTCCACCACGATTACAGCTACAGATGTTGATAATTTTATTAAAGTTTTTAATCACTTTTTGACAAAATGGTGGATTTATTTCGTTGACATACATTGAAATAGTTATGAATTTTAAAAGTCCTTACCATAACCCCACAAAAATAGTCTAGCGGTGTTTAGTCACACGATCGAGGTGGCCACTTAGCAGCTGAATTTCGTGAAATTTTATGACCAGGTAATTTGGTTTTCCCGATCATTCATTGTTTCAGTGGCTGTGTGACTTGTTGCACTATCTTGTTGAAACCATATGTTAGTCACATCCATATCATCATTAATAACAAAAAATTGAGTTGTCAAATCAGTCGATAGCGTAACCAAATTTCCCGATCGCAATCTCGGTCGTAATCTCGACCTCACCTGTGTCTATAATTCTTTCTATTGTGAGCAAAACAAATGGGTTATTAATAGGAATAGAAAACAATTTTAATAAAATAAAATAAGACTGAATTGCGTATTTTTTTAGGTTGAACACACAATTGACCTGACCATATTGTTATTATCATATTCTCAACATTCGGCTAACGTAAAACAGGGTCGCTTAAGTAACCATATAATCGGCCTATAACCATTAAAATATTACCATTTCTAATTTTATTTTTGTATCAAGATAATTATATGACGTGGGTGCCGTTGAAATTATTGAAAAGTAGTTGGTAGCATCGATAAGATTTTCTTGAATAATCTTAAGCAATTTTAATGTACCTAATTAAAATATAAACATCTTACTCCGTGAGATTAAACAGCATATTTTTATGTTGTCTTTATATTTCTAAATACATAGAGGTTTAGACTCGTTGGAAGAAAAAAAAAGAAAATATATCTAAGACGTTTGTATTTTAGCTTTTAAATAAATGTTATTACAAATATACCAAATAATTGTGTTTGCTCGCAAACGAAAAAAAAACCGACTTTAATTACATCGACGAGTAATACAACGTAGATCGACGCAAAAATAGTCAAGTAACTACGCGTTATCAAAGATTACTCAAAAAGTAGTTATCAGATCTCAATAATTTATAAGTGACCATATGACAAACATCAGCTATCGATTAAATTAAAAATTATCAAAATCGGTACACCCAGTAAAAAGTTATTGCGGATTTTCAAGAAGTTCCCTCGATTTCTCTGGGATCCCATCATCAGATCCTGGTTTCCTTATCATGGTACTAAACTAGGGATATCTTCTTTTCAACAAAAAAAAAATTATCAAAATCGGTACACCCAGTAAAAAGTTATTGCTGATTTTCAAGAGTTTCCCTCGATTTCTCTGGGATCCCATCATCATATCCTGGTTTCCTTATCATGGTACTAAATTTGGGATATCCCCTTTCCAACAAAAAAAGAATTATCAAAATCGTTACATCTAGTAGAAAGTTATGCGGTATAATACAACGTAGGTCGACGAAAAAAGCGTCAAGTAAAAACGCATTATTAGATATAACTCGAAAAGTAGTTGTTAGATCTCAAATAAATTTAAATGGGACCAATTGGCACACACCACCTTTCGATTAAAATAAAATTTATCGAAATCGGTCCACACGGTCAAAAGTTCTGATGTAACATACATTAAAAAAAAAAAAAAAAAATACAGTCGAATTGAGAACCTTCTCCTTTTTTGGAAGTCGGTTAAAAGGTACCCATTGACAGACAAACAACCAAGTCTATTATTAGCTTCTTAGTCGACTACAGACATTAAAATCTTTTGTCAAATATTCTATTTACAATTCGGGAAATCTCAGAAATAATTAATGTACAAACAATCATATTCCTAGAATGGAACGTTTAACTTAAATAAATATTCGTCGCATTTTAAATGTTTGAATGTCTAGAAAAAATATAAAAATCAAGAATACATGCTTAAATGTTAGCACTACAATTATCTTAAATTCACTTATTTAACTTAAAATTGTTTCTTTGTAATTTTACTTTTGTAGCACATGAACAAAACATTCGTTTGTAATGATTTTTGCACTTCCAGTATGCGAGCTTCTGGCACACCAGACATACCGTTATAAAAGATCCCTAGTACAGTTACATTCGAATGGAAGGCGGTAAATTAGGGTAATATTTATACCTACATACACGAAGACAATCCAAGGTCGGCAGCGCATACATAACGTAAATGCAGTAATATTTGTGTACTTTTGTTTGAGATTAAGGTTTCTAATAACCTCTATATGCAGTATCTGTGATTCGTCCTTAAATTAACCTTTAGAACCTAATAAAAATAAAGCTACGGTAGTAGTCAATGCTCACATATACACCATTTATTCAGAATCAAAAATAACTATATTCAAGTAGACTTCAAAGGGACACATTACAAATTCAAATTATATTCGTTTTTAAATAATTAGGTATTTACAGTTAATGCGAGGTGCTATACGGAATGTAGATTTTTTATAAAACCACAGGCTGATTTAAATATTATTGAATACAAGTGTAAGTTTTTTTTGTTTATTGGTTTACTGCTATATACAATACTATATACCTACGACATATTATTTAACTGGTATCCTTCCTTTTAGGGCTTCCTTTTAGGCTTTATTATAGAAATACATGTATGCAGGCATATTACACACGCCGAAGGCGGGCAGCAGCGTCTTCGGTGCAACAAAGCCAGCCCTGCGGTCACCAACCCGCCAGCGTGGTGACAAAACACGTGAGTTCACGCCATTTGTGGCGTGAACTTGTGAGGCCTATGTCCAGAAATGGACTGTATTACGCTGAAATGATGAGGAATATCACAGCCAAAATTATAGAAGAAAAAAATGAAAAGTTTTAAATTAGAACTCGTTATTAAATACCTTATAAATTAACATATTTGAACAAAAAATGTTATGAAGGCATAGGTAAAGAGGAGGTAAATAACCGACTAACCTAGGTTAGTTCCAAAAATTAAAACGGTTCCAGTTGTTGTGGAAATACTGTATGTTAAAATAGAAGGTTAGTTCGTATTACTGAAATCACCTAAAAGTGGCTTGAGAAGAATCTAAGGGAAGACTGTCTTTCGCAATACTGTTCCGTGAAGCATGGTCGAGCAATCGGTAGTTCTAGCGCACGAAAGATAACTCACAAATGTAGTAGGTCCTAAATTGTTTGTGATAATAATGATTGTACACCTTTAGGCTATCTTTCTGAACATTATCAATTTCTACGCGAGTGTAGCCGCGAGTAAACGGCCAGTTTATTATACAAACGAAAAAAAAATCTTGTCAGTATCAGTAATGTGTAATGCGATTATTAGAAATAAACGTTGGGAAGTTTGTAGGTACATTGTGAAGCAAGAAGAAGACTCATTTGTATAGCTGTCGTTTCCTATAAAATATTTAAATGTTATTTTTATAAATGTTTTTAATTATTAGTCGGACTGAAAAGTATTAATGTCTAAATATTATTAATAAAACATTCATTCTGACCTATATATAATTTATATATATCTTTAGCTCTGTTTTCGATGGTTTTATAACCTTTAAAAAATATATAAAACAAATATATAATATGTTAGTTTAACAAGCTGATTAATTCATTATTTTATAGAACTCAGTTTAACGCAAGAAACTAATATATATTTATCATTATTAATTAATAATATATTTATTATATTATATTAATATAAATTAATAATGATCAATTAAGAATACCTAACTTAACATTTTTCCTTTTAAAAATTTATCAAAAGGTACCGACATGTCGTTTAATAGATCCTTCGTTTTAATAATAGAGATAAACTAGTCTTTTTATAACCATTATACGGGTACATACCAGACAGATTCTTATGTAGATGACAATATTTGTACCCGTATCTATGGTTATTATGAAAACGTTTACCGACCACGAGGTCTACGTTTTAAAAATATTTCAATTGCTAAACACGTGATGTTTTGTACATTAGTAAACTTTTATGTTACTAATCTTTTATGTGTTGTGTCTTGTATGAAATGTAAAAAAAAAAAAACAAATATAATTTTGCTGTTACACTATTGCTGAAAAAGATTTTTGCCGGATCATCAAATCACGGATATCACGGTATACAACAGACAAAATTTTATGAGATATTTTTTTTTCGGCATCAAGTTCAACTTTATCTGCTAGATATTTATATTCTCAATATTAATAAAACTGTATGTTCACAAACTTCCATGCGTACTTATGTATGCGTATGTGTCTTGTATGCATAGTAATCCGCATCCGTAGTCCGCGCACGTTTCGTAGAACGTTTTTGCTTAAGTTAAGTAATTTTATTTAGCGTAACTTAAAATTTTTGGTCGGTGAACTCACGTATGATTTAGAGATACTAAGCTTAGTAAGTAAGTAGTTTAGTAAGTCAATTAGTCCTCTAAATGTAAAGTTGCATGTGTAAGTACCAAGTTATGGATATTAACAAACAAATAATTGGAATAACAAAAGCACGGGCATTATAAGCCTGTGGATATATATTTTTACATTATATATATATATATATATATATATATATATATATATATATATATATATATATATACTCGTATTAATACGATGTTGCTGTTTCACTGTTGCCGATAAAGATTTTTGACAGATCATCACATCTCAGATATCGTGATTTCCTAAAGATAAAATTTTATGTTATTTTATTTCGCATCAATTCATCATCATTGCAGATAAACGATAAATAGTGGATTATTGCTGTGTTTTTAATAATATATTACCTATATATATATTGAAAGAAGAATCTCTCTCTCTATCTCTTTTTTTGATATTTCTAAGATTTAATTCTTCTCTCTTTAATTTTCTTTGTTAATTGGTTTTTAGGATTATTTTTAGGATTATTAGTTTCTCTAATTTTATTTAAGGAAAAAATAAATAAAAATTCTGTGTATTGTGTCCCAGGGGGGATCATTAGGTGTGACGTCATTTCTGGGTAAAATCAAAATACCTAAATAACATATTGCATCAAACAACAAAACAATTTAAAATAAAAATCTCATGTCAAAAGACAATATAAGTTATGATACTCGAGGTGTCAAGATTAATAGCTACTAAATATGTTTTCTCAGGTGTACCAAATTATCTAATGTCTTCGATGATTGTTTTTTACACTAGGATTTTTATGTATATTTTCTTTTGTTATACAAACTTCATTTGTTTTGGTCAGATTATATATATATCTGATGTCTTAATAACTGCGAATATGGGGCCAGACTTTTAATTGTTCCTCCTGTTTCCCTTTTTTAAGTGATAAAACAGGTGTACCTATGGTCCCCCTGATGGTAAGCGGATATCATGACTTATGGACGCCAGCAACACCTGGAACGTTTCCAGCATAATATACTATTGCCAATCCTATCCTCGACTCTCCCCAGAAACCATCCAGAAACTCTGGCTTTAATGCCAAATAATTATAGTCAGTCATTATCTTATTTTTTATTAATCTTTAAATTGATTAGAAACTATTTGGATTTTATTGATGATCATTATAAATAATTGAGTATAAGATATAAATATGAATTTACTTTAATCTTTTTATTTGTATATCACTACAAAAAATACAAGGAATTTTAAAAATGTTACGCTAAATATGCAACATATCGATTATAAATAATAAAAAAGGCAATATATAATATTATGCTTGCATATTTATATGATAAGCAACTTTTAACGAATTTTTATTTTATCATATTGGACATGTGAAAATACATTTAAAAAAATGATTACCTCCCAGACGATTTTTTTTAATAAATGAATTTAATACATTCCTAATCATTATGTTAATATATAAAAAACATCCTTCTCCTACATGGAGTAGGAGGCCTATGTCTAGCACTGGGATGTAACAGGCTGAATGCATGCATTCATCAAATACATTATAATTGTGTTTGCTCGCAAACAAACAAAAAAAAAACGGGCATCGATAATTTGCATCAACAACAAACAACATCTATACATATAATAAAATGGTAGGAAAGTCAAAACTGTACATTGAATATTTTTTTTAAAGAATACTTGGGGTGTGATCTACAATCGATACCGAAGCCAAAAATATAGTTTTTAGAATTTTTGTCTGTTTATCTGTTTGTCTGTATGTATGTCCCGGATAAACTCAAAAAGTACTGCATGGATTTACTTCAAATTTGGCACGAATATTATTAAGAAGTCGGGTCAACATATAGGCTACATATTATTACGCTAGCACCTACGGGGAACGAGCAGTGAACCTTTATTTCTTCAACGCATTCTGTAACAACGTGTAATCTAACGACGCATAATTGAATGTTAATAACCATGTCATAAGCTAGTTTCACACTATAAATATATTTTGTAGTATATTTAGTACCAGCATTGCACCCGTGCGAAGCCGGCGCGGGTCACTAGTAATAAATAATTTAAATACGCGTTATTACGAATAACTTAATGTGTAGAATATTAGATCTCGATCAAATCTAAATGGGATTCCATGACAAGTACTAGCAAATGTTTCAAAAAGAATCGTCAATATCGATACATTCGGTATAAAGTTATGAAGTAACACACAAAAAATAAAGTCGAATTTAGAACCTCCTACTTCTTTTGAGGTCAGTAAAAAATTGGTGTATTTGGATCAACTTGCTTTTCCTAAAGTAGATGCGCACACTTGAATGCAATTTTTTTTGCCACAAAAAATTAAATGTTAAACGTTTTGCTTCATCATCATCATCGTCGTCATTTCAGCCTATTACAGTCCACTGCTGGACATAGGCATCCACAAGTTCGTGCCAAAAATGGCGTAAACTCATGTGTTTTGCCCATTGTCACCACGCTGGGGCGGGTTGGTGACCGCAAGACTGGCTTTGTCGCACCGAAGACGCTGCTGCCCGTCATCGGCCTGTGTATTTCAAAACCAGCAGTTGGGTGGTTATCCCGCCATTTTGCTTATTGAAGTAAGACTTTTTTTACGCACGCTTGACTTGGGGAGTAAGCTGGTGAATGCGTGACGAGAGCGTTATGAAAAGTGTGATCGGTCGAGGCAAACGGAGCAAGAGAGAGGTGAAAGCACACATTTTCTTTCTCTCTTTCTCTCATAGCTAGTAACGTTTCTTATAACTAAGACACAGTGCAAAGCCTATTGTACAAAAGTTTTACGGAGCCGTGTGGTCTAAAGCACACTCGTTTTTTGTATTTTATTGAAGTAAAATTTCTTTATGCACGCTTGACTTGGGAAGTAAACTGATGGATGTGTGACGAAATTGTTACAAAAAGTGTGATCGGGCAAGGCGAACGGAAGTTGAGAGGGAGATATAAGTTAATGGAGATCGGAAGAGAGAGAGTTACGTTTCGTAAGTTTTACTTCAGTAAGTTCACTCGTGTTGTCTAAAGAACATGTTTTTTATTGTATGACTATTTGACTAAGCGCTTAGCACGTGTTAGTATAATCGTTAAAATGACAATTTTATGGTAACCTTCACCTAATTCTGCAACCTCGAAAAGTTGAAACAGGCATTATTTTGTTAGGATTCACTAGGTTGAATATAACCTAGATGAGTCCCATCACGTCGATATATCCTGCGATATGATCAAATGAATTTACTAAGTATAATTGTAGAATAAGACACAAAATAATAAAGGTGTCTTTTTGGCTGTGATTAAAAATTCATTCATTCATTCTGTGTGGTATAGCATTATAGTGCAAATGTCGCATGTCTTACGTGATATATTTTTTTTAAAATCAAAAACACAATAATGTACTTATTTATTACAAATAGCATTTTGAGTCCCTTGAAAATCTCTTAGAAGTACTTACACCACAGTATAGTCACACGGTAGTGATGGGTGATTTTAGCACCTGCCTCCTTAAGCAAGACTACAGAGCTTCACGCCTACGCTCTCTTGTAAGCTCTGTAAGCACATCCTACCCTTGAACGCCACCCATACCCTACCCACATGCTCTCCATCACTCCTTGATTTGATATTTGTCTCCTCTCCAGACTTTGTTGTTAAGCATGGACAGTGCCCGGCCGATGCATTCTCTTACCACGATCTCATTTTCCTCTCATATAAAATCAGACCACCAAAGGCAAAGTCGAGAATTCTTCTGCAGCGCAGTTTTGGGGGTATGGAGTTGAACCGCCTGCGTGAGGATGCTGCTATGATTGACTGGTCAGCGTTATTTAGCTCTTCTGCAGTGGATGAAAAGATTGATATCTTTAACTCCCGCCTAATCCAACTATACGATGTGCATGCTCCTGTTCGACCCGTGCGTATTAGACATCTGCCTGCTCCCTGGCTTACAACTGAAATTAAGTCATTACCTACAGCTTCTAAAGAATAAAGCAAAAGTCAGATATAAGGCTGACCCGAGCCCGTCGAACAAGGAGAAGTATAGAATTTCTCGGAATCGCTGCAACAAGGCATGTAGGGATGCACAACGACGCCATATCCATACTTCTGTTTTAGAGGAAGCAGACTCTGCGAAAATTTGGAAATTCCTCAAATCACTAGGAGTTGGCAAAATCAAACAAAATATAGCTTCAAACTCATTTAACCTTAACCAACTTAATAAATATTTCACATCCTCTGTCAATATAGACTCTAAGACTAAATCTAACACTCTCAACCAACTTTCTGCTATTAGAACTCCTTTACTGTCATCACCTTTTACTTTCTCTCAATTGTCTGCATGTGATGTTAAGAAGAGCATATTAGCCGTTAATTCAGATGCCATAGGATCTGATTCTATTAGCCGTAGTATGATCATCCCTATCTTAGATTCCCTTCTACCTGTTATAACTCATATCTTAAACGAATCCTTGTGTACCAATACCTTTCCTACCTGCTGGAAAGACGCTCAAATTATTCCTTTACCCAAGAAACCTAATTCCATCGCCTTTTCTGATCTTCGTCCAATATCAATCCTTCCTTTTTTGTCCAAAGTCTTAGAGCGTCTTGTCCATCAGCAGCTTTCACTGTTCCTGCACTCAAACAATCTCCTAAACCCTTATCAGTCCGGTTTCCGTAAAGGTCATAGTACGGCTACGGCTCTGGTCAAAATCACTGACGACATTCGATTAGCTATGGACGGGCAGAATCTCACGGTATTGACCCTGCTAGACTTTAGCAATGCGTTTAATACTGTCGATTTTGAACTCCTACTGGCTATCTTGTGTTCTCTTGGCATATCTCCATCGGCAATTGACTGGTTTCATAGTTACTTGTGCGGACGGCGGCAGCGTCTGCGTGTCGAAAATTCATTTTCAGACTGGTTAAACGTAATTGCCGGCGTTCCACAAGGTGGCGTGTTGTCTCCTCTTCTTTTTTCGATCTTCATAAACTCTCTCGGTCCTCATATATCTTCTCCCTATCACCTGTATGCTGACGATCTCCAAATTTACTCTTATGCAAAATTAGTGGACTTACCGACCTCTATAAATGAGTTGAATAATGACTTGGACAACATTCATAGTTGGAGTAAATCATACGGTCTAAACGTCAATCCTTCCAAGTGTCAAGTCATTATCATCGGTAGTTCAAAACTAGTGTCTCGAATTGACTGGTCACTTATACCACCCGTCATTTTTAATAACACCGTTATTAATTACAGCGATAAAGTAAAAAACCTTGGTATAATTTTTGACAGTCACCTCTCGTGGACACATCAACTGAGTGAGTTAAGTCGCAAATTATTCGCAGCTATCGGATCCCTCCGCCGGTTTCAATATTTTCTTCCTATCCCTACCAAAATTGCGTTAGCACAGTCACTCCTACTACCGATTTTTGACTATGCTGATATTTGTTACCTAGATCTTAAAGAGGAGCAGTTAAATAAGTTTGAGCGCCTCCAGAATCTCTGCATACGGTTCATATTTGGTCTTCGCAAATATGACCATGTCTCCAATTTTCGCAATCAACTCAAGTGGCTCCCTATCCGCTTTCGCAGGAATACTCACATCCTTTCTTTACTATATTGTGTACTTTTCCATCCAGATACACCGCTTTATCTAAAAAATCGCTTTGAGTTTCTCTGTGACACTCATGAACGTTCCCTCAGGTCATCTTCAACCTTAACATTCAAAACTCCTTCTCATACTACTTCCTTTTATTCAAACTCCTTTTCTGTTAAAGCTGTACAACTTTGGAACTCTCTTCCTCTCTCTATAAGAAAAGCTCAATCTCTTGCTTGTTTTAAAAAATATCTAAAGGCACATTTTTTGTCACTAAATACCTCATAAATATCATTATCAGCTTCATAAATATATATATTATGTAGTATTTGTTTATGTAGTATATATGTATATATTTATTTGTATATATGTATGTGTATGTATATTGTGTGTATATGTATGTGTATATGTATATTTACTTCTGTTAATATCATACTGCTTGTTAACTATACGCCAATTCTTTATCAACTGTTTGTACACTTCCCTCCCGCTTCTCTTTTTCTTCGCTATGTCCTATGTCCAAAGGTTGTCTGGAAGAAATCGCTCTTAGCGATAAGACCGCTTTTGTACATCTTTCTTTTCATGTTTCACTTTTTTTGTAATGTTTCTTTGTGGTGTACAATAAAGAGTATTTATTATTATTATTATTATTATTAAACACCACGCAGCTTTATGACAATTCCATTTAGTAATAACCAATGAAACAAAAAATATAAAGTAATCACACAATTTACCCACCCTCTTATTAGAAGCAATTATTTGTTTTAATGTATTAAAAACGTTACCATAATTTTGATTAAATTTAAACGTTACCTTACCTTGTTATGACTTTAATGATGGAGTGTAGAACTATAGAAACAACGTATTCTTAAACTTTAAACAAAGTATTCTTAATAATGTAACCATAAAAATGTACCTCATTACAAAATATGATAGTTTTAAAGCAATTGTAAAATTTTATGAGTCTAGTTGGTTGCCGTGTACATACTATCTTGCTCCTTTTGATTGCAATAAAATCTATTTAATTTTATTAAAAAAAGTCTGATATAAAAAATACCCCAAATAGGCACAAAATAATAAAAATATTTATAGTATCCCCAAATATAGAATGATAGCGCACAGCAGGAAATTTCCTGCTCAAAATATGGAGCAGCCCGACTGGAGTAGTACCTCGAACTTACAGAAGATCACTGTTAAATAATATTGTTTTCAACCAGTGTTGTGTTCCTGTTGGTGAGTAAGGTGACCAGAGCTCGTGGGGGATTAGATATAGGGTCGACAACGCGTTTGCGATGCTTCTGTTGTTGCGGGCGTCTAAGCTACGATAATCGCTTACTTACTTACTTACTTACTTAATCGGGTGAGCCGTACGCTTGTTTACCGACCTAGTAACATAAAAAAAAACAATGTAGGTATGTATTGGTCGTAAATATCTTTAAAAATTGAAAAAATAAAACTTATTATATTTATTATTTGTATTTTTTGCTTCAATAGTCTAATAAAGGACTTTAAAATGTTTATTATAATGCATTTTAGTTAAATATAAATAGAACTTAGAAGTTGATGATGATGAATTTAGAATTAATGGCTTTCACTAGTGCCGAATAGCACAGATGATTTCGCCAATGTCACGTAAGATGGAGAAGACACAACTTAGAAGTTATATTGGCTATGTATCAAATTTTGATTTGATTTTGATTGTTGAACAGTTGATTATAGTGCAATAACCCTAGTCTTAATGTTGCCATTCTTTTCTAATTAAGTTAGCACATAGTTTTGTACCGCGAAACAGTACTAAAAATAATTACTTTCGTCCGCAATTACAGAACTAATTAGTACCAGTAAAGATTAAATGAATTACAAACAACAACTAAAATAATTCAATGTCGAAAATTAAACATATAATATATTTTTTAATATGGCAGCCCTTAATGTTTAAGCGCGCTTATTTTTATTAACAGTCTGTGTATTGTATTCATTATTGAAGTCAGAAGTGTCAATGAAGAAATGGCGGTGAATGCTTGGAATAAATTTTAAGTTAACTTTTCAAGTTATTTAAAAGCTTGAAAATGCATATAAAACAGGTAGAAGATCCAGTTTATTAATTAACAAAAACTGTATTTGTATATCTCTGCTATTTATTTTATTTTTCACCTGTGACGTGTATTATTATATGACATTATTTTGTTTATAGGTGATTATTCAGGGTTTTAAGAGTTATCGTGAACAAATTGTCGTAGAACCCTTTGATAAAAGACATAATGTAGTCGTTGGACGCAACGGCTCTGGGAAAAGTAACTTCTTTCACGGTATGCATCTATTTATGACCACCACACTAAGTTTTTTGGAACATAAACAATGTTTGTTTCATCATTATCATTTTTACATATTTCGTATTATTACTATTACAGCTTATAATTTAAAGCATTTTGATTTTCTGAAGTTTCAAATTAGTGTATAAAGCAATAATAAGCAATTAATTGCACATTTTTAATATTCAAATCATAACCTGATACTTCACAATGTTTACTAATGAATATTGAATAAAAAAAAATAGTACAATAGTTTTAATAATATGGCTAACTAAAACATTAAATTTCAGCTATTCAGTTTGTTCTGAGCGATGAATTCTCTCATCTCAGACCTGAACAACGACTTGCCCTGCTCCACGAGGGCACAGGACCCCGGGTGATATCTGCCTTTGTTGAGATTATATTCGACAATTCAGATAATAGGATTCCGGTGAGTATCTATTTGAATTTATTTTACAATTAGGATATTCGGACACGTGTCCATGACTCTAGCGGTAATTTAGCATGACTAACATGGTTAGACTAAGTACAGTTTCAAAGCTATTGTGGTTCTGTTTCCGTACTTTAATCACACTGAATACCCCTAAAGTGTTCTAAGAAGCCAGAGATGTCACAGTACGACGAAATAAAGCTGATTAACGAGTTAGATTAGTTTTTTTTTCTTCAAGAAGTACCAATTACGTTAGATTACCGCTGAAATCATGTTAGTGTCCGAATATTCACAGCCTTTATTTTAACTAAACAGCATGTATTAATCACTTACCTCTAAACATGACTAGGTGTCTGCTGATCAGAGAAATACAGAATTTGATTACAGCGAAAAATTAAAGTTGTTCAATGGGTCACTAGTTCAGTATTTCAAATCATAGTAAAAAACATCATTTTAATAGAGGCAATATTGATCATTATGCTGAATTAGAATAATTTAATACGAGATGGTCTTATATCATAAAATATAGTTATTATACTGTATACACACTTATACAGCCTGTAATATCCCACTGCTGGGCATAGGTCTCTTTTCCCATGTAGGAAAAGTATCAGAACTTAATCCACTATGCTGCTCCAATGCGGGTTGGCAGATATATTCCCCACTATGAATAATTATAGCTATCAGGTGTACATGATAACAACTGGGACCAACGGCTTAACGTGGTCTCCGAGAGACGGTGGGGAGACCCACAGGACTGAACAAACAACCTGGCCATGGCGAACATCTGTATGGCTAATAAAATGTTTGTCATGTGCGGGGATCGAAGCTGCAATCGCCAGCGCAAGAGCCACAAACCAGTGCGTTGACCGTTGCGCCAATGTGGCGTCTATACTCTATAATATTGTATTCAATGGTTGCTTTTGTACATCTACACTAACTTTCTTTCACTTTGCAATTTGAATTACCTTTACCTTCATTATAATATTATTATTTATTTTGTTTTAGATTGAGAAGGATGAAATATTCTTACGTCGAGTTATCGGTTCTAAGAAGGATCAGTTTTTCCTTAATAAGAAAGTAGTTCCTCGTTCAGAGGTACTTAATCTTTTAGAAAGTGCGGGCCTATCAAATTCAAATCCATACTACATTGTCAAACAAGGAAAAGTAAGTTGATTTTATTTGTTTTATTACTGTCTTTATACAATTCCGTGTTTCCGGAAAACTATAACCAGGTGATCTTTAAGTCGCGAGGGAATAGGTTACTTGTAGGTAAACGTGCTCCATCCTAGACTGCATTTTCACTTATCCACAGGTGAAGTATTGGTCAAATGCAAGCCTAGTAGTAAGCCATTGTATATAAAAAAAAACTTGTTAAGTTTGTGTTATGTTATAATGTATGTTTAATCTACAACACTTTGTGTTATAGCATACCTTAGCATTTTCATACATTTTACTTTAAAGCATGTACGGACACCAACAGAGTCTCTTGTTCTTAACAATTGTATAGTTCGCGTCATGTAAAAAGAACGCTGGCCTTGAAGCTGCGCAGAAGCGATTTATCGGTCTATTTGGTGGTACGGGGTAGGGGGGCGGGAGTGTTTATCACTGTCGCATGCTTGCCGGTGTGCTATTGGTTGACAGCGGTTGACAGTTCGACGTCGACTCAAATTATTATCGCGCACAAAAGTTTTAAATTACAAAATTCTCCATTTACTATTTATTTCACAAAAAAACAATTATCAATTTATCATTTTAAACACATAAAAACTATTAAGATACGAATATCGAGAGTACAGATAATTATTATTTTTGAATACGACAGTTCAATAACTAAAAAATTTGTTATTGCTTTTGTTTAAAAAAAAATTGCGATTTTGTAAAGTGATAATTATTATACTTATTTAGTCCGAATTATTCGCACTTGTATTTCTAGTATTTTTTTATGTACCTACCAATAACCATTATACGAAGCCGCGAGTGAAAGCCTAATTAAAAAATAAAACAGTAGTACTTGTGCGCGAGTATACCCATGCGCAAACGCACCCCCTCCAGTTTCTTTCAGCGTTCTTTTTACATGACGCGAACTATAACTATTTAATGTTAAAAAAAAAGAAAAATCTGTCAGCATCGGATCACGTCCTAGTTTTACTAGGCAGTCACAGGACTGTCGATTTGTAGTTTTAATGATACATTGTCAGTGGTATTGCTATATGATGCATGTTTAACAAAAGACATGGGCATTTTGAGCCCGTGGATGTTAATTTTTAAATAAAATAAAAAACTATGTAACATTTAAATTATTATAATATATATATATATATATATATATATATATATATATATATATATATATATATACTAGCGACACGCTCCGGCTTCTCCCGCTTATAAAATATAATTATAGCCTATGTCATTCACTGAAAAAATGATTAAAATCGATCCATTAGTTTTGATTTATTCATTACTGCCTGTGGCCCGCACGCGTTAACTTTAGAGTAAAAGCCGGCCGGAACCGCCGCAAACGCTACGCACCGCAATTTTTAAATCTGTAATATCTTCGAAAATATTCATTTAAATCATATGCTGTAAAGGGCCATATAGATCTACATTAAATCAACAATGTATTTAAGGTATTTTATGGTATAATGTATATATGGTAATTAGATAAGGATTAATGCTGTACTGGTTAAAATCGCTTTAAAAATTAGCCATTATTTGTCGTAAAAAGTAAATGACAAAAAAATGTTATTGTGGGATATCCATAAGAGATAGACATATACCATAATGGAGTTTTCTGTAGACCTTTTCAATGTGTACAATACGTAGTACATTACTTTGATAAATCTCGTAGGGTTCAGGCTGCGTTTGCAATGTAAGCGGAAAAAATGAAATTATTTACGACATCACATTTGAAACCTCAAAAATAACAGTATTTCTCCACTATTTAATGGATGTTATTATACATATAAACCTCTCTCTTCAATCACTCTTTCTATTTAAAAAACCGCATTAAAATCCGTTGCGTAGTTTTAAAGATTTAAGCATACATGGACATACAGGGACATAGGGACAGAGAAAGCGACTTTGTTTTATACTATGTAGTGATACCTTGTATAGGCAACACGGATGTTTATTGTAGTCGGAATTCTAAATAGCTTGAATACATGATAGTTCCACTGTCATAACACTGGTTAATGGCTGTGGATTCAATCCCTACTAACAGCAAACATTTCTATAGCCCATAAAGGTGTATGCCATGATCTGTGCATTTGTATACTGTGTACGCTTTTCAGATCGCCAACACAGAAGTAAATCTTATTGCAAGTGTTAGGTGTTTATTTTTGTATTTTTAAAATATTTCTTTCTACTACAAAAAAAAAATTAAATAAATACTCAGTTTTTTAAAAAAAAATTAGCTGTAGAGCTTGTAGCTAATTCTTCTCTGTAAAATCTACATTATTAATCGCTGGTAGCTTCACTTTTAACGAATATTGATTTTTGATATATTATTGTCTAGATTAATCAAATGGCAGTAGCACCAGACTCGCACAGATTAAAGTTGCTGAGAGAAGTCGCTGGAACCAGAGTGTACGATGAGAGACGAGAGGAATCCGTTACTATACTTAAAGAAACTGTTGGCAAGGTAATGTTACTAACAATTCAAAATTATAAATATTAGATTGTACTTTAATTCTTATACTTATATTTTTAACCGACTCCAGAAAAGGAGGAGGTTCTCGGCTCTTGTCTGGGCGGACGGAATTCGATTTTTTTTTTATCGAAATGTGATGCGTGTCATGTGGTTCTATTTAAATTTAATTGAGATCTGAGTGCCTAGTGCGAGTTTTATTCACAGAAACATGACAGAAACGCGTTTATACTTGAAGATTATTTTGCATGGGAATTTAAACAGTGCAGCCTAAAAGATAAAGAATAGAATACGATAAAATCGATACAGAGTCATCTAGCGGCAACCGCGAGAACTAGGTTGAAATCCCGAATTTCCCATACAAAATGAAATTAAAATTTACGCCCGTTACTGCGAAACGGATTAAACAAAACTCGCACTAGGCACTCTGACAAGTACATTTCGAGTCTAATAATCCATAAAAATATTCAAGTAATTTATTGTACTGTCAAAAACGGACCCTGTCTGCGGACTTCAATACTCTTTCAGGCACTTGTCATTGGCAAAATTATCGGCGTAAAGCCGATGGAGCCATAGTCTTTAAAGAAGAAGAAGAAGATTCAATAGTAATAACTATTTTTTTCGTTGGGTTTACTGATTTTTATGATTCTTGTTTAAATCGAAATCTGGTGCTTATTAAGTGGGCCTGTTTAAATTTGATCGAGACGCTAAACTACTTTTTGAGTAATCTTTCATAACGCGTATTTACTTGACTATTTTTTCCGTGTACCAACATCGTATTACTTGTTGATGTAATTAAAGTCGTTTTTTTTTAGTTTGCGAGCAAACACAATTATTAACTTCGCATAGGCACAAATAATGTGTGAACAAAACTAACAGCAAATGGAAAATAAAACGAAAACGTTCATCTATAACAATAAATAAAATTGGAGTGGCTGTTTGTAATATTAAAATAACCGCTTTTTACTAAATGCATATGAATGTATACACGGTACATATGCCAAAGTATCATTTTTACAATTTTTGTTTGTCTGTCTGTCCGTCCGCCGGTCTGTCCGTCCGTCTGTCTGTCTGTTCCAGTTAATCTCTGAAACGGCTGGACCAATTTTTACTGGACTTTCGCTGGCAGATAGCTGATGTAATAAGGAATAACATAGGCTGCTTTTATTTTAGAAATTTATCTATTTTATTATCTACATTATTTTCAAAAGTACTAAAACAGTAGTAGTTGAACGAAATATGTAATTGAAAAATCTAGCTTATTTTATAAAGCAACCAGGGTGACGGTTGCGCTCGTAACGTTCTTTCGCTATCCCTCTGGAACTACACAAAACATTTTTCCGGGATGAGGCTACCTAACCTATGTCCGCTCCGGGTCCCTAAACATACAAACAAACTCACTTTTAAACACATTTATAATATTAGTATGGACATATGTAACATATACATTAAAACTAATGACTCTTCTAATTTTGACATAAATATATTACTAGCCATCGATTAAAAAATAATTAATATTTATTTCAACAAAAGATTTCATTAATTTTTAACATACAACAAAGCAATCGTGTGAGCAATTAGTGATAACATTGAGAATTTAAAATAGTTATACTTTAAATTTTCAATGTTATATTTGACAATACTGAGAGACTTTATTACATAAAATGTTTACATGTAACTATGAAATATCCTTGTGCTCCAAGATCTGAATGAATCATTATAATAATAGAAATTATTAGATGTTTATCTTTCGATTGGAAAATCCTACCGCGTAGTGGGTAGTACTGTGATTGATTTATATATCGATAAAGAGATACATACGATTTGCCGACTTTAAAGTGGCACCGCCACTTGAGATATTTTTATCTGATCAAAGGGAAAACCATTCAGTAATTCCTAAAATAACTCAGTAAATCAGTGTAGATATTTGAGAAAATAATCTCGATTACAACGTCATCTATATATTAATACGTGAAGCAAAAACTTGTACCCATTTTTACAAAATTTGCGCGGACGGAGGAGTATGAAATTTCGCACACTTATAGTTTATATAGAGAAGGAGTGCAGAATGCTTATTTTTTTAATTATTCATAAAAAATACAATAAATCAATTGAAAAAAAAATTACACACTACTATGTATTTGACACACACGCATATATATACGCTTTTGTTTATTATTGTAGAAGTTATAGTCTTTGACAACAGAACCTTAATAATGTTCAAACTTATAATTTCAATAAATTATAGTCGAATTTTTGACCACTGGTCGACCACTAGTGTTATGAAATAAATAATCTTCATTTACAATATCAATTATTGCACTCGATGCGTGGCAGTTACGTATCTTCTCTCTCTCTTTCGCGCAGAAGATCACAGCCATATATACTCTTTGGAGGCCTATGTCCAGCAGTGGACTGTAATAGGCTGAAATGATGATGATGATGATGATGATGATGATGATGATATATACTCTAGCAAAGTATAGTTGTGTTTCAGTGGTAAGTTAGCCAGAGCTTCTGAGTAAGATCAGGATTAAGAACGGCAACTACTAATAAATTCCAAAACATATGTTCTACTCATAGAATTTTCTATTGTTCTGCATTCACACTTATGCTTACATCTGGTTAGTATATTGTATATTAAACTTCCCTTTGAAACAGTAACTACTAACTGTTTTAGATGTAGTAAATTTTTATAACAAAATTGAGAAATTGTCATTAATTAACCTTTTGAAATTAGTTTGAATGTGTTATATTTAAAAAATATAACAGTGTAGTTATAAATTTCTTAACTATATTATTATTTTTCATTATATATTACGTATTTTTTTAATACAAAAATGTGTTAAAAAAAACAGTATTTTTGTTTCTACGTAAATGCCAATTTCGTGAGAATTCCGAGATAAAAAGTAGCCTATATGTGGCTCCACAACCACACCCCTATCTTCCAGTGATAGACAGAAAGACAGGCAGACAAAATCTTTAAAGTCGTTTGTGTTTTCAGTATCATGTAAATAACTATATGCACTTGAAAAAACAAAGCTATTTTGAAATCATAGACAGACATTTGAATTTTATCTATATATCTGTTGTTGTGAGAGTACAAATAAATGAACTTGGGTTGCACTGAAATTAAAGAAACTTTAATAAAATTAAATTTTTTAGCATTATATGATAACTAGCTGACCCCGCAAACGTTGTTTTGCCATATACGTTATTAACCCCCTTGATCCCCCCCCCCCCCCTATTACTTAGGGATATGAAAAAATAGATGTTAGCCGATCCTCAGACTTACCCGATATACACACAAAATTTCATGATATTTTATTAACCTCCCTCAACCCCCCCCCCCCCCCATAACTGAAGGGTATGAAAAAAAGATGTTGTTCGATTCTCAGACCTACCCAATATGCACACAAAATTTCATGAGAATCAGTCAAGCCGTTTTGGAGGAGTTTAACCACAAACACCGCGACATGAGAATTTTATATATTAGATTACAATACACTATTACTGCTAATCGTACAATTTTACCTGAAATTAAAGAAATAATCTATCGCTCGCTCGCTCACTTTAGCCACAACGACAACCAGCCTTCAGCCGTTAGTAACACCTACCTTGAAATACAAAAAAAAATAAAAATAAAAATTGCATGTATTTCGAATAAAAAAGGACATGGGCTTATAAGCCCGTGGATGTATATGACTAGTAAAAAAAAAAAAAAGAGCCTTCAGCCAAACGACATTTAAAGTTTATTATATAAATAAGTACTCTGTCTTGCTTTAAAAAATACCTCAAGGCGCACTATTTGTCACTTATATGTCATAATTGTTTTTATCTCTGCATAACATATTGTAGGAGTATCGCTTCACTTGTATTTTGTATTCTATGCTATTATTCATATTATATGTATTTCGTTTATATGTAGGTATAGTATTTTTTATGCGTATGTATATATATGTGTATGTATGTCTGTGTATATATATATGTGCGTATATATATATATGTGTGTATATATATATGTGTATATATATATATATATATATATGTTTGTATGTATGTATCTATGTATGTATGTATGTATGTATTGTGCTGTATATGTATGTGTATTTGTACTCGATAGTTGATATTGTTCTAGGTGACACTAATTGTCACTTCTCTGTATACACTTTCCTACCGCTTTTTCATTACGCTGTGTCCTATATGCCCAAAGGTTGTCTGGAAGAGATCGCTACTCTAGCGATAAGACCGCCTTTGTACACTGTTTTATTTTTATTTTTTTATTTGTAATATGTTATTGTGTTGATTGTTGTTGTGTACAATAAAGAGTATCTATCTATCTATCTACTCTTCTTCACAAATTCTAATAATTATAAATAACTAAATACATTTTTTAAGTTCCAAGGTGGTAGTGGAACGTTGTTATATCTAGTCGCCTCTTACGACACCCACGGGAAGAGAAGGGGTGGCTATATTCTTACTGCCGTAACCACACAAGCGTGGCATAATTTAACTAAAGAGATTTCGTAGGATTTAAACATTTGGTGTTCATTTCAGGTGGAAAAAATAAATGATTTCCTACAGACAATAGAAGAGAGATTAAAAACTCTCGAAGAAGAAAAGGAGGAATTGAAAGAATATCAAAAGTGGGACCGAGCAAGGCGTGTCTTAGAGTTCATCATACACGACACAGAGCACAGAGAGAATAAAAGGAAATTGGAAGATGTATGTATATTATTAATACTATTTTCTCATATATACAGATTTGTTACAAGTGAGAGGCATTATATCACTACAGCCTAATGCAGTCCACTGTTGGACATAGGCCTCCACAAGTTCGCGCCAAAAATGTGTGAACTCATGGTGTTGCCCATAGTCACCACGCTGGGCAAGCGGGTTGGTGACCGCAGGGCTGGCTTTTTCGCACCTAAGACGCTGCTGCCCGTCTTCGGCCTGTGTGTGTTAAAGCCAGCGGTTGGATGGATATCCCGCCATCGGTCGGCTTCTTAAGTTCCAAGGTGGTAGTGGAACCCTGTTATCCCTTAGTCGCCTCTTACGACACCCACGGAAAGAGAGGGGGTGGCTATATTCTTCTTTGGTGCCGTAGCCACACAGCACAATGAGGCATTATATGAAATCACATAATAACTATTTTGGACACTATTAAAAGAGATATACATAAATAACAACAACATCATGTGACAACGATTATCGAACGTCACAAGTTTGTTTACGTCACATTTAGAATATTTCAACTTCAACACTAAATAGAAAAATATAAATCAATGTCTAAAAGCAGTAGGTTGTAAATTTATTTAGAAGAATTTTTTTGCTAACGAAAATCTAAAACACAAAAGCAAGTCGCATGATTGTTTTTGGTTTAACTAATTTGGCAATTTATTATTGTTAGTATTATAAATTGTCCTGTAAATGATGTATCTGTGAAGTCAGACTCAATTGTCTGCAATGTAGTTTATGAACTGTTATTACAGATATATTTTGGAGTAATAAAAATGTTTTTATGTCTTTATAACAACAACGAAAATGCAGTTAATGTAACAAAGTGTACACGCTTCAGCCTATAATATCCCACTACTGGGCATAGGCCTTTTTCCCCACGTAGGAGAAGGATCAGAGCTTAATCCACCACGCTACTCCAATGCGGGTTGGCGAATATATTTCCTACTATGAGTAACGATCGCTATCAGGTTTACATGATAACAACCGGGACCGACGGCTTAACGTGCTCTCCGAGACACGGTGGAGAGACCCACAAGGACTGCACAAACACCCAGACCAAACACCTATATGGCCCAATACAAATGTTTGTCATATGCGGGGATCGAACCCGCAACCGCCAGCGCAACAGGTAGATACAATCCATGGCTGTAACCGTTGCGCCAACGCGGTGTCGAGTGACAAAGTGTAAAGCGATTTATTATTTTACTTTTTTTTTTCAAAAACGGTTTATTAAATTACAATTATATCAAAAAAAAAAAAAATCGACAAAAAAAGGAGCAGATTCTTAAAATTCAGAAACAATATTTTGTTTTTGCGTTCTCTGTCAATTCTAAGTTACTTGCAAATGTTTATGTTTTATTATTTTTTAGTTAGAGAAAATGCGTGCAAACAGCGGCAAAGAGCAACAGCACTACGCTGATATGGTTCGGGAGGCTCAAGACCACGTCAGGGAGGCTAACAGGTATGAAAAACGTGCGTTTTTTCCGAAATATAACAATGTATGAAGGTCTCAATACATATTGAATTAAAAAAGTTTGAAATATCATCATAGATTTTCTACTGTTTTTCTCTAACTACTACTACTACTAGTAACTATGATTCCACTAAATAAATTTATTTAAAAAAAAATTAAATTCTGTAAAAAAAAATGGTCATAACTGCGTAAAAATTGAGATTCATTTTTGATGTATTATTTATCGTAATAAAATTATAAATGTACTGCCTGCCCCTAACTCTTTTTTGCCCTCATTTTCTGCTCTATGATTATAAATATGGTATCTACATTTCCGATTTTTTTACTCTATTTATTATAAATTTTTAAACAAACAGAAAACTTAAAGAAGCCCGCAAAGATGTGGCCGCGGCTCGCGAAGAAAAGGATATCCTCTCAACAGAACAACAGCAACTTTTAAGAGAGAAGACCAAACTGGAGCTGGCCATCAAAGATCTTACAGACGATGTCGATGGCGACAACAAGTCTAAGGTTCGTTAATTTTTTGTTTATATTTTATTATTTGTATTTTTAAGGTAGGGCACAGTATGTATCCTGTTCAAAGTCTGGAGCAGCCCGTCTGGGTAAGTACCTCAACCTCGCAGAAGATCATAGCTAAATAATACTGCTCTTAAGTAGTGTCGTGTTTCTGTGGTAAGTAAGGATGCCAGAGCTCCTGGGGAGGATCATGACTAGGTTCGCAACGCACTCGTTATGTTTCTGGTATTGCAGCCATCCATAGGCTATGGTAACATATTACTATCAGGTGCACCATTAGCCTATTTAGTCGTTGATAAAAAAGTAGAAAACTTAAAAAAAAAACTTATTTTAAATGTGCTAAAAGCACTTTACGTTAAAGAAACTTTACTTCTAAGTTATCCCTTGACAAGTTTCTCAGTCTAGTATAGTCAGCAAATCCTTTCATTTAATACCCATAATGTAGGAAAGCATTAAAAATTTAGTCAACCATCTTTATAGTCCGCCATGTTGGATTTAGAATGACGTCACATAGCTAATCATGTTGTCATCCAAAATAAAGCTGTGTACAAAATTTCAGCTCAATCGTTTGGTTGGCTTAAGGTTTAAAAAAAAAGAACGTCCGTTTAGTTCGAGTGGCAATTCAGGAATGCCTCGCTCTCTATGGACTCTACAGACGTAACCAAGCAGCTTTTGTTGCGCGTTTGCAACAAAATGGCACACTTCACCCTATGAAATATAAACATTCTTCATCTTAGTAGTAACAAAAGCAATAGTAAAACTGCATTATGGTCTAGTAAAGAATATTTAAGCTTTAATTTGAATTATATTTAAATACAAATTCTTTACAGGAAAGGGCAGAAGCAGAATTAGAACGTCTTCGACAGCAAATAGCTGAAAAAGAACGAGAGTTAGAAGAGCTAAAGCCTAAATATGAGGAAATGAAAGCCCGTGAAGAAGAGTGTACTCGAGCGTTAGCTTTGAACCAACAGAAACGTCAAGAGCTGTACGCTAAACAGGGCAGAGGGACGCAGTTCACGTCTAAACAAGATAGGGATCGCTGGATTGAGAAAGAGCTTAAGTGAGTACAAGAATAATAATATCTGTAAATATAAATATTAGTAAAGCGTTTTATATAATAATAAATAAGGAATACTTTTTTTTTAATTTTTGTCTTATTTCTTTATTTAATCTCTAAAATAACCGATTGGGTAGATTTCGCTAAATAATTTTATTAGAAATAAGTAAGAATGTTTAGAATTATATTTTGGCCAAAAATAATCTAAATAAATTCCAGTAATGAAAATTATAAACTACACTGTAGTGATTAGTGAAGTAGTAGCAAAAATTTGCTTACGCGATTAAAACATTGGTTGATATCTAGAAGTTACTGGAACAGATATTGAGATATATGAAATAAGTATAGATAATGGAAGTAAGGCAAAGAGGTGAGGTAATCATATTGTCGTGCCATGATTGGTCAGTTGCACTTTGCATCAAAACTGTTATTCGTGTATTCGCTTGCGATGACAGACTGCGATGCGCTATCTGATCTCCACCATGTCACTGAGCAGTCAGTATCCGTGCCGATAGCTCTACATTTTTTAAATTATTTATTCATTTATTTTATAAGGAAACACATCTTTACAAATAAATAAAATTAGAGTGTCTGTTTGTAATATTAAAATAATCGTTCTTTATTAAATGCATATGGATGTGTACATGGCACATATACCAAACACAAATTTTTTATAATTTTTGTCTGTTTGTTTGTCTGTTGTTGAAATGGCTGGACTGATTTTGACGGGACTTTCACTGGTAGATAACTGATGTAGTAAGGAGTAACTTAGGCTACTTTTATTTTAGAAATTTATTTATTTTATAATTCTGTGAGCTGAACAATAACCTTTTTGTTTTATTCCACCTGGACGAATTCGCGGGCATAGTTAGTTACATAGTAAATTTTATACATAGCACATATTTAAAGTCGCTTAACGTGCAATGGAACGGGCTATGCTTGGGGTATCTCTCAAAGATAGGATTAGAAATGAGACTATCCGCAAGAGAACGAAAGTAACCGACATAGCCCACAGAATTAGTAAGTTGAAGTGGCAGTGGGCTGACCATCTGTGTCGCAGAACCGATGGTCGTTGGAGCAGACGGATCCTGGAGTGGAAACCGCGTCTCGGCAAACGCAGTATGGGACGTCCTCCGGCCCGTTAGACCGACGATCTACGTAAGATTGCCGGTGTAGGCTGGATGAGGATTGTGGGATGTCTGGCGCGAACTTGGGGAGGTCTATGTCCAGCAGTGGACTGCAATAGGCTGAACTGAGCTGTACTGAACATATTTAAAAATCATTACCAAAACGGTCTTCGATGATTAGTTTTACATGTATAAAGTAAGAGGAGTCTCTATTGTTTACAATGTTCAGGTCGCTGAACAAGCAGCTGAAGGACAAGAAGGAGCACGAGGGCAAGCTGCGCGAGGACCTGCGGCGCGACGCGGCCAAGCTGGCCGAGCTGGAGGCGCGCCTCGAGGAGCTCTCGCGCGAGCTGGAGCGGCAGCGCCTCGCCATCGACGAGCACAACAAGCACTACTACGACTGCAAGAAGCGCAAGGACCACGAGCAGAGCGCGCGCAAGTGAGTCTCTATATCTGTGTTGACTGACACTCGGGAGCTGGCCGAGCTGGAGGCGCGATAACTTCTACTGTCCACACAGCGCGCCCCAGGAGCTCATTAGGACAACATCGGGGTGTGACACCTACTCGTTCCACTGACTTATTATATTATGTGATATTAATATACGTGTCTATTATTTTTAGCGAATTATGGCGCAAAGAGACAACATTAACGCAAAATTTGTCGTCATTAAAAGAAGACTTGGCAAAGGCGGATCAAGCTCTAAGATCAATGGCGGGAAAGGTAAATCAATTACATAATTATATGAAATTTAACTGCATACTTTTAAATCTTCACACATGATCCATATTCGATTTATTATTTGTTCCCACATTACATTATCATTCAATCATTATTATAAAATTTATTATAACACTAGTTGCTGCCCGCGACGTCGTCTGCGTGAACGCTATACAGCACCAAAAATACCTACGATTATACCTTTTAAAATAACATTCATTTACCCGTTTCTTCTTTACATTTCATATCTACAGAAAAATCTCATAGATGGCGCTGCTTTAAAATTGTTTTGTCTACTTATATTCATTTAATTGTTTATCGGCTTAGTTACTTATGTTGCGTGATTTTTATAGTGTGAAGCTAGCTTATATAACATGGTTATTAACATAATAACAACAACATTCAAATATACGTCGTTAGATTACACGTTGTTACAGAATGCATTGAGGAAATAAAGGTTCACTGCTCGTTCCCGGTAGGTTTTTGTGCCAAATTTGAAGTAAATCTGTGCAGTACTTTTTGAGTTTATCCCGGACATACATACAGACAAACAGACAAAAATTCTAAAAACTATATTTTTGGCTTTGGTATCGATTGTAGATCACACCCCAAGTATTCTTTTAAAAAAAAATATTCAATGTATAGTTTTGACTTTCCTACCATTTTATTATATGTATAGATTTAAAACATTTATACACTAAGCTTCAATGTTACCTTTACAAAAAAAAAAAAATAATAACTAAGGATTATCTTTCAGCCAATATTAAACGGTAGGGATAGTGTACGAAAAGTTCTAGAAACATTCCAAGAAAGAGGAGGAGAATGGGCCAAAATAGCGACGCAGTACTATGGACCCGTTATTGAGAATTTCACCTGCGATAAAACTATTTACACCGCTGTAGAGGTAAGTAGAAATAAAAAAAAAAACTGTTATTGTTGAAAAATAAAAATCAAAGATTTTAAGTTTGATTGGACTCGTCTAATAAAACATCATTTAAAATTATAAATTGCATTAATTGTCAAAAATTCTCCGATATGCTTGCTCTCTAATCATGATTATGATTTATTAAAATTTTATATTTAGGTTTACCCTGATTGTGTATGATTCTTAACCTACACATGGATAAATTCTACTGGGCTGCCGTGTTTGAGGCATTTATTTATTGTTTGCAGGTAACAGCAGGTAATCGCTTATTCCATCACATAGTAGAATCGGATACAGTTGGTACAAAGATTCTTAAGGAAATGAATCGGCAGAGCTTACCGGGAGAAGTGACGTTCATGCCGCTCAATCGATTGCAAGTTAGAGATATGGTGTATCCTAATGATAATGTGAGTTACAGAATATATTTTTATATAAAATTTTATTTGTTTAATTATTTTTGAGGATTTTAATCATCAATACCTTTTCCCTAAAAGTCGACAAGAACCTTAAACTAATAAATGCTACAGATATCCAGGTATCAATAAGGCATCATCAGGCGATACTCTGTACTCATTTTCCTTTATTTATTTATTTTTTAACCAATATTCTTTTACAAAATCCTTTTTATTTATTTATTGTGTGACTACTAAGATATACCAAATTGATTTGTCACACAATTTTTACATAATCTATTTATTTATTTTTTGATTAAAAAGGAAAAATTATCTTTTAAAAAAGTGGGTATAAACCTTTATCTTTGCCAAAAACATATTCATAGTACATGAATGCAGACAGCTGAATACTAATTAAACTCTACTAATTATATAATTAGTAGTTACTTATGTGTTATTTTATACTTAATTATGTTATTTTAAATTTAGTAAAAAAAATGTAAATTGTTATGTGCACTATTGCCTGTTATAGGAATAGTAAGAAAAATATATGAATCATTTTTAATTTCAGAACGCAATCGCTATGGTACAGAAGCTTAAGTACGACCCCAAATATGCGAAAGCAATGAAATACATATTTGGCAAAACACTCATCTGTAGGAACCTCGAGTGTGCTACGGAGTTGGGCAAACAGTTTCACTTGGACTGTGTCACATTGGAAGGAGATCAAGTATGTTTTTTTAAAATTTTATTTGTATATTATAGATAGGGACAACATTATAACACTAGCTCGGGTCAAAACGTTAATTACAATCCAATTGTTGTTTGATTTGATAAGCTCTCTGCTAGTCATCGACCTCTTTCTCTGAAAGGTCGAAGGCTTAATCCACCATGCTGCTGCAACATTTTTCTTTTTAAACGTTGTTGAAGAAAACTTTGCACATGCGTGACTTTGGAAGTAAGCTTTAAATGCGTGATGAGAGCGTTACGAAAACTGTGATCGGGCGAGGCGAACGGACGTTGAGAGGGAGATATAAGTTAATGAAGATAAAAAGAGAGAGAGTTACGTTTCGGTAGTTTCACTTCAGTCGTGTGGTCTAAAATACATTTATTTGCACAAAGTTTTTATTTAGCTTTTCTTAATAAAATTTTGTATATTATGTGTTGCTACAGTTCAAAAACAAGATTTCGATCCCACTGGAAGTTTTTGAATGTAAAATGAATTAACTAATAACGAAATTAACATTATTTCAGGTATCTTCAAAAGGTTCACTGACCGGAGGATATTTTAACCAATCTCGGTCACGTCTCGAGATGCAAAAGACTAGGTCGGAGCTAATGGAACAAATCACGACTCTTGAGGAGGAATTAAACACATTACGGCAAGAGTTGAACAAGACTGAGACGAGTATAAACACTATTGTGTCTGAAATGCAGAGGACCGAGACTAAACAAGGGAAGGCTAAGTAAGTATATTTGACTTGCTGTGTTAAATTATCAAAATGTAATGATCAACATTTTTGAATATCATCAAAAATTGACCGTCTAAAAATTAATTGTTCTTTACAGAGACCCGTAACTAAGACTGTAAAGAACTCATTATAGACGGCGCCACGGTTCGCTTAAACCGAAAATAAAAATCATCATATCAAACATTTCGATCTAGCGGGTACATCGTTCCACAGCTTAATTGGCTAGAGCGCCGACACTGTCAGTCGGAGACGCGGGTTCGATCCCCGCTGGAGCGGTCAATTTTTGATATGATATTCAAAAATGTTTAGAATTCCTAATGTGTGGGTAACACAAAAATAAAATCGTACATATTAAAATGTAATGATTTTTAAATTGACTCTTCTTACTCCGAAGAAAAGTAGTGTATTTATATGTTAGTCTTGTCTGTACATTTCTATGGTAATGGTGACAATTGCGATTAATTTTCGAGCACTGTATTGATACTGTCCAGCAATTTTTTTTTTTTTTTTCACAGTTGGATTAACCATTAAACTTAAATGGTGGAAATTCTTTAAATTTTTGATTCGATTTTTTATAAACTTTCTTTAGTAGTGTTTTACAATCAATAAACTTCACTCATATGAAACACATAATTGACAAAGTAAGCTACAGGCTAAATTTATTTTTATCCTCCAGGGACATATTTGACAAAGTAAAAGCAGATATTCGTCTGATGAAAGAAGAACTGGCGTCAATAGAAAGGTTCAGAGGACCCAAGGAAAGAGCTTTGGCCCAATGTCGTTCCAGTTTAGAAGCTATGCAGGCCACTAAAGAGGGGCTGGAATCTGAATTGCATCAGGTAAACATTAAGAGCACAGCAAAATAATACTGTTTTCAAGCAGTATTGTGTTCCTGTTGGTGAGTAAGGTGACCAGAGCTCCTGGGGGGGGGGGGGGATTGGGTCGGCAACGCGCTTGCGATGCTTCTGGTGTTGCAGGTGTCTATAAGCTACGGTAATCGCTTACCATCAGGTGAGCCGTACGCTTGTTTGCCCACCTAGTGACATAAAAAAGAACATATATTTTCACACATATTGTTTAAAATTAATAAAATTATTTTTCTGGAAAGGAAAAAAAAATTGATTAGGTAATAATATAGCCTTATTATAAACCTCATTTACTTAATTGAGCCTTATTGGCAAATATTAATAATTAAAATGTCTAGAAAGTACAATTTAAAAATTACGCGATTTTTAGCTCTTAGATAAATATTTATTGGTACTATAACAGTAGTAGAATCGCCTTGGGAGTGCCTGAATTGGGCTTTATGGGTTTTTATATTATTTCTTATTATTAATATATAGTATACTTTGTTTTAGGAATTGATGGAACAGTTATCAACAGCAGATCAAGGAAAAGTAGACGAGCTAAATGATGCCATCCGCAGATTAACTCAAGAGAACAAGGAAGCTTTCAGTCAGAGAATGAATCTAGAAGCTACGAAGAACAAACTGGAAAATCTTCTCACAAACAACCTTATTCGGTATTTTTGTTTGTATATTTCTTTATTGAACAAATGAAACATACAATACAATACAAATACTCTTTATTGTACACTATCAGAGAAAAATTTTACACCATAAAAGAAAATATAGACATGTACAAAAGGCGGTCTTATCGCTAAAAGAGCGATCTCTTCCAGACAACCTCTAGCATGAAAAGGACATGACTAAAGAATTAGACGGCATGGAGGTGTACATACATAATATATACATATAATACGTAAATATACATACATATACACATTACACACACATACATATATACACATACACACATACATACACATATACATACACATATATATATCAAATATATATAAACATAATATATAAAGAATATGAAAATACGAATATACATACGACAGAAGAGAGGAAGGACCGGCTAAAGTCATTGTCAGTAATATTTGTAGTAAATTAAATTTATAAACTTATAATGTGACTCATAAGTTACATAACATAAGTTAACATACTTTCATTGTACACTAAATATATGATAAAAAAATTTAACAAGCATAAAAAATAAATGGTAAACAATCGACCAAGATAAAAGTTAATAATAATACTATGTTAAATAATGTGCATAAAATGTTGTTTTGATTTTTTTATTTTTAGTTTTTATTCAACAAGGTCGGCAAACAAGCGTACGGTCCACGTGATGGTAAGCGGTTACCCAGACCACGGAAAACACCTGTATGGCCAATACAAATGTTTGTCATGTGCGGGGATCGAACCTGCAACTACCTGCGCAACAGGCACAATCCACGGCTGTGACCGTTGCGCCAACGCGGCGTTTATGTATATATGACTATACTATATCATCACTTCATCACTTCAGCTTATGGCAGTCCACTGCTGGACATAGGCCTCCCCAAGTTCGCGCCAGATATCCCGGTTTTCCACAATCCTCATCCAGCCTACACCGGCAATCTTACGTAGATCGTCGGTCCAACGGGCCGGAGGACGTCCCCCTGCGTTTGCCAAGACGCGGTCTCCAGTCCAGGACCCGTCTACTCCAACGGCCATCGGTCTGCGACAGATGACCAGCCCACTGCCACTTCAACACTCTAATTCTGTGGGCTATGTCGGTTACTTTCGTTCTCTCGCGGATAGACTTATTTCTAATCCTATTTTTGCGAGAAACCCTAAGCATAGCCCGTTCCATTGCACGTTGAGCGACTTTAAATTTGTGGACCAGTCCCTTCGTCAGTGTCCACGTCTCCGCTCCGTATGTTAACACAGGCAGGACGCATTGCTCGAAGACTTTTGTCTTCAAGCATGGCCTAGGTAAATATAATCCTGAACAACTTCGAGAAGGGTACCATCAACCGATACCGGTACTTACCGACATAGTGACATAAAAAAAAAACTAACATTGTGACACGAGGATATATATATATATATATATATACTAACTATTGCAAAAATGTCTTGTTTGACAGGCGTAAGGACGAATTAGTGCAGGCGCTACAGGAGATCTCCGTGGAGGACCGCAAGCGGCGACTCGCCAACAGCAAGACCGACCTCGCCGCCGCCGAGAAGCGCATCAAGCAGATCAACCGCGAGCTGGAGGACACCGAGCGCAGCGTGCAGGCCGCCGTGCGCAACGAGAAGGCGCTCAAGCTGGAGCTCGACAAGTGGCGCAACAAGGCGAGTGCGTCCACCACCTCCCACCTCCCACCTCCCACTAGCGCCTGCTACCTGCCGCCGTGCGCAACGAGAAGGCGCTCAAGCTGGAGCTCGACAAGTGGCGCAACAAGGCGAGTGCGTCCACCACCTCCCACCTCCCACCTCCCACTAGCGCCTGCTACCTGCCGCCGTGCGCAACGAGAAGGCGCTCAAGCTGGAGCTCGACAAGTGGCGCAACAAGGCGAGTGCGTCCACCACCTCCCACCTCCCACTAGCTCCTGCTACCTGCCGCCGTGCGCAACGAGAAGGCGCTCAAGCTGGAGCTCGACAAGTGGCGCAACAAGGCGAGTGCGTCCACCACCTCCCACCTCCCACTAGCTCCTGCTACCTGCCGCCGTGCGCAACGAGAAGGCGCTCAAGCTGGAGCTCGACAAGTGGCGCAACAAGGCGAGTGCGTCCACCACCTCCCACCTCCCACCTCCCACTAGCTCCTGCTACCTGCCGCCGTGCGCAACGAGAAGGCGCTCAAGCTGGAGCTCGACAAGTGGCGCAACAAGGCGAGTGCGTCCACCACCTCCCACCTCCCACCTCCCACTAGCTCCTGCTACCTGCCGCCGTGCGCAACGAGAAGGCGCTCAAGCTGGAGCTCGACAAGTGGCGCAACAAGGCGAGTGCGTCCACCACCTCCCACCTCCCACCTCCCACCTCCCACCTCCCACTAGCTCCTGCTACCTGCCGCCGTGCGCAACGAGAAGGCGCTCAAGCTGGAGCTCGACAAGTGGCGCAACAAGGCGAGTGCGTCCACCACCTCCCACCTCCCACCTCCCACTAGCGCCTGCTACCTGCCGCCGTGCGCAACGAGAAGGCGCTCAAGCTGGAGCTCGACAAGTGGCGCAACAAGGCGAGTGCGTCCACCACCTCCCACCTCCCACTAGCTCCTGCTACCTGCCGCCGTGCGCAACGAGAAGGCGCTCAAGCTGGAGCTCGACAAGTGGCGCAACAAGGCGAGTGCGTCCACCACCTCCCACCTCCCACCTCCCACTAGCTCCTGCTACCTGCCGCCGTGCGCAACGAGAAGGCGCTCAAGCTGGAGCTCGACAAGTGGCGCAACAAGGCGAGTGCGTCCACCACCTCCCACCTCCCACCTCCCACTAGCTCCTGCTACCTGCCGCCGTGCGCAACGAGAAGGCGCTCAAGCTGGAGCTCGACAAGTGGCGCAACAAGGCGAGTGCGTCCACCACCTCCCACCTCCCACCTCCCACTAGCTCCTGCTACCTGCCGCCGTGCGCAACGAGAAGGCGCTCAAGCTGGAGCTCGACAAGTGGCGCAACAAGGCGAGTGCGTCCACCACCTCCCACCTCCCACTAGCTCCTGCTACCTGCCGCCGTGCGCAACGAGAAGGCGCTCAAGCTGGAGCTCGACAAGTGGCGCAACAAGGCGAGTGCGTCCACCACCTCCCACCTCCCACCTCCCACTAGCTCCTGCTACCTGCCGCCGTGCGCAACGAGAAGGCGCTCAAGCTGGAGCTCGACAAGTGGCGCAACAAGGCGAGTGCGTCCACCACCTCCCACCTCCCACCTCCCACCTCCCACCTCCCACTAGCTCCTGCTACCTGCCGCCGTGCGCAACGAGAAGGCGCTCAAGCTGGAGCTCGACAAGTGGCGCAACAAGGCGAGTGCGTCCACCACCTCCCACCTCCCACCTCCCACTAGCTCCTGCTACCTGCCGCCGTGCGCAACGAGAAGGCGCTCAAGCTGGAGCTCGACAAGTGGCGCAACAAGGCGAGTGCGTCCACCACCTCCCACCTCCCACTAGCTCCTGCTACCTGCCGCCGTGCGCAACGAGAAGGCGCTCAAGCTGGAGCTCGACAAGTGGCGCAACAAGGCGAGTGCGTCCACCACCTCCCACCTCCCACCTCCCACCTCCCACTAGCTCCTGCTACCTGCCGCCGTGCGCAACGAGAAGGCGCTCAAGCTGGAGCTCGACAAGTGGCGCAATAAGGCGAGTGCGTCCACCACCTCCCACCTCCCACCTCCCACCTCCCACTAGCTCCTGCTACCTGCCGCCGTGCGCAACGAGAAGGCGCTCAAGCTGGAGCTCGACAAGTGGCGCAACAAGGCGAGTGCGTCCACCACCTCCCACCTCCCACTAGCTCCTGCTACCTGCCGCCGTGCGCAACGAGAAGGCGCTCAAGCTGGAGCTCGACAAGTGGCGCAACAAGGCGAGTGCGTCCACCACCTCCCACCTCCCACCTCCCACTAGCTCCTGCTACCTGCCGCCGTGCGCAACGAGAAGGCGCTCAAGCTGGAGCTCGACAAGTGGCGCAACAAGGCGAGTGCGTCCACCACCTCCCACCTCCCACCTCCCACTAGCTCCTGCTACCTGCCGCCGTGCGCAACGAGAAGGCGCTCAAGCTGGAGCTCGACAAGTGGCGCAACAAGGCGAGTGCGTCCACCACCTCCCACCTCCCACCTCCCACCTCCCACCTCCCACTAGCTCCTGCTACCTGCCGCCGTGCGCAACGAGAAGGCGCTCAAGCTGGAGCTCGACAAGTGGCGCAACAAGGCGAGTGCGTCCACCACCTCCCACCTCCCACCTCCCACTAGCTCCTGCTACCTGCCGCCGTGCGCAACGAGAAGGCGCTCAAGCTGGAGCTCGACAAGTGGCGCAACAAGGCGAGTGCGTCCACCACCTCCCACCTCCCACCTCCCACTAGCTCCTGTTGGGAAGACCCTCGAGTCGAAAAGGAGCTTGAATTGTGCTTATAATGAAACTAGAATAACTATAATTAAAAATTAAATTATCGCCTGTAGGAAAAAGAAGCTCAAGATAAAATGGAAGAAGATGCAAAAGGATTAGAAAAAATGGCTTCTAAAGAAGTGTTACTACAGGAGAAAATTCAAGAGTCACTGGACAAAATAGCCGCGCTGGGGACACTGCCCAACGCACCAGAGTTGCACTCAAAATATCAGAAAATGTCATTGAAACAGGTAAGATTTCTTCAAATTTACTATGTCTCAAAATGTCATGATCATCATTTCAGCCTATCGCAGTCCATTGCTGGACAGAGGCCTCCACAAGTTCGCGCCAAAAATGGCGTGAACTCATGTGTGTTGCCCATAGTCACCACGCTGGGCAGGCGGGTTGGTGATCGCAAGGCTGGCTTTGTCGCACCGAAGACGCTGCTGCTCGTCTTCGGCCTGAGTATTTCAAAGTCAGCAGTTGGATGGTTATCCCGCCATCGGTCAGCTTTTTAAGTTCCAAGGTGGTAGTGGAACTGTCTGATCCCTTAGTTGCCTCTTACGACACCCACGGGAAGAGAGGAGATCAAAATGTGACTTAGTAATTATTTGGTCACAAAAAAAATGGTTTACAATAGTTTGGTCACAAAAAAAAATCATTACTGACTGAGATTTCAAAAACAAACTTTAATTATTTTTTTTTTTTTTCGACAATAATATGTTAAGAAAGTAAAAGATATTTAATACTTCCATTAGTTTGACAGTTAATTGTCCACAAAATTTATTTGTATACTTAATATAATTTTTCTATCAGTTATTCAAAGAACTGGAAAAAGCTAACCAGCACCTGAAAAAGTACAATCACGTGAATAAAAAAGCCCTGGACCAGTTTATTAGCTTTTCGGAACAGAAAGAAAAACTGTACAAGCGAAAAGAAGAGTTAGATATCGGGTAAGAAATATTCATTATTAAACATTTAAATTACAGTATTTGTTTAAAAACTAATAAGTGCTTGTAAATATTTAAAGTAACGACACGAATTCCATTTATGTTTTAAACTACAACAACTATGTTTCAAAGTTATCGTAAGAATGTCAACTATTCACTTTTAGTCATCATTATACAACTCAAATTCTTTGATTTCCTTGACAATGTTTGTGTATACCAAATCTTTCGCGACATTTGCGTACATATAATCAAAATGATTAAAGTTTTCCAAATAGTAAGTGTTATAAACGTGCGGTAAAGCGCTGTACAGTAACGTTACATCAGCCACATCCGACAACCAATCGTTACTACTGTAGAAAAATACAATTGGTACAGTAACATTGGCCAAATCATAATCAGGCGGCGATTCTTGACCATATATCAGTAAATTTTCATCCGGACCGAAGTCAAAACGACAGAACCTTCCAGAAGAATACAGCTGGATGTAGTGCATTATTTGCAATGATGATGACGTTGTCGGTACATGACCATTAATTATTGGCAAAAACGATGGTTTTATTAATCCACAGTCGCTTCCGATGATCGATTGCAGCAAACTATCGCAATACATCCAAAGTATATTGCAGAAAAACTTTTGGATTCTATTCAAATAGTCCGTACTTGATCCGTAAAGATCTATGTTTAGTAAGTAGCCAAGAATGCCATAAGATGGTGTGAAAAATTGTATTATAGGGCTTTTAACGTTGCTCATCCAAGCTACCGGCGCTAAAGATAACATAGCTTTTACTTTTCTGTTGTATTCAGGTTTTAATGAGTTCATGACGTAAAACGCGGTCGTTCCTTGTGAATATCCAACGTAATACAAATTATGATTTCCCGTTGTATTAAGTATGTAATCGATCATGGCTGGTAGATCGTAAATTCCGATTTCCTCCCAGGAAAATTTCCAATATTTTGATTCTGTGTTGTTCAAAGTTGTATGTGAATAGGAATACTTGTTACCTCTTGCATTTCCCATCCAAACATCGAATCCTTGGTCTACAAGGAAATACGCTAAAGCGTTATTAGGACCCTGTAGTACCCAACTGTCCGAAGAGTCTAAAATCCCATGCATCAGAAATATTATGTTTTTCGTCAAATTTCTTGAAGGCATCCTATGAATGTTTAATATATACCCATCTTCCGTTGTCACTGTGTGTTCTTCGATTTCGTATTCATATTTAGTTACCAATTGGGTTATATTTAAATGAGCATCTTCTTGTCCTACATCATTCTTTTTAGCACTGTTATTGTAACTATCTTCATTATTTTGTCCATTTCTTAATTTGTTTATTGCATTTAAATAATAATATACAAAGCCATTTGAAAACACAGGTAAAACTGTTAAAAACAGTATCAATAGTTTACTGTTGCACATTATGTATACTTAAACACGAGTATTATTAAAGTGCAGTCGTAAAAGTATTTATACCGCGGCGATCGTTCTCGTCATTACGATATCTTTAACGGCTACTTCGTCCTGAATTATTTAACGAACTTGACATATTTGCCTATTTACATTAACTCGTGCGTTAAGCCATACTTTGAGTATGAAAACTCGTTAAAATTGTCAGAGTAATACAAACTTCCGTGATGCTTTTTTTGAATATTAATATCTCTCAAAAAAATCCATTTTCTGTGTACAGCGTACAGCCTATCAACCATTTGCAAATATTAGACAAATGCCTGTATCTTATTAGAGATTAAAGCTTCTGTCACTTTACTACACCGTATATTGTCGAATACAAACTTATATTGTGTGCGAGTGTGAGTGAGGACATGAGAAAGAAAGGAATAATCGCTGAAGTGACGAATAATAGAGAGGAATGAAAGAGGAAAACATGTTGTGCCGACCCTACACAAGTGGGATAAGGTCAGGGAGATGATGATATTGTCGAATACATGAGACAGAATTCAACAAAAAGTGCCTAAGTGAGATGTTTCACTCTGTAACATCAATCAATCAAGGGTCAATTTTATTATTATTAGATGGCTTTAAATAAATAAACGATATTTCGATCTCAAGTCCACTGTGAAATATTGTGTAAACATTTTATTTTTATTTATTTTAGGGGTGAAAAAATTCGCGAGTTAATCGAGACACTAGAGCACAGGAAGCTCGAAGCGATTCAGTTCACTTTCAAGCAAGTGAGCAAGAACTTCACGGAAGTGTTCAAGAAGCTGGTCCCGCAGGGCCGGGGCAGCCTCATCATGAGGGTCGCGCCCGACGAGGGCCAGGATACTAACTCGGATGTGAGTCTGCTTTTGTTTATGTCACTAGGTCGGCAAACAAGCGTACGGCTCACCTGAGGTAAGCAATTACCGTAACTTATAGACGCCTGCAACACCAGAAGCATTGCAAGCGCGTTGCCGACCCAATCCCCCCAGGAGCTCTAGTCACCTTACTCACCAACAGGAACACAATACTGCTTGAAAACAGTATTATTTTGCTGTGATCTTCTGTAAGGTCGAGGTACTACCCCAGTCGGGCTGCTCCATATTTTGAGCAGGAAATTCCTGCTGTGCTCTACCTCAGTTATTACTTGAAATGAGTTAGAAATGTAATGTAGAGCATTAACACGAGTTTTTGCTCTACATTACATTTCTAACTTATTTCAAGTATACGTTGTGCATATCTTCGCCAGTTATAAATTGTATTGTATAATTAACTTTTTAGTGATAATGCTTAGTATCTTATAAAATATTATCTAATCCAATAAAAAAAATAAGCAAAGATAAACTATTTTAGCACGTATTACGGTGAAAATTGTTGTTTTTTTTTCATTTGTATTTTTTGTGATGTACTCGTATATAATGAGTAAGCTTACCTTAATCGGGAGAAAAAATCTAATATATAAAATTCTCGTGTCATGGTGGTAAACATTGAACTCCTCCGAAACGGCTCAACCGATTTTAATAAAATTTTGTGGGCATATCGGGTAGGTCTGAGAATCGGCCAACATCTATTTTTCATACCTTAAGTTATATGGGGGGGGGGTATTAAGCGGGTTTATAACATATATGGCAAAGAAACGTTTGCGGGGTCAGCTAGTCAGGTTAAAGAACTTTATTTCTTATAAGAATAATACAATTCACTTTCATAAGAAACAATTAAAGTTTAAACATAACACATAAATAGTAGGCAGCTACGTACAATCAAAAAATGTAAAAAATATTGGAGGTAGTTACATAAAGTTTGTTTACAAATGAATATTATGTTTAAAGATTCCTTAGACTATGCGAAACTGGATGTGGCATGTGTGTACTTTAAAGATATATTAATTTTGTGTATATTATTATTGCGTAATTATTTAGTATGTAGTGGTTATTAATATTTGTTTCTTTAATATCTATTTTTTATTTTAATTATATATTATATATTATTTTTTTTTATTTTTTTTTTATTTTATTTGTTTATTTAGAATATAAAATTTTAAAAGCTTTTTAAAAGTTATTGTCGTCTTAGAATTTCTTATATCTAGAGGTAGTTTATTATAGCGCTGAGCGCCTTCAAACATTATATTTTTTTTACCGTAATTTGTTCGCGGTCTATGTAATACAATGTGATCAGCGTTCCTAAGCCTAATTTTACTAATTTGAGATTTCTTTGTGAAAGTTAGGTGAGTATGTATATCTTTATTAAGAATCTTTCGAATCAATATGCATGTGTTGTATATATAAGTTTGTGAAATGTCCATTATCTTAGTTTCTCTATAAATTTTGTCAGTTGAGGTTAAAAAGTCAAAATGGAATAAAACCTTTATGAGTTTATTTTGCGCTATTTGCAAAAGTGCTAAGTTCGTTTTAGCAGCTGTACCCCAAATCTCTATAAGGTAATCCAGGTGTGGCTTCACAAGTGAATTGTATACATTGTACTTCACCTTTCGCGGCAAACATTGCACAATACCACGTAATAAACCCGTAAGAGAAGTTAATTTTTGTTTTACCCTAGCAATATGTGGCTTCCATGAAATAGTGCTATCCAGAACCACACCTAGGTATTTATCTTTATCTACCTTATTAATTATTTGGTTATTTATTCTGAGCGGTTCGTGATCGGGAATCTTTTTATTTTTCGCGGAAAATATTATGTAGTTAGTCTTAGATACGTTAATAGTAAGCAAATTACCGTGGAACCACCCTTCTAAGGTATCGAGATCACTCTGAGCACAGCACAATATGTCCTTAATTGACCTTCCAAAGTAGAACAAAGTAGTGTCATCAGCATAAAGAGAAAGATAACCTTTTAATCCAATCTGACTAATACTATTAATGTATATTAAGAATAAAAGAGGCCCCAATATGGATCCTTGGGGAACTCCAAAGATAATATTTCTAGGACTACTTTGAGCATTTCCGATTTTGACTACTTGACAACGATTACTGAGATACGATTTAAGCATTTTATGTGCGTTTCCAGTTATACCAATTTTAGTTAATTTATTAAGCAATATGTCGTGACTTACCGTGTCAAAGGCTTTTTTTTTAAGTCGATGAAAATACCAACTGCAATATGCTTTTTATCAATATTTAGTTTTATTTTAGTTATAGTGTCCGTCACAGCCGAGAGTGTATTTGATTTAGGTCTAAAGCCATACTGCCTTTCATAAATGAAATTTTGAGAGGATAGGTACTGTTCTAGGCGATTATAAATGACCCGCTCAAAGATCTTTGATAAGCTAGTAAATATATAAAAATACTAATCGCCTATTAAGTTTAAAAAATGTAGTGTATAAGTAAGCAGAGCTCGTATGTTTGTTTTCTCGATCATAAAATTATCTATTTCTTAAAAGAAGGACATAAGAAAATGATTGCCTACGATGAGCAATAAATACTTTGAAATTTATATGGCAATAAATGAATTTTCCGTCTCATTTAAAATACAGCCAGTAATATAATGTAATAAAATAATTTAAAAACGAGATATTTACCATGTTTTTTTTTTTTTCATTTCGCGGAGCTCGATATTTCGACATTATCTACGAATATCTTGTTCACAAGACAAATTTTATTTACCATTCATCTACTCTGATACTGGCAATTCCGCAAGGGTGCTAAAGCCAAAGAAGATGAAGAAGAAGAAGAATTTACAATTTTTTTGTTTTTAAATGATATTAGTATTTTTTTTATTAAATTTAAAACTTAGTTGGCAAACAAATGTACGCCTTACCTGATGGTAAGCGATTACTGTAGTTTGACTAGCTCGTTGGCGCAGTTTGTAGTGGCCCTGCTTTCTGCTCTGGGCATTTCCGCTTGAGTCTGGGTGTAATATTTGTATATATGTATGTAATATTTCTATGTATTTTTATCAAAATAAAAAAGCATTTAGCTATATCAGTCGTCTGTTACATATAAGAACTCAATGTTTGTTCGAGTTGTTCACCTTAGGAACAGACGACTGTGTGTGTGTCATAAAATATTTATAAGATATTTATTTATAAGTTTATTGACGTCTGCAATACCTGAAGCATTGCAAACGCGTTGCTGACCCTATCCCAAATCGAGAGCTCTGGTCACCTCACTCACCACAGGAACACAACTCTGCTTGAAAATACTATTATTTAGCTGTGGTCTTTTGTAAGGTGGAGGCACTAGCCCAGTCATAACATATAGCGTGTCAGTATAAAATGTAAAGTACTCGACTTGTTGGCAGCGCGCCAACGCGGACCCGTTCACGGGCGTCGGCATCAAGGTCTCGTTCACTGGGGGCGAGGGCGACATGCGCGAGATGAATCAGCTGTCGGGCGGACAGAAGTCGCTCGTGGCGCTCGCGCTCATCTTCGCCATCCAGAAGTGCGACCCGGCGCCCTTCTACCTCTTCGACGAGATCGACCAGGCGCTGGACGCGCAGCACCGCAAGGCGATCGCGGACATGATCCGCGAGCTGTCGGCCTCGGCGCAGTTCATCACCACCACGTTCCGGCCCGAGCTGCTGGAGCACGCGCACAAGTTCTACGGCGTCAAGTTCCGCAACAAGGTGTCGCACGTCGAGTGCGTGACGCAAGACGAGGCGCGCGACTTCGTCGAGGACAGCGCCACGCACGCCTAGCGCAAGGGGTAATAATAATAATAATAATAAAGACGTTTATTCACCAAGCATAAAAAAAAACAAAAGATTTCTTAGTCTAATTTACAGAGATGTTATAAAAAATGCTGGTGAAAAGGTCGTAGACTCAGCTTATTGCTGCTTTTCAGTCCGCACCTTTACAAATGCTGCCAGCACAGGACGTTAGTTTTACATTTAAAAACTAGATATAGTAACGAAAAAAGTAATGAAAATAGTATTTAATAAAATAAAAAATAAAAAACCCCGATTAATAAATAAAGTACATTGCCGAAGGTACAAGTAGGTAAAATGGGTAAGGGCTGCTCGGCGGCCTCTGCCCCGTCTCTCCTAGAGAACGGGACATCGGCGTCACGTCACGTCACGTCACGCATTCAACCTGTGACATTCCACTGGTGGACATAGGCCTCTCTCTCCGTGTGGAACAAGATCGAAGCTTGATTCACCACGCTGCTCCACTGCAAGTTGGCTGATAATGGTCCCTACCATGAGTAACGATCGCTATCAAGTATTTATGATAACAACTAGGACCGACAGCTTAACGTGCTCTCCGAGGCACGGTGGGGAGATCCACAAAGCGTCGTCACGCATTCCGCCTGTGACATCCCACTGGTGGACATAGGCCTCTGTGTGTGGGACAAGAATCGGAGCTTGACTATGAGTAACGATCGCTATCACGTATTTATGATAACAACTGGGACCGACAGCTTAACGTGCTCTCCGAGGCACGGTGGGGAAATCCACAAGGATACATCCAAACCGAAAAGAAATGTTTGTACAAATACAAATATTCATCCCGAACGGGAATCGAACCCGCAAACCGTCGGTGTTTTAAGCGATTACACACACCACTACACCAGTCATCTTCACACATAAGCACGCACGCACACAAACACAAATACCGGTTACATACGCACAAACTCAAGGACTGAGTCTTCTAAACAACCTAAATTGTATAATAAGGACACTAAGGATTCGTTTTCGACGAACAGTGAAAATCAACATGTCGTGTCCTAACTTAGAGCAAAGTATATATATCTTTGAGAAGTTACAAAAACAAAAAAATATTCATGACATTCATCAAAAATCGTGTATTTAATTGAACATTGTAGTACCAAATCGAAATCAGTCATATTATTATTATTTTTTTCAGATATGTCCGAAAATTAAGAACAGTTACAGACATCTTAAACGCAATACACAATATCCTGGAGATATGGAAACTGTACAGAGATCGCGAACTTAGTGTTCGATCCTTTCTGTAACGCGATCGGAGCGAACGTTATCACGAATGTGAGGAAATCGATTAAATGTAATAATACAAGTTGTTTGTTAAAAATAATATATTTTTGATAATTTCATTGTTGGACAAAAATATACGTATATATGGATTTTTAAATGTTTTTTAAACTTTTGTGTGGAAATGATTAATGAATGGGAAACATTTTGTTTAAATTCGCAAAACCTCAATTTTGGTTGTAAGGGAGAAAATGTATTTATTGTAATTATTTCGTCTTCGCTGTCTTAAGCAACAATGGGAACATTTTTTTTTTTTTGTATTTAATTTCAAATTTACTTATTCCTAAACTCGATGTATGGCAACGTTTATTACATTTTTCTTATTTTTTTTTTTTTTTTCATTTGACGTTATCTGTAACTGTATTGTGTAAGTTTTCTATTTCTTAAGGTTAATAAATAATATTGACATATTTTTAATTTTAGATTTTTAAAAGCGTGTTCAATTGAAACACAAGTTATAATAAATAGATTAATATGATGTTCTTGTTGTTTTTATTACACTCTACCTATGATCCTAAGTCATAAATAATTTGATGATGTAGGAAATTTTCAAAACTCGTTTAACTTTATTTGTAATACGTTAGGCTTGCGTTTGACCGCCATTTCACCTAATGATAAGTGAAAATGCTGTTTAAGATGGAGCACGCTTACATAGAAGTAACCTACGCCAATAATGGCGTGAACTCGTGTGTTGCCCATAGTCATCACGCTGGGCAGGCGTGTTGTTGACCGCAGGGCGGGCTTTGTCACACCGAAGACGCTGCTGCCCGTCTTCGGTCTGTATATTTCAAAGCCAGCAGTTGGATGTTTGTGTTGGATGGTTATCCCGCCATTGGTCGACTTTATAAGTTCCAAGGTTGTAGAGGAACTGTGTTAATAACTTATTTAGTGTCAACCTATAACATCCGATAGATTGGGTTGTAGAGATATAAATCCATTCATGTTAAAGAAACCAGAGGCATTCCTTACATTGGTTTATTTATTCAAGCATACTAAGAATATTACATTGATATAAATACATAGTACCTACAGTAGTCCTTAATACATATATCAATAAATGGCATACGTAACATACACTCAAAACAGGAAGTAAAATAACAGAAAGAAACAACAAACAATAAAAATTGACCGTGACGTGTGGAATGAATATTTATCTATATTTTCATGCAACACAACGCCATCGCAAACTTACAACACAGTTTCAGCTTACATAGAACAAAACAAAAGCATTAATAATTAAAAAAATTATATAAAAAAAGGAAATTATAACAAAAATCGACTAATAATTAAAGTGATTTTTAAGTAAATGAACAATATTTTTTTTTACATTAAAATTATCCCCAAATATGTCTATGCCAGGTTAATCTTACGTAATCCTAATTCAAACACAGTTTAACTACGGGCGCCAGACTTCCCATGTGAATTTTTGTGATTGTAGAATATGATAGATTTTATGAATTTTATTTCTCGGATGCCTACGACGCCCGAAAGAGATACGCTCGACCAAATTTTATGTAAAAACACAGCTCGAAAAGTGTGCGCCTGTCTCTGGAAGACTCATTTTACCTAACCAAGCTATTTGCTGCTTGAGTGAGATGCCGCTGGCACAAAAAGCGAGATATCTCGTAAAATTACGTTATATACTTTCAACACGTTGAGAGTGGACATTATAGGTGGGGCTTTAAACTATACTAGCATATTCAAGGAGGATACGAACCAAGGCATTACACAAACGTTCCTTACGTGTTTCGAAACAGTGTCCTTCCGTTTAGGGTCATATAAAGATAGGTACCGCCAGAGCCGAAATTATAAGCGAAAAAAAAAATAGTAAATTACAGTTCATTACTAAGTAAATTTAAAATCGACATATTATTTAAAAATAACTGTTTGTTCGCAAACGAACAAAAACCGACTTTCAAATTACATAAACAAGTAATAAATACAATGTAAGTTAACGAAAAAAAATTAACAAACGCACTAGTCGTCACTACGATCTTCGAGGGTTTCCCTCGATTTCTCTAGGATTCCATCATCAGTTCCTAATTTCCTTATCATGGTTCACCCCTGGGATATCTCCTTTCCAACAAAAAATCAAAATCGGTTCATAAACGTAAAAATACATAATATATATACGGTCGAATTGAGTAACCTCCTCCTTTTTTGAAGTCGGTTAAAAAAATTGTGAAGGCATAGGTATATAAATAACAGACTTAATTGTCAAACTCAGGTGAGTGGGTCACTGACTCGACACTCAAACTACGTTAGTTCGAAAATTAATTTTTTTTTTTTTTTTTTATTAGCACAGATTTAAGCTTTCGACCATCGTGGGAAAGTTCTCAGGTTCTTTAATTTTTAAACAACTTATCCACTATTGTGTTCATATATTCTTCTAGTGTAACATTTTTTAAAGATATACTATACCCTACATAAGCTAAACCATTTGAGATCAAAATTTCATTATCGTTCTTTTTAAGAGTAAGTCAAGACTCAGACACATAAATTGAGTAGACGAGGCGTGGGCTTAAATAGTGAGCGATGAGTCCTCTGTTAGAGAATCGGAGTCGGTGAGTTTTCTAGCTCGCTCCAAAATTGAGAGCGTGTAATAGCTATCGGTCCAGTCTCGACCCTGTATTACTTGCAGGGCTTCTGACTGGGTCTAAATGGTAGGAAATTGACCACTTACTACTGGAACTACTCTGTACCTTACAAAAAGGCACCGCTATTATTCTCCTCGTTCAGTCAGGAAACTGGTACAGCGGCTATGTGAGAGGATTAGCTCTTACGTCTGTCTGTGTCTTGGTTGTATGTGCAAGTAGTCCCGTGGTGTTTTATATAAGAGAAACCTAAATAAAAGAGCTCAAAAGATTTTTTTTGTAGCTTACCTCAAAAAGAGTACTAAAAGATGATAGTTAATTGACAGTTGTTTTTTTTTGTCCAGATACAGTGCTATCTCAAAGGTATGTATCTTAACGGTATACACTACAAGATCGATATGAACTAAAAACCAACTTTCAATATGTAATCATTCATTAATATTAAAGTTTATATGTATGTTTATAATTGACGAAAGTGTCCTTCATGTAGAATTATATTGTATCCAATATCTGATTTCGTTATTGTCGTATATTTAAAGGATTTTTATTCAATGATATTTATGTAAGTTTAGGAGTAAACAAAAAAGGTATTATAGGATAGAATAGTTTATTAACTTTAGTACAAGTATCACGCATATTGTTTCTCAATACAAAACCCTATTGCTTTCAACACCTTAATATAAATATGAAGAAAATCTTAATCCTACATTTAAGAAATGTTTTTGAAACATTTTAAACAAATAATACATCATATACACTTAAATTTTAGGAAAAAATACGCAAAAAATATAACAACCATACACAATCCTATGGAAAAAATATCATAAAACTCATAAAAGCTTGGATAAATGCGGACCAAATTCATATCAGAGTTATGAGAGGCCATAACATCTATGAGACTTTTTTATAGGGTATAGACACGCCTCGTCAGAGATATTTCAAGATTTTTAATCACAAAACTTGTACACAGTAAAACGGTTTATTTAAACAACAGCAGGCATAATTATAATTTATAAATGAGAAGTTTCTTATCAAACATGTTTTATTACAATGAACAAGTAGGTATAAGTTATCAACATGAAACAAAAAGTACATTTTATAATATTTATATTTTGTAGCTTTATACCTAAAAAATACGGGCCGTCTTATAAGTATATCTTTATTATAGGACGGCCCGTATATATAAGATATATATATATACTACTTTTTTGCAAATTCTTTTAAAGTTTTATATATATAAGCAGTTGTCCGTTTTGTTACTTTTGTATCCAGACTTACAAATGTTCCAATCTCCTTCTGTTTAAATTAGCAAATAGGTAATAAATTTAACGCGGGTACTATAAATGCAGAAATTCAACATTTTAATGGCTTTTTTGTTAAGTTAATTTACCAAACACATTCTTATTTTTTTTTTTTGTTTATTTTAAGCTTAGTACCGGGATGACCGATGAGCTCGGTATTTTTATATATATATATATACGAATCATTATGAAATTATATTTAAATACGAATTACATAATGATGAAATATAAATAATATTTTTCGCTCTTAATAATAAAATAATATTATGAAATATTTTTTAAAAATATATATTTGATACGAGTTAGATGCATTGATAAGGCTTCCAATAATAGTTTTTCTCATAAGACTTGAAAAAAAGGGGGAAAAATCGGACTAGACACAACTGGACTCGAACCAGGGTCTTCTCGTTGCGGAATCGCACCGGAACTATTATAACATTGAAGATAGTGTTGAAATATACCTTCGTATTCTAATAATATTGTAGCAGTTTTTTATTGCCTGAAAACACGGATACAACGACATTTACTAAAAATTAATCCTCGCTAGATCGATTTATCGCCCCCGAAACCCCTGCATACTAATTTTTATGAAAATTGTTGGAGCCGGATCAGAAAAGTTTATTTAGCAGATTCCAAGCACTCATGCATACTTAAGAAGAGATAGTAATTGCCCGCGTATTTACGTACAAGTGAAACTTATCTACATTTTATTAACTCTACATATTTTATACCATGCGATTATGATATGTTACAGAAACAATAAAACAAAAGTTATTTAAAAACGTTTTGTTGAAAAGTTATAATAATGAAACAAGAATGAGTGTCCTTTATTACAATTGAAAAACAATTCTTCAGTATATTTCATTACAGTTAAGAACTTTAACAAATTAAGACAAAACTAGTGAAATAACATATTTACTAATACGAATACATTTTTAAGTACAACTATGCAATGCAGAAATTTACTCCTAAGATATATAAAAATCTTTAAAATTCAAACAGGTAAAAATAATGTTGTTGTTATTATTTATTTCGTGTTGGAAAAATAATACTCAGATACTTTACTTTCCACTTACTTCCTAAAAAATATAAACTTAGTAGTGATAGTTTTAAACAGTTTAACTCTTAGACATTTGGGTAGAGGTCACCAAAACCTTAACTACTAAAAATAAAATAATACTTAAAACTAGAAGATATAAAAATCTACATAAACACAAACGTTTCAGACCACTCCAAACTCTGAGTTTATAATATAGAACATACAAATAGGTTTTAAGTTCCGCAACCGATAGCCTAATAATACGAAATGTTTAAACGATACACTGAAACTATTTACATTTTTTTTCACTATCTGTCATTCGTTGGCAGCAAATTATAGAAAAAATACACTGGATAAAAACGAGACATAGTTTATCATATTATTATTTATTTTATATAGAATATAATATTTTGAAGTATTTTTATTTATTTGATTGACTAGTGGAGCGGTGACTTGTTATTTTGAAATTTGGAGAAATAAAATTTAAAATTAACTGTGCTATGGATGACGTCATAACTATAATAGTTATTATTCTATAATTTATTATAATATTTGTAAGAGATTGATCTGCTAGTGTAATAGGGCGATTTTATACAGTATTTTTTTTACATTTTTGTATTTATCCCAATACTATTATAGTTATGAAGTAACAATACCGTGTGTCAATCTTTTGGCACTTTGTTATTTGTATCTGTAAATATTTTTAATAGGAAATAACTTCCCGCAAAATAATAATGTTGAAAAGTCACAACAAGCACCATCGTGGTGAAATTGTTTTTTTTTATTTTTATTTAATTTTAGTACTGTTAATACTAAATCAAAAGCAAGTCGGAATATATGATCGACTAATTTTAAATAAGTTTTAATCTTGTCATATTATTATTTAAGATATTTGTAACTACAATTGATTGGTGAATCATGGATGAATTCTCAAATAAGACTGAAAAAGGAAAATTTTAAAGAAATTACAAAATCGTACCAATTAAATTAGACTCACGCATGATTAGTATTAAAATAGAAATCTGACACCTTTTAACATGCGTTCGTGCGGCAACCAAAATTTAAATTTGGAAAATAACAGACAACAAAAACTGATGAATGTTAAGAATAATTTAAATTTAGAACGTTGAAATTAAAAATCCGCGAGATTAGGAGCGTGTATATAACACACACATAATAATGCACAGAAGAATGTGGTGTATCGCTGGGAAAGATTTAAATTTGGAACAACGTTGGAATATTATCATACAATTTAAAACTATCACGCGCAAGAGAATAGTGAATCACATTAAATAATTTGAATTTGGAATCACATTAAACAATTTTTGGAATATCACACAATTTGAAAAAGGAACCGCGTGTGCCGCTATAAGGCCCGCAGCGGCACGGCGTACGGCGAGGCCCAGTCGCGCTCGAACAGAGCTCGGAGCGAGACCAAGAGCGCGCCGTCGGTTACGATCGCGACCCCCGCCGTGTCTATGAAGTAATCGCCGTACCAATTCGACGTACCGACGTATGCCGCTCGATCTGTCACCATGTACTTGTTGTGATTGACGCGCGCGTACGGGATCTTGTCCTGATCAGGCGTCGATGGTACGATGAAGCGGCGCTAAAACGACACATTCACTATTAAATTATATTTACTTAGCCTTTACATAAAATATGTTATAGTTTTATGATGGGGCTTGAATGTATAAATGAATAAATAAACGCCTCACACTCAAAGGATTGAATGCTGTGTCGAGAGTCCGGAAACATACACAATACACAAGCAAAATGCCCAGACAATACTAATGCATGTACAGGGGGGTCGAACCCGCAATCACTAGCGTAACAGCCACAAGCCAGCGGCGTGACCATTGCGCTGAGGTATCGAATTTCATATCATCGCAACCGTAGCAACGGTATATTCGTAGCAGATATCGTGACGCTTGCTACGAATTAACTTCACCAATACACGTAGCAAATCTTCAGAACTGTAGCGAATTCTGAAGCACTTCGTAGACGGTTGCTACGTTCTTACTGTTTACGAATTTCATTCATCGAATTATGTAGCAATTCTTCTGATACGTAGTGTTTAGAGTGACATGTGCGTCCTATTGACGTAAGATACACCAGGAAATAACTTGCTAAAAATTTGGAACAGTCATATTAGGAAATTAATTAGACCACAGCTAAATAATACTGCTTTCAAGCAGTATTGTGTTCCTGTTGATGAGTAAGGTGACCAGAGCTCCTGGGGGGGATTGGGTCGGCAACGCGCTTGCGGTGCTTCTGGTGTTGCAGGCGTCTATAAGCTACGGTAATCTCTTACCATCAGGTGAACCGTACGCTTGTTTGCCGAACTAGTGATATAAAAAAAAACCTTAAAAAAGACCATCAAGTAGTGTTGTGTTCCTGTGGTGAGTTAGGACGTACTGTGGATAGCAGGGATCGGGTTCCGGTGTTCAGGGATGGCATTCCACCACAGGCTAAGATAACTGATCACAGGGGGCTCTAACTAGGGAAGCTGGGGAGGGTCGAGAGTATCGGCAAGGTGCTTGTAATAGTCCTGGTGTCGCAAACGCCAATAGGCTATAATATAGCTTAGTCCGTGTGTCCGTGTGCGCGCGTGTGTGTGTGACACTCACCACCTGTAGGTCAACGCGCCTGAGAGCAGCGTGCGCGTGTGCGTGTGCGTGTGATACTCACCACCTGTATGTCGACGCGCCTGAGAGCAGCGTGCACATATGCGCGTTTGCGTGTGTGTGTATGGACACCCACCACCTGTATGTCGACGCGCCTGAGAGCAGCGTGCACATATGCGCGTTTGCGTGTGTGTGTATGGACACTCACCACCTGTATGTCGACGCGCCTGAGAGCAGCGTGCACATATGCGCGTTTGCGTGTGTGTGTATGGACACTCACCACCTGTATGTCGACGCGCGGGTAGGCGCGCGCGAGCGCCGCCAGCGAGGCGAGGAAGTGGTCCTCGGCGGGCTGCGAGTGGCGCCACCAGCTGATCAACATACGGACGCGGACGCGCGCTTCGAGTGCCGCACGACGTATCGCGTCGTCGATTTTCGGCCAGAATCTAAGGGAAATAATTTAAAATTGTAATAAAAATAATACGTAAGAAATAAATAAATAATACGTAAGAAAAATGGGTTAAAAGATTATTATTTTTTTTGATAGGCTTCGTTTTTTTTGCACGCCTCCACGAATTTGCTTTTCACAAAATAAAAAATACCTCTATATTTTTATAACGTTGCTCTAATATGCTATCATATACGCACCATTATACATAATATAAGTAACTAAGCCGATAAACATAATTAAATGCATATAAGTAAAAGCGCCATCTATGAGATTTTTCTGTAGATATGAAATGTAAAGAAGAAACGGGTAAATGAATGTTATTTTAAAAGGTATAATCGTAGGTATTTTTGGTGCTGTAAAGCGTTCACGCAGACGACGTCGCGGGCAGCAGCTAGTATAAAATATATGCAAAGTTCGTACTTGAGTTTCGGCGCGTACTCCAACGCCGGCCCGTAGTCCATGACGGCGATATAGACGAACTCTTCGGCGGAGTTAATGATGTTCACTATAGCATCGTCGTCGTTCGTTCGACCCGCCGGACTCAGAGGCGGAGGGGAACTCTATGTAATATGGAAACACATATTGGGTTTAATGCGTGGTTGGATATGTTTTTTATTTTTTTATTTAAAATTAACATCCACGGAGTCTAAAATCCCCATGCCTTTAATTAAATATCATGCATTATAATTATGCTTATCCTACAGGCGGTTTATTACTTAAAACTACAGATCGACAGGCCTGCGAGTGCCTAGTGAAGCTAGGACGTGGTCCGACGATGACGGAATTTTTCTGTCACAATATTATCTTAATTTTTTTTAACAATACTTTTTTTTGCCAATACCTTAACCTCAGCGTATACTGCTTTTTTGGTGTTGGTGCGTGGTTGGGTATTAGGAAGCTTTTATTCAAAAGTATTATATAAATAATTGTATTTTCTTGTGAATGAAAAAACATCGACTTTAATTACATGGGATAATAATACAGCGTAGGTAGACGAAAAAAGAGTCAACTAAATATAATATTACTAGCTGTGCCCGCGGCTTCGCCCGCGTTGAAATCAATGTGTCACAAAGTTTTCCCAGCAAACTTCCAATGAAACTTTCATCAAAATCGGCTTAGCTATTCCGTAAACCTTTCTCTTGAAGCCCTCTCTCCATTAGTGAAACCGCATGTAAATCCGTTTAGTAGATTTTGAGGGAATCGATCACATACACTTTTGGGGACGCCCGCGACTACGTCCGCGTGGTTATGAAGATATGCATATCTTATCATTAAACATCTTTATAGTAATGCATTACTATAAAGATGTTTAATGCAAATTATTTTTTTACTTCAGTCACTTGAAATGCTTATCACACTGAGTAACTTTTTAAAAGGCACAATTTAGTATAATTTAATAGCTATTTTTATAAAACCTCTACACACTACATTTTTAGTTTTATTTTCAAGCTGCAGTATAAATAACCTATCAGGTGAACTTATAGCTGCTGTATATGTTTCATACAAACTATCAACCGTAATTAAACCCCCTTAGCGGTGAAATATCGCAAAATCCGTTCTTAGCGGCGACTACTAACTATAGGTAATCTACATCCCTGCCAAATTTCATCTTTGTCCATGCTGGATAGATGGACCATCCAGCGGTTTTTGAGTTCTCGTGATGAGTGAGTCAGTGACCTTTCTCTTTTATATATATAGATTACGATGCATTATTTGGACACCTCCTCACTACTGTCTACGCCCTATAAGAAACCTATATGCCAAATTTCAAGTTTGTAGCTGTTATAGTTTCGGAGATTTCGTGATGAGGGAGTCAACCTACCATCCCCGTTTTAACCCCAAAAGGGAGTTGATTTCTAAAGATACATTATTGGGACACATTCTCACTATCTAAAGAGCGTATATTTTAAATTTCAAGTCTCTTACTTCAAAAACATAGGACTTTCATACAAACTTCAAACCCCCGTTTTACCCCCTTAGGGGTCGATTTTTATAAAATTCGTTCTTAGCGGATGTTTACGTCTTATAAGGAGCCTACCTGCCAAATTTCAAGTTTATAGGTGTTATAGTTTCGGAGATTTCGTGATCAGTGAGTCAACCTACCATCCCCGTTTTAACCCCAAAAAGGGGTTGATTTCTAAAGATACATTATTTGGACGCCTTTTCATCATCTATAGAGCATACATTTTAAATTTCAAATCTCTTACTTCAAAAACATAGGACTTTCATACAAACTTCCAACCCCCGTTTTACCCCCTTAGGGGTCGAGTTTCGTAAAATCCGTTCTTAGCGAATGTTTACGTCCTATAAGGAGCTTTTCTGCCAAATTTCAAGTTTGTAGGTGTTATAGTTTCGGAGATTTCGTGATCAGTGAGTCAACGTACCATACCCCGTTTCAACCCCAAAAAGGGGTTGATTTCTAAAGATACATTATTTGGACGCCTTTTCATCATCTATAGAGCATACATTTTAAATTTCAGGTCTCTTACTTCAAAAACATAGGACTTTCATACAAACTTCAAACCCCCGTTTTACCCCCTTAGGGGTCGATTTTCATAAAATTCGTTCTTAACGGATGTTTACGTCTTATAAGGAGCCTATCTGCCAAATTTCAAGTTTATAGGTGTTATAGTTTCGGAGATTTCGTGATCAGTGAGTCAACCTACCATCCCCGTTTTAACCCCAAAAAGGGGTTGATTTCTAAAGATACATTATTTGGACGCCTTTTCATCATCTATAGAGCATACATTTTAAATTTCAGGTCTCTTACTTCAAAAACATAGGACTTTCATACAAACTTCCAACCCCCGTTTTACCCCCTTAGGGGTCGAGTTTCGTAAAATCCGTTCTTAGCGGATGTCTACGTCTTATAAGGAGCCTACCTGCCAAATTTCAAGTTTGTAGGTGTTATAGTTTCGGAGATTTCGTGATCAGTGAGTCAACCTACCATCCCCGTTTTAACCCCAAAAAGGGGTTGATTTCTAAAGATACATTATTTGGACGCCTTTTCATCATCTATAGAGTATACATTTTAAATTTCAGGTCTCTTACTTCAAAAACATAGGACTTTCATACAAACTTCCAACCCCCGTTTTACCCCCTTAGGGGTCGAGTTTCGTAAAATCCGTTCTTAGCAGATGTTTACGTCCTATAAGGAGCCTATCTGCCAAATTTCAAGTTTATAGGTGTTATAGTTTCGAAGATTTCGTGATCAGTGAGTCAACCTACCATCCCCGTTTTAACCCCAAAAAGGGGTTGATTTCTAAAGATACATTATTTGGACGCCTTTTCATCATCTATAGAGTATACATTTTAAATTTCAGGTCTCTTACTTCAAAAACATAGGACTTTCATACAAACTTCCAACCCCCGTTTTACCCCCTTAGGGGTCTATTTTCGTAAAATTCGTTCTTAGCGGATGTTTACGCCCTATAAGGAGCTTTCCTACCAAATTTCAAGTTTGTAAGTGTTATAGTTTCGGAGATTTCGTGATCAGTGAGTCAATGTACCATCCCCCGTTTCAACCCCAAAAAGGGGTTGATTTCTAAAGATACATTATTTGGTCACTTTCTCACCATCTATAGAGCATACATTTTAAATTTCAGGTCTCTTACTCCAAAAACATAGGACTTTCATACAAACTTCCAACCCCCGTTTTACCCCCTTAGGGGTCGAGTTTCGTAAAATCCGTTCTTAGCGGATGTCTAAGTCCTATAAGGAGCCTACCTGCCAAATTTCAAGTTTGTAGGTGTTATAGTTTCGGAGATTTCGTGATGAGTGAGTGACCTCTCGCTTTTATATATATTATAGATTATAGATTATAGATTAGAAAAAACTCAAAAACTATCTGTCAGATATATAGATTAAATTAGAAAAATATTACAGTACAAGTGGTAACGTACTCTTTTTTCAAGTCGGTTACAAAGAAGAATCCTTCAAGATTTTACAGTTTTGACCAATTGAACATAAGACCTTAAATAAACTTAATCTTAAATGAATATATTATGTCTCTTGGTTGTGAATTATTACAAGAATTCTCACAACATAGCTCGGTGGACCGTAATGCTCGGAGTCCCATAAAATTAACGTAACAGCAGAATAGAATAAAAAGTTGACGAAATAATAAATGACTATCGCCACTAGAAATATTAACACTAAGAAAAAGCAGAACTTCAAAACCGTACAAACTGTTTTGTTCATATTGATGTGTTTTTTATACTAAAACTTCTTATCATAATTCTAAGTACCTACTTAACTAGTAATAACTAGAACATCACACAAAGCATTTTTACCAAAGAACATAAAATTGAAACATGATATCACTTGTATACTACACGCTAGATCGAATTGATCCAACAATGAACAAGTCCATTATACAATGAATTGCAACATAACAATGTAACAGCAATATTGATTGAACTTACACTCGAAACGACATTATATCAGACACGAAATCAAAAAGTATACAACTACTTTGTAGATAGAGTAATAAGTATCGCTTTACGATTCTGCCTGTAACATCTCACTGCTGGGCAGCCTCAACTACGAGTTGGCGAAACCGCTTTAATCCTGCTTTAAACTATTTTTTGTTTTTTTTTTTATAATTTATCATTATCTATTTTCCTTTGAATGAGCAGACAGTAATAGAATAAAAAATACTTTACTAATATATGAACAATTATTTTTAATAATAATAATTTTTTAATAATTTTTGAAGTCGGTTAAAAATGTGATAGATTATGTAAGAAATACGATATTTTATGATATAAAAATAATACCTCATAACACGCACGCGTCAACCGAAAAAAAGAACAATTTGACGATAACGATCTATAAGAACGGAATTCATTATAATAAACGTCGTAATCGCCGCGAGGCTATGCTAATGCTAATTCTATGAAACATATTTGTAGACTTTCTTGCTAGTCAGTGTACAAATGCTATTACATGCCATGTACCGTTAATTTAAAAAAAAAAAAAAGTTTTTTTTCGGCGAAAATACGTAAAAACTTTTTAAGATAATAAAAATAAAGACCGACAAAAAACCGAAAAACCAAAAACTTAAAAAAGGTTTACAAATTTTTGTTTTCCGGTTTTTTGTCGGTATGATTATTATTATTATTTTTTATTAAAAACGTTTTATTAATAAATTCTTATAACTAGTCAACTGATTCCACAATTATTCTACAATTAGAAGCACATATTATTATAATAAATTGACTGTAAAATACCACGTTACGACTTATGGAATAGAAATAGAATACATAATTATTTACATGCAAAACTGCGCCTGACTTATTGCAGTACAAGCAGCGCATAAAGCTCCAACTCTTATGCTATATCTTATATACAGTGTCTTATATATAGTACTCCTTCATTACTAGATAGCTCGCGTAATTTATACCACTAAGTTGCATTAATACTAGTAGATAATTTTCTAGATACACACAAGTTCTAGAACAAATTTACTGGACTTTACTTTAAAAAGCTAAGAACTCAAAATCAATCAAACTAAACCACTGAAACTGAAAATTTCTTCTTTTTTTTTTAATATAGTTCAAAAGCACTTTTGAATCGTCATTTGACAGACATTGGTTACAGAGACATTCACGACAGACATCATTTGTAAGTAATATTTTTTTAACAAATTACACAATTATAGTTAATATTGTGAAGCTATCAAGTTACCGATTCAGAATGTCGGATCCCGCTAAGAACAATCGGCAAGAAACTCAACTCTAGAGGCGATTGCGCCGGTTGTGGATAGACTTTATCCTGTATATGTTACGAATAGACTTTAAGAGCAGGAGGTAGAATTAGCAATTGGAATGTTTTCCTCTTAAATTATAAACGACGACATTTTAGATTCACATTTAGGAATATAAATATCTAGTAAATATAGTGGAATTAGATGATAAATAAGAATAACAAATCAAACTTTTATCTGTTGAATAAAGTCATTCGTCAAATAGCATTTTGAAAACCGATGAAATAGACCCTTTTTAAAACCATCAGTAATCTGCAGTATTGTAATAAAATAACTATTCTTAAACGACCTGTCGCACCATATAAAAGGTTAATGCGTTAGGTGTCAAAGGTCGCTTCTATAGCGTTACCGATCGCTAGCTTTCAATCGTATGCAAACAATATCACTTAATGTACATATATACCTATGTATATGTGTTAAATGATGTCATTTATAGCAGACCGTGTGCCAGTCCGATCTAATAAAAACTTTATCTGACTCTTTTACTGCGTCCTTGATAAATATTAAATTGAATTTCCGATATGAATACGCGCGGGTAATGAATGCAGCTAGATTCTATTCGAGAAACAACGCAGAAATTCGAAATACTTGTTAATGAGAAGAATTTCTCGACCAAATTGTGTTTATTATTTTAAAAATGTTTTTATAGTTATATTTTATTACTATCGCTATTTTAATATATTTTACTTTGAGCCAGACATAAAATTTCCATTAATTTCATTTTTATTATGCTCGTTTACAAACAAGTTCAGTCATCATTTCAGCCTATCGCAGTCCACTGCTGGACATAGACCTCCGAAGTTCACGCCAGACATCCCGGTTTTCCGCAATCCTCATCCAGCCTACACCGGCAATCTTACGTAGATCGTCGGTCTAACGGGCCAGAGTAGGTCCCACACTGCGTTTGCCAAGACGCGGTCTCCACTCCAGGATCCGTCTGCTCTAACGACCATCGGTTCTACAACACAGATGGCCAGCCCACTGCCACTTCAACTTGCTAATTCTGTGGGCTATGTCGGTTATTTTCGTTCTCTCGCGAATGGTCTCATTTCTAATCCTATCTTTGAGAGATACCCCACGCATAGCCCGTTCCATTGCACGTTGAGCGACTTTTGTGGACCAGTCCCTTCGTCAGTGTCCACGACTCGGCTCCGTATGTTAACACAGGCAGGACGCATTGCTCGAAGACTTTTGTCTTCAAGCATGATGAAATCTATCTCGTTCCTCGTCACAGTATCAGGGCATTGCCATGTCCACCTCCTTTGAGGCTCTTCTCAAAAAATGTGTTCATCAAGAAAAGCCCCTCCGATTCGAGGAAGTTGACAAGCATCTACCCCCTGCGATTTCTGTGCCCCAATCCGTATGGTCCATACTATATAATATGTGTATAATCCGTACTAAAAAATGTACAAACTCTTAAATAAACTGCTAAGTTTGCTATGGATAAATGTAGGCTGACTTGGATAAATTTACTCTCCGAGCAAAAACTTGCTCACATATGCTGATGTTCCTGACTGATTAAAATGTCCATCATCATAATGGCAAACCAGCGAAGATTATGCTCGAGCGAATTTAGATAACTTTAGCATACTACTATTAGCGAGAAGTAAATGAGCAATGGTTATAATGAAGATATAAAAAAAAAAAACGGTAACAATACGTGCCCTTGCGAGACACCAGCTTCAATCTTAGACCAGTCAAAAAAGAGTTTTGTATACTTCTATGGGTATAATTAATAACTAAGTTTTTTAATGTATAAAGAAAATAATTTATAGGAGTTAATACTTGCAGAAACTATATAAGATTCGAAGCAATTTTTGAATTCAATTAGAAAATAAAGAATCCACAAAATTATATTAATATACAATGGCGAACAGAAACTAATTCGAAATTACTTTTTACAAAATTCCAAGCTGACGAAACAGCGGGTAACCAGTAGTTAATTAACATCAGAGTTATTTATCTGAAATAAATATTGGTTTTTCGTATACGATATAATTTTAATGAGATTGCATTAATTAAGCTTTAGGTAGGTATTTTTCTATTTTCCATGTAAAAAATGTATACGAGTATTACTATATCGGGTCAACGCGTTATGTTAATGTCACTCTGTTTATTTGTTTTATTTTAGTACGAAACAAAAATGACTACTATATTATCAACATCACTGGTAGCAGCCATCCTGTCTTCGATATTTTCAATCATATTGATACTGATATGGATCTTACACCCGAAGTGGCGGAGCTTGCACAACTACATAAGCATCAACCAAATCGTTTGTGGAACATTACATTTGATTGCGATAAATTTAAAAGACATACTCGGAGAGACAATAATAGACGAATTCGAGGACTTCTTTATTTCACTCAATGGATATTTATACTTGGCGTCCACATGCTGGTCCCTGTGTGCCAGTCTGCACGCGTACTTAAGACTCGTGTTGGTGTTCACCGGCAAAATTAGTTACGGTAAGCGAAAGGCGACCGTCTTCAGCATTGGAACTCTTATAATAATAAAGAGTGTCAGCGATTTCATTATACCGTTTATGTACGATCTCAAAGGATTCTTTGAATTGATCGGTTCGAGAATGGTGACTATATTTATGCTTACGATCGTTAATTTATTTCTATTCGTCAGAATTATTATATCCGTGATGCCGTGGTGCAAAGAGCGGGAGGTAAAGAAAAAAGGAAAACGTGCATCTGCTTTAGTCGGTGTTGCGGTACTGTGTGATGTTATAACAAGTGTGAACTATTTACAGTTGTTTATAGGTGCTTCAGGTATTTGTAATTTCCTATTTGAATATAGACTAATAGCAATTACAATTATTGTGCTGTTTAATAGAACGTCTAATGACTATTGGAGAATGCTTATAAAGCGAAGAAAAAGGAGAAAACGAACACAGGCAAGCATGGTTTAAATACCATACACATTTGTTAAAAATAAGTATTAAAAAATATACTTAGATATAAAAGTAAGATAGTGGATAAAAAAGATAGAAGATTTAGGTATAGGACCAAATTTTGCAGAACTAGAAACAAAACTAAGAATGTAGGAATGAGAGTCAACAGTACACATAGTTATATTTTATATCTATAGACTAGTACAGTTGCGATATGACAATAATAAAAATAAATATTAGAAAATTACACATTAGTTTCAATTTATCCAAATATGAATATATTTTCCTAACTGCCTAACTGCGTACCTACGAATGGGGCGTTCTGTAGCTGTTATTGATCACGAAGATCACAAAGCAATTATTAAATTAATCAATAAAAGAACGCATAAAAAAATAACTTTAATATTAAATTATGACAGAATCCGATTTAAAATTACTTTTAATAAAATTACATGTGAATGAAGTACGGTAGGCAATAGTTAATTAATGTTGAAGTATTATTATTTATCTAAAATAACAATATTTTATGCGACACAATTTTAATGAGATCGCGTTAATTAAGCTTTGGGCAGGTTTATTTTCTATTTTCTGTAATATTTAATGTGTATTACAATAATGTGAGAGTAAGTTACATTTACGTCACTCTAATATTTTATTGTTCAATATACCAACCAATATGACTACGATTATATCAACATCACTGGTAGCAGCCATCCTGTCTTCGATATTTTCAACCATATTGATACTGATATGGATCTTAAACCCGAAGTGGCGGAGCTTGCACAACTACATAAGCATCAACCAAATCGTTTGTGGAACTTTACATTTGATTGCGATAAATATGAATTACATTTTCGGAGCGGACGATGTCGACGACTATTTTACGTTACTCAACGGATATCTATACTTGGCGTCAACGTGTTGGACACTCTGTGCCAGTCTGCACGCGTACTTAAGACTTGTGCTAGTTTATACTGGTAACATAAGTTACGGTAAGCGAAAGGCGACCGTTTTCAGCATTGGTACTCTCATCATGATAAAGGGTATCAGTGATTTCATCGTACCGTTTATGTACAACCTCAAAGGTTTCGAAGCTTTGATGGGCTCGAGAATGACGACTATTTACGTGCTTACGATTGTAGACTTATTTCTATTCATGAAAATTATTATATCAGTGATGCCGTGGTGCAAAGGGCGGGAGGTGAAGAAGAAAGGAAAACGTGCGTCTGCTTTAGTCGGTGTTGCGGTACTGTGTGATGTGATCACAAGTGTGAACTATTTAGAGATCTTAATAGGTACTTCAGGTATTTCTAATATTCTATATGAATATAAATTAATACCACTTACAATTATTGTACTGTTTAATAGAACATCTAATGATTATTGGAGAATGCTAATAAAACGAAGAAAACGGAGAAAACGAACACAGGCAGGTATGGTTTAAAACCATATATATTTGTAAAAAAATAAATATAAAAAAATGGTTGTCTCTAAAGTTGGTTTACCGACGATAGTTTAACGTGACAACGTCATAACAAAACATCTCCTCGGACGCATAGGCCAATCGAGTGGAAGAGAGATAGATGCGGCGCAAGCGTACAATGAGCGTAACGGGACAACGAATCATCAATGAAGACATTAATTCAAATTCTTAACGTCTGGATGTTTCACTTAAAATTGTTACATATTGGTAATAATTTTACCAAGAGGTTATGTAATAAATTACTTAAATATTAAAATAATGTAATAAGGGATTTATATAAACACAAAAGTGTGTGCAAGTTTCCATTATCTAACACAAGGCCGATTTGTTTAAAACGTGACAACTTCAAGAGGTATCAACCCTAATTAAACGATCCGTGTTTGTTTAAAAGACTAAACTAAAAAAAAAAAAAAAAAAAAAAAACAAATCTTTATGACTTAAAGGGAGCGGACGAAGCTATAAAAAATCCATCTGACAGTATCGAAACACGCGGTTAAACGTTAGTAGATAAAGTTTGAAAACTGTAATTTTCACCTCTTTCAATACAAACAGAGTGAGTGCTATTAATGTTAGTATCGCGTGAACATTGTAAGGTGTACGCTACGAGATTATCGTTCAGTTTGCAATTATTTATTGAACATCATTACTGTAATTATACAACATAGAATTAATGAAATTTACAAAAATTAGAAACAATCTAACGTTCTAAACGATTATTTTTAGAATTTGATTATCTTTTATGATCAAAGTATTTTTTACGTGTCAAATTATGCTATGAGTGAGGAATTATTATTTTTTTAATCGTAAAAGATCTAGAAAGCTAAAGTTTATTAAGCCGCAGGAACAAAGTCATATAAGCTAAACTATAGAATCTACTCGCGATTTTCAATATTCTTTTCATCATATCATACAATAGGCAATGTTCAGTAGACTCGTGTTTATTAGATTCCACTTATTAAGCTGTTATATATATTCTATTGTGGATGTATTACTTTCATAAAAATGTAACAATATTTATGTTTTTATATGATATTATATGGAACAATAAACAATTAGGGAGTGTAAAATTTCCTTTGTAAACACAAAATCAATCAAAATTATATATTTTATTAGGCTTCAAAAGCATTTCGAATTGTTATTTTACAGACAATAATTAGATATTAGTAAAATTTAATTATGTCTAATGTGAAGCTTTTATACAATTTGCAAACTATCTACTTTTTACAAACTCCTCGCCTTATTGCCTCCACTGGTGATAATAAGGCTGGTGCATTTTATGCCCAGGGAATCGGCATAGCAATTCAACGGGGAAATGCTGCCAGCACTCTTGGCACCATTTCAGGCGGAAATGATTAGTACCATAACTATTTGTAAATATTTAGTTCTTAAGTTGTGAATTGTAAATATGTATATTTTAATAAGAATTTGTTTTATAACTATTTTTAAGGCAAATATATTTGATTAAAAATTTGCAAACTACAATGTAATATTCTACTGTTTGATAAAGTTTAAAATTAAACTGTACGTACCCTTGCATTAGATCAGAACATTGTATGCAACGTGAGACTATTTTCTCTCAGTATTGTTAAAGTTTTCCCTCGAGTAGTTTGAAAACTCGATTTAAATTTGTAGATTGTTGACTACCTTTTATACAGGTTTTACTTATATTTTTCACAAAATACTACTAATAAATATATATAGTTAAATATCTAGTATTTTTTAATTTATTTTTTATTCCGCTTTAACATTTAGACTCCTTTATAATATGTATGGCATTGTAACATGAACAGGAGATGTTCGTTCGAACGTTTTCGTCGACCTACGTTTTATTACTTGTCCATGTAATTGAAGTCTGTTTTTTTTTTCATTTGACAACAATCAAAGTTATTACGTGTGTTATCTCATAAATTTTTACTGGGTGTAACGATTTCGATGATTATTTTTTAATCGAAAGCTTGTGTTTGTCGTGTCACATATAAATTTGAATACGATTTGACGAATGGTTAATGAGTTAACCCTGATAACGCACAATTGCGTTCTAAATTTAATGTTTTTCAATGTAAATTCAGTTTTTTTTTTTTTGTTCGGAAACAAACACAATTATTGAATACAGGAACTGGGTTTAAGAAATACTCACGGTGATATAAGCTCCGTACGTTGTGTTCCCATCGGATATGTTGATGGGGTGTTGCATATTTATGTCCGTGCTGAGCTCCGTCGGCCAACTGTCTGGTATCACTGCGTCTGCCGTACCCAGGCTCCAATACACCTGAATATAAGACAAATATATACGTCAACACATAACCCTTTACAGACCTAAATTGGATGAAATACTGTGTCTGGGGCATTGAAATATAAAAAAAAATCCCTTACAATCTTAGACAACCAACAACCCCTCGAAAATCGTAGTGACGAATAGTGCGTTTGTAAAGTTTTAACCGACTTCCAAAAAAGGAGGAGGTTCTCAATTGGACTGTATTTTTTATGTATGTGACTTCAGAACTTTTGATTAGGTGGACAAAAATTTTTTTAATCAAAAGGTGGTGTGTGTAATTTTGTCCCATTTAAATTTATTTGAGATCTAACAACTACTTTTCGAGTTATTCTCGAGTTGTTTAATAATGCGTTTTTACTTGACGCTTTTTTCTTCGACCTACTTTGTACTGGGTGTACCGATTTTGATAATTTTTAATTTAATCGAAAGTATTTACTGTTATAAAATTACGTCAATAAACGGGGTAATTTTTAAATTAGATAGGTTAGGGTTACTTTTTTTTTGTAACAATTATGTCGATAAACAGTGCAATTGTTAAATTAGATAGGTTAGGGTTTTCTTTTTTTTAGTACTGCGGCGGCTTTATCATGTGGTCACATTTAAATTGTAATACCAAAAAATTATTAAATATATATATTTATAATTTAAATTGTAACTCCAATAAGAAGAAGAAGAAGAAGAAGAAGAAGAAGAAGAAGAAGAAGAAGGAGAAGAAGAAGAAGAGGAAGAAGATGAAGAAGAGGAACAAGAGGAAGAAGGGAAAGAGGAAGAGTAAGAAGAGGAAGAGGAAGAAGAGGAAGAGGAAGAAGAAGAGGAAGAGGAAGAAGAGGAAGAGGAAGAAGAGGAAGAGGAAGAAGAGGAAGAGGAAGAAGAGGAAGAGGAAGAAGAGGAAGAGGAAGAAGAGGAAGAGGAAGACGAAGAAGAGGAAGAGGAAGAAGAGGAAGAGGAAGAAGAGGAAGAGGAAGAGGAAGAAGAAGAAGAAGAAATTTATTTTTTTAGTCGGTAGGTTCTTGACAGAATGATCGTTGTCATCGTGTGTTGTGGGTACACTTTGCAACACTTTGCCATCCCTTCTCTTTCTCAGAACATTTTTTGTGACAAATATCTGAATTTATTACATCTAATATATAAAATTCTCGTGTCGCGGTGCGACTGCTCCGAAACGGCTTGACCGATTCTCATGAAATTTTGTGTGCATATTGGGTACGTCTGAGAATCGATTCTATTTCTATTCGAACATCTATTTTTCATCCCCCTAAATGTTAAGAGTTGTCCACCCCTAATTTTTTTTTACATTTTAAATAAATAATTAATTTTTTATTTTTTATGATACAACATTAAAAAATACCTACAACCTTAAATTTTCAACTTTCTACGATCAACCCCTATTTTTAAATAGCGTTTAGCGGCAAGACAACGTTTGCCAAGTCAGCTAGTAATTATACAGGCACAAATATTTATGCAAAATCTGAACGTTATCCATCCAAAATCATCAAAAATAATCTCTTATCATTTTATTTAATTTTGGACATAATTTTGTCCTTAATTCTTTAAACAACTTAACCTACAGGGATAAGCACACCCATTATAGTGAGTCTCCATGACAAAATATTGTGTATAATCCTGTACGTATAAAAATTGTTAAATAAATAAATAAAATAAAAAAAAGTTGGTAACCAAAAAGATATTTCTGATTGTTATAAGAAATCTTCATTCTTAATAGCTCTACATTACCTTACGTAGTTATTTTCTTACCCTATAGAGCTAATATGTCTAAAATATAGTTTGATTTCAATTTGTAACGCTATATAAGTTTCATTATATTAATGTATTGTTAAAACGACTTTTACCGCAGAGTTTTAATGAGGTCTATAATAATTATGCGACAGTCACGTGCAAGTCCGTACCAGTTGAAAACTTTTGAGGCGATGTTAAAATATCGTTTTGTAGTCACGAAGCTGCTATAAATAGGCTATATTCATATTTCCGGGTAAAAAAAAACAAACAGAAAGGACAAGTAAGTATTTAAGTATCAAAGCACAAATATGTTTTTATATGACTTTGATTTGAACTAAGTATATAAATATGTGTGATTAGATATATAAATAAAATAAGTTTCAAACACATTATATCCAAAAGATATGTATAACATCCATAAAACTAAACTATGAGTACAGACGTAGACAATGACGATCAAAAGCATCATTTAATATTCAGAATCCAAACGAATTAAATCGGATCATCGTAGTCGGATAATCTATATACGTGTCTTCTTATCAGTACGTTGTACATAACAATACAGTCTTATGTATTCCCATTAGCACGCAGAACAACTAGAGAGGCAATTTAACTTCAGTTGGATGAGTGACTTTATAAAACAAATTTCAACTTTAGAATTATTAACGTGCCTCGTTATCGTTGTTAAAAAGTAAACTCGCTCGGAGAGGAGTTTCGAAGTCATTAAATAATAAAATGTATTAAAATATTACTTAAATTATAAACTTTTTATATCAAACTTTTATATAATATTTCATAAGTCAGGACAGTAACGATCACATAGAATAGAACATACGTTTCGGCTTATTTTGTTTCTTACCGGTATACAAGGAAAAGTATTATTATTATATTTTTACTTCCCGTCTACTCCTACTTTGTACCCCTATTTACGAAAATTGCGCGGTCGGAGTATGAAATTTCGTACACTCATAGTTTATATAGAGAAGGAGCGCAGAATAATATTTTTTTTATTATGCATAAAAATATATTAAATCAATAAAATAAAAAAACATTACACACACTACAATGTATTTGACACACACACGCATATTATACTTTTTTGTTGATTGTCAAAGTCTGTAGTCAAATTGAAATTTTTTTTAAATGGTTTCTTTATTTTCGTTATTTTTAGGTTTTCTTTAATTTAGATTTTTAATGATGGTCGAATTTCGACCTCTGGGCGATCACTAGTTTAGATTGTTTTATCAATCTGTAATTACGAAGCAAAACTTTTCTACGAAAACAGACCTGATAATCAATATGTTTTACTTGTGATTAAGGTTAATGTGGAAAACATAGACATGTGGGCCATGTGCTAAGCGATCATTTACAGCCCTAACTGTAGTTTGAGTAGCGAAAGTTGAGCGGGAGTCAATAACCTTTCTTTTTGTATGCATACATTGAATATGTAATGACACCGAGGGTCATTGAACCAAAATAACTTCAGTATTTGTGTCTTTCAGATCTATATGGGAAAATATGTGCTTCAGGTTTACTGTTTTGGTGTAGATCTATATATATAATTGTGTTTGCTCGCAAACGAAAAAAAACCGACTTCAATTACATCGACGAGTAATACAACGTAGATCGACGAAAAAATACTCAAGTAACTGCGCGTTATCAAAGATTACTCAAAAAGTAGTTATCAGATCTCGATAAAATTTTAATGTGACCACATGACAAACATCAGGTTTCGATTAAATTAAAAATTATTAAAATCGGTACACCCAGTAAAAAGTTATTGCGGATTTTCAAGAGTTTCCCTCGATTTCTCTAAGATCCCATCATCAGATCCTGGTTTCCTTATCATGGTACTAAACTAGGGATATCTTCTATCCAACAAAAAAAGAATTTTCAAAATCGGTACACCCAGTAAAAAGTTATTGCGGATTTTCAAGAGTTTCCCTCGATTTCTCTAGGATCCCATCATCAGGCCCTGGTTTCCTTATCATGGTACTAAGCTTGGGATATTTCCTTTCCAACAAAAAAAAGAATTATCAAAATCGGTACATCCAGTAGAAAGTTATGCGGTATAATACAACGTAGGTCGACGAAAAAAGCGTCAAGTAAAAACGCATTATTAGATATAGCTCGAAAAGGAGTTGTTAGATCTCAAATAAATTTAAATGGGACCAATTGGCACACACCACCTTTCGATTAAAAGAAAATTTGTCGAAATCGCTCCACCCAGTCAAAAGTTCTGATGTAACATACATTAAAAAAAAAAAAAAAGAAATACAGTCGAATTGAGAACCTCCTCCTTTTTTGGAAGTCGGTTAAAAAAAAAGTAATATTTATCTCTAATTAGATTTAAATTTCGAAGCCTAGATTTCACGGAATTCAATCATTTTCTCCATACAATGGAACACGTGTAGATAAAATATAATAGGATATATTTAAATAGTCTTCAAAAGTATTTTCGAAGCGTCATTTTACAGATGATAATTAAATTAATCTTTAAAAAATAATATTATGGTTAAAATGAAGCCAGCACCGCGCACCGATTTGGATTTGAATTTTGTATTTGTCGCTTCATTTTAAATATATTTTTTTAAATATTGAATCAATATATAAAAACTCCATACTGTTCTGTGTGAATTCTAGAAATGATGTGTTAATGCTTAATTACCTATTCGATTAATATAGCAAGAATAAAAATCCATTGCATGCACAGAGTTAGAAATAATTGATATTAAATTGTAGTTTTTCTACCTTCCTACTCGATTACCAATAACTGAATGTTTTTTAATTGTGAATAGATGTGATAGAGACGATTTACTTCTAATCAACTAATGTATCCTCGGTAGAATTAATAGCAAAGTGTGCTTATTAAATCTTTGTATTCATGAGTAATTACTTTTTTTTAAATTATATATTGTGCATTAGAAATTATAAAACTAATGTATCCCCGTCATAGTTCATAGAAAATACAGTGATGAAGCATTGTTTTTAAGCATAAAAATTGATATAAAATAATACATATATACTTTATTGCACTCAAAAAAATAGATATAAAACATACAATAATAGAAAGGTTTATGGCAAAGGTGGACTTATCTCTGAAAGAGATTTCTTCCAGTCAACCCATGGTCATGAGTAAGTGTTTCATATAGCGAGGCAAACAGTGCAAGAAGTATTCATTCAGAAGAAAATAAAAAATAAATAATAAATATTAAAAAAAAACACCAAAGAAAAAATAAATAAAATAAAAGAATAAAATTTATATATATATATATATATATACAAAAATGTAACATACTACATATTAACAAATACATATAAAGATACATACCAAAATACAAATATACTTATACATATACATAAACATATACATACTCACTATAATATATAAGTAAATACATACATATTCTATAATATACAGATATATAATATTGTATAAATAAACATGCATATTATACGAACTGCAAGCTGTCGCTTAACGCCCTTAAAAGTAAATAATAACTGGCTCGACTAAGTATATAAGAATGGCTCTCTATATTTAGATAGTGCCACACTTGCGAGTAAGGACTTTAGGATGTTCATCCAGTGTTAACATAGCTAATGAATACTATAAATATATTTCAAGTACCAAAATAGATACAACCTCAACCTACACACAAAATAGGAATTTAAAGAATTTTAAATGAAAGCGAAAAACGTTTATAATTTTTTAACATAAAAAGCGCTTACTATTTGTATTACTTATTTAAACATATTTTGACGCTAGTGAACTCGTTTTGCCGTTTAAATCTAATGACGTTAAATGACTGACGTTCGTTGTACAAAAAGTTCAAGTCACCTTCAACTAGGCATCTTTCGAGTTTTGATGCTGTAACTGACAAATGTAATGAAAACTAGTAAAACTAGCTGAGCCTATGAACATAATAATTCATATCGTCATTTTTTTTATAAAGCTTCTTTACGCACGCTTGACCTGAGGAGTAAGCTGGTGAATGCGTGACGAGAGCGCTACGAAAAGTGTGATCGGGCGAAGCGAGCAAAAGAAAGTGGTGCGGGCACACATTTTCTTTTTCTCTTTCTCTCAAAGCCTCGTTTCGTATATCTAAGACACAGTGTAGGCCTATTGCTAAAGAAGTTTTACTTCAGTCATGTGGTCTAAAGTACACTCGTTTTTTTTTTGTTGATACATTTTTTTTTTCTTTTATAAAAACCTTGTCTTGGCGATTACAAAAATAAGAATATCTAATTTAGTGCAGTCGTACAGAAATTATGCGCATATAAATTTCAGCAATTAATTTTTATTTATATAGACTAAATAATTATATATAACCTAGCAATTTCGTTAGTTAGCATATGATATATAAAAAAATACTAAGCTATATCGCAATAAAGCTATATTCAAGGTGGACATTCAGCATTACACCTAAGAGTTTTCGTTAACAAGCGACGCTCTGGTGATTAGCACGCTTTGTGTGAACAAAATAACGATGTACCTACTCTATGCAACTTTTTAACAAGTTTTTGAGCTAATTGAAATTGAAATACGTATAATATTTCTACATAGATACTTTGATGTGACTTGATAAAATATTGAATTAAATTTACTTTATGGCAACACTTAAAAGGTCATACAGATTATATTCATTTTTGCGTTACCTATACATTAGGGAATTCTAAACATTTTTAATACCATATCAAAAATTGAAAGTTCCAGCCGAGATCGAACCTGTATCTCCGACTCAGCGTGTCGGTGCACTAGCCAATTAAGCTATGAAACGATGTACTCGTAACATATTTTACAGTCTATATCTATAAATAACTAGCTTTTGCCCGCGGCTTCGCTCGCGCAGGAAACCTACCTATGAAAGTACCTAAGGGTTAAGACTATTTATTTTTTCACTCTATGCTGAAAGTAATTTTTTATATACTACATTAGAGGTTCTGCCTTCAATGCTAACACGACCAAAATAACGTCACCCATTTCGATTATTTGGTTTATTTACCCCATTTGACCCCCTAATGGGTTGATTTTCGGAAAATCACGAAAGACGTATTTGCTTATTTATTTTTGAGAATACTCCTACGAAGTTTCGCATCGAAATGTCAATTTAATATTGTTTCGCCATACAAATTTCGAACCACCATTTTACCCCTTTAGGGGTTGATTTTCGAAATATCATTAAATAAAAAAATAAAAAAAAAAGATATATCATTCAATCACGGTCTTATATACAGGTTAGAAAATTAAGCTCAATTTCAATGATGAGATATTAGTACGATAATGTAATAACTTTTCGTTCGGGTCAACGCTCTGTGCTTCACTGCTATCGGTTCGAATAATTTATTTTAAAAAATGAAACAAAGAAAGAATAGGATACATTTTAATATTCTTAGTTTCAACATATTTTTATATGTTTATTGATGAACAAGAAACTGCATATAATTAAAAAAAGCGAAATATTTTTCAACAAGATTGTATTTGTATTTGTTGTTATGGCAGAACTTTCCTAATAGACTTATATGTATATTAGATCAAAAATCGATGGAATGTTTCCGAACTAAAAACTGTTTAGCTTAAGATAATTTAGGAAAAAAATACAAAAAATTATTTATGAATAATAAATTATATCAATATTTCCTCTATCGATAAGGATTGACTGTAGTAGTATAGAGATTACTATTAGCGATAAGACCGCCATTGCACTTTTTTAATTTAAAAAGTTGTTATTTTCCTTATTATAATTTTAAACATGCAATACAGTAATAAGTAAATAAATAAAAGAAATAAATTACCTCAAATATTTTGGCCAGATCCGTCGCCAGACAGGAACAGTTGTAGGCCAAGACGCCCAACTCTTTCACCTGTGTAAAACAAAGATATATAATTTATAAAAAAAAAATTTGGTGACTTATTAGTCTACTTTATTCATACTGGTTCACATTTAAGGCTTAGAATACACAGTAATGTGAAAACTAATATCCAGGTTTACTAAGACATATTCTACTATAACACTTAATAGGAAAATGTCCTAGAGTTAGACGTATATTCCACTATAACACTCAACAAGAAAATGTCCTGGACTCAAACAAAGCTTGTCCTGTAAAAGAAAGTTTGCTTGCTATTGCTATTTTATCGTACTGGAATAGGTATAATTTGCATTAATACTCTTGTTTTTTTTTTTACAAACGTAAAAAAAAATTGGTCAGTCACTCAAAAAAATCTTGCAATTTTCACCATTTTCATATATTGCAAAACCGAAATTTTAATTATTTTATACAACCTCATAGCAAAAAAAATTGACCCTGACATAGTAATTAAAGAATTTTTAGGTCTACCCAAAATTTTATCAAAATCCTCTAATAAACAGGTTCGTTAATCGACGGTCCCGATTGTTATCATTATAACCGATAGCGATCGTTACTCATAGTAAGGAATATATGCGCTAACCCGCATTGGAGCAGTATGGTGGACTAAGCTCTGACTCTTCACCTACATGGAAAAAGAGGCCTATGCCCAGCAGAGGGATGTTTTCTGACATTTTATTTTAGCAAACCTCCAAACAAACCAATTACTTAATCGTAAACTTACTCTATCTTATAAACATTCCTGACCTGTGTGAGCGACCTCCAGTCCATATTTGCACTGCCGATATAGAAGTGTTTGCGATCCACAATCCAGAACTTGGTGTGTAACACTCCACCACCCAGAAGCTTCGAGAAATTCAGGCTTCTCACCTATAGTTGAAATCAACCATAATATCAACCATAATAAATTTGTGATCGATAAACTATTAAATCAGCATTAAATACTTTTTTTTTCGTTTAGAAAGCTATACATCCAAAGCTAATGGAGTATGGAGTATGCTCCAAAATTTAATTAAAATAATATGTATGAGTAAAAAAATAATAATTTTCTTAAACTTCACGTGAAACCGCGACGCATACATTGTATGCAACAATACAAATTATTATTTCTATTATATATGGAATTACATATAAATAATTAATACAAACCTGTGCAGCTTTTTTCTTAACTAAGTATTCAGTATCTATATTAGGGTTAGACTTTGTGGGCCAGTTTTGAGCAATTTTCAAGTCTATCTTTCTTTTAGTTCCCGCCGCAAGTAAGGCCTGGAATACTTGCTCACCCTGAAAAATAAATCAAGTGTAGTAACTCGAAGCATAAAAAATTAAGATCATTCATCAAAAAAAAAAGTGTCAACACAAATATGGAACTAGAACGTGAAAATATTATTAAAAAAAATATGTATATAAAAAAAAATGTGTATACAATTTATAAATAAATATTACACTTAATTATATCCTGATTTGAAAGAAAAATTGTTGTAAATATTAGGTCTTTACCTATGAAATTGCCGTTTTGTCGAACTGGCTATTTCAAAACTAAAAAAAAATTCGCTTCGGTGCGAACACTACTAACGATCGTACCACCCGTTATTGGTTTGCTTGCTTTCGTTCCGGAAACGTTGACCTAAGAAATGAGCCACGTGGTCGGCCGAAAATGTTTTTTTTTTTTTTTTTTTTTTTTTGTCACTAGGTCGGCAAACAAGCGTACGGCTCACCTGATGGTAAGCGACTACCGTAGCTTATAGACGCCTGCAACACCAGAAGCATCGCAAGCGCGTTGCCGACCCAATCCCCAATCCCCCCCAGGAGCTCTGGTCACCTTACTCACCAACAGGAACACAATACTAAGTTGGTCGACAATGACGCATTAAAGGCGATTATGGAGGCTGATGATTCTCAAACTACACCTGAATTAGTAGCAGCTTTCAAAGTTAGCACTAAAACAATATTGGTCCATTTGCCTCAAATTGGCAAGGTAAAGAAGCTCGACAAATGGGTGCCTCGCGAATTGAATGAACGCCAGCGCGAAATACGCGTCGAGGCGTGCCTTGCACTGCTCAACAGACACACAAACGAAGGCATATTGAATCGCATTGTTACTTGTGACGAAAAATGGATTCTATTAGACAATCGCAAGCGCTCAGCCAGTGGGTTAGATCCTGGTTTAGTACCTAAACAATGCCCTAAACGAAAAAAGACCCCTAAAAATGGTAACTGTTTGGTTACGGTAGTTAGAATATAGCCACCCCCTCTCTTCCCGTGAGTGTCGTAAGAAGCGACTAAGGGATAACACAGTTCCACTAGCATCTTGTAGCTTAAAAAGCCGACCAATGGCGTGATAACCATCCAACTGCTGGCTTTGAAATACACAGGCCGAAGACGGGCAGCAGCGTCTTCGGTATGACAAAGCCAGCCCTGCGATCACCAACCCGTCTGCCCAGCGTGGTAACTATGACCAAAACACATGAGTTCAAGCCATTTTTAGCGCTAACTTGTGGAGGCCTACGTCAAGCAGTGGACTGTATTAGGCTTAAGTCATAAACTGTTTGGGGTCTAGCGTCGGTGTAATTCATCACGCTTCTTACCAAACGGCATGAGCATTAATGCAGATATGTACTGTAAAGAAATAAACATAATAATGGGGAAGCTCGCACGTCTCCAACCAGCTTTGGTCAATCGCTCAGCTCAGCTGCTTCTGCACGACAACGCGCGACATCATACTACACAGCAGACGGTCTCCAAGTTACAAGAGCTGGGGTTGGAAGTTCTCCGTCATCCACCGTACTCACCAGATCTTGCCGCTACAGACTTTCACTTTTTCCAGAATTTGGATAACTTTTTGGCGGGAAAAAAATTCAATACCCGAGAGGCGGTACAAAATACCATTGAAGAGTATGTTACCTCCCGTCCAGCAGAGTTTTTCAAGAAAGGCATCAATAAGTTACGATTACGTTGGCAAAAATGTATTAATTCCATGGGTAATTACTTTGAATAATAAAAATAAAAAATATAGAAAAAAAAGTGCATTAACTTATTTCATCAAAAACGGCAATTTCATAGGTAAAGACCTATTATATAATTATTATTTTTTTAATTTTGAACTAAGTTATTATATTATTTAGCCTTGTAATTTGTTAACTATGTTAAGATTGAAGTACTTTAAAAAACTTTTTATTTTACTAAGTATACGTTTTTCTTCAAATATTAAAGTTGATAACCCATTATGTATGTTTTCAGCATCTAGCTGGAGTACACCAGCAAGGATATTTCAGTGTTACCATTAAAATTTTTCACAAAAATTGACCTTCTCAAACTTTTTTTTTAAATTTAAATACAATATTTTAATATATATACTCAAAAAATGTTTTTAAATGTAATGTAATGTGGCGACATAGACATGGTGACAAAAATTAAGAAAAAATATTATATTTGTGGAAAAAGACATAAAGGAAACAAACATTCAACAATTAACAAAATTCTTAAAGGAAAAATAAAGTGTATTGTAAATATAATGAAAGATTTAAAAAATAATGTTATCCATTATCATAAAATAAAATTACCTCTATAGAAGAATTGTAAGGATACTCCTCATTAAACCTAAGGGTCCAATAGAAAGAGGCTATTTCTATGGACGTTTGAGCTTCATCTATCAAATCTAACCAAGCGTTTTTAGTTGGCATGTGAGTTGCGTTTGGGGGGTACATGTGCCCTTCTGGTATACTTTCTACTAGTGAAAACCTAAAAACAATTAAAATATTATAAATTCAAAATTACTCAGTAGAGAGATATTTATGTTTACAATAGAATTCTTTAATTTGTATTTATATATATAAAGGTTGTTTAATAAAGAAACAACATTATTATTTTTTTTTTACTTAATTATTTGTACTATTATCACATATTATATTAATTGATCTGATCAAACATGTCAATTGGCTCATCAACCAAAACATGAGTAATAATTAATAAGACAAACTTTAATACAACAATAAAATTGTAATCAACTTTATTATAATATTGAATTAAATATTATTAAAAGACGTAATACAAAATGGACGGCCATATATTTTTTTCAAAATTGTGCCACACCACAAAATTTTAAAACACAAAAACAACTAGTAAATTATATATTAAATATTCTAAAAATGTAAAATCAATACTTTCCATCAGTCTAATTGATACTTAGAGAAATTAAAAATAAACATACTTTAGTAGATAAAATAAACAAGTTTAACTGAATATAAACCTAATGAACAAATATAAATTAAACTCACCTACACTCATCTGAGCAATGTAAGTCAACATGAGCAATGGTCGGGGACACCTGTGCCAGGTTCGGCTGGTCGAGCAGTGGAACTAGTACTACTAGTACTATTAATACTATCACTATAGACACTGGGATGCATGATGGCCTACACCAGATGCTGCGCTTCTTCCTTCTGGTTGTAAGATTTTTTTTTAAATTAAGTACCTGATATACTACATAAAAAAAATGCAAATGATTTATTCAGATTATGAAATAATGTCATTTCTGATGTTACAAGCTTGAGAATATAAGACATTAAAATATCTAGACACTTATTTTGGTATTCACTTACATTAAAATTTCAAGTAGTATAAGTATTAAGCTTGGTAAGAATATTTCAGTATAAATAATCTTTATCTAATTATTGTAAAATAAAGTTTAATTGATTTTTAAAGTTTCTTTATATTTAAATATAACTATAAGTCTTTTTACTTTACGTCTTACCTGTCACAACGGAACTTTAAAAAGTAATATTAAGTTTGTGTTAAAGTCATACAATTTATAAAAATATTGTAATAAATAAAGACCGTTGTGAAATAAATTTTGAACAAGAGAATCACACAATATAACATGACTAATCCTTAAATAAATAAATACCAACTTATCATTGTAACTGTTTCCATTTTCATCTCTCATCATGAATATCTGTTCCCACTGCTCCAACTCCTCATCAGATGACGAAGCGTTCCCCACACTCCCTGATTCTAGCACAGTCTGAAAAAAAAAAACAATTAAAAATATATAAAAAGTTAAAAGAGGTTACATACATTTAGATATTTATTATTTGTTAATAAATAATTTAATAAATATATTTTGTATCAGTTTAGTCGAAGCTACTTACTTTTATTAAATTTTTTATTTCCTTAAAAGATGAAATGGTTAAAACCATTGTTTATTTATTTCGAGATTATTACTGAACTAAACAAAACTGTGAATGTTGTAGAATTAAAAAATTTAATTGAGTAGATACATTTTTAAAATCTTAAAATATTATAAGAAAACTTTAATGGTCTATGCTACTAATTTATATAAAATATTGAAATTTGATATTAGTTGCCTGACTTTGTTTTCTTTTAGGTTCTTAGTGCATTGACCTTGTCATATTTTACAATGTTCTATGTGTTATGTCAAAAATATGGTCTTATAATAAATTTTAAATATTCACTTAATTAAGTGAAATATAACTTTTAAATCATATATTAGGAAACCTGTTATATTTAATATCAAACGCTTCTTTAATTATGATTTATTTAATTGGATAATAAAACCTTAATTTACTTCACTTTTGTGACTTTATTCGGCTTGTTATACTAATCTGTCTTGAAACTTAATATTACTAACATTTTAAGTCCTAAAAAGGCCTGTACAGTTTTTCTTAGTTTGAATATTCATGGCACTTAAAAATTCATGAATATGTTAATATTTTTTGCCTTAGAACATTAAAATAAATTTCCTTAAAAATGCATGCAGTCTCTTTATTTATACTATGTCACAATATATTAAATTACTAATATATCGTATATAGCTATATACAATTTTAGCATTTTAAAATCGAAACTCCTTATTATTACATTTACAGGCAAAAATCCGAGGCAAAAATAGTTAACATTATTTTATAATTTGGCAACACTAATAAGGTAATTATTTTGACATTATTCGCAATTATTAAAAAAAAATTGACAATTGTTCGTTCTCATCATTCTCATCTCCTGTTTCATCGAAGTTAAATCGATTTTTAATCGAAATATGATATCGATTGCCAATATTCGATAAATAAAATTTAACCAGTTTTCAGACAAATCTGACATTCTAACTAAAAATAACGTTTAAAAAAATCAAGACACCAACAAGAAACTAACCATATCAATACCGTAGGCCACTTCCTGATCAAGTCCAAACTATTTAACCTTGTTAAAATATTTTGGCAATTGTCTGTAATAACACAAGTAATACAAAACGTTGATAACTGCATTTTCCGTAAATCCTGGTGTTCCTTTACCAGTCGTGTAAGCGCATTTGCAGCGAAAATAATACTGCAAAATAGATGACGTCGACTACCACCGCAATGTTTACGTGTATTTTGAATACAATGTCAGTTTCTAACCGTAGAACTATGCATGGCCAAACTGCTTTAAATACTATAATTATTGTTATACAGGCAATGGTATAATTAAGTTGAATATTCTGTAGTAAAATTATTATTAATTTCAGTGGTCAAAATTGTGATTATTTTTAAACTGTACAACACTACATAAATATTTAAAAAAAAATACACTTTTTACACATGAAACTACATTTAGCAATATACATTTATAATAAATATTTTCAAAAAAAGTCAATTTTTCCACTTAATCCAAAGTAAGGTAAGTAACTGGTTCCCACATTGATGAGACAGTAAGATTAGGTTGAACTACAGTGTAAAGCGACTACTATACTGACTTGACGATATTTTTCAAAACGCTTATGACAACGGCCTTGCGTGCCAGTAACGATACTAAGTGAATTAATTTAAATGTATTTTCACATTACGATACATATTTTTATAATCATTTCTGGATGAAGTCACGCAAGTGATAATGTATTCATAATTATTGTTAACAGTTTTCATAATTATTGATGTTATAGTATCTTTTATTTTTCTTTCTTTGAAACCTTCCCAATTTTAAAATCCAACCAAATGGACCAATTTTGTCTATCAAATCTTAAAGACATCACATATTAAATATTGTGTAGACATATAAAAAGGTTAAGTAATTTTGTTTTACCCACTTATAGGATTCAGCTTAGATTTCTCCTTTGTATCCTTGTTTGATGCATATGAACCACCGCTTAAATATTGTTTTCTATACACGATGACAATGACCATCGTACCTTTAGCTTTTATTGAAGTATAATATAAAGAGGATATTTTGATATTTAGCCTTCAGGCAAAATTAGCGTAGAGCAGGACAAACTCTCCCATACGCTTCAGCCTGTAATATCCCACTACTGGTTATAGGTCTCTTTCCCGATGTAGGAGAAGGATCAGAGCTTAATTCACCATGCTGCTCCAATGCGGGTTTGGCGGATAAATTCTCTACTATGCAAGTACTAGTAAAGATCGCTATCAGGTGTAAATGATAACAACCGGGATCGACGGATTAACGTGCTCTCCGAGGCACGGTGGGGAGACCCACATGGACTGCACAAACACACAGACCACGGCAAACACTTAGGCCTACACCTATATGGCCAATACAAATACGATAAGATCACCCGCAATCGCCAGCAAAAAAGCCACAAACCAGTCTTGTGAGCGTTGCGCCAACGCGTCTCTCCCATAGACTCAATAATTTAACGTTTTCACTGAATTAACATCTAAATGGGAAATATATTGGCATATTAGAAAGGAAAAGTATTTTTGTTATCGAAAACTAAGTCGTGTCTTATACTATGTTCTTTGAAATTTGTGTCCAAATAAAATACAGCAACATTAATGTTTTATTCAACGGAAGGAGCTATTAAAAGTAAATCTCATTTTATCTGTAACCAATATTACCAGTCGTTAAAAATATCTTTTAAGAAATTGAAAGGACAAACGCTTTAAGAACATTAAGCGGAGATATCAAAAGGAACTTTCTCGAACACAGCCGTTACATTTATTAGCATTTAAAATTTTAATAGACTCGAACGTTACTTTATACATTTTTATGAACTGTAAAACATCCAAGACATTTATTGTAATATGTACTTACAATAAAGGTACTATTTATTTAATAGACAGTGTCACTCAATCAAGTAAATTTGACGTCAATGTCACGTGTACTACTAAAGATACAATAAAAAATAGTATAAGTATATCTATAAAAAGGAAACCCCTAATTTCTCAATGTTCTGTAATCACATAATTTTCAATTATTCGATTCAGCCAGTAACTACTGCTGGGCTCTTTCTCCATGTAGGAGAAGGATTTGAGCTTGATCTACAATGCTACTCCACTGCGGGTTGGCGAACGTATTCCCTACTATGACTAAAAATCGCTATTTGGTATTTATGATAACAACCGGGACCGACAGCTTAACGTGCTCTCTGAGGCACGATGAAGGGAGCCAAGGTCAGACATCCAAACCGGAAAGTAATAGTTATAAAACTCAGGTTCTAAATACAAATATCCAGTTTGAGCGGGAATCGAAACCCAAACCGCAAGTTTATTAGCGCCGACACAGCGCACGCACCACTACACCAAAAAAGCTTTGTTGTTTCAATTATTAGCATTTTTTTTGGTTATTATTATAAAAGCGAAAGTTTCGATTGTTTGTTAATCAATCACATTTGAACAGCCGAACGGATCTCAGTAATATAGGTATACAGCAAAGAGATAGGTTATATAGTCAGGTAAAGTAATACTACATTTAGTAGTAATACTACATTTTATCTAGGACCAAATTACGATTCCAATAAAATTTCAACATGAACGAAGGTGTGAGCAACAGACTATCCGGTTATAAGTTATCCTATTTTCATGTTGCAATAAGTAGGTATAATTAATATTATACACACAGGAATAATAATCATAAATCAAATATATGACACGTAACTTTCTCGAAACAGCACCAATATTTGCTCTTTAAATATAATGGTAAAATGGTATAAAATTAATATTCTAGAATTTCTAAAATCTCTCAGTGTAGTATCATCAAATGTGTAACATGCCAAAAGGTAAAGAAATTGAATATTATATTAGGCGCACGTACGCGTACACCTAGAAGTACAAATACCTACGAATAGTTGGCTTAAAATCTCTTTAAGGTTAAATGCCGAATAAATTGATAATATTTTTGCTAAAACAGTTTGCGAAATATGATCCATTTTCAGCGACTAATTCTAATTGCTATTTTTTTTTTTTTAATTTTACTGTAACGACTTGAGCATCTCGTTTCTTCTTTATGATGATGTGATGTGTTTATTGACCTGAACTACGAAACTTATCTACTCGGACTAGGTAGTTACCAGATGATATTGTTTATTACTGATACATTTAGACCAGATAACCCTTTTGTATGATTTAAAAAACGTAGGTATTATAGTTACTCAGTAGCCTCGCATTTTTTTTTTGTATTAGATATTTATATATCAAGTAATCTGATTTCCTATTTTTTTTTTGAATAAAAACTTCCTTATTTCCTAAAAGTTAGCAGTTAGGTGGTTATCCCGCTATCAGTCGGCTTTTTAAGTTCCAAGGTAGTAGTGGAACTGTGTTATCCCTTAGTCGCCTCTTACAACACCCACGGGAAGAGAGGGGAGAAGCTGGTAATATATAGGTAAAATTACTTAAATTAGGTAATAACAATAATAATATAATAAATATCTTTAACATACACTCATCCTCGTTTGTTCCTAAGATGAGCAATTTAATGTTTGTCTTAGAGATAACCGATTGGTATAATAAAACATTTTTTTTTTTTGATAAATTAATAAAACTTATATTACACCCAGACTCGAGGTGGGAATTAAGCCCACGATCCCCGGAGCAGAAAGCAGGGTCGCTGCAAATTGCGCTAAGGGGCTTGTCAATAAATGGAAACAAAGTTTTAAAACTTTACGTAAATAACATTAAATCGTTATCTATACGGCCATTGAGATCGAAAACATTTCAACCATTGAATTTGAAATATCTATTATAAAGGTATGAAAACAAACGCATTCACTTCTGATAAGAAGTGAATCGAGTTGAGTGATGTGTCTATGGAAAATCTAAATTTATTCTTTATTCTAAGTACTTCAAATATTTCTATTTTAACAATTTTTAAAATTTATAATTATCATTATATTCTGTGCGTAATACATTATATATTATTAATATTAAATAAGTAATAAGTGCTTCATAATCAACGGCCCCCAGTAGGATTTTCTCCTGTGTCGGGGACCGGAAACACACACAATACACAAGCACAAACGCCAAGACGACGACAAATATCTATATGGCCAATACAAATATCTATCGTGAGCGGTGATCGAACCCGCCAGCGTAACAGTCAGTACTGTGACCGCTGCGCCAACGCGTCGTCATATTATAAAATTAAATAAACGAGTTTATTTTCAAAGTATATTATTTTGAACTACAATAATAAATGTCTCATATACATATGATTAAGAATAGTGTAATAACTCAACATAATGTATGTATATCATATTTTAATTAAGATCTTTAAAATTATTATCATTAAGAGCTTAACTTGTCTTAAAGACTTCATACATTTACTTCAAAAGTCAATCAATAATAAGTATATAAGATTTTAAACTAACATGCTTATTATTATTAACAAAATTATTCAAAAACAGGATAATTTTATATTATTTTTTATTTTCATTTTGCGGAGCTCGATATTTCGACATTGTCTACAAATATCTTGTTCACTAGAATATTTTTGAATAATTTAAGTATAAATTCCACAATACAAAAGCGCAAATTGAAGCCAGTTTTCTGTGCAAGCTCTACAATGTTTGACGTAACAAGATATTGCAATCCCAGCGGCATTACTATCAGGTGCATTTACTTCAGAGTTTGCTGCAAATTCAAATTTTATAGACGTTACAAAGACAAGAGAACTAAAATGTAATTTAAAAAATACTTTTGAGAAGAATACATAATCTTTTATCATAACTACTTTTTCTTATATTTGTAATGAGAACTACCTTTTGAGACACATTATACATCTATTACGAAATCCTATAATGTAACCCTATAATAAGGTATATATAAAATTCTCGTGTCACAATGTTAGTTACAATAATCCTCCGAAACGGCTGGACCGATTTTAATGAAATTTTGTGTTCATAACGGGTAGGTCTGAGTCAGCCAATATCTATTTTTCATAACCTAAAGTTATAAGGGGGGAGGTATTAAGGAGATAATATGGCAAAACAGTGTTTGCGGGGTTAGCTAGTGTAGGTATATTTTTTTTCAATTCAATGAAATTAATTTGCAAAGTTCAATAATTTCTTATTTGACATTATTACGTTCTTACTAGCTTATCGCCACGATCTATTCCGCATGGACTACATTGATTCTTCCGTTTTATACAGTTAAAATATATAACTCAATCATAACGTCGTATTTTACTGGTGAAAACATTTTTAAAATCAGCTCAGTGGTTTTTAAGTATATACATATTACTCACAAACAAAACATCAAATCAAGAAACAAGAAGACAAAGAAGTTAAAGGTCAATATTACCTGCTCAATGTAAACTACGTTCAACTCATCTAAGAACAACAAAACATAAGAAATTCAATACACGTAGATAGCACCATTCAAAGTTGAAATAGATTAAAGATATTCGTACCATAAGCTCAACTACAATTAAGTTCCTTACTGTGAACTACTTTCTTAGTTATCAGAAGTAAGACAAGTTGGCGTCATCAAACACAAATGTGGGTAGATGTTAAAAGTCAACTTAAAGTTTTCAGACTTTGGGAATTGTACATCCATTAAATAGATTGTCAAATTTGCTTCATCCTTACTTTTAATTACTGAACCTTAAATCATTCGTGGAATAAATTGAGTATAACTAGTAATGATATAAGTAATGTCACTATGCACTTTCTTCGAGAAGAAAGTATTTTGTCATTTATCTTATCATTTAATATTTAATAAAAATGATTATTAAAGTGCATAATTACGCCATTTTATTCATATATTCCTGCGATTAATTTTTTTTTACGTATCGTAAAATCAGCTAACCCGCGGTGGAGAAGCGTGTTAGATTAAGCCTCGACCCTACACCTACACGGAGAATGAAGCAGTGAGGGAGTGTGATGTTACAAACTAAATCGTGGTATCGTTATCGCGAAACACCTTTTTTGGTCTTAAATTACAGTTCCTAAATTGCAGTTCGTCTCCAGGAGGAAATAGGTCTACTCGTCGTAGCACACTTAAGCGTCCCTGATTTGCTTACAACTTATATTCTGTAAAACGTACATCTATATTTTAAATATTATTATAAATCTTTTAAATAAAATAAAACTTATAATTGAACTGTATCAAACTGTCATTGATCATATCTTCTTTGTTTTTTGTAAAATAGAGCGCTTCGCTAATGGATCTTATCTATATCGGCTTCTGAACTATCGTGAGCCTGTCTACTCTTAGAAAATGTATCCGCCCTAAGCTCGTACAAGCACATCGTCGTATATGAGCGTCGTAATTAGTTGTGCGCAACTTTTTTTATTAAAATTATTCTCCTTTGAAGTAAACCTAATAAATTTCTATTGATAACTATGTTTTGTATACTTAAGTTACATTCCTATTCAATTTCTTACGAAAAAGCAGTAAAAATATTGTTAAGTCCGTTTTTAGATTTTAGTACGTAGATACGAATATTTGGAATGAGTACATTAGTCCATCGACTTATCCTTCAGTCCATCGAGCTATGTGCCAATAATTGTGTTTGCTCGCAAACGAAAAAAAAAAAAACGACTTCAAGTGCATAGACAAGTAATACAACGTAAATTGACGAAAAAAATTAACAAACGCACTTGTCGTTACTACGATTTTCGAGGTTTCCCCTCGATTTCTCTAAAATTCCATCAACAGATCCTGGTTTCTTTATTATGGTACCACCCATTGGATATCTACTTTTCCAACAAAACAAGAATTATCAAAATCGGTTTAAACGACGAAGTTATCCCCGAACATACATAAAAAATATATATATGGTCGAATTGAGTAACCTCCTCGTTTTTTGAAGTCGGCTAAAACCTGAATGTTATCTATAAACAAATTGAAAACTTATCTGTAAATAAAGTATATTTTCTCCAAATAGCTCATAAGGTCGTCGAATTTTAGAACCCTCATAAAATTGTGTCACTTGATGGCATATATAATTTGTCCGTCAAACACTTAACATATTTCTTGTCTTTTTATTGGGTGTATATAAAATTATGCCATAAACGGTTATTACGCATTTTCTTATTACTTTTGGTACATAAAGTGCCACAGGAATTATATGACATCATAAACATTAAGTTCAAATATTTTATGAATCAGCAATTTTTTTTAGAAAAGGTCAAAAAAAAGACGGCGTATGTGAAAAAATCAGGACGTAATAACATAAAATTTTAACGATGATAAATAAAGCAGTTAATGATCTATCACAGCCAAAGCAATCAATTTGTAGACTCCGGCACTAATGGTATACCCACATATTCCTGTGGATTCTATGCTAAAATAAACGATGTAAAACCGATCATTTTTTTTTTCAATTAATCGGCTGTTGACCTGACCTAAATAGTTTACAAAGGCTTTTTTAAAATAGTTAAATATTCATATAGCACGAACAGACGTGTCATATTGATTTGTACTGCTAGCGTTTATCAACGTTACGTCCCATCGCTTAAAAAAATTGATTAATAAATATTTTATTTACCACGCGGTACGTGTTTAATGAATATGTTAAGTATATTTGAGTTAAAAATATATCTGGCGACTCTCATCTACACCTACATAGACTAATACATAAAACCTTAATCCACAGCATAAAAAAGTATACAAAAATGAAAAAAAAAAAAGAATGCTTTAAAATCTGTTAAAATCTTACATTTTTATTGTAAAATACACCATATTATCTATTAAGATACGTTCTATTAAAAAAAAAACCATGAAAGCACCATTGCCAGTTCAAAAGAAGGTAAGAAATTCTCCCCGTTTACTACGTTTCACGCTTAAACTGTTGAATCAATTTTCCTTAACTTTCGTATCAATATAGAATAGCATTTGTATAAACATAAGCATATCTTTTGTTTCGAAAATAAAATTAAAATAGACTGAAAAATAAGTCGTTAATGTTCTCTTATGGTCTTTCTGATGATCCATCATCTATCAAGGTAATGAGTTCATCAGAAAATACTCTAGAAACAAAAAATACTATTTAAAAAAAACTTTTAAGGTTCTAGCTAATTAAAAACAAAAATAAAGAACACTTTTACACTATCTAAAATCACCCGGAACAATGTGAGTTTTCATATCCATATCCAACTACGTGTATTATTAACCGACTTCAAAAAAAGGAGGAGGTTACTCAATCGACCGTATATATATCATCATCATCATCATCATTACAGCCTATAAAGTCCACTGCTGGACATAGGCCTCCACAAGTTTACGCCAAAAATAACGTGAACTCGTGTGTTTATATATATTCAGGGATAACTTCGTCATTTATGAACCGATTTTAATAATTCTTTTTTCGTTGAAAAAGAAATATCGCTGGTGTGGCACCATGATAAGGAAACCAGGATCTGATGATGGGATCCTACAGAAATCGAGGGAGACTCTCGAAAATCCACATAACTTTTTACTGGGTGTACCGATTTCGATGATTTTTAATTTAATCGAAAGCCGATATTTATTAAATGGTCACATTTAAATTTCATCGAGACCTGATTACAACTTTTGGAGAAATCTTTGATAATGCGTATTTACTTGACTATTTTTTCGTCTACCTACGTTATATTACTTGTCGATATAATTGAAGTCGGTTTTTTTTCGTTTGGCTGCAAACACAAATATTATTTATTATTCTCAATTAAATCGACTTCGATTTTTATACATATATATATATATATATATATATATATATATATATTACACTAAACAAAGTAACTTATATATCTGATTAACCCATATATTTGTATGAACACAGTATATTTCTTGGTACACAGTATAGTAATAAAAAATATTACCAATGCCAACTTTTACTCGCAATTTGTGTATAAGCAATTGTGAAGTTGATATATAAAATAAATATTTTATATATTCCTAGTAGTATATATATTTATATAGTATGTATATGTATATTGTATGTATGTAAATATTATTTATTTATCCTTTTATTTTCAAGAATCTATAATATTGTCTACATTACTGCACTCTCTTAGCCTGCTATATTTACATTAGTTCACTCTATTACAGGTTGGCTGGAAGAGATCTTTTCTATAGATAAGTCAACCGTTGCTGACAAAATTTTTACCACAAAAGAGTTCAGACAGTTTGAGCATGTTTGTTCGAATGTCAAGTCACTATCAACATTTCAATCTATGATTCAATCGCTGTTGACAATAGGACAAGTCACGTGATAAAGCACGATAGACGATCACGAGCGATCCACGTGCAACCGCCGCAGTTATTGTAGGGTTTGTACGAGTAAATCATATTTACGGTACTGGCTATATTGAACCGGATCGAGTAAACAAAGCGATGAGGGGAATGATGAAAAACGATAAGTGCTCTATTAAGGATAGATTGCAGTTATAGATATCGGAGTTTAGTTTTCATAGATATTCTTGTATTATAAATAGGCTTTTTTTCATAGAGAAATACTTAATATTAATTCTTATGGTATTTACAATATACTACGCCCACAGCTGAGGCCCAGAGGTTGAAATTCGACTATAATAAAAAAATTAAATTGAAGAAAACCAAAAAATATGAAAATGAAGAACCTTTTTTAAAATTTTTCAATTTGACTACTGAGACAATAAACAAAAGAGTATATAATATGCATGTGTGTGTCAAAAAATTGTAGCTGTGTAATTTTTTTTTTTTTTTTGAATTGATATTATATTTTTTTATTGCACAATTAAAAAAATACACTATATTAACATTCTGCACTCCTTCTCTATATAAACTATATGTGTGCGTCATACTCGTCAGCGCAATTTTCGTTAAAAGAGGTACAAAGTTTTTGCTTCACGTATTAATATATAGAAGAAGATTAGCAAATATAGACGTTTAGGGTAATATTATCATGTTATAACTGCGACGTAATCATGTGTCATTAGTCGGGTCTTCGATCCTAATAATAATAATAATATAAGCCTTTTATTTCAGACACTTACAATTATTTTTCTTACTTAACTAACTTATCTCTAAATTATCGACACCGTGTCCGTTTGCCCTTGGTTGGCATAGGCCTCTTCCAGCTTCTTCCAATATTTTCTTTCTCGAGCTATTCTTGACCACACAGTACCTGCGACTGCTTTGATGTCATCTTCCCACCTTTTGTACTGCCTTCCTCGATTTCGCTTTCTATTTATAGGATACCAGTTCATAATCGTTTTACTCCATTTCTCTGAACCTCTCAGTATGTGTCCTGTCCATCTCCATTTGTTTTTGCGTATTGTATATGTTACATTTTCAAGTTTTGTCATTTTTCTGATGTATTTGTTTGTTATTTTATCCGATTTCTTTATGCCCAACATACTCCTTTCCATAGACCTCTGGCAGACTTCGAGTTTTTGGTTGTGTGCTTTCGTTAATGCCCATGTTTGACAACCATATGTTAATACAGGAAGGATGCAAGTGTTGTATATTCTACTTTTGACGGTTATACTTATCTCTTTGTTTTTCATTATTTCTCTGAAGGACCAATACCTCTTCCAAGCATTCCCTATTCTGATGTCAATTTCTTTTGAAGTTAAGTCTGTTGGTGAAACAACTTGTCCGAGGTAGGTGTATTCGTCGACGTACTCTATTTCATTTCCGTTTATTATTATTGGTTCAAATTTGCTGTTTGTTATGACTTTTGTTTTGATTGTGTTCATTAATAAACCTACTTTGCGACTTTCGATATCCAATTCTTGAAGCATCTCAGTCAGCTCGGTTGGAGTGTATGAGAAAATTATCAAGTCATCGGCAAACCTTAAATGATTGAGTTTTTCGCCATTTATGTTCAAGCCATAACTATCCCATTTTAATACTCTAAATATTTCCTCTAAGACTGCGGAAAACAGCTTGGGTGATAGCGGGTCACCTTGACGCACTCCTCTTTCTATTCTTATTTCATTGCCTTCTCTCTCTAGTTTTACTTTAGCGGTGCTGTTCCTATAGATGTTTCTGATTATTCTTATATATTTATGTTCGATTCCTTGGTTTCTAAGAGCTTGCCAAATTTTTCCGTGCTCAAGCGAATCGAATGCTTTACTATAATCTACGAAGCAGCAGTATAGAGGCATATTGAACTCCTTACTCTTTTCTATTACTTGCTTGACTACATGAATATGGTCAAGTGTTGAATATCCGCTCCTGAATCCAGCTTGTTCTCTTGGTTGGTTATCGTCTAATGCCTTTGTGATTCTATTAAGGATAACCTTGGAAAAAACTTTGTAAATATTTGACATTAGACTGATTGGCCTATAGTTGTCAATATTGCTTTTGTCTCCTCTTTTGTGAAGAAGTGTTATGGTGGATGTTAGCCATTGTTTTGGTATGTATTCGCTTTCTAATACTTCGTTAAATATTTTTGTTAGGGTTATTCCGAGTAAATCTTTGGAAGCTATTAGTAATTCATTTGTGATATTGTCTGGGCCAGGTGCTTTATCTTTTTTCTGTGTTTCGATAGCCTTTTCTACTTCTCTCAAAAGTATCTCTGGTACGTTGCTGGTTCCCGAAAGGTTTATTTCTAAATTGGTAGTCTTATTTGTAAAGAGTTCTTGGTAGAACTCTGTAGCAGCAGTAAGAATATCTGGTCTTTTAGTTGCGTATCTTCCTTTTCGGTTTTGTAGTTTTGGTACCCATTCTTTCTTTTCCGTCAGTATTTTAAGGGCTTTTTTAATACCTCCAGTTTTTGCTATGTATTTTTCTAATGTCTCTAGTCTATGTGATTGTCTGTCTTTCCTTATAGATGTTTTGATTGATTTACTTACTTTAGATATTTCTGATCTTATTTCTTTTGTCTTTCCTGTAATATTTATCAGTTTGGCCCTTCTCTCTAAGAGTGCTTTTGTTGTTGTGGATGTTATATTTTTACTTTTGCAAATATTTTTTGAACTAATTTTTGTTATGCTATTGAGAATGTCTTCAAGTTTATTGTATTTGTCTTGTAGCTGGAGTTCGCTTGCAGTTTCTTCGTAATTTTGTAATTGTAACTTGAGTTCTTCTTTACATATGTTTTGCCCTTTGGATCTTAAGTTATAATTAATTTTTCTTTTTTCCTTATATTTGATTATTGAGAGTTTTGCTCTTATCATTCTGTGGTTGCTATTAAAATTAAGGTTTTTGACGTTCCTACAGTCTTCAAACGCTTTACTTCTATTGGTTAAAATATAATCGATCTCATTCTTATACACTCCGCCTGGTGACGACCACGTCCATCTACTGCGATTTTTATAATCTGTGTTGAGAATTCTTAAATGGTTTTCGAAACACAGTTCCAATAATTTTTCACCATTTCGTGTACGATTACCATAACTGTAGGGTCCTAGTACAATGTCTTCTCCTATCCTTCTTTCCCCTACTCGTGCATTGAAGTCACCCATGATTATTAGATTTTTATGTGTGTGTTCCTTTATTGTGGTATTTAATTGAGCGTAGAATAATTCAATTTGCTGGCGAGAAGATTGTTCGGTAGGAGAGTATACTTGTATTATTGACCAATTATTGTTGTTAATTATCATGTTAAGCACTACGATCCGCTCAGATACGCCTATTATTTCTTCTATTTGATGTTTCAATTCTTTTTTTATAATAAAACCAACTCCGTAGGCTCCTGGTGTTTCGCCTTTGTAGTAAAAAATAAATTTGTCATGTTCTTCTATCTTCTCTCCGTATCTTCTTACTTCGCTAAGTCCTATAATAGTCCATTTTATTTTTTCTAACGCTAACATCAACTCATGTAGACTATCGTCGGTTTTCAGTGTGAGTGTGTTATATGAAGCAATATAGTACCGGGATATCTGTGTAGGTCTATGCTGGTAGTTCTTTGAAGTTGGAAGGTTGCAGTCTTCTTCCCCCACGGTGACTAGCCGGATTGGGGTGTTGTTAATGTGTTTCTTTGTTTTTGTTTGTGTTTTCCGGTTGCCGATTTCCTTTAGTTTTTTGCTTCTGATAGTGATGATGATCTAGTCCTGGTTACAAAGCTATCCAGATTTAGTTTGTTGAGTTTCTTTGGAGCAGACGCAGGTACTTGGTTCGGTGATTTATGAGGTGAATCTACTTGATCTCTTTTTCTTTTCACTATGTTGTCTTCCTTTTTGCCCTTTACTATCAGCTTGTCTTTTATGATATAGGCTATTTTGCCATTTTTGCGTTCCTGTAGCATTTTAGGAATCAGTTCTTTTCGTCTCTCCAAGGTTTCTTTGGAGAAATCTTCCTTTATATGGATACCTAAACTGCAATATTTCTTATTTTTGAAAATTTGGTTTCTTTTCCAGATCGTAGTGAAGCTTACAAGAATGGGACGCGCATTGATGCCCTTTGAACCTAATCTATAGGCTTTGTTTATTTCATATGGTTTTATGGTTATCTTGGTTTCTTTTTCAATAATTTTTGTGACATAATCAATCATGTCGTTATTTTGTTCTTCCTCGCTAACTCCGAAAAATATCAAATTTGTTTTTTTCTTTTCATCTTCTAAATAATTCAGTTTTTGCTTCATTGTTGCTACTTCTTGTTTAAGTGTTTTGTTTTCTTCTAACAAAGCCGCCAGCTTCTCGTCCATGCTCTTTGAAACACTTTCCGTAATTGCAGCCGTTATTTCAATAGTTTGTAATGCCATTTGCTCTTTAATTTTGTTTAGTAAAAGTTCCATTGAGTTTTCATTTTCCATTTTTTTGGGAATATTTTTCGATGTGGTAACCCTTTTTTTTTTTTGACAGACGACAGATGACACTTGATGAAAGGTGGCGTTTGGCGTTGACGTTGTCAGTCAATGTCACTTATTATATTACTACACTTTGTATATTACTTTCGTACTTTTTTTCTACCCTCCAGTCCACAGAAACCACAATTTATTTCACGATTTATTCCAATTTTCTTCAACTTCCTTACCGAATTTACACTTCAATAGTTGTAGTTCACTGTTCTTTTAATGATTTTAGTGCTTCTGTTGACTTTTCGGTGAGAAATGCAGTGATTTTTTATTTATTACGTGGGAGCAATGACAGAATATGTTTACTTGACAACAACCGGAAACGGACCTACGATCCTACGGACGGGTCTTCGATCCTACTCTAATATTATTTATAGCTTAATTGGTTAGAGCACCGAGACGGTCAGTCGGAGATGCAGGTTCGATCCCCTCTAGAACTAGATATTAATAAGTTTAGAATTCCCTAATGTGTGGGTAACACAAAAATGAAATCGTACAGGTAACACCTGATTGTGAGCCATTACCGTAGCTTACAGACGTTTGCAACACCTGAAGCATCGCAACCACGTTGCCGACCCTCTATCCCCAATTCCTCCCAGGAGCTATGGTCAACTTACTCACCAACAGGAAGACAACACTGCTAGAGAGCAGTTTTGTTTAGATGTGATCAACTGTAATGATGAGGTATTTTATTTATTTTGAGCAGGAAATTTCCTGCTGTGCCCTACCATACCTTACCTTACGTAACATGCAGACTGTAAGAATACAATATTTCACAAATATAGAAAACTAGCTGTGCCCGCGGCTTCGCCCGCGTTGAAATTAGTGTGTCACAAAGTTTTCCCGGCAAACTTCCAGTGAAACTCTCATCATAATCTTAGCCGTTCCGTAAACCTTCCTCTTGCCAATGGTGGAACCCTCTCTCCAATGGTGAAACCGCATGAAAATCCGTTCAGTAGATTTTGAGCGAATCGATCACATACACTTTTCAGGACTTTGTTTTATAATACACTAACTGTTTCCCACGATTACGTCCGCGTGGTTATGCAGATATGCATCACTATTAAGATGTTTAACGCAAACTATTTTTTTATTTCAGTCACTTGAAATGCTTATCAAACTGAGTAACTTTTTAAAAGGCACAATTTAGTATAATTTAACAATTATTTTTATAAAACCTCTCTATACACCACTTTTTTCCCACATTCTATTTTCAGGCTGTATATGTTTCATACAAACTATCAACACCAATTAAACCCCCTTAGAGGTGGAATATCGTAAAATCCGTTCTTAGCGGACGTCTGCTAACTATAATCTACCTCCCTGGCAAATTTTATCTTTGTACAACCTGGATAGATAGACCATCCAGCGGTTTTTGAATTCTCGTGATGAGTGAGTTAGTGACCTTTCTCTTTTATATATATATAAAGATTACGATGCATTATTTGGACACCTCGTATCTATAGAGCATACATTTTAAATTACAAGTCTCTTACTTCAAAAACATAAGACTTTCATACAAACTTCCGACCCCCGCTTTATCCCCTTACGGGTCGATTTTCGTAAAATCAGTTCTTAGCGGATGTCTAAGCCCTATATGGAACCTGCCTGCCAAATTTCAAGTTTGTGGCTGTTATAGTTTCGGAGGTTTCGTGATGAGTGAGTCAACCTATCATCCCCCGTTTTAACTCCAAAAGTGAGTTGATTTCTAAAGATACATTATTTGGTCACCTTTCTACAATCTATAGACCATACATTTTAAATTTCAAGTCTTTTACTTCAAAAACATAGGACTTTCATACAAACTTCCAATCCCTTTTTTTTTACGTGTGGAAAATCCATCATGGATACCGTCCAGCGCGGGGGCGCCAGAGGGTTATGTCATATTCCTACTGACTAAAAACCACCACGTGTGAGCAGTCATCCGCCTGGGTGGGGCGAGATGGGGTCGCGCTAGCATTCACCACCTAAACTTCCAACCCCTGTTTTAGCCCCTTAAGGGCCGAGTTTCGTAAAATCAGCTCTTAGCGGATGTTTACGCCCTATAAGGAACCTACCTGCCAAATTTCAAGTTTGTAGCTGTTATGGTTTCGGAGATTTCGTGATGAGGGAGTCAACCTACCATCTCCCGTTTTAACCCCAAAAAGGAGTTGATTTCTAAAGATACATTATTTGAACACCTTCTCACCATTTAAAGAGCAAACATTTTAAATTTTAAGTCTCTTACTTCAAAAACATAGGACTTTCATACAAACTTCCAACCCCCGTTTTATCCCCTTAGGGGTTGAGTTTCGTAAAATTAGTTCTTAACGGATGTCTACGCCCTATAAGAAACCTACCTGCTAAATTTCAAGTTTGTAGCTGTTATAGTTTCGGAGATTTCGTGATGAGTGAGTCAATCTACCATCCCCCGTTTTAACCCCAAAAGGGAGTTGCTTTCTAAAGAAACATTATTTGGACACCTTCTCACCATCTATAGAGCATAAATTTTAAATTTCAAGTCTCTTACTTCAAAAACATAGGACTTTCATACAAACTTCCAACCCCCGTTTTATCCCCTTAAGGGTCGAATTTCGTAAAATTCGTTCTCATCGAATGTTTACACCCTATAAGGAACCTACTTACCAAATTTCAAGTTTGTAGCTGTTATAGTTTCGGAGATTTCGTGATGAGTGAGTAAACCTACCATCCCCCGTTTTAACCCCAAAAGGGAGTTGATTTCTAAAGATTCATTATTTGGACACCTTCTCATCATCTATAAGGTGTACATTTTAAATTTCAAGTCTCTTACTTCAAAAACATGAGACTTTCACACAAACTTCCCACCCCCGTTTTACCCCCTCAAGGGTCGAATTTCGTAAAATTCGTTCTTAACGGATGTCTACGCCCTATAAGAAGCCTTTCTGCCAAATTTCAAGTTTGTAACTGTTATAGTTTCGGAGATTTCGTGATCAGTGAGCCAACCTACTATCCCCCGTTTTAACCCCAAAAAGGGGTCGATTTCTAAAGATACATTATTTGGAAACCTTTTCACCATCTATAGAGCATACATTTTAAATTTCAACTCTCTTACTACAAAAACGTAGGACTTTCATACAAACTTCCAACCCCCGTTTTACCCCTTTAGGGGTCGAGTTTCGTAAAATCCGTTCTTAGCGGATCTCTATGTCCTATAATGAGCCTACTTGCCAAATTTCAAATTTGTAGGTGTTATAGTTTCGGAGATTTCGTGATGAGTGAGTGACCTTTCGCTTTTATATATATTATAGATTCACAATTATTTGAAAGTACTGTTTGTAAGAGCTAAAACTCGAATCTCGAATGTCTATTTCATCAATATCTAAATAGTCATAAAAGCCACTGAAAGGACAAAATTTGTCAAAGAAATTGCTTTAAACAGTTTATATTCCCTTACAACTTTTAAAAGCCTTTCCAATTTCTAATCGAAACTTACTCAGGTCTTGTGTTGTATATTTAAAAGGTCATTGAATAATTGTGTTTGCAGGCGAACGAAAAAAAAACCGACTTACTTATATCGACAAGTAATACAACGTACGTAGACGAAAAATTAGTCAAGTAAATACGCATTATCAAAGATTACTCCAAAAGTTGTAATAAAATCTCGATGAAATTTAAATTTCACCACATGATAAACATGGGCTTTCGATTAAATTAAAAATAATCAAAATCGGTACACCCAGGAAAAAGTTATACAGATTTTCGAGTTTCCCTCGACTTCTTTGGGATGCCATCATCAGTTCCTAGTTTCCTTATCATAGTACCACACCAGGGATATTTACTTTCTAACAAAAAAAGAATTATCAAAATCGGTTCATAAACGATGAAGTTATCCCCGAACATACTCGCACTTAATAGACTATTAAGAACATGTAGGTACAATTTTTTATCAAAATAATTTAAGTTAAATTAACAAACCAATATAACAACTAAAACAAGCTATTCGAAAAATTTAAAAATAAATTCCGATGTACATTTTTCTTGTTAGTTGTCTGCAAGAATTTTATTGCAAGGTGTCACAAACCTTCTCAACACAATAAACTGGATGTATCAATGTAGTGTAAGATGCACCCGTACATCTTCCGTGTTCTAGATTTTATTATTATATCTGAATTACATAAACAGATATTAGGTCAACATTTGGAATCTGTGTCAAGACGAAATAACAAAAATTACATATATTATGGTACCATCGGTGTTCGCGACTTCGTTCGCGTGGAATTAATAAAAAATTTATTGTTCAGTTTGCAGAGTTATGAAATAAAATCTTTTTAAAAATAAAAGTAGCCTAAGTTACGCCTTATGACATCAACTATCTACCAGTGAAAGTCCCATCAAAATCAGTCCAACCGTTTTAAAAATTTACCCGAACAAACAGACAGACACACAAAAATTGTAAAAAATATTATTTTTGTACATGTACCGTGTATACATCCATTGCATTTAGTAGAAAGTGTTTATTTTAATATTACAAACAGAACTCCATTTTTATTTATTTGTATAAGTTATGTATTTTGTGTATTGATTTTTATTTCGATTTTTGTAATTATGAAAAATTGTATTCGATATTTAATATCGAAATAGTACTCAAGGTTGTACTCAGCATGTATCATAAAATATGGGTGCATTATAATGTGTGTCTACTACTTTGATTTAATATAAACAAAATGTATAAATTGCATGTCATCTATCTTTATATATATTTTAATCAATAGATAAAAAATTTGATACATTCATTAAATGAAACTCTGTTTTCCTTACATTAATTTTTTTATAACCGTATATTTAAATCAAAAACTAATGTTAACATTATAAATGGCGTACTTACCTCGGAAGTGGTTAGAAATATCAAGAAACTCTTGTTTACAAAGCTTCACCCTTTTAAGCTGAATATATGTTATAAAAATGTGTTATAAAAAAGATTTAAAAGACATACCTATCATTCGAATGACAATTATAAAACGGAGTACGTTTTTACGACGCAATAGTAAAGGGTTGGGTCGTTTCATCTATCCTTGACCGTTTTAAATGTAAACCTTAATGTACCGAGATTACACACCTACTAAACTTGACGATAAAATGAAAATAATTATCATAATTATTGTAATAGGTCTTAACTTAGTGATTGAAACGTTACAAGAATCAATAAAATAGTATCGAAACATAAATGTTTAATGTACGTTGTTGGTATCTATCTATAATATATATAAACGCGAAAGGTCATTCATCACGAAATCTCCGAAACTATAACACCTACAAACTTGAAATTTGGCAGGTAGGCTCCTTATAAGACGTAGGCATCCGCTAAGAACGGATTTTACGAAACTCGACCCCTAAGGGGGTGAAAATGGGGGTTGCAAGTTCGTATGAACGTCCTATGATTTTGAAGTAAGAGACTTGAAATTTAAAATGTATGCTCTATAGATGGTGAGGAGTTGTCCAAATAATGCATCGTGATCTATATGTATAAAAGAGAAAGGTCGCTAACTCACTCATCACGAGAACTCAAAAACCGCTGGATGGTCCCATCCACCCAGGATGGACAAAGATGAAATTTGGCAGGGGGGGGGGGGGGGGGGTAAATTATAGTTAGTAGACTTCCGCTAAGAAAGGATTTTGTGATATTCCACCGCTAAGGGAGTTTAATTGGGGATGATAGTTTGTATGAAACGTATACAGCAGCTATAAGTTCGCCTGATAGGTTATTTAAAAAAATAATTTGCGTTAAAAATCTTAATAGTACATATCTTCATAACTATGCGAACGTAGTCGCGGGTAACAGTTGTAGTAACAGGTATTATAAAACAAAGTCCCCAAAAGTGTATGTGATCGATTCCCTCAAAATCTACTGAACGGATTTTTATGCGGTTTCACCAATGGAGCGAGGGCTTCAAGAGGAAGGTTTACGGAACGGCTAAGCCGATTTTGATGATAGTTTCACTGGAGGCTTACCGGGAAAACTTTGTGACACACTGATTTCAACGCGAGCGAAGCCGCGGGCACAGCTAGTATTGTATATGATTTGATTGTATCTTTCCACTGCTGGGCAATGGCCTCTTCCTCCGTATAGGTGAAGTGTCGCAGCTTTATCTACCAGGTTTCTCTACTGTGGGTTGACGGATAATTTTTCTACCATAATTGATAATCAACGATCTCTATTTGATCTGGTTGTTAGATTTTTTTTTATGTCACTAGGTCGGCAAACAAGCGTACGGCTCACCTGATGGTAAACGATTACCGTAGCTTATAGACACCTGCAACACCAGAAGCATCGCAAGCGCGTTGCCGACCCAATCCCCAATCCCCCCCAGGAGCTCTGGTCACCTTACTCACCAACAGGAACACAATACTGTTTGAAAACAGTATTATTTTGCTGTGATCTTCTGTAAGGTCGAGGTACTACCCCAGTCGGGCTGCTCCATATTTTGAGCAGGAAATTCCTGCTGTGCCCTACCTCAGTTAAAAGATGGTTACTTCGTGCAATTTAAAATTATTATATAATTAATTGTAAGACTACGCATTCTACTTGGTAAATTTTGATTTTAAGGATACCTAATTAAACAATATTGTTAAGAACTAAATTTGTAATTAGTAATACATATAGCAACGTATGTATACAACTACGAACTAGCTTTCCTTGACTTAATTAGTTTTATACGAACTATAGTAGCTTTAGATTAGTTCGAAACACATTTATACAAGTAAAACGTCTTATAGGATAATTAGGTTTTTACTACGTCTAGTTAGGACTGCGAACATATACGTGAACCTTGAATGAATTAAGCAGTCATGAATAAAATGCGCAAATATTAATATATATAAATCTCGTGTCACAATGTTTGTCCTCAATGGACTCCTAAACTACTTAACCGATTTTAGTCAAATTTGCACACCGTGTGCAGTTTGTATCGATTGATCCAACTTAAAAGATAGGCTATATTTTATTTTGATATATTATGTTATTATTATATTTCATAAAAAAATAAGGTGATACGAAGTTCGCCAGGTCAGCTAGTTTAACAATAAAAACGATGAATAGAGATGAAAATTATATCGTCTCGTTTCTGGGCAAACGTCTTTTTCTCCACATATCTTTCTCCGTATAGTATAAAGGACGAAACTTATAATAATCATTAACTTTAAAAATATATAAGAAAATAACTTTTTTTCGACAATTTATTTAGACTTAAACTTACAATATGAATATTAAGACGTTTGATTGAACGATAAAATGTCTTTTAAAACTCTTCTTAACATTAGTCATTACACGGTATTTACCCTAAGCTTGCTAACGCCAGCGCTAAAGGGTTTTGTCCTCCAAAGTAATTGCCTTATACCGAACCGTTCTTAGAATCTATTTGTCAGCAAACAACGTTTGTAACATTATCATATTGCTGACTGATTAAAAAATGTACAAAAATGTATAGAATAAAATGTACCGTTTTTAAAGTTCTACTTTTTTTGGCGCTTTAAGGAAAAAATTATAAAAGTAAATTTTTAGGACACACGAAAAAAACCGACACCCTGAAGCTCTAGTCAAAGAAGAAGAAGTCAGCGATGTGAAGTAAGCTAGCCAAAGAAAGATAAATTTTACGTGTGTAAGTAAGTACACACACACTTTTTTAAAATAATTTTTATGATACATTTAAATGACTGTACGCCAAAACACGATTCCTGGACGACTAAGCCGTTAATACGAGTATTACCTAATCAAAATTGTTACATTCTGTATACGTTTTATAAAGAATAGTTTCTGTTACTCTTAAAGTGTCTGTACGTAAGGTTACTAAGCTACCTAAGGTTACAGGAACCGAACCAACACCGGAATTAGTTCATAATACCAACATTATGTGAATAAATACCTTATTTTTAATTCGAAAGCAAGAGTTCTCAACTCATGTGCCACTGTATTATTAAGCAACACGCGTTTAGCTAAAAACAACAAAATTAATTATTAAATGTTAAATTTTTTCAAAGTTCTTTTTTTTTAGTAATAAAATTTATTAAATTTGTATGAATAATAAACTACAAATTAATTTCTAAGAACTAAAATTAAGCACAACAATGCAATCGACACTTATGATCCAAGTTCTTTTTCAGCTTCACATTACCGATAATAACTTAAAGAGTTAAGACGCTTTTGGTCATATTTAAATTATATTCTAAGAAAATTATAAATAAAGTTTATTTCATCAGTTCGATTTGTTTTGTTGCAGATTGTTTGAGTGTTTTTCAAATACGCATTATATACTGTTCTGTCAGCCTGTTCTTTGCGTGCGAGTCACTACTACTAGGAATTGAGGTTCAACTAGGATATTGACCTCCTAGTGTATATTCTTGTCTCAGAACATCTACATTTAAACATAATGTACACGCACATAGTCATTTTTATCTTGTTTACATTTTCTGTGTAACATTCATCAATCACAATTATCGAAGATTACTTATTACAACAAATATTATTATAAAAACAAGCTGAGACTTCGTGTGACATGAGGCGATGTCGTTTTATGAGTATTATGAACTGTAAAGTTAAGGTCAAGGCTTCGACAAGGAAATAATGTAAATATAGCGTTAAATGCAAAAATGAAACTTGACACATCATGTTCAACATATCGCATGAATAACCTTTAACGTATGAGAGACATATCATAACTAAACACGATATAATTTTACCATCAGCACAATTTTTTACCTGCTGAGGATTACTACAATAACACTGTTTATTGATTTCTTTTGTGTTCTTTACTATCGCTTACAATTGTACTGGATTCCATTGTTGTCAAGATTATTTGATACATACAAATTATAAGCAATATAAAGTTAATTACATAATACGTAATTATAAAACAATATTACGTAAAAGTAAAATAAGATATTTATATTAAGAATGATATGAGGTCACTGAGATAGGGACAGAAGAAAATATCCTGCTCAAAATCTGGAACAGCTCGACTGGGGAAGTACCTCGACATTAGAGAAGATCATAACTATGTAATACGATCACCAACCCGCTTGCCCAGCGTGGTGACTCAGGGCAAAACACATGAGTTCACTCCATTTTTGGCGCGAACTTGTGGAGGCCTATGTCCAGCAGTGGACCGTATTAGGCTGAAGTGATATAATACAGCTTTCAAGCAGTGTTGTGTTCCTGTGGTGAGTAAAGTGACCAGAGCTCCTAAGGGGGATTAAGGAGTAGGGTCGGCTACACGCTTGCGATGTTTCTAGTGCTGCAGGCGTTTATATGTTACCTACTGTAATCGCTTACAGTCAGGCACTAAGCTTGTTTGCCGACCTAGTCGTATAAAAAAGAGGAACACTATAGAAATTAAGGTTAGCCTTACGATATATCTTGTTTGAACCCACATACATACAAACAACTTCATTCAATCTGTAGTTCTAATATGCTGTGTACTGCTGGTATAAAATCTTTTTTATATTCATTCAAAGATCTAAATAAAGCTTCAGGGAGCGATAGAAAATAAATAAAGAAGTTTCAGTAACAGAAGGTATTCAAATATATTGAAGAGGGCAGTATAAATGCGCATATCAATGGGAGATGAGTAGAGGTGAGGGAAGTAGAAAATTTCAAAAGATTTGCAATGTTGATGTAAATTGAATGTAATTTTTATAGTTAGTAATATAATAATAAAATAATAACAACACGCTATAGCATTATTTATAATACCCAGACATACACGCCGTGACAATCAAATAGTGTTTCTCATTTAAAGGTAAATTATTTATCTGCAATTTTTTTTTTATTTGAATGAATGAATCTTTATTAAATATGACACTGCTAAGGAATGTAGAATATTTTAAGCGAGTATTTTGAAATCATTTACTTTTGTAGCTACTGTTGTAACCCTGTGTGTTGTAATCATGTGACCGAGTCAAGCTATTTGCTTGCTAATCAGAGATGACTTACACGCAACAGTACAGGTAATAAAAAGAACAGATTATGAAGGCCTGGTCTATATAGACGTTTGTATGTATTTAAAGAATTAAATTATATATATACTGAAAATTTATATACCTACATATGAAATGGTGCACTCAAAATTATAGCGATGTATACTTTGTAATTTAAATACTTTGAAAAAATGTTATTTCATACTTTAAAAAAATATGAAGTATTTAATAACTACCCTTATTATAATACGTTTTACGCAGTAACCTCGAATTTAAAGACATCACTAAAGTTCTAAATGCCGTGGCAAAGACGACTTGTTCAAAAATGTAGCATGAAACTTAGTTTCATATTTATATGAAATACATTCTAGAGACATCCTCGCTCTAGAGAAAAATATGAGCACTATATATATTTCATACAAAAGACCTTGATATTTTTGTACTTAAACATTGACCTAATTTCAATTTTAACGACTCTAACTTACGGAAACAAACACATTTTTCACCTTGTAAACAGATAATGGTACATTCCATTAACATTGTTTATGGCACAAATGTTAAGAAAGTACAAGAATAAACATTTTTGAATATCATATCAAAAATTGACCGCTCCAGCGGGGTTCGAACCCGCGTCTCCGACTGACCGTGTCGGCGCTCTAGCCAATTAAGCTATGGAACGATACGATTAAGCTATGGAACGATACGATATTAATTGGCTAGAGCGCCGACACGGTCAGTCGGAGACGCGGGTTCGAACCCCGCTGGAGCGGTCAATTTTTGATATGATATTCAAAAATGTTTAGAATTCCTAATGTGGGTAACACAAAAATAAAAATCTTAGAAGTACAAGAATATTTAACAATAAAATTAATCGGATGATCGGCCTATTATCTGTGTGGGAACATCCAAGTTATTTGTGACTGTTCTCAAGGCCTATCTTTGTCTTTTGGACTTTCGGCTTAAATACACGTGCCTAAATTACAAAATATATACTTCTGTACCTTTATATAATTGTGACACAATTAACAATAATAATTAATTACTACTAATAAAATAATCCTAAAAAGTATAAAAGTAAAAATGTAATCGAAAACTTTTATCATAAATGATGGGCTATTTTCGTCGTAAAACAATTTACTTATGTACATTTAAATTTAGATGAATATGTTTCACGAAAAAGGAATTTTTAAACATCCATCAAAATAAAATAATGTATGTTAAACAACATCCATTAAAACAAAATATCGTATGTTAACAATTAATACTGTTTGCTCGCAAACGAAAAAAAATGACTTCTTCGTACATAACGGAACTCAAAACCATCTAATAAATTGTTATCAAGCTCTCAAAATCGGAGTTTGTCTAATGGATTGGTAAAATAAACTATTAATCACAAACAAAATACACGCCCAAGACTGTGGAGGACCTTGACCTCGAACTACAAGAACTGTTGGCATTTGCAAAGGAAAGCTTATAAAAAATAAACTAACGAGTAACACGTTACACAACGGCGTTGTTCTTTCAAGAATTGCTTGTAGATATCGTAGCCAAAGGGCTAGAAATAATAATCAGATAAATTTTTGTACGTATATTAGAGCTATAAGAAGGTTGGCATGACTTACTTTATATTTATAATACTAGCTGTGCCCGCGACTTCATCCGCGTAGAATTTAAGAAAAATGTAGTAAAGTATTGTTCAGTTCGCAGAGTTATAAAATAAATAAATTTTCTGAAATAAAAGGAGCATAAGTTACTCCTTACTACATTAGCTGTCTGCCAGTGAAAGTCCCATCACATTCGGTCCTACCGTTTCAGATATTAGCCGGAACAAACAGGAAGACAGACAGACAAACATTATAAAAAATGTTATTTGGTGTATACCGTGTATACATCCATATTCATTCATTGGTAAAAGCGGTTTTTTTAATATTACAAACAGACACTCCAATTTTATTTATTTGTATAGATTATTTATGAAACATTACATGTTTTATTGTATAGTTTGTAGCACTCTGCCTTTTAGAACACGTTAAACCATTGGATTCAGTATTCATTTCTTTGGTAGCAAAATTATCTGTTAACCTTCAGTGGCGCAAAGTCGTGTATTAAACGTTAACCTTTTTTACATGCATAAAAAGTCTATGCCAAAAAGTTCCCACTTAAAATCATATGTATAATTTGGTAGCTTCACTATTAGGCTATTTAGTAAAAAACAACCCATTAGGCCACAATACCTGGACAGAAGAATTATAAATCTAAAATAAAACTAATATAGAGAGTAACTTTTTACGTTAATGTTAAATTTACACTTGGTTTGAAGTTGCAGCACAAGCATAGCGCATTTGCTACGACTTTTTTTTAAATGTCAATGCTCTAAAACTCATCTTTACGGGTATATTGTTATTTTTTAATTATTGTAGCGTCTACATTCTGATACCGTAGTTTAATCGATTATTCTAAAGTTAATTCAGACAATTTTAATATTACTTATTTAATACCTTTATCGATTTTAGTTAGTTAAAACTTTGCTAAGATTTCCGACAGCTACGACTTCCTCGTAGCTATCGCGTAGCAGGTCATTCTACGGTTCTACGAAATTCGTAGCAATAGCTCAGATACGTGACGGCACTTAAACTAGGCCACGGCGTTAAATTACCGCTACAGTCTTAAGTTACTAAGCACCCATCGCTTTGAAATGTAGGTTAAACCGTGGGGTCGTATGGTCGGGGCAGGTTACGAAGCATAGCATGTACGGTCAGATTGCGTTTATCAAGCAGACACGTGAGCAGCCGTCATACAGATTTATAATATTTTTAACGTATGTCTAGGCGCTATTATAGAAGGTATGAAAAGTAATAACTTTATTTTTTTATATAATATGTATTTGTATATGTATTTCTGTACTCGTATATGTGTAAATGAGATGTATATATTATACAATCTTATACATCTATACATATAACCATACATTTATAACCATACTCGTATATGGTGCACAAGCCTATTTCATTGCACTGCTACTTTCTGATAGGTATTCTGGAGGAGATCACTATCTAGTGAGAAAGTGTCCGTTGGGCCGTTGCACGCTCTATACTCAATTTTAACCATCGGTTTTATTTTATATATGAAGTATATTCGTAAAATTCTCGTATGTAACCGTGAAAAATATTATTAATAAAAATTGCATTCAGTCTGTAACATACCAATGCTGGACATAGGCCACTTTCTCCATATAAGAGAAAGATTGGAGCTTAATCCACCACGATGCTCCACTGTGGGTTGGCGGATTATAATAGATATGTACGAGTATATTCCTTATTCCAAGTATGTACAGTTTTAATACAATTTTAATGTCTATAAATCAACAATCATCGACATTCATACAACACCATAAAAGTCCTACTTTTTAAGGTCATCGAAACGTTTCTGTCTACTTTTATTATTGGAAACAAAATAATAACAAAAGAATTATTTCCTTTCCGTGAGTTGACTTTTACAAGGAAAACATTGCTTTTTATACTGAAACTCGTGATAATAACGCTTTTTGGTCGTTAAATAATTGGAGAACATGATTGACAGGCCAAGTGGAACATGTTCAAGTGAAATTCGAGTAAAAAATACAAGTGAATAGATACCTAAACACATTTTTTTACGTGGGGAAAATTCATCATGTCAGACTCCTACTGACTAAAAAACCACCACGTGTGAGCAGCCGTCCGCCTGGGTGAGGCGAAATGCGAGCATTCGTCAACTCGCCCCGGCGGTAGGCCCGGCGAAACCTCCGGGCCCCGGCACAATGGTGGGGGTGGCTTCGCTCACAACAAGGCCACCCCTCAGACATGTGGGGTCGTGTCGTCCGGTCGGCCGAAGTCCCCCGACTATCGGCCGGCGACCCCAGATACCTAAACACCTGCTTCACCTCCATAGAGGTTTAATATGCTTAAAATATGGAGCAGCCCGACTAGGCTAGTACCTCGAGCTTAGAGAAAATCACAGCTAAATAATACTGTTTTCAAGCAGTGTTGTGTTCTTGTTCGTGAGTAAGGTGACCAGAGTTTCTGGGGGAATTAAGGGTAGGGTCTGCAACGCGCTCACAATGCTTCTGATGCTGCAGGCGTCTATAAGCTACGGTAATCGCTTACCATCAGGCAAACCGTGCACTTGTTCGCCTACCCAATTACATAAAAACAAAACGCTACAATTTATCATTCTACTTATATCCAGCACATTTTTAATATCTTGTTATATTTACTAATCAACACATTCTCACACGCAGTCTTATTGTTTTATCTAAAACGTATAGGGTCTTTGAAAAAAATGTGTTTTTGGAGCCTACCTGAATCTTTTTTTCTTTTATTAAAAATGCAGTAGTAAGCGACCATAATTCCTTTAACTTTAACCACCCTATATTCCTTTTTTAATATGTATAATTTGGAGAGCATACACTTGGTTTCTATTATTTAAAAAAATGTTGGTAAAGCAACGAAGTACTTTATTTAACCCGTTAACATTATCCCAATATAAACAATAACTAATTAATACTTAAATGATGGAACCAAACCTTACATTCAAAGGAAATTGGTTGTCAGCGTTAAGTGGTCGAAACCTTTTGTTTCAACTAAAACATTGTCTTGATATTGGAACGCTTTTAGCTGGGACATTGACAAAGTGACAACGCGTCCTTTACTAAACATGATCTATGACGATAGTGTCGACATTCTCATAAGATTTTTGATTATTATTTTTTTGATTAAAGCTGATGCTTGTCGTGTAATTTTTTTTTGAATTTTAACAAGATCTGGTAAGTAGTTTTTGAGTTATCTTGGGTTTTTTTGTTATTTGTTATATAGTTAATGTTAGATTCTGATTTTAATTTGTTACCTTAATAATAGAGCGAAAACATACTACTTTTTGCAATTTTTCACTGCAGTATAACGTGTAAATCAGTAACAAGACTCTTATTGTACAAATTGTAGATAGTGTCATTAAATTTTTACTTGCACTTCTTTGCAATTCCTTTGGTGTTTAGCAGTTAGTGAATAAGTAATAAGAAAAGTGCATATTTCTGAATAAGTTCCGTGCAATACATCGCCCACACGCAGTAGAACAGCGACGGAATAAATTACAACCCTTTTCGATGAAAGGAAATGGTACATTTACTCAGCAGTCAAATCTAAAGAAATTTGTATTATCTACTATTATAGAGTGTAGTGATTTTGTTTATTATTTGATCATATAAATGTATTTTGTAGTAGGTAAGTGCATTCATTTTAAATTATTAAGTTACAACAAAAAAAATGTTGTAACACGTTGAACTGGACGTTGCGAAATATTCTTCATTCGAGATGTTATTGGTTTAATATTAAAAAAAAAAATTAAAACAAATTTATATTTTAATCTGATCTAAAATCAAAAACTGTTCATATTTCTCTGAATAATTTAGCAGCTTTGTTATTAAACGTTCGTAGATCGAAATCTTTCAAACTATTAGTCATAAGCCAATTTACATTGGCGCGGTGTGTTGGAATTCAACTAACTCAAACTTAACGGCATACCCCAAAAACAAGCACAAAGCTACGGCTAATACGAAAATAATTGGAACAAGGTCAAACGGTCGGCCAGAACGGATGCAGCGACCGCGATGTCTTTCTCTACGTATAAAATCAATATGACGGCAACAGCACCATGGCACGCTATAAAGAAAAATAAGCACAATAAATTATACAGCAGGTCATTCACCTCAAATTGAATCAGCGTGCACAAATTTTATCGTTGCCAACAGTGTTCAGATACCGAGACACCGCACTCGCGCCGCTTCGTCTTTTGTTTCGCAGCGTTTCCGTTTTACAGTATATCGTTTATAACCGATGGACAATGAAAGTAGACTGGACTCACCCCGCGCACTTATGCATCTTTTAGACGGAAGACAAGGACGTAAAGTGATTGGCTGTATGGCTCTATGAGTTCTGTCGCTGGTGACGAACTGTCGTAATTTTTCGCTTAATGTAAGCTACGGTTCGCGTGTTATAAAACTACCAATAATAACTTTTTGGAGTATTATCGTCGTGGAACCTGTACAAAATTGATGTTGTTTGTCCTAGGTTGTACCTCGGATGGAAATATCTTTAATGACATAACTATGAGTCACGATATCGTAGTCATTAGCGTATGATGATAGGTTTTATTTCCAAATTATTGTATACTAAACAAAAACTCAGCTAGAGGTAATCAATACACTATTAGAGACACGTGAGCTTATACGAATATGTGAGTTCGGATCTAATGTACATTGTAATACCTAATACTAATAGTATTGCTGTGTGGTTACGGCAATGAAGAATATAGCCACCTCCTCTCTTCCCGTGGGTGTCGTAAGAGGCGACTAAGGGATAACACAGTTCCAATACCACCTTGGAACTTAAAAAGCCGACCGATGGCGGGATAACCATCCAACCCGCTTGCCGAGCGTGGTGACTATGAGCAACACCCATGAGTTCGCGCCATTTTTGGCGCCAACTTGTAGAGGCCTATGTCCAGCAGTGGACTGCGATAGGCTGAAACGATGATGATGATTATGATGTTCATTATAACGAAACAAATTCTAAAACATAAAAAACCTAAATATGTGTTGTAAAATATAATTTATTGCTAAAAAAAAATTACAGATTATTAGAAATTCAGTTGTTTAGCTGATTAAGACATCATCCTCGTTTATTATACCCGCCTAAAGACTTTCGTCGACTCTACCACGTACATTTCCGAATATAAAATTTTTTATTTTATTACTAAAGTGAGATTATCTTCTAAAAATTCATTTAGTAAACATTTTATCCTCTATTATGTCACTTCTACATTTATACAAATAAATAAAATTGGAGTGTCTGTTTGTAATATTAAAATAACCGTTTTTTTTTACTAAATGCATATAGACGTATACTCGGTACCCGCCTGCCCAGCGTGGTGACTATGGGCAAAACACATGAGTTCACGTTATTATTGGCGTAAACTTGTGGAGGCATATGTCCAGCTGTGGACTGTATAGGCTGTAATGATGATGATGATGATGATGATGATGATGTATACTCGGTACATATACCAAAATAACATTTTTTTACAACTTTTGTCTGTCTGTCTGTTGGTTCCGGCTAATTTCTGAAACGGCTGGACCGATTTTGACGGGACTTTCACTGGCAGATAGCTGATGTAATAAGGAGTAACTAAAGCTAATTTTATTTTTGTTTTTTTTTTATCTCCGCGAATTGAACAATAACTATTTCTTTTTGAACACCACATCAAAGAAGTCGCAGACACAGCTAGTCTATATAAAAACAACTGTGCCAACGTATGTACAAATGTATGTACGCACATAACTTCCGAACAACTACATCAAATTGGATTATTCTTTTTTTGTGTGTTCGTTACTGTCACGAAAAGGTTTTCTTATAAAATATATATATATAAATTATTTCTTATAATATATATATATATTCACGAAAAAAACTAGGTGTGTCAATACGTAGAACGCTAGGTTAGGATCGAACATATAATTATGTAAATTTCACTAAGTCCACGTAAAATATTGACTGTGTACAAATTCATAAATAAAATTTACTTAAAGGTCGAAATAATTCCAAAATTAATAAACTTAAGTGGTTCACCACGACATAGAAAAATTTGTGTCAATGGTTCAAGGATAACGTTTAGAAAGAAAATTGTTGTTTAAAATTTTCTTTTTAATTAAATATTTTTTTAACTTAACTATTAAAATTACATAAACAAAAATATGTGTATTTAGACAGATATTATTTAAAGAATTTTTAATTGCTTAATTTTTAAAAACTGACCAATTATAAACATTGGTTTTCATATTTTAATCAACTTGTAAATGAAATGATTCACCAATAGTTTTTCAATAATTATTACTTTTGTGAATAAAAGTTATTGTCTTATTATTATTATTTGATGTATAGCGATGTTAGGATAAACGTTACAATTTTACTTTTATGTTACGTAGAATATAATTTGGAATATCTATAACATTAAATATAATAATTATATATTATTTAGAATTATATATTATTTATTTAGAATCTCACTTAAAAAAAGTTAAAAAACACAAGGGATACTTACTGATAATCCTGGATTACAGCCAGAAGTAATAGAATTCTTCCTAAATTTCGGCACGCAAATTTGCATCGAACTTTTTCCTTTAGGAGGTCCGGCGCAACCGTACTCGTCACTTCTATTGTTTCTCGTCAAATTAATATTGTTCGTGTTGTTGACCTTTACTAATATATTGCAAGTCTGTGACGCAATTTGAAATAAACCTTCCTCTAAATTTCTCTTATTGTGATACTGTCGGTTAAATTGCAAATAGTCCCACCATGAAGGCATTTTCTTTTATAAAACGTAAAGAAGTTTCGTAACTTAGTAAGCGAAAGGCGTCGCGTGCGAACGCTCTGAAACGAAGCCTCACTTTGACGGTAGAACCGACTCGAGCTTGCGCGTTATAACTTCAGCTTGACGTTTAAACTATATAAATGCTTATTACCTTACACCTAGACCCACAGGAATATGTTCGTGCGTTTCATTTGTTTGATCAAGCAAATAAAATCGTCCCAACACAGTGTACTTTCATTTTATAGGTAATGTCACGCTCACCATGAACTATTTTTACACGAAATTTCACTTGTCTGTTAGAAAAATTAAACTGAATAATTAGACTTGCTAATTATTTCTATTAAATTGCTTACAATAAGATAAAGATTTTCTCTTTATTATAAAGGATTGTTACGATGTGAGTGTATTTTTTTCTTATTTGATTTAAGTTTTATTGGCAAATAGATTTAAAACAAAGATATACCTACTAGTAAATAGTGTATATAGTGTGTGTGCTAGAATTTAGCACGTGAGTCAATTAAGGAATATATCATCAATAAGAAGAAACATGATGGCAACAAAAAATAAAATAAAAAAATGGACACAAGTTTACATCCACTTACAAAAATAATTGTAAAAAAAACGACTTCAATTACATCGACAAGTAATACAACCTACGTAGACGAAAAAAGTCGAGTCGAGATATATGCATTAAGAGAGATAACTCAAAAACTAATCGTCAGACCTCGATCAAATGTAAATGGGACTACATGACAAGCACCAGCTTTCGATTGAAAAAAGAATTATCAAACGCTTCAGCCCGTAATATTCCACTGCTTGGCATAGGCCTTTTTCTCCATCCAGGAAAAGGATCAGAGCTTAATCCACCACGCTGCTCCAATGCGGGTTGGCGGATATATTCCTTACTATTAGTAACAATTGCTATCAGGTGTACATGATAACAAACGGGATCGACGGCTTGGCCAATACAAATATTTGTCATGTGCGGGGATCGAACCCGCAACCACCAGCGCAACAGCCACATACCAGTGCTGTAACAGTTGCGCCAATGCGTCGTCAATTATCACAATCGGTGAACACACATTGACATAAAAATTACATTGTCCAAGTTAGGAAATTTCTCATAAAATAAAAACTACTGAGCCAAACTGAATCGAATATTTATGCGACCAAATGGCAACTATTCCGCATCACACAAAATGAATCACGTAAATCGGATCAGAAATCTTGGCCTTATCGGTGTACCAACATACTAAAGAAAAAAAAACAACCAAATTGAGAACCTCCTCCTTTTTGAAGCCGGCTAGTTAAAATTAAAATCTTGTGCCGCAACTGCTCAAACTTGGGGCCGTAACGTAACGTTTCGGCTTACGAAGATATAATATCATGCTACTGCATTGATTTTCAATTTTTAAACCAGCAGCGAACTTGTTAAGCAGTCTCGGCTTCACTGCTGTTTTAATGACGATTTCATTCCCAATATATTTAAAGTAAAACTTCTTTACGCACGCTTGACTTGAGAACTAAGCTGGTGAATGTGTGACGAGAGCGCTACGAAAAGTGTGATCGGGCGAGGCGAACGGAAGTAGAGAGGGAGATATAAGTTTTTTTTTTATGTCACTAGGTCGACAAACAAGCGTACGGCTCACCTGATGGTAAGCGATTACCGTAGCTTATAGACGTCTGCAACACCAGAAGCATCGCAAGCGCGTTACCGACCCAATCCCCAATCCCCCCAGGAGCTCTGGTCACCTTACTCACCAACAGGAACACAATACTGCTTGAAAACAGTATTATTTTGCTGTGATCTTCTGTAAGGTCAGGGTACTACCCCAGTCGGGCTGCTCCATATTTTGAGCAGGAAATTCCTGCTGTGCCCTACCCAAGTTAGTGAAGAAAGAAAAAGACAGAGTTACGTTTCGCATATTACTCATTGTAGTGGGACGGCTTTTTCAGATTTTGTCACGTTTTTGAATGCCCAACGCTATCATCCTGGGGGGTTGGGAATTGGATCGGCAACGCGCTTGCGATGCTTCTGGTGTTGCAGGCGTCTATAAGCTACGGTAATCGCTTACCATCAGGTGAGCCGTACGCATAAAAAAAAAAACATGGTTACTGTAAAGTATCCGGAGCGTTGGGCGTCTGAGAGGCCTGGTGGGTCGCGGTGGGATCTAGAGGGGTTTTATTGTAATTATTTTAATTAGTTTTTTTTTTATTATACTTTGTGTTTAGAAAATAATTTAGTTTGTAATATTTTTTTTTGTATACTTAATATAAAAAGCAAGCGGTGTATACCTGTAACTGATTGTGCAATTAGCGCAAATAAATTAGATATTATACTCTAGATGTAAGTAACATTGAAACAATCGTCGGTGTACCAAATAAATAAATAAATAAATTACTGTAGTGAGAACTTAGACGTTTTACTTCAGTCACGTGGTCTAACTGAAACTCGTTTTTTTTTTCCAAACTAAAAACTTATTATTACGAAATCATAATACATAACAAAACATTGTATTGATAAAGAATTTTCAAAATCTATTCAGTAGTTATAGAGTCCTACAAATAATGTTACAACTTCTACCTCTTTATTAAATAACTAGCGACCCCCTCCGGCTTCGAACGGGTACAATGCTTAATACTATCGTCAACAGAAAATAAGTTAGAAGCCTCTAAAATTATTAGTGTTTCTCTATCATATTATGCATGTATATATATATGCCTTCCTCTTGAATGACTCTATCTATTAAAAAAAACCGCATCAATTAATCCGTTGCAGTTTTAAATATAGATTAGGGACAGACGGAAATCGACTAGTTGATACTATACTATGTAGTGATGGTATTAGACGAAGAAAAAAAAAAACAAAAAAATTTACATTTCCTTTTTTAATTCCAAATTTTTCATAGAATTATTTTTGTGTCGGAAAAGCCTAACTCTGATAGCCTTATCTTTGTTAGTACCTACTCCTTACGGAATACTAGTGACTGCAAATATGACATATTAAATTCCCTACTGACCACCAACCCTGACTTTACTAGACGTTAGTGATATTAATAATTCAATAAATGTACATATTTGAGAACCAAAAACACAAACCGAAAGCCTTGAGCCATCTGTTGATAATATTACATACTACCGCTTACCCACGGCTTCGCTAGCATTGATTTTTTTAATAAAAAGTATCCTATGTTACTTCTAATACCTACAAGAATATGTGTACAAAGTTTCGTGATGACCTGTAGTTTTCGCGTGAAAGCGTAACAAACAAACTTACATTCACATTTATAATATTAATAGAGATTTCCCTAAGTTCACAAATGTTTCGAATTTTCCTAGCTCTATAGGATTATAATGCAAATTAATAAATAAAATAAATTTTGTTTATAAACAAATTAAAACGGTTTATATCAATTTAAAAAAAATTTACTTAATTTATTGATATTGTTATGCCTAAAATTTAGAGCTATCGAAAAGAACAATAAAAAAATGTTTTTTTTCATCAATGGGTTTGTCAGCAAAAAAAAATATAACTTTAGTTATATCGACCTCAAGTCCTTCAGATAATGTCATACACATCTACTTGAAAATTTAATAGTTTAGCTAAAGTGAATAACACAAATTAAAAGTTAATAACATATGATAATTATGTGATACTAGCTGTGCCCGCGGCTTCGTCCGCGTGGAATTAACAAAAAAGTTGTCGTTCAGTTATTGTTCAGTATAAAATAAATAAATTTATAAAATGAAAGTAGCCTAAGTTACAAATTATCAAAATCGGTACACCCAGTAAAAGTTATGCGGATTTTCGAGTTTCCCTCGATTTATCTAGGATCCCATCATTAAATGCTGGTTTCCTTATCATGGTACCAAACTAGGAATATCTCCTTTACAACAAAAAAAGAATTATCAAAATCGGTACATCCAGTAAAAAGTTATGTGGTATACAACGTAGGTCGACGAAAAAAGCGTCAAGTAAAAACGCATTATTAGATATAACTCGAAAAGTAGTTGTTACATGTCAAATAAATTTAAATGAGACCAAATTACACACACAACCTTTCGATTAAAAAAACTTTTGTCGAAATCGGTCCACCCAGTCAAAAGTTCTGATGTCACATACATAAAAAAAAAATACGGTCGAATTGAGAACCTCCTCCTTTTTTGGAAGTCGGTTAAAAAGACGAAGTTTAATAAAAGTATTTATCTAATATATAAAATTCTCGTGTCGCGGTGTTTGTAGTTAAACTCCTCCGAAACAGCTTGGACCGATTCTCATGAAATTTTGTGTGCATATTGGGTAGGTCTGAGAATCGAACAACATCTATTTTTCATCCCCCTAAATGTTAATTACCCCTAATTATATATTTTTTTTAATTTATAGATAAATTGTTTATTTTTTATTTTATTATGATTTGGCGTTGAAAAATACATACAACCTTAAATTTTCACCCTTCTACCACCAACCCCTGTTTAAATAGCATTTAGCGGCAAGACAACGTTTGCCGAGTCAGCTAGTTTTGATATATAAACCAATTTGTTATTACCAAATGTGACTTTTTGTAGGACTAATTAAGATACATTTCTCCTATACATATATATGTAAACTCAGTTTTTGCAGCGCACGCCAGAATAGCTCGCAGATGGCAGATTTTTTTTTGACTTAATTGAAAATTATAGTTATATTTTGGAGAATTCACACACTATCTCAAAAACTTATGGGCTATGTATATATATATATATATATATATATATATATATATATATATATATATATATATATATTTAATATACTTATAAGATTCCACCCTAACAAACGTACATACATACAAGTGCAATACACGCTTTTAAAAAGAATAATGAGTTTAAAATATTGATTAAACGCTCGTCAGTTTTGTTCCATAGATGTTTGATATTTATTTTAATCGTTATTTATTGTTCTATATGTGTAATATCGTCGTAAAATGTTGGCAAGTTAATATGTATAAATAGTTTTAAAAAGTTATAAAAATTGAAAAAAATTGAAATAAGTTATTAATATAGGAAATGAAACACAGAAATAGATGCAGAATAAAATTACTTTTTATCAAAAATATTTTCATAGGGATTGTCCAATAATCATGTGAGTCTCTAAGGGAGGGGGGGGTAGGAGGAGATTCGGTAAAACATCATGCAATATCACAAGGAGGGGAGGGGGTTATATACATTATTATATATATTAGCATTCTTATGCTTGTCTAGAAATTTGTATCACAATGCTTAGTTTTTCAATTTTCTGAAATTGAATTAGATTAGTTTTTAGAAGGATAGTTTAAAACCTCACTAGTAGTAATTAATAAATGACCCCCATAGTGTAGTACGCTACAAACATAGTGTAGTAGGCTACAAACATAGCGTAGTACGCTACAAACATAATGTAGTTACAAATTCGCTTTTGATGTAGGTCTTAATTAACTTCCTTCATTTCCACATCATCAGAAATTGACTCCAAGTCTTCAGGTTCATCTAACAAAGCTTGTAATTGATGTATTGACGTCACAAGTACATGAAATTGTTTCTTTCTCAACGACAACCGACTCTCAAGCTGTTGTTTTGTCGCTACAAGACTACTCAGTTCCGTTTTAAGTGTACCAAGGCGTTCTAATGTTTCTTTTCTATCTGGCTGCTCGCTTATCACTTTTGCTAATACATCATATTCAATACGATTTTTCCGCACTGTTTTAGCTTGAGCTAAGTCTGCTTTGCTCTTCTCTATGTTGCCTTTTGCTATTTCTATACCTTTTTCTAGAATTTTCGATAGCGATTCATAGCTCTTTAGTTCTGCCGCCATCATGTCGGAGCCCAGTTGAGATTTCGTCACAGCAAATTCGCATTGTGCTAGTTGTGCTAACATTCTGTCGTGAGTGGATTTGCTGAAAAACAAAAGCAATGATTTAAAAATATCTTTGATACATTATTGTATAAAATCCTGACTACAACTTTATATTCATACAAATTTTAAATTCTAAGTGCTAGCTATCTTCCCTGGCATCACATGCGTACCTTTCGTCTCAAGTCTAGAATATTTAGGTATATTTCACGAAATTCTTTAGATCACCAAAAGGTTTCCCCTTCTTTTACTTAGCTATAATAATATTATCCTCTAAATTGATTGGTCTAAAAAATCGAAATTGTGTATTAATTTTTAAATTACATTTATAGTTAAATTTTTGAACTTAAAATATTATTGTTATGAAAGATAATCTTCTTCTTCTTCTTAAAGTTAAAATGAAAGATAATATTAGAACCATCATCTATTACTTCAATTTCATTCCTTTGAACTAATGGCTTTCAAAAGTAAAACATTGAGTAGAAGAGCCTCGAATTTAATAATAAAATTTATAAATAACTATAAAATTCTAACCTGTCTTCGTGTTTCTCATCAGTACTGTTGCACCATTTTATTAAAGTTTTTAACAAAACATTAAGTCGTCGATCGTCTCCCGTACCATCGCCGTCGATAAGAAGCCTCCTTCGTATTACGTCCTCTGAAAATATTAAATAAATCACATAATTATAGTAAATTTAAACTTAAATGTTAAGTTGTAAAACAATTGAATGAGCTTCTCGACTTACCATCACCCATTTTTTCAATTAAAAACTATTTTAACTTCTTTGATATTTTTATTAAAGTATAAATTTAAAGTAAAATTTGTAAAATATAATGTTAGTATAATGTAAATTTAATTATAAGCGTGCTTATATTTGAATCAAATTGTTTCCAAGCCGAACTAATAAACTAATGTCTGTCTTCCTTTTAATATTTATTCTACTCTATGCTTATGTCGGTCAGTGTCAAACTGTCAAATATATGATATGTACATAAATGGGTAGGTACTTACGATTCTTGATGATACACCATGGACATGCCATGGACTAGCGTTGGGCGTTATTTAACGTAATCGGTTTCAGTAACTAGTTACGAAGCTAATACCATGTACGTAGTTTCGCCTGAGGTGTGAGGTACGGGGAGATACAGTAAAAGGCGCACAAGTGTTCCGGACAACGCTCTGATTTATTCTGCCTACATATAATGAAAATACATGTCTTATAAACTAAATGTTACTACACTACACCACCGGGGCAAAATAAAAAAAATAAAAATTAATTACATAATTAAGTTTTTTTTTTTTTGTATAAGTATATAATGTAAATATGAAAAGTTTTAATAAGTAAAAGTAATAGTAATAAAACAATTAGTATGTATCTAAATATAGTATACAATAATTTGAAATGATTTAGAAATAAACATTAATTATTTATCTTTTACAAAAAGTTTTGTTCTATTTTTATGAATAATTTCAATTTTATTATTTCTCAAAATTTTTACATTCGGTTCCTGCTCTTCAATAACTAAATACGGGCCATTATACAAGGTATCTAATTTTCCTCCTGTTTCATTTTTTACTAATAACATATCATTTGGTTTGTATTTTATTTTATTTACCTTTTTATCATATTTCTGTTTTCTTTTCTCTTTAGACTTTAACAAATTTTCTCTCGCATCCCTATTAGCTGTCTGTAACCTGTACTTTAATTCTAAACTGTAATTGTCTGGATTGTATAAAGGTTCAATGTCAGAAGAAATTCTACTAGGTATTTCACATGATTTTCCAAAAACTAACTCGTATGGTGCATATCTTGTACTTGAGTGAATTGTATTATTATATGTAAAACACCAAAATGGTAGCCATTGGCTCCATGTCTCTGGATGGTTATCACATTGTATGCGCAGAAATGAACCTAAATGTTTATGTGCATTTTCAAGAGAACCAATAGTTTGATGATGGTATGCAGTAGAACTTAGTTTTTCTATATTTAGTAACTTACAAACCTGTTCCATTGTATCCGATATAAATTCAGTTCCACGATCCGTAGTGATGACCTTTGGGATTCCGAACCTTAAAATGAAATTATTCACAAAATTCTTAGCTATACTTACCGTTTCCTTATTTCTAAGAGGATATGCCTCTACAAATTTACTTAATTCACATTGTATTGTTAATATATATTTATTATCTTCTAAATCTCTATCTAATGGACCTATTATGTCTAGAAAAACTTTTTCCAAAGCAGAACTAGCTGTGGTTGTAATAACTAGGGGTTCCTTAATATGCCTAGAATGTTTACTTTTTTGACATTTTTCACACTTTCTAACGTAACTCTTAACATCATTTTCTATTCCTGGCCAGTAGAATTTACGTTTTATGTTATTTACCATTCTGCGAATCCCAGCATGTCCGCTTGTGGGTAGCAGATGATAGTCATTCATAATAAATTGTTTTTCCTCGTCACTATCTATTCTTTTTATACCTTTCAAAATACAAATCCTTGGACCGTTATATTTATTTTTACTTTTTATTTCTTCTATAAGACTCCTTATAAATAACGCGTTATCTTCTTTCTTTATAATGCATATTTCTCTAATTTCTAACTTTTCACATATTTTCCTCAATTTTTCCACAAAAACGTCTCGCGTATAATGTGCTTTAAAATCAAGGTTAACATATAATATATTTTTATTTTTATTAAATGCGAAACATTCAGATTCGACATCCATATATTTTTTCTCTTTCATTTTTCTTAGTTCTTTCCCTTGTATTAAACTTAACTCAACTGATCCACTCGGTATTCTAAGTATTTCCACAACACTTGGTTGATCAGGCCAATTGTTCGGGTCAATACTTGGAATATCGCTTATCATTCTATCATCTCCACTTTCATTCTTTCTTTCTGCCTCTTTTACTTTCTTAGCCTGTGCTCTTGTTGTTACTGCTAATAAACTTTCATTCATAGCTTTCAAATCTTGGGAAGTCATACTTATTCGCGATAAAGCGTCCGCTATTACATTTTCTTTACCTTTCACGTATACTACTTTAAAATCATACTCTTCTAGTGCTAACCGAAATTTTAAAAGTCTACTTGAAGGGTCTTTTAGTCCAAATAGGTATATAAGGGGTTTATGATCCGTCATAATAGTAAAAGTACGTCCAAATAAATATGGTCGAAAATATTTTACACTCCAAACTATGGCAAGTAGTTCTTTCTGTATAGTTGGGTAATTTAATTCAGCTTTATTCAAAGGTCTACTAGCATATGCTACAGCTCTCATGTTATTATTACAAAGTACTGCACCTATTGCTGTCCCTGAAGCATCAGTTTGTAATATAAATTCTTTTGAAAAATCAGGGTATTGTAGAATGGGTGGATTTATTAAAGCATTTTTCAAAATATTAAATGATATCTCACACTGTTCAGTCCACTCATATTTGACATTCCTCCTACAAAGTTTATTTAAACAATTAGTTAATTCAGCAAAATTTTTAATAAACTTTCTATAGTAATTACACATTGCCACAAAACGTCTCAACTCATCGACGTTCGTCGGTATTGGGTAATTTTGAATAGTCTTAATTTTGTCTTGGTCTGGTTGAATTCCTTTAGAGGATATCGTATGGCCTAAATATAATAGTTCTGTTTTTAAGAATTGACATTTACTCGGATTTAGTTTGAGATTGACTTTACGTAAGCGTTCGAAAATTTCTATTAAGTTTTTATTATGTGATTCTAAATTTCTTCCGAAGCAAACACAATCGTCTAAATAAATAAAACAATTTATATAGTTAAGACCTGACATAGCTACTGACATGACTCTAGAGAAAGCGCTGGGACTGATCTTTAGCCCCATAGGTAGACGTTTCATTTGAAACTGACCTGTACTAGTTGTAAATGATGTGATTGGTCTAGATTCGGGTTTTAATGAACATTGATAATATGATTGACTTAGGTCTAAATGAGAGAAATAAATTGCGCCTGATAACGAATCCAATATCTCTGTTATGTTTGGTAATGGAAATTTATCATCCTGTATTACTTCATTTAACTTTCGATAGTCTATAACTAATCTCCACTTTTTATTATTTTTGTCATCTGATTTTTTGGGTACTAACAATATCGGACTGGACCATTCACTTTGTGATGGTTCTATTATGTCATCAGCTAACATTTGTTTAATTTGTTTATCTACTTCAGGTTTTAAACTATGTGGTAATCTATATGGTTTTATATAAACTGGATTTACATTTCGTTTCAAATTAATTGATTGTTCACACAAGTTAGTAGTCGTAAGCTTATCACCGGGTAAATAAAATATGTCAGCATACTTTGAACAAATACTCTCTATACTGTTACGTTCACTTGTACCTAAGTGATCAAGTTTCAAAGATTGCAACAATGTTTTTGCACGTGTAGAGTTCGAAGTACACTTATCAAAAGAACAAACATTATACTCTTTTAATGGTAATAGCTGAGGTTGAAAAATTGGAATAATAATTTCTTTGTCACTAGTATTCATTAATCTAATAGGTATTATGTTATTTTTTGGTTTTACTATTAAACTAGCTAAAAATAAATTTTCTTGTAATTCTTCCTGTACAATCACACTATCTTCTTTCACATCTGAATTTAACTTTATATAATGAATAGTTTCGCATCGTGCTGGTATCGTTATATAGTCTGTACATAATTTAGGTGAAGTATATAATGGTATCTGGCTTTGTTTTTCATTTGTTAACATTAATATATTTTTCTCTAAATCGATAATCGAATAAAAATTGTTTAGAAAATCTAACCCAATTATTCCATCTGATTTACAAGGTAATTCCTCAAACAAATAAAATTTGTGTTCATAATTAGTTCCATCTAACGCCTGTAAAGTTAAATAAACATAACCCTCTGAATATGTCTTGCCACCTATACCGTTAATGACTATAGGGTCTTTATGTATCGGTGTATGTTTCGATAATATACTGCTACGAATAGCCGATAAAGATGCACCGGTATCTAGTAACCACGAACATTTTTTTCTATAGATATTTAAGAATATGTATTTTACATTGTTTTCGTAATTTAAAATATAATTTTTAGTCCCGAAAAAACTGTTTCGGTTCAGTAGTTTTTTCTTCTTCAAGTTGTACCGAACAAATATTTTGCTTACTACGGTTACCGCTACTATTGTAAACTCGACGGGGACCTCGAGTCGGGGTCGAGTGGTTTTTGTTAGAATAATATCCTGAATTATTATAATTATTTTTAACATACATACCTGTACGAGGGGTATTATTGAGATTGTTGTTCCGTCCACGATGTGAGTAAAAATTAGTTTTATTGGTTCGTCCGCCTCTGCCTCTTTGGGAAGACCTATAGTAGGGGATTCGATTACCTCTTCTTTGCGCGTTGAATATATTGTTAGACGATGAAGGTTGTCCCAACTCCTCGTCTTCAGCAGCACGGACTGCATCCTTCAACTCGGAGTAGTCTCGAGCTGATATAATTGTGCTGAGTCGCCTATTACGTAATCCATCTGCAAATCTTTTAATCGCTAATTTTTCATTAATAGGTCTCAATATCTCACAAGCCTTCGGGTTTCCGTTGCTCTGTGCTATAGTGAGGCCTACAAATAACTCAGATAATTTATCTCCATACTCATGAATTGACATATTATTTTGAGATAAGTTATTTAATTGGCTAAGTATCGCATTTGCTGATTTTTTTGTTAATAAAGAATTTCTAATATCATGGATTAAGCTCTTTACATCACTATATTCGCTTTTTAATTTTAATTTAGCACATTTAGTTAACCTGGTTTTTAATACAAATGAAATTAATAATTTTTTCTGTGTGAAATCTACAAGATACTCATCATACATTTCAATTCCGTCAATAATTTTTTCAGTAGTTTCTTCCGTATTATCCATTACGGGAATTAAAGAAGTAGCAGTTTTTAAGTCGAACCTATCCATTTTTGTTATTTCCGATTTTTCCATTATACTATCCACACAATTAATTTTGTAACTTAAAATTTTATTATATACTAATTCAATGCGTTCTAATATTCCATAAACATAATCTTTTAATTCAACTTTACATTTTTGTTCGTTAAAAATATTAATAATATCTTTATATTCACGAAATAGTTTTTCAGCTTTTACAATTTTTTTATTCACATTACCTGTATATTGTAATCTTCTAGTGGGACCTAATTTCCTTAAATCAATTTGAATTTCACTTAACTTATTTAAAATAATTTCTAATTCTTTTTCCATATAGTTTTAAACTTACAGTCAATATTACACATAGTTCTTACATATTTTACGTAAATATGGTATGAAATCTATACACAGAAATTAACAATAGAGGGGAGGGAAAGGTTTTCACTTCACATATTTTCACTTTTCATTTATATTATTATTACTTTTTAACTTTTTACTTTCACTATTCACTTTTCACTATACCGTATCTCCTCCGTCAGCGTTTGTAGGGTTGAATCTGCCAGAAAACCTCTGCCGAATTCTCGTAAAAAATTCGGACTGCATTCTTTTTTCTATCCATTTCCTTTCTTTATTTCTCCAGCTTTTCCATGCCAAGTAAACCATAGTACAAATAAAAATTATTAGGGCCACGGTGATTAAAATATTACTCGTTTTTATGTTACTTTCGATTTCTGTAATTCCTCCAGTGTTACTCCCTGCAGCGGCATTCTGCGTTATTAATATTTCCTTATCTTCGTTTTTCGAGTAATTTTTCCCCATATTATTTATTAATTAGATATAGTTTTAATGAAAGTTTCACTTTATTCACTGCTCGTTATAAATTATAAATTCTTTAAAAGTTGCACCGAGGCACACTGGAATCCGTCGCGTTTGCGTTTTGCGCCGGTCACCCGACACTCGCAACCGCCACGGCATGGCAGGGTCGCCATGAGGTGTGAGGTACGGGGAGATACAGTAAAAGGCGCACAAGTGTTCCGGACAACGCTCTGATTTATTCTGCCTACATATAATGAAAATACATGTCTTATAAACTAAATGTTACTACACTACACGCCGATACGAATGTAACGATTATTTTACGTACGCAGTTTTATTAAAAACTTGACACAACGACTTATTTTTATACGCACAGTTTTTTTAAAGAAATTTTAATTTCGGTCGTGTTTCTTTTTAAATATTTTCGAATTTACTATTTAGTACTAAGACAGTTGACGAGTGATTAATTATTAACGATTAATGTTATTGTCTCGTGTTGAAGTATATACTAAAAAGTGTGGGTTTTTTGTTGTATTTTCTCAACTGAGGTAGGGCACAGCAGGAATTTCCTGCTCAAAATATGGAGCAGCCCGACTGGGGTAGTACCTCGACCTTACAGAAGATCACAGCAAAATAATACTGTTTTCAAGCAGTATTGTGTTCCTGTTGGTGAGTAAGGTGACCAGAGCTCCTGGGGGGATTGGGGATTGGGTCGGCAACGCGTTTGCGATGCTTCTGGTGTTGCAGGCGTCTATAAGCTACGGTAATCGCTTACCATCAGGTGAGCCGTACGCTTGTTTGCCGACCTAGTGACATAAAAAAAAAAAAAAAAAAAAAAACCAACCCGCCTGCCCAGCGTGGTGACTACGGGCAAAACACATGAGTTCACGTTATTTTTGGCGTAAACTTGTGGAGGCCTATGTCCAGCAGTGGACTGTATAGGCTGTAATGATTTTGTTGTATTTTAATTATATGTATGTATGTATTTCGAAAAATAATTAAAAACTGCACATAAAATCAAATGAACTTCTAAATACGCCTGCATCGTTTATTATGTCTATACAAAAATCAAAAAAGTAATTTAAATAACATGTTTTGCAGCCAGTCGTAAGCCTGGATAAAATATGAAGGGAAGTTAATTTGATTATATTATCCATCAATATTAACGTACGTAACGACATTCGTATGTGTTACAATTTATAACATATAAATACTTCATAACCATAATACAAACAAAAGTAATATAACGTCGCCGTCCCGTACTGATGCTGTATACAGAAATAACTAGTTACGAAAAATAAGCAGTTTCGAAACTAATTACGCGTATCCACGAAACTACGTATAACCGATTACACATAAAAGACGTTACGACCCACGACTACCATGGACACACCATGATGACATAGATTAATGATGTATCTACGCCCTACGGAACAAATGAGGTAAACGGAACGGTATTACGGAACAAGTAAGGTGAAAGAGTCAATAGATAAGCAGTTTGGCTCATATAAACTATAATAATAAGTATAGAAATCGTAATAGTAATGATGAAAATTATAGATTAACGAATCCTAAATAATTTATTTTTAAAGGCAAATATACTAATTAAAAACAGAATTAGGAAACTGAAAATTTTGTGAATCACGATATATCGATTATTTGAAAGCAAGTAACAACACTACGCTCTCATTAATTTGAATAATTTCCAAACGCAAAATGTCAAGTAATTGTTTTGCTTTTGAGATAGTCCTAGCCCATTTTTTGTAGTTAATAATGGCAAATTCTCATTGTTTATTTACTTATTTTATTGATTTTAAACTTTCGAGTGTGTTATGTTTATAAAGAAATCGCATATAGTGACTACAATCATGGAAAACGTAAATTTCAGTGATAAAGTTGAAACTTATTTTTCGGAATTGGGTCGATGGTTTGTGGTGTTTGTTTATTTCGTATTAATTATTAAGGTTAAAAATAAAGTGCTCAAATATATGTGATATCTTTCAGGAAAGTGTGGCGCTGTATAGTATTGGGTCAAGTGTTGTCTCTTTTGTTAAGTGGTAAATGTATTCTTACCACCCTCCTACAAAGTGCAACCTGGCAATTTCCTACCACTGGCCAGCTCATTGTACCCTATTTAATTCTTTTTATCTTGTTCACACCATCTTTATTGTGTAGTGGACCTAAAAAAATATTTAGGTAAGTATTAAAAAATTACATACTATATTATGCCAAGTACTATCATAATTTTAATATAAATGTAAAAAAAAAACGATTTGTTTAGTAATAATTACTAGTAATTTAATTATTTTATAATACTATGAAATATATCTTTTTAATTAATGTTAAATATTATCATCAAATGTTTGCCAATATCAATGATCAATTTTTCCTCTAACAGAAAATGGTGGCTAGTGTTAATAGCCTGTGCATTAGATGTGGAAGCTAGCTGGCTCCTAGTACTATCGCAGCGCTTCACCTCAGTACTTAGCTGACAGCTGCTAGCATGTAGCGGGGTCGGAGCTGCATTAGTTGGAGGGGCTTGGAGGGGTCAGAGGTTGGGTGTCGCTCATGTTGCCGGAGCTACATTAGGTCTTATGGCCGTCGTGTGTGTCGTCTGGGCCGATGTGGAGGGAGCTCCCACCGATGGTAATATATTGTGCAGATATTAGTTAGGTTTATCTTAGAAATTAAATTTTTCATGAAGAATTTCATAATTCTGTTTAAGATGAATGTATGTGATGGTTAAAGCAGCATATAATTGACATACATATGCTATGTTATACATTAGATAGCTTAGCTTAGGAATAGTTTAGGGTAAAACATTCAACTAGTTAAAACTATTAGAAAAAAATGGAAACAAAACTACATATATTCAGGGAAAATTTATAAGTAAAGTATATAGATTTTACATTAATATTTTTATGAGTCAGTGTAATTTAAAAAATATATTAATGAGTTAGTTTCTAAAGACTTAAAAATATTTCAGGTAAAAATCAACTAGTAGGCGACATGCTCTGCTTAGGAGGTTCGCTCCTCTATGCAATAGTGACCGTGCTTCAAGAGATAATGCTCAAAACGCACTCGTGCGCAGATTACCTAGCTCTCCTAGGTTTTATAGGCAGTGTCCTATCTTGCTCACAAACATTTTTCTTAGAATTCGGTGAACTATTGACGTTCAACTGGTATGAGATTGAAACAATAGTGCAGCTGGGAAGTTACTGCGGTGTTCAGACAATATTTCAGATATTACAAAGCTTCATGCTGAGAGACGCCGGCTCCATTATACTGCATCTGTCGTTCCTCTCTGCGGATTATTATACTCTTATCGCTGGAATGTACATATTTCAGTTTAAGGTAAACTTAATTTTTCTTATTACTGCAGTATTCATCCTACAAAAATTTTATTTTTTATTTTCCATTATGTATCTTTTACACAATATAATTGTATAGAACCAAATACTCATGTGAAAATAGTACCGATGATTTTGCCAATGACGTAAAATGGAAAAGACAAATATATAGAGACACATGTAGATTGTTCATTGTGGTCGAGATAACATCAAATATTTTAGATAAATATCATAATTTATGTAAATAGTACCAGATAACCATTGAGTCTTAATCATTCGGGGAGCATTTACCGAATTAAGAGCTATGCAGTTAAAAGTTAGATTAGATAGTAATAAATGAATATATACATTAGGATATGAATCCTGCGTCAGGATTTCGAAAAACACAATTCAATCTCCTAGACTACAACAAACAACTCAATGGCATATACAAACATTGTCTTCAAGATGGTATAGCCGTAGGCCTCTTTCTCCATGTAGGGGAAGGACTGGAGCTTAATTCACGCCGCAGCCCCACTGCGGGTTGGCGGATATATTCCCTACTATGAGTAGCAATCACTATCAGGTATTTATGATAACAAGCGGTGACCGACAGCTTAACGTGCTTTCCGAGGCACGGTTGGGAGACCCACAGACAGACAAAGAAACTCGAAAGGAACACAGCACTACACGAAGTATTGCGGTCGCTTGCAACAGTTCCACGCGCTGTACTCGCTGTCGTACCTGCTGGCGCTGGTGGGCGTGTTCCTGTTCAGCGCCCGCCCCACCGGCGCCCCGCCCCCGCCCGCCCTGCCGCAGCTCGTCAGCGACTCCGTGCACTCGCAGGACAATGTTTCTATGTGAGTTTAGATTCATTGTTATTCTCAGTTATTTATTTCTAAGTAACATTTTCATTTATTACGCTTCTGCCTGTAATATCCCACTACTGGGCATAGGCCTCTTTCCCCATGTAGGAGATGGATCAGAGCTTAATCCACCACGCTGCTCCAATGCGGGTTGGCGGATACATTTCCTACTATGAGTGAGTAATGATCACTATCAGGTGTACATGATAACAACCGGGACCGACGGCTTAACGTGTTCTCCGAGACACGGTGGGGAGACCCACAAGGACTGCACAAACACCCAGACCACAACAAACACCTGTATGGCCAATACAAATGTTTGTTATGTGCAGGGGTCGAACCCGCAACCGCCAGCGCAACAGGTACATGGTTTATACCGTTGTGCCAACGCGGCGTCATTTCATTTATTAATTACATGTAAAGTAATGTTTTCGTAACTTTGATGATAGACTTTGACGTAAAACAAAACATATATATTTTTTAATTTCTTTGTTTGGAAGAACCGCTTAGAATTCTTTCATAATACATAACAAAATCTATACAAAACCTAAAATAAAATAAAAACGAGTGAGCTTTAAACCACACGAGTGAAGTACAACTTCTTTAGCTCCATCTAACTTATATCTCCCTCTCAACTTCCAACGCTCTCGTCACGCATTCCCCAGCTTACTCCCCAAGTCGAGCGTTATTACATACATATATATATTTACCACAGTGCAACTGTTAGTTGCGTCCAAAAATTTGAGAAAAGACGAACTTTGAGAACGGACTTGAGGGAAGCCTTTTTGGACTTTTTTTCAACTCATTCCAATTCATTTTATTAAGATACATAAAAGAAAGACTAAAAATTACAAGAATCAGGAAGATACCACATAAACTTTTGACTTTCACTGGACATCAAATATGTTAAGTTGTTGAACTACAGTTGAAAGGAACTGTGTATAAAATATAATTAAATATATTAATTAAATATATTATTTGTACACTTCTTAACCGCTTTTCTATGCGCTGTCCTAAAGGTTGTCTGGAAGAATTCACTCTTTTAGCGATTAGACCGACTTTGTACATCTTCCTCTAATTATACTACTTTTGTTTGTAAATTTTAATGGTGTGTATTAAAGAATATTATTATTATTATTATTTTCAGGGAATTCACAGTGCCTACACTGGACTGTATTCCGCTTTCCGAAGGACTCGAACCCCCGATGAGCAGAGACACAACATTTACATCATTTCTCGGAGGACAAACAAACATGTCCAACATTCCTAACGGTAACATAACCGTTGGACACACAAATGGCATCAATACAAAGGAACCAATTCAAAACTAGTAATATAAAGCTCTTAGCTTCTTATAACGTTATAAGTTAAAATAATTCAGTTCAATTTTAGGACCAAAGCAAATAACCGCCTGAAATGTATTATTTCTACAAAATCTTTGTTATATTCTCAAAGCTAAATATAGTTTGAGCAGTTTTATTTATTTACAGTTGATTACGCTTAATAGTTTTATCATGGTTAGTTTAAAATATAGCAAGTCTTTGGATTGTTAGTTCGCTAGATTTGATACTTGTACTCTTAAAGGAATGTGTATTGAATTATTGTTTCAAAACAATTTTGATCTTGATAGTCATAGAAATATAGTTATGTTCGCTAAACTCTCAAGAATTTAACTGTTCCTTTGTTTCATTATAACAATGGGTAGGTAATAGGCACAAATGATTGTCAAGGTTCGGTAGAAATATTTTAGTAATAATAATAAATTAAGATTGTACGTAGCGCACAGTCAAGATATCGAAAAATTATAGACAATTTATATTATTGAAATAAAATTTTAATTGATAAACGAAAACTGCCATATACTCGAATTTTGAATCAATTTTAATCGATTAGACTTAGTGATGTTTATAAGGAATTTTAAACGTAGTTTCTACTTAGATTTAAGTATAATATTCTATAATATGTAATATTTTCTCGTGGTATATAAAGTAGAAACGTTTTTTAATGATAATTATAAAGTCATGAAATCGGCCATCTTCAACGCTGCATTACATTTCAATCGAACTTATATAAATAAGAAATAGTGCATTTATTAAAAATTTGTAGACAAATCTACTAAGAAGCTTCATATACCTTGTTTATTAAACCAAAGATTTATTCTAGCTACAAATTATTTTAAGTGACTGAAACTATTTCATACTGTGATTTATTTTATATTAAGAGATTATCGCACTGTTATACTTTAAAGAAATTTAATATTTAGTTGTAAACCTACTAGTTCGTTAGCGTCGCTTGTCTAATATAGGATCTTTGTAAAGCTCAATTATTAAGAGTAAGATTGTAATATGAAAATTTAAATGTTTAGTCCGTTAGAAACAATACTTTGAATTGCGAGTGATTAAATGGATTTGAATGTTTATTGAAAGTAGAAAAACTATAAATGTTATGTATAGTCTTCTTCTATAAGAATAGTGGTTGCTCACATATGTTACTATGTTACTTATGTTGTTACAGCTCTTCAATTAATTTAATTTATACAAATAAAGAATTATTTATAAAAATTGACAGTATTAATACTTGTATTGAAAGTATTATCACAGTGTACTAATACATAATTATGGTGGTCCGACGCCTTTGATGTTTGACGACCGACACCGCAAGTCGTACTGCCGCAGCACGTAGGGTTGTCACGGCTTTTTTATAATTTAATTGAAATATTATTATTTGTAATTTATTGTTCTTCATAGCAATGAATACAAAAAGGCATTTCGTGGGGACAAATTCAAATAGAGTTTTACAATGTTTTTTAGAATATAATGTAATTAATGAATAATAAATAAATTTCCAAATCACCTATTATGTTATATAAATGGGCAACGGACAAATATTTTCGGTTTCTTGGTTTAGTGCATTTGAAATTTTTGTTATTTAACTTTATTATTAAAGATTCCACTCTAACAAACATACATACTTACATACGTTTCGAATTACATAAAACCTTTAAAAAATACACAAAATTGCTAATGTTGTGTTTGATATTTTTTGAGATATTTCAATGTTTTGTGTAATGTTTTTCCGCCTTTTTGTTTACATCGGCATATTTAAAAATATGACAAAATGTTTAAGCAATATAAAATAATATTAAAAATAGGTACATAATTATATATATTATATATGATTACATTTCTTTCGTGTGCAGAAATTGATGAAATTGCAGTTCTCTATTTATGCGGGATGACGATGTGCAATCTCTCACAGCACAGCCAGTATGAACCATTGTAATTGCTTTCAAATTAAAACAAACACGCGTCTATTCTAAAAGTCGTGTCCCGAGCCTCTAACTACTTCGGGAGCCAGCGGCGTATACAGCACGGGATCGCCTACCTACGTCTGACGCCTAGCTTAGTTGACGACTGTGTAGAGTGTAAACTCTTAATGTGAAAGATTGTTTTTCTGTCTAGCAATTTATTTGGTATTGATTATAACTTACATAGAATTGATAAATGATTGCCTGAATGTTGTATTTCATCGAATTTTCATAATAGTTTTCTATATGTACACACTTAAAACTTACACAAAACTAATGTATGTACTTAAAAATATTTTTATGTAACTTCTGTTATATATTAACCTTTTAAATGAATCGTTATGTTGCAATCGTATCTAACAATATTTTATGCTTCAAGAAAACAACACGTGGAGCATATACAATACCTATATAATTATTTAACTGCATGTCTCAAAAATTGTCTCATTATATATAGACTATGAAATATACAATGTTTTCGAGAAAACAGTGTTTTTATTTTACATTTCCCTTTAAGGAATAATATAAAAATAAAATAATAATAATAAAACAAAAATCCCGCCTGCGTGAAGAACAACTAATAGAAAATCAACTTAAAAAGCTGGAACAAGATAAAAATTCAATAATTACAAAGATTTGAGGTTTCGTTAACTACAATAGCTTCGCACTACCGACATGTTTGATTTTTTTAACGTCACCTATCTAAGAACACTTGGGCTACGAAGACAAATCTAACGATACCTCAATTATGTAAATCCGTTCAGCGGTTCTGAAGATATGAGGTAATAAATGGCTATTATGTACAATACAGATGTGTCTTTTTAGTTTTATTTTATTTTATTTTTGTATTATTGCCACAGACTTGATCACAACTTCTGAGGATTAACTTCCAAATTACTTAAATTAAATTATTTAACAATTATTATGAAAGTTAAAGTGTTGGCAGCTTATAAGCTTTTGAATTGTATTTGTATATTTTTTCTTCATATACAAGTCGGCAAACAAGCGTACGGCTCACCTGGTGGTGAGCGATTACCGCAGCTTATAGACGTCTGCGACATCAGAAGCATCGCAAGCGCGTTGTCGACCCTATCACCAATTCTCCCCACGAGCTCTGGTCAACTTACTCATTAACAGGAACACAACACTGCTTGAAAACAGTATTATTTAGCTGTGATCTTCTGTGAGGTATAGATACTACCCCAGTCGTGCTGCCCCATAATTTGAGCAAGAAATTTCCTGACCTTTTTTATAATATGTACCTTTGACTTATTATGTGTATCTTTATAAATGTAATGTGTCATCATCATCATCATGATTTCAGCCTAATACAGTCCACTGCTGGACATAGGCCTCCCCAAGTTCACGACACATGAGTTCACTATACACACGTAGATAATCAAACTTATTTCTACAAACCTTTATGAATATATGAATACGTTGAAAACAATATGCCAGTCAAAAAGTGCCCTCAAATACTTTTAATTAAAATGATTTTAAATAATTTTCAAAAAAAAATAATATACTTCGTGATTAAATGAAATTCACATCACAGCAGTGCATATAGTAAATTTGAAGAGCCATGGGTACTGATGCCCACATGTCCGCAACTAACTAGCAGCCAGGTGTGATCACTTATCACTTCAACCTATCGCAGTCCACTGCTGGACATAGGCCTCCACGAGTTCGCGCCAATAATGGCGTGAACTCATGTGTGTTGCCCATAGTCACCACGCTGGGCAGGCGGGTTGGTCATAGGGCGGGCTTTGTCGCACCGAAGACGCTGCTGCCCGTCTTAGGCCTGTATATTTTATAGCCAGCAGTTGGTTGGTTATCCCGCCATCGGTCGACTTTTTAAGTTCCAAGGTGGTAGTGGAAGTGTGTTATCCCTTAGTCGCCTCTTACTACACCCACGGGAAGGGGGGGTGGGGGGGGGGGGTGGCTATATTCTTAGTGCCGTAACCACACAGCAATGTGTAATGTGTAAGTTTATAAAACGAAATATATAATATTTTAGAAATGAAACACACCATTGCTGTTAATACTATATTGAACGAATGAACTTTACAATTAAGAAACATTAACATTACCTTACCAAATTTCAGAGGGAATAAACGAGTATTCATAACTTACTTGAAGTCATAATTATGTTAAAATATAAATACACTGAAAATGACTGCACATCATTTTATTTTATAAGAAAAAACACTTACATGTAATTAATTTTTGTAAAAGAACAATTTTTATATGTTGTGTTTATAATTTGAATTTATAAAACAAATTAGTTACTTTAACAAATCAATTTACATTGAAAATGGACTTAAAAGAGGTCAATGTTGTTAACTAAGTATTCACAATCAAATGTATAATTTTCATGCATTATAATTGAAGCATTGTATGGCATTTTGGAATGAAGCAAACAAAAATTAGTTTCTTTATTGAATATTATATGACTCACAGATCTATTTGTAATACTTGTTAGATTTATTGAAAGTTTTCACAATGAATAATATGTCATAGCAAAAGCTTCAGATGTAATAACATCAAGTAAGAACTTTGACAGAAACAGCTTGGATGTGACATATATCTTGAAAATATGCCTTTTTTCAACGTCGGTCTTGATGAAATTAATGCTTTACAAAATTGTTTTTATATTTATTTCTTTGCTCTGCATGCTTTTACATGTTAAACAGATTGGACGCAGGTCGCATTGTGAGAGAGTCTAAACTGTAGAAGGAATTACATAGAATGTAAATATTTTATAATTTTTCACAAATTCAAGTTTTATATTTTGACTGTACATCTCTTTTTACGGAAAATATTAACAAAGTCAGTGATGGTTGGTTTAAAATATAACATTCATAATTTCCACTGTTTTTAAATTTTTTTAATAGAAATTTTTTTTATAGTCATCTATTTGAAAGAAAATTACAGTTTTACCACACGAGTAAATTATATTTACACAAATACATCTAAGCTTCATCTTCACTTGCTGAAACAGACTTCCTAGATTCCGGTGTAGCAGGTCTCGAGTTCCTTGATTCTGATCTTGATTCCGAATGGGATCTAGATCCGGAACGGCTTCTTGATCTCGATGCGCTCTTTGACTTCGATCTCGAACGGCTTTTAGACCTAGAAAAGTTATTGTATATTCATTAATGTACAGAAAAACTAGACTCGGATTAGGCTCTAAGCATCATCTTTTAGTTTAGAAAACCTTACAATATTTACTGAGATAAAATAAAAGCATTCTTATGATATTAATTTAAAAAACTGATTTTATATGACAAATAGAAACCTATTATTATATTAATTTGAATTAATAATTCTAAAAGTTAATTAATTTTATATGATTTAATTATTATTAATAAATTATTAAATTATATAATGGTCACAGGTAAACAGTAATAAAAAAAATACTGCAATTAAATTTGTTAATTTACCTGGACCTCGATCTAGACGGACTCTTGGATCGGGAACCACTTTTAGATCTAGATCTGCTCTTAGATCTAGATCTGCTCTTCGATCGAGAACGGCTTTTGGATCTCGACCCGGATTTAGATCTAGAGCGGCTTTTAGACCTCGATCCACTTTTAGATCTAGATCTACTCTTGGACCTGGATCGACTCTTAGATCTAGATCGACTCTTGGATCTAGATCGGCTCTTAGATCTAGATCTGCTTTTGGATCTAGAACGGCTTTTAACTGATCCTGAACGCGATCGGCTGCGAGACTTCGACCGGCTCTTTGATCGGGACCTGGAATTAAAGTTATATTAATGACTACTCGTTTCACGATTGATTTTAGTATGAATCTATATATAAATATACAATTTTAGCGCTGATACAACCTCAGACAGTTTTATTGATTAGTAAATCAGTTTTGAATTAGTGATAAAGCTAGTGTTCGTGACAAATTATTATTCACCAAGCAGCTAATGTTAACGTAAAGTAAGTAATTTCCGAGTAAAATAATAATAAACTATTATCACAAATTCTACTTTTCATAATATTTGTATGAAAAATAATGAATCTATTTTATGTATGAAAATGAAATTCTCATACCGATCACTATCAGACGCAGACATGATCCTCTTTCTCCCTTTAGTAGCGGGCGGGCTGCGACTACCGCTGCGACTGCCACTACGACTACGGCTACGCGACTTGCGATTATTATCCGAGTCCGACTCGGATGTCGATATAGTTTCCTTAGACACGATCTTGGCTCGTTGTTTCGCGCCAAGCTTCTCTTCCGCCGTTTTAGCTTTTTCGCGACGTCCGATACCCCTTTCTCCCTAAAATAAAAAAAAATTAAGTTAGTCTTCAGTTAAAACAATCGGTTTGTTAATAATTTTTTGCTAAAATGTTATAACATTTTAAAACTATTTTTGTTAAATAAATACTTATACGATACGAAAAAACAAACACAAAACTAACCAATAACGAGAGCAACATTCTAATTGAAATTAACACAGATTAAGGCCCACAGTTAAAAAAAAAATATTATCGTCGATTCGTACAGATTAGTTACAACCTCTATGCTACCCCAAATCACTACAAGTTGAAAAGGACGGCTTCAGGGAAGAACAGCGCTGTATTCTAACAGATGTAGCACAAGCTGAATCAAGACTTTTGGGCAAAAGTATTTTAGATTTATTTTTCTCTCTCACACACACACATCAGCCTATCGCATTCCACTGCTGGACATAGTTCACAAGTTCGCGCCAAAAATAGCGTGAACTCATGTGTGTTGCCCATAGTCACCACGCCGGGCAGGCGGGTTGGTGACCGCAGGGCGGGCTTTGTCGCACCGATGACGCTGCTGCCCGTCTTCGGCCTGTGTCTTTCAAAGCCAGCAGTTGGATGGCTATCCCGCCATCGGTCAGCTTTTTAAGTTTCAAGGTGGTAGTGGAACTGTTATCCCTTAGTCGCCTCGTACGACACCAACGGGAAGAGGGGGTGGCTATATCCTTAGCTACCGTAACCACACTGCAGATTTCTCTCATTATTCTGTTATTTTTTTAACCGACTTCCAAAAAAGGAGGAGGTTCTCAATTCGACTGTATTTTTTTTATGTATGTTACATTAGAACTTTTGACCGTAAGGACCGATTTCGACAATTTTTTTTTTTAATCGAAAGGTGGTGTGTGTCAATTGGTCCCATTTAAATTTATTTGAGATCTAACAACTACTTTTCGAGTTATATCTAATAATGCGTTTTTACTTGACGCTTTTTTCGTCGACCTACGTTGTATTATACCACATAACTTTTTACTGAATGTACCGATTTTGATAATTCTTTTTTTGTTGGAAAGGAGATATCCCTAGTTTTGTTCCATGATAAGGAAACCAGGATCTGATGATGGGATCCCTGAGAAATCGAGAGAAACTCTTGAAAATCCGCAATAACTTTTTACTGGGTGTACCGATTTATTAATTTTTAATTTAATCGAAAGCTGATATTTGTCATGTGGTCACATATAAATTTTATTGAGATCTGATAACTACTTTTTGAGTAATCTTTGATAACGCGTAGTTACTTGAGTATTTTTTCGTCGCTCTACGTTGTATTACTCGTCGATGTAATTGAAGTCGGTTTTTTTTCGTTTGCGAGCAAACACAATTATTTGTAATGATTCTAACCAAATTAACGTTCTTTCTTTCTTTCTACATACCTTCTTTCGCGAACGCTTCTTAGGAGCATCACTGTCACTGTTAGAGCCACGGTTTTCTCTCTTTTTTCTCGAACGTCCGGTTCCCTTGCCCTCTCCATCACGCTTGCGTTTGCGCTTGCTTTCCTTGCTACGTATTGCAAAAAAAAAAATTAGTTATTAAAAAATATTTTGTTATTTTAATGGACTCTAGACATGTCCGCAGTTGCAATCGAGATTTGATAATTTAACCGTTGGCAAACATTTACGGTTATTATTATGTGTTTGACTATCTTAACATTGTATAATTTATATTTGTAAAGCGTAGCAATACAAATTCTTTATCATATTAGTACAGAACACAAAAGTAATTTCGAGATTTTATTAAGTCAAGTTTTTAAATAACTTGGTCAGCAAACAAGTGTATGGCTAACCTGATAGTAATCGATTACCGTAGCTTGTAGATGCCTGCAACACCCTTCTTCCCAATTCCTCCCATGAGCTCTAGTCACCTTACTCACAACACAATACTGCTTGAAAACAGTATTATTTAGCTGTGATCTTCTGTAAGGTACTAACTACCCCAGTCGGGCTGCTCCATATTTTAAGAAATTTCCTGACTCCTACCTCCTACTCTTACCTCAGTTTGTTGGTTAAAGAGTGTTAAGAAACTGAGACAAGTTTATTGTAATAACGTTATTTTTTTGAAGTTTAAATGACGTATTTACTATCACGTAAACATATCAAATGACATGAGAGATAGTTACAGAGCTGTCTATTTACAGTATATATCGTTATGGATACATTTCAAGTACTTTAAGTGTAAAGTTATCAGCAAATCAAGCAATTAAAAACAGCCACTCTGGTGTTATCTGATCCATATAATAATATCGTAGTATTAGGGCTCAGTGAGGCTTTAATTCTATTTTTATATGATAATAATAATTATTAATATAATAATGCTATACACAGACCGTTCCTCCCGAGGCCGGTCGGGTTCACTGCCAGAGTCAGAGACGTACTCATCTCGCCTCCTACCTCTGCCCTTAGACTTGCTCTCAGAGGGCATTTCGGCGAATAGAAGGGCGTTCTTCGTCTTTTCTTTGTACTCCTGTCGTTTTTGTAGCATTTCTACTGTGCTCTTTGCCTGTTCTTCCTCGCGACGTTTTCTCTCCTCTTCCTGAAAAAGTTATTTCACGTTAAAGATATAATTTGTGTTGTTTTAGTAAATAATTTTGTCATTTTAATTTCTCTGTCAATAAATCCAAGTTAAAAATCACAACAACGTACATTGTTCATTTCAATAAGGTTGATATTTGTTTGCGGCGATTTGTTTTAAGAAAACGTTTAGTTTGAATGCAAGTTTATTCGCAACTGATTAGATCATAGTGGAGTGTACAAATACACGTATAGATTTCTACTTAAACGTGTCTATACGTTCACAACACAAACCGGTAATCTATTTGGACATACGTGGAATAACTTCATGAAATTTGTCTAGATTTTGTTTACCTTGTTAACAAAATAATATGGCAACTGCTAAATAATTTTATATGAGAAGTCTGCGAATTGAACCAAAAGAATATTTTCATACTAATTTTACATTTTTCGTAAAAACATTCAAAAACATATTTAACGCATCACGATCCTTCATAGGTATCATACTAGCTGTGCCCGCGACTTCATCCGCGTGGAATTTAACAAAATAATAATTGTTTGATTCGAAGATTTATAAAATAAATTTCTAAAGTAAAAGTAGCCTAAGTTACTCCTTATTACATCAGCTATCTGTCAGTGAAAGTCCGCAAAAAAACACACAATACATTTGTGCTTACAAACGCCTAGGCAACGGCAAATATGTATATATTCAATACAATGTATGTCATGTGCGGGGATCGAACCCGTGACCTCGGGAGCAGAAAACAGGGTCACAGTACAGCGTCACAATCTACACACAGTCGTATAACGAAGCCGTCTACCCGAGCAATTGTGCGAGGTTTGGAGGGTGAGACGCAGGTGGGCGCGCCAGAGCTGCACATCGCTCGAATTAGTGGCTCGGGACACGACTCGCGGTTGACGCGTGATTGGTTTGACGGCAGCGGCACTAAGTGCGTTCCTGCGCACGAGTAGCTCGGGTCACGACTCACGGTTGACGCGTGATTGGTTTAACGGCACTAAGTGCGTTCCTGCGCACGAGAGCATGAGCGCCATGAGCGGCGCGCACCTGCTGGCGGCGGAAGGCCTCGCGCTGCTCGCGCTGGCGGTCGCGCAGCGTGAGCTCCTCCTGGTGCTGGCGGCGCGCGCGCGCCACGTGCCACTGCGCCTGCGACAGCAGGTCGGCGCACGTGCGCGCCTCGGCCGCCGCCGCCGCGCTCTCGCCGCGCCGCTCCGCGCCCTCCGCCGGCGCGGGCTCGGCCGCGGCCGCGCTCGCGCCGGCGCCGCCGCCCGACAGCCGCTGGAAGTATCTGTGGACGGATTTCAATCTATAAAACGTGATTTTAATGCGTTATCATGACAAATTCTGGTATGGCTATAGTATGCAATGATAAAAAGATTGTAAACGAAAACTTAAGTTTTGTTTTTTTTTTAAGTTTTAATTACTAAACTCGCATAATTTGTATAATTATGAATCGACCTTTACGTTATTGTTATGCTAATTAAAACACCCATTTATATCACAATGTAAGCGAGATTGTCGAATGCCATCCTCGAATACAGCGCCAGCGCCGTGTTGTGCAGCAGCGCGGCGTCGTGTCGTGTCGTGTCGTGTCTGCGGCGCTCGTACCTGTGCGACACGTGCAGCTCGTGCACGGCGCGCAGCACGACGCGCAGCTCGGAGCGCTCGTCCTTGAGCACGTGCGCGGCGAGGCGGCGCAGCGCCAGCGCCGTGTTGTGCAGCAGCGCGGCGTCGTGTCGTGTCGTGTCTGCAGCGCTCGTACCTGTGCGACACGTGCAGCTCGTGCACGGCGCGCAGCACGACGCGCAGCTCGGAGCGCTCGTCCTTGAGCACGTGCGCGGCGAGGCGGCGCAGCGCCAGCGCCGTGTTGTGCAGCAGCGCGGCGTCGTGTCGTGTCGTGTCTGCGGCGCTCGTACCTGTGCGACACGTGCAGCTCGTGCACGGCGCGCAGCACGACGCGCAGCTCGGAGCGCTCGTCCTTGAGCACGTGCGCGGCGAGGCGGCGCAGCGCCAGCGCCGTGTTGTGCAGCAGCGCGGCGTCGTGTCGTGTCGTGTCTGCGGCGCTCGTACCTGTGCGACACGTGCAGCTCGTGCACGGCGCGCAGCACGACGCGCAGCTCGGAGCGCTCGTCCTTGAGCACGTGCGCGGCGAGGCGGCGCAGCGCCAGCGCCGTGTTGTGCAGCAGCGCGGCGTCGTGTCGTGTCGTGTCTGCGGCGCTCGTACCTGTGCGACACGTGCAGCTCGTGCACGGCGCGCAGCACGACGCGCAGCTCGGAGCGCTCGTCCTTGAGCACGTGCGCGGCGAGGCGGCGCAGCGCCAGCGCCGTGTTGTGCAGCAGCGCGGCGTCGTGCGGCGCCACACGACGGGCCCTGAGTAGCGCGGCGCGCGCGGCGCGTGCTCGGCCGGCCAGAGTCTGCGCCCGCGCCAGCCACGTCAGCCACTCCACGTCGTGGTGTAAGCGGAACTTGCGGATGCAGTTCTCATACTGGAATGATTTTTTTCTCACATGTCATATCTGTAAATCGGCGGTTTACGTCACATGTAGTGCGAGACCGCCGGTCGAGCCACTTTTACGGCGTGTTGTCTTACAGTCGGCCCAACGTTGGCAACAAAGTGGAGGAGGTAAGGGAGACTATGTCTTAGAAACCCACACAGATGAGACAAAGTAAATAGCCGAAAGCACCCTTCACATAACCCAGGTTGACGCCGGCCACTACCAGAAAGGATTTGTCCAAGTAGGCAGACGTAAGCCTGGAAGTTCGTACCTAGGCAGGCCCACCGAGACCTGACCACAAAACTAATAGACTAAATAAAAACTAAAGAAAAATTACGAAAAAAATTAGTAACCATCTGTATAGCATTGATGTACTGCTTCTGTTCAACATAGATGTGTGCAATGTTCATCCATACATCTGGAAAGTCTGCAGTCGCTTCTCGCACTTGTGCAAAGATATCACGTGCTTCATTTATACAACCCTGTGAAAAAAATATGATTATTACTATTTGTACAAGTATGTTTAAGTAGAGGAAAAGAGAGTTGGAAAAATAGTTATTAAATATAATGATATTATGATTATAATTTATAAATTTTTACTAAATTAATCTGATGTGCTGTGAATATGTGGAGAGTACAAATGGCTATACACTCAATTAAGATACCCTAATAAGGGTTTACACTTAATCATCAAAAAAATATAGTTATGTTTGCTTGCAAATGAAAAAAAAAACCGACTTCAATTACATGGACCAGTAAGTTAATGTAGGTAGAAGAAAAAAATAATCAAGTAAATATGCATTAGTAGAGATAACTCAAAAAGTACTTGTCTATCTTGATTAAATTTAAATGGAACCACATGACAAGCACTACCTTTCGATTAAACAAAGAATCATCGAAATCGGTCCACCCAGTGAGAAGTTATGAGGTAACAGTGTAACACAGATAAAACAAAATCCAGTCACAGTTAATTTTAAGTGTGCAGTTTAAGTAACCAGTGGTCCCTGTCGGTCAAAGTTTGCTAATTATCAAACTATAATATTTATTTACCTTATGTGCCAAAACACATCCAATTCCATTAGCAGCCCATATATTCTTCGGGTCATTCTTAAGGACTTGCTTATACATAGCCAGTGCCCTCTCTTGGTGTCTCTTCTCTCTGTCTTTTTCACGACACGGCTGGTGTAGAGTTTGTAACCATACATTTCCTAGAAGTTATAATATTTTTAAGTTACTAATATTTTATCTAATTATAAATGTAATATAAAAATTCGTTTATAGTAAATTTTAATAACTTTTTTTCCTTTTCTGATGTTTACATTTTTTTTAATTTTTTTATTTACACCTTTGTGGTTGTCTAGTATGTAAATATAATTTACTTATTTTCTGACACTTTATTATCTATACAATTATACTAGTGCCAAAATGCGTCATATATTTATTTTATGTCTATTTTTAAGGGTTTTTTTTACCATTTGGCCTAACCCAATAAAATGTGTTGTACTTCATAAAAAAAAAAAAACTTTTAGTTCATAATAATTTATATTCCTTACCAAGAGCAATAAGCGAATATGCATCATTAGAAGTAGAAGAGTTCTGCAGAATTCTTTCGAACTTCTTCTGCCCAGGTCCCCATTCCTGTTGGGCTAAATGTAGGTTACCTAACAGAGACCAAGTATCTGGATGCTCTGTGTTCACTTTGAGTGCTTCCTTGAACCAATCTGACGCTTCATAGATTTGACCCTTATCTCGAGCCATGCAACCCAATCTGAAAATATATATTTTTTTTTGTTTAAATGCTAATAATTAATTTTCTCAGTTAATCTATATTTAATATGTCTGTGAGAGAGGGTTTATTTCTTACAAAAAAAAAATCACTTAGAGACTACCAGTCTGATAAAGTAAATTTCTTTCTGTAACGAGCTTGTTCATTGAAGAAGATTATAATATAGACCATCACATCATCATCATCATCTCACAACAGCAAAATAAATTGAACTTACCGTAAATAGCAATCAATATAATTAGGATGTTCCTTTAAAATGTCCTTATATAATTTCTCAGCTTTATTATAAATGCATAAAGCTTCGTTAAGTCTCGCTAAATTATACATAGTGGTAACAGCAATAGAATTGTAATACTGTGCATCCAGAGTCTCGGCGTCGGCCTTTTCCCTGCAAATGTTTAAAAAAATAAAAAAAAAAAACTTAGATATACGACTATTCTACTCTCACTCTTATTATTATTATAACATATAAATAAAATTTAAGCAAGACTAAAGCACTTAAACAGTGGTCAAATTTTGGGAACTCAGGTTGATCCAAGACAAACATGATAAATATCAAATCTCACATTTAGTTTATTTTCTATGACTAGGGTGGCAAATAATACGGCTCATATGACGGTGAGTGGTTCTTGAAGTCTATAGACGCCTGCAACACCAGAAGCGTCGCAAGCGCGTTGCCGACCCTAATCCCGACTCTCCCAAGAAATTCCGGCCATTTTACTCACCACAGGAACACAATACTATTTGAGAGCAACGTTATTTAGCTGTGATCTTCTGTTAGATCGAGGTACTTTCCCAGTCGGGCTGCTTGAGATGAACTATGATAATTTTAACTAACCTTTCTAACGCATCTTCAAGATATTTCTTAGCTTCAGACAAGTTACCGAGTCTGTAGTGTAAGGCTGCAACGTTGTTTAGTATTTCAGCTGGTATATCAGCATTCACTTTTTCTTTTAAAATCTTCATTGCAGTTGAATAAGCATTTAATGAGCCCTAAAAATAAATAACATAGCTAATTTTTTTTAGTGAAATTATAGTTTCAAGATTAATTATTTGAGTTCTAAAAACTTTTATTGTTACAACAGTTATGGATATTAAGAGATATATAACTTAACCATAATGAAAAATATCCCAACCCAAAATAAAAATCTATTCAGAGTAATTAACCGGTATAATATTATTTATGTATATGCATTATAGCTGTGCCCGGCGGATTCACACGTGTTAATTTGAAAAAAAAATTGCTTACAGCCTTCCTCGCTAAATGGGCTATCAACACTGAAAGAATCTTTCAAATTGGACCAATAGTTCCTGAGATTAGCGCACTCATTCAAACAAACAAACAAACAAACTTCAGCTTTATAATATTAGTATAGGTCATGTAGTACCAACAAATTTGCATGATCTTACCATTATAAATGGCAATGATTAAAATAAATAATAGCATAATATTTATAGTCTTACGAAAAGCCAGATACTACGATGGCTGCATAAATAAGACAAATATTCAGAAAATATTCTTTTGGTCACAATGACATAAGTACAATCAATATGTAAAAATTGTTTTCAAAATATATTTAGAACACAAGTTGGTGTAACTACAATTGTTTTATCATATTCATACATATAACAGCATTTTATTAAAACTATAGACTGTATTCAAGTTAAATTAACCGATTAACTTTCCTTTAGTTGTTCTTGAAACAACTAGTCTATATAAAATTATGTTACCTGGAGATCATTTTGTTCCAATATTTGAGCAAGTTCAATCCAAGCTTCAACGTCATCTGGAAATTGCTCAGTAACTTTTTTCAAGTGTTGCCGAGCGATGTCTCTTTGTAGTTGTGAGGGTGAATTGGCATATAATGAACCAAGAATTTTCATTGTTTCATAATTGCCCGGCTGAGCCTTAAGAACTTTTTCGAAACACTGCGCTGCCTGGATAAAAAATTATTGATTAATTAATTGGTTCAGCCTGTTATATCGCATGGCCTTATAGTATTGCTGAGTTATAGTTATATGTTGATAGAACACAATCAATATCAAAAACAACTTTTTTCAATTAGGCTACAAAAACACTTTCGAATCGTCATTTTACAAATTAAAATTATAAAGTGATTATTATTTTTTTAAATAATATAAATTTTTTAAAATAATAATCACTTTATATTTAGATCCTGAAATTCTGCAGAGTAGAATTGGTTAGAAACTCCACAATTACTCTTTTGAAAATAATATAAATTGTGTTTTAGTACAAAATTAATAATATCTTTCATGAAATATAGCTACTCTTAAGTCCACACATCTTTATTAACTATATAATCCTGCACCGAATAATATGCGTTATCTATTAATTTCTTTTTAATAAAAACTTTAAATTTATTTTGAGAATATTGCAAAATACTTTGTGAGATTTTATTATACATGCAATATAAACCAGAGAGTCTCCTTTCTTTTAGATTTTTCGATAGTGAGATTTTACCCAATACATTATTTGACTGGTGTTTGAAAGGTTGTCCGATTGTCTGTGCCTGGGTTTAATTCCACCCCTAGACCGGGTGTAATAAAATGTATACGTACATTTATTTCAAATATTTTGTTATGTATAGTTCTTTTGATGACCTGAGATGTTTATAACCTAAAAGACCTTGCCTACCTCCTGTCCTTAGGAACAGACTTATCTGTTTGAATATATAAAAATTCTTCTTACAAAAAATTCTTCTTGACATACTAACAAAAATATATTTATTGACAATTTGAATTTTTTTTACAAACATATCATAAAAAAATAATCCAATTTAATTTGATTAACAACATTTAAAATAACAGTTCATAAATTTGTAACTTACATTTTCAGTATCCCCCCTATATATATACATTTGACCTAAACCATAATGCGGCAATACAAAATTAGGCGGGGCGAACTGGGTCGCCTGATAATAATATTGGAAGGCTTGAACACAGTCCCCTTGAGCATGAAAAGCTCGAGCAAGATGGTGGCAACTCTCTGCTCTCATCGCCTCATTCTCAGTATTATGAAATGCGTGAAGCGCTAAATGTTGCACTTTGCTATAGTCCTGTCAAATAAATTATTCAAAAATTAATAATCTATACAAAAAATAAATAAAAAAATCGGCGAAATCTATGCGCATAGCTTACGAACTATTGCACCAAATTGTTTTTTTTTTACTATTGGTGTTTGTTATTGTTGAATATGTTATGTATAAAAAAAAAATTAGAAACAAATTATATATTAGTTAGTTGTTAAAAAAAAAGGGGGGGGGTTAATATTTCCTGGGTCAACCAGTCTGTAATAACATTGTTTATGTAAATAAGAAACAATCTGTTGACCATAAAGACTTAAAAGCAAGTTATTTTTATCTTTATATTTATTTAAATTAGTGTAAAACTTTAGAAGCTATGCAAGTTAATAAAATAGAGTTTAAAAACACCAAATCAAGTTTTAACTTCTAATAATTAAAGACGCAATAGTAATTTAAATTGTCTTACATACCTTTTTGAAAAAGAAGTGGTTAGCCAGGTGATTTAGCACCATAGGGTTTTTTGGATCAATTGCATATGCCTTTGATAGCATGATGACGGCCATCTTGTTGGATTCACTTTCTTGTAAGTTCAGTTTCAATATAGAAAGGCCAACTAATGCACCTACACACTGGGGATCCAGTTGCAGGGCTCTCTCAAAGGCCATTCTTAAACAATGATTGATATATTAATAAAAAAAAATTTCTCAAGTGGTTTTGTTGTAACATTATTCTCATTTTCAATTGCTTACTTTTAAGATTTCAGTAATATATGGATATTTGATCGATTTATTTATGTTTTAAATAACATAATTTTAACATAACAAGAAAATAGTATAGCAAATTTATGTAAGTTGTTTAAAAAAACAATAATAAACTCAAAATAATATTATTATCTCTTTTATTATAATAATAATATTGATATCTTTTTTATTATATAATAATATTAATATCTCTTTTATTTTATTAATCTCTTATTCTTGTCCACATACAAAGCTAAGCTATTGTATATTGAGTAAACATATAGGAAATATTATAAATCAATTTACTGTATCATTGTATCTATGATCTATATACTGATATCCATTTATTTATTTATTTTTATATTATAAAAGTGGCTAACAAGTGTACAGTATCCCTGATGATATGATGATATCTTTACGTTTGAGTTTTTATGTAAATATTTTTTTTATGTTTTACAATTTAAGAAAATATTAGAATTCTCAGTAATTCAAGTTATATATTAGTCACATTCATTACCTAGCTTTTTCCTGATTGTTAAGCTTCATAAAACAGTGTCCCATTCCTAAACGTAATGCCGCTGGACTGTTTGGATTAGTTCTCAATGCCTTTTTATAGAAAGCTAACGCTCCGCGGTAGTCTTTCCTATTAAATGCTATACAAGCTTTACCGAGTAAAGATGGAACATTATTTGGTGACTGATTAAGCACAAAGTTGAACTGTGTGTCAGCTTGGCCCATTTTATCTCCCTCGAGAAGACAGAAATATGCTCGCCCAAGAAGATGGTTCTAAAAGATGAAATATAATTAAATAATATAACACAAAGTTTTTTTTTTTTAGAAAAATTTAAAGCCTATACTATAGTTACCTGGTCATACATAATTATTTTATCTGCCATTGTATAAAGGAGAGTTGCTTTTGTAAATAGCTCCTTTTTCTTATCCTTCGACTTCTCTTTGTTAGCTTCTTGAACGTAATACGCAGCCAACATGTCAAGAGCGCGCATTTGATCTCGTTCAAAGTCTCTATAGTCAATATTAGCATCCACACGGGATGCTTCAAGTATTTTAAGGAAATCGTCGATTTTCTTTTGTTTATAATATGCAAGCTGAAACCAGAGTAATATTAATAAAATATATTAATAATAAAACAAGTGCATCACACTCAACAGCTTCCAGTACTATGACAACAGCAAATATCTCTATGACTTATAAGGTTCGGGAATCTAACCCAAGATAACGCATATCAGCTAAAAGCTATAATCACTGATCCAACGCCTCATAAATGTAAAGTATATTAATATATGACACAAGTTTTAGGTTAAATTCACTTACTGCGACATTAATCCAGACGTTGAGCTGGGATCGCTCCTGTTGCAGAATACTAAGCACTTCATCTCCAGAAGGTAGTTGTTCTGGATCTAGGTCTATCACCTGTATATAACAAGCAAATTGATTACGCGTTTGATATTTACTACCTATTAGAAAAAAAAAAACGCGCCGAATCACGTAATATCCTATTTTATCACCTCATCCGTGCTCATCAACGGTATTTCAACCGACATTTTGATGTTTTATTGTAACAATACACTTAATCAAAAATTAAACATATTTTTTTACAAGTTGAGTCGCTAACTTCACAGAAAAATCACACAACTCAAAAACATTGAAGTCAACTTCAACTTGTAACTTGTCAACAATTAATAGATATAAATTATAGGTAAAATATCTGCACTCAAAAAGCATGCAAAAAGCGATGAATAGAATTACAGATAAAATATATATCCTTCGATTATGAATTAGAATCTTTAAAAGGTTGCGTGTCTGGAAAAAATTAATTTTTTATAATCCACGTCGTCGATTTAACAAATATTCGAATCACTTCGTATTCTAGAGTCAATTAAAATCGATTTGAAATAACCGATAATTACAGCCTTACTTATGGCGATGGACAGTTAAAGTTTAAAAGCCACAATGAATCTAAACTACAGAGATCTAAACTGAGTAGAACGAAAATAAATTTAAAATTTTACAAAAAATAGCTCATCCGACGTCTCTCAACGTCTTCGCAAATATGATGATATCGTGTGCGAAACAAAGGTGAGAGATGTATTCGCCGTTGACGTTGATGCCTCGTTCCCCCCAATCCAAGGTCTTACAGTCATGCTCCAGCGCAGTGGTAAACAGTTTCGGTGATATTACTTCTTCCTGTCTTACCCCACGCCGGAGGGAAATAGGTCCTGTTCTCTAGTCCTGGATATGAACGGTCATCATTGTCGCGTCGTACGTACATCTCAGTACCTCGATATATCGCTAGTTGATATGACATCTCTGCAGAGAGTCCAAGACAGCCCGTCTCGACAGAGTCGAAGGCTTTCTCGTAGTCCATAAATGCCATACACAGCGGCTGATTATATTCTTTTTTTGTCTTTTGAATAATCTGCCGAACAGTATGGATATGGTCGGTGCTGTAGCCATTTCGAAACCCAACCTGCTCTCGTGGTTGGAATTCGTCGAGTCTTCTGGCGAAACTATTTATATTTATTTAACAACTAAGGAAAGTGGAGCTGTTCCAAGCTGTACTTGAGTAATTATAAATGCAACTTGAGCAGTTTTTTTAACACTTTGAGCAATGGGGAGAAAAACTAGCTTTTTATCACGACAGGTGGCGCAAAATCGACTGTACCTTTTATGACAGTATCAGCTGTCAAATCGTATGGGTTTTTGCAATTATTTCAGCTTAGTTCTGCTATTTTACTTTAAAATGCCTCAATGTAGTGCGTTAAACTGCAAAAACAGATGAGTACATTTATTTCCTAAGGAAAGTAAGCGCAGAAAACAATGGGAATCGGCGTTACGTATTATAAACTTTAAGGCAAGTAATACTGCACGATTGTGTGCTGCACATTTCACAGAAGAGGATTATTATGGCAAAAGCAAATATACAGGTGATCCAACACAGTTATTCTATGCAATTCAATCAATACCCGTAACTGACAAATACTCAGATGCAAAAGTATATTATGATTTATCATTTTAGGTAATGAACCACTCGCCAAATTTCTTAAAAAGACTGCTGTTCCATCGGTTTTCTGCTTTACTAAGGTAAAACCAGAAAATCCAGCTGCCCTTGAACGACAGCATCGTTTTGAGAGAAGATGTATAAAGAAACTATTTCAAGAATCTCATACTAGTGTCACTATAGAAACTGAAAGAGACCTTACACTGGCAATAGGTCGTGAAGAAGAAGTGAACAATGAAACCACTTCAGCAGCATGTTCACATAGTGCACCTGAATTTGATACAAAAACTACTCAAGTTGACCATGAACACACATATGGGTCTATTAATAGGAATAAGAATAATGATACCTTTATTAAGTTTTACACAGGATTTGAATCATATAAAAAATTTCAGTTAGTGTACTCAACTCTGAGCCCAATGGTTCACAAAATTAGGTATTATGGCAGCTCTGTGATAAATCTGAGTGCAGAAGATCAGTTTTTTTTAACATTGATGAAATTAAGACAAAACAAATGTAATTTTGAACTTAGTATGTTTTTTAATGTCAGTCAAAGTACTGTATCAAATATTTTTATCACATGGGTAAACTTTATTTATCAATTGTGGATAAAATTAGATATTTGGCCCAGAAAAGAATTAGTCCAATATTATATGCCCAGAAGTTTCAAAAATTATGATTCAACTCTCAGAGTAATATTAGATGGAACCGAAATAATAAATAGAGATAGAAGAATAAAAGATAGAGAACTGGCAAATAAAAGGGTTCATATAGAAAGAATTATAGGGTTAACAAAAACATACAAAATTTTAAAAAATGAACTAGACCATAGCTATGTTCCAATAGCAAGTAAAATCTTTTTTATATGTTTTATGTGCTGTAATTTTAGGGAAAGTATTATGAATAATATTAAATAAAATTCTACATTTGGACTGATTTTTTTATGAATTGTAAATAGTCTTTATGTAAGTGTTTATTTATAATAGCAGGTTCTAAGCTATGTACCTTAAAGGTTATCAAATTAATTAACATTTCATTGCTAACAAAATCGTACAACATTTTAAAAAATTAACTAGACCATACCTATGTTCCAATAGCAAGTAAAATCTTTTTTATATGTTTTATGTGCTGTAATTTTAGTGAAAGTATTATGAATAATATTAAATAAAATTCTACATTTGGACTGATTTTTTTATGAATTGTAAATAGTCTTTATGTAAGTGTTTATTTATAATAGCAGGCTCTAAGCTATGTACCTTAAAGGTTATCAAATTAATTAACATTTCATTGCTAACAAAATCGTACAACATTTTAAAAAATTAACTAGACCATAGCTATGTTCCAATAGCAAGTAAAATCTTTTTTATATGTTTTATGTGCTGTAATTTTAGTGAAAGTATTATGAATAATATTAAATAAAATTCTACATTTTGACTCATTTTTTTATTATTTGTAAATAGTCTTTGTACAAGTATTTATTTATAATAGCAGGTTCTAAGCTATGTACCTTAAAGGTTATCAAATTAATTAACATTTCATTGCTAACAAAATCGTACAACATTTTAAAAAATTAACTAGACCATAGCTATGTTCCAATAGCAAGTAAAATCTTTTTTATATGTTTTATGTGCTGTAATTTTAGAGAAAGTATTATGAATAATATTAAATAAAATTCTACATTTTGACTCATTTTTTTATTATTTGTAAATAGTCTTTGTACAAGTATTTATTTATAATAGCAGGTTCTAAGCTATGTACATAAAAGTTAATCAAATTAATTAACATTTCATTAATAAATTGATCATCTCTGTTAATAAACACTACCTGCAAGTCCTCAAAAGTATAAACAATAAAATTACAATATTGCCGACCTGAACAATATAATTGTCCTTGTATCTGAGCATAATAAGGATGTTTCTTTTTCAAAAGAAACTGCCCATTACATCTCTCTAAATAAGGCACACTGACATTAGTTATTTTACAATTTCTTGCAGTATATGGACACTTGACTTCAATGATAGTGTCTTCTCCCAATAAGCCATCTGGTGAAGCAGCAAGAAAGGGATATTCAGAGGAAATAAACAATCCACATGCTTGTACTGACAGTCCGTAGGTGGCCTCATATTTCGCAATAGCAATTGTTTCATGAATCTTACCATGAACCATTGCTCGAGTATGCACAGTCTTTGGTGCAAAAATTTTTTGCAATAAACTTTTAGTGCAAGTTTTACTGTGGCACACTACATAAAACATGCTAGCAGTAATCCTGCATGATCTCATTTCATGCCACTCGGCAGAGGCATTTTGAGCTCTGGTATTCTTCTCCAACGCTTGAATTTTTTCGTTTGTGACATTTTTCAACAGGAGCTTTTCAAGCAAATTATCTTGTGGAGTCTTTGCTAAATATGGGTAGTGATCCCATTCAATCCCATGTGGATTTGCAGGTTCATATGTCTGCAGTAGAGGCATTGAGCTTTCACCATACCCAATGACCAAATTCCGCACATAATGTGGATAATTTTCCATTACGTCACTCTCATTTAGGGGCTTAAAATTACAGGATTTTAACCTCTTGCTTGGTAAATTATGAGCTGCTATGGGAGAGTTATAAAAAACTTTACTTGGTCTATTAAATGTCATTAGTTTTTCAGTACATGATTGATGCAGTTTAATTGATTTCTTGTGCACCATTTCATGTATACCAAACAACAATACAGAGACATGTTTGCAACTTGCTTGAGTACCACTTCCTGCAGCACAATCACAATGGCATTCTTCTATTACTCCATCTTTGCTTAACTTTACGTCAACCACATATGCAACTTTCTTCATACTGGCTTTACACTGTCCTCGCACGTATGTGTAATTGCCTTCGTTGGAAAAACGGGCAGTCACAAGATGACGAGATTCGTAAAGGAGCAACCCTTTAGGCTGGGTACTATATCTGTAAAAAATAATCATAATTAATATAACAAAATTTCTCGTCAAATAAGTACTTATTTTTCTATTTATAAATTAATTTATGTGGGCAAAACTGTCTCCTGTACATTTAGTCTATACTAATATTATAAATGGGAAAACTTTTCTGTTATTTTATTTGACTGTTAACACTCAACCGCAGTACAAATCTTCCTGAAATATAGCACATATATAGATCCTCGAGATGTACTAAGCCCAAAGGATACTTTTTATCTCATAAAAGCACGTTGTTAAGCACCAGTTTAAAAAAATAGTCTTTGGTATCTCTACAACACATCACAGCTAAACAAACCTTAGCTTGAACAAAACTTAATCTTTCCAGAGAATTCTTCCCAAAGAAAATTCCCAGAGGATTATTAAAAAACCGAAACAAACACGGACGAAGTCGCGGACCGGTGCCCACTACTGGTACTAGTTATTGCTAGGAAGTAAATAAGGGTACTTACTTTACAAAATATTCCTGTATTGCCTGTCTAGTGATCATTGGCAGAAGAGTATCTGCATTTATGTCTCTGAATGTATCAGAAGGTGGACATACGTATGCAGGGTCCTCTTGGATGTCGCAGTCAGCACAAAAATTTTGGTTTTGATCATACGTTCGTAATCTGTAACAAAAATTGGAAAGTTAGTTCATTATAGCAAAAAAAAATGCTTACAAACCTTCATAACCTCAAATATTTCAAGCGTTTACCTTTCAATCAAATCAGCTTTTTTACCGGCAGTTGTTGCATTTCTTTTACGAAGCTCGGCTTTTAGTTGAGGCACAGTCATAAATGAGTACATTTTAAAAACAATACACACTTTAAATCTCGTTTATCTCGTTATTAGCCAAACACTTTAATGCCGCGAAAAGTAAACAAGGTACAGTTGCTTAAAGCGACATCTGTAAACAGCTTTGAGTGAGCCTCCTCATTTAAAATATTGTATAAATCAAAAGATATAGGAATTTGAAAGTATTAAATGTTTTTTTTTAACGACTTAATTTATTTTTATTTAAATAATTTAAGGTGAGCAGATTTAAAGGACAACGTAGTTGATTTGAGCTATAGAAAATCTATAAATTATTATTTTTTTTATTACAAATATCATTATTTTGCAGGCTGGGGTGGAGGTGGGGGGACTGTGAACGTTATGTGTTGTGTAGTTGTGTTTGTGTACACGGTTTGGTACACTGTGTCACTGTACCGTTCCTTTTAAATTTTAATATTTATTATTTTATTCTACTCTATGCTGTACCGTGTGTACTATAAGTATTACTATACTCTGTACGTGTGTACATCGCTTAAATAAGTAGGTACAGGCCATAGAGTAGAATAAATATTACAGGCTTTTGTTTAGGTACTTGTTATTTACTCACTGTCAATTTGCTGTCAATCTACTTTGATTACAATATTACTGCGCGGAACGTAATTTAAACTTATAATATAAAAGCGAAAATGAAGATAGGAAATAAATACGTTTAAAGCCAAGTGAAGTTTGAAGTTTTGGTCATAAAAAATGAGTCTCGTAGAGGGGAAAAGAATAACTTTTAAACGAGTAAGACCTAATCCTCTATTTCAGGATTGGCTAGAGGAATTATATGAAGAAGCAAAACAAAAAAAGAGTAAATTTGAAAGCGTCTTAAAGGAAGCTTTAAGTTCCATTTCAAAGTACCCATTACCTTTACAATCTGGGGCCGAGTGCGCTATTTTGAAAGGATTTGATAAACGTTTGTGCCTGCTACTCGATAAACGCTTGGAAGCCTCTAAATGTTTTGTAAATTATGTAAATCCATCTTCTATCCATTCAGTTGAAGACTCGTCACCGTCTAAACAATATTGTACAACAACCGCAACCGACCAAGGTAAAGAAAATGATATAGAGAACCCATCAATTGAAGTTAACTCAAACGACGTTATTCAAAAAACCAAAAAAGATAAACCCTACAAACCAACTTTCCGATCAGGAGGCTATGCGATCTTAATGGCTCTATTGGATCAGAGAACGCATAGTAATCAAGAGATGCTAAATAAAGATGTATTAATTGACAGAGCACAAAAATATTGTGAAGAGTCCTTTGTAAGACCAAAACCTGGTACGCATTACACTGCATGGTCCAATATGAGGCGTTTAATTATAAAAGGGTATGTTAAAAAGACTGGAAATGGCAGTAAGAAAGCACAATATTCCTTAACTGAAATAGGAATCGCTATTGCTAGTGAACTTGTTATAGATACGAAAAATAAGCCAAGTATTAATGATATAATTTTTAATGATCGACCAAATGATGCTCAAACCTCACAGTATATAGAACCTGAGGTTATATTGCTTGAAGAATGTAATTCCTCAAGCACTTATCCAAAAAATGTTCCCCAAATACAATGTGTTAGAGATTTGCATCCAGAAGATAACTTAAACTGTGATTTAATAGTAATGGATGCAGGTTCCTTTGATATAATACTACTAATTGATAAGAATGAGACCAGCGGGTGGGTTATTTCAACATTTTTTCTTATTCTAATATGCTTATAGCTTCTTTAATTTTTTTATAATGGGTGTGAACTCTGTATATCTGTCTATGTGCTGGGACATTAAGTGGTATGTTGGGGTCTTTTATGGGGTCTTTGCTTCAAATAAAGTATGTCTTGAGGCAGTTTCCATTTTTGTCTGCAAAATTTAAGCTTCTTATTTAAGACCTTATCTACTCAAATTAATATTTTGATGTATAATTTTTTTTAGTATTTTAGGGTATCTAAAAGGAATGATCCAACGGTGGCACAATTTAATAAGTTTTCTGATTTGAAACATGAATATCGGAGTTTGAAAGTTGGTGATTTTACATGGGTGGCTCGTCATAGAACCACAGGCCAAGAATTAGTTTTACCATATGTTGTAGAGAGAAAGAGAATGGATGATTTAGGTGCCAGTATAAAGGATGGGAGGTTTCATGAACAGAAATTCAGATTAAGAAAGTGTGGAATAAAAAATGTTATTTATATGGTAGAGAACTATGGAAGTAATAAACATGTAGGACTCCCTGTCCAGACCTTGATGCAGGCATTAGCAAACACGAGAATGCAAGATGGTTTCAAAGTCCATGTGACTGATTCTCTGACTCATTCAGTAAGATTTTTAGCGATGATGACTTTAAGATTGGGTTATGAATTTAAGGTGATTATTAATTATAATTCTACTTTTTTTTAATAAAAATACAGTTCACCGCATGTTAAGCTGAGAACATAGCCTATTGATGCCTGCAATATACAAGTGTGTTGTTGAACTTCGCTCCTGAATCTTCCCATGAACTCTGGCTAACTTACCACTTATCCCACACAAGATCACAACATTACTTGAGAGCAATAATATTATTTAGCTGTGATCTTCTTTAATGGTTGAGGTACTTCCACAGTCAGGCTGTTCCAAATGTCGAGCAACATATTTCTTGCTGTGCCCTACCCAAATAAATGTTTTAGTTGTCTTAAACTTAGATTTTCTTAAGGATTTTGATTTGGATTTTGTTTTTTTCAGGACAAAACACTAAAAGGACGTAATAAAGAAACAAGTGACAATATACTTATGACATTTGAGTTTTTTAATAAATCCACATTAAAGAACAAACCGCTCTCAGTGATAGATACATTTATAAAAATTCTACTTCAGCTTAAGGGTGTTTCAGTGGAAAAGGCGCTAGCTATAACAAAAGTATATAAAACTCCAAAATCCCTCATAGATGCTTATAAATTTTGCACACGGAAGGAGGGAGAAATGCTTTTGGCTAATCTGAAATGTGGAGAAATGAATCGTAATGTTGGGCCAAGTGTTAGTAAAACTGTTTACCAATTATTTACATTTAAAAATTTCAACTGACATGGGTTTTAGATGAAAAATTGTTGTAATTGTTTACTAGTTGTTTATATGGAAATGTTTTATTTTAATCAAGGCTATATGATATTTTTCTAAAATGTTCATAATAATATATTTTACTAATATTTAAACATTTTGTTTTTTTATTTATGTTTTAAAATGCAATAAACAGTAAAATAAAAATAATATTTGCTTATTCTTTTGGATCAGTTATCTCTGATTACAAAATTTTGATTGGGGTTTTGTGACTTTTGTTTTAGAATTGATTGACACTTATGGTGGTGGTTATTGTCAAAATTAATAAGCGTATTGACGTTATGAAAATAGTGAGTCAACATTTTTAGTTGCAATCGGCTTAGCCAGACCGTTGACTAATTAAATTATAGTAAATAAGAATCATGTCTAAAGGGTTTACTTCAATTAGTCAATTTGAACACGACCTCGTAAATTTTGTCTGATTTTATTAACAAACAAGTTTTGTACTTTAAAGTAAATAAATGGGAAAACAAATAATTTCATTTTGGTAGGTACGGTAATTTTAAAATTATGACAAAGGTCCCACAGTGCCGTACCGTGGTTGTCGGCCGCCCGGGGCGGAAGAAAATTTTTCCGCCCTCTTATTTAGATATTTCAATTTAATGTATAGGTAGGTACTATATATTACACACATTATAATAGAGAACTTTACGGAACAAACAGTCATTATTATTTTCACATTTTATTATTGTCATTGTACACGTGATATCTATACATCTATACAAAAAAAAATTGGAGTATCTGTTTGTAATATTCAAAAAACCACTTTTTACTAAATGCACCTGGATGTATACACGGTAGGTACATATACCAAAATAACATTTTTTATAATTTTTCTGTCTGTCTGTGTCTGTTTGTTCCGGCTAATCTCTAAAACGGCTGAACCGATTTTGACGTACCTTCACTGGCAGATAGCTGATGTAATAAGGAGTAACTTAGGCTACTTTTATTTTAGACATTTATTTAATTTTATAATTGCGAACTGAACAAAAACTTTTTTTTTAATTCCACGCGAATGAAATCGTGGGCACACACACTTCAGCCTATCGCAGTCCACTGTTGGACATAGGCCTCCCCAAGTTCGCGCCAGACATCCCGGTCTTCCGCAATCCTCATCCAGCCTACACCGGCAATCTTACGTAGATCGTCGGTCCAACGGGCTGGAGGACGTCCCACACTGCGTTTGCCAAGACGCGGTCTCCACTCTAGGACCCGTCTACTCCAACGGCCATCGGTCCTGCGACACAGATGACCAGCCCACTGCCACTTCAACTTGCTAATTCTGTGAGCTACGTCGGTTACTTTCGTTCTCTCGCGGATAGTCTCATTTCTAATCCTATCTTTGAGAGAGACCCCAAGCATAGCCCGTTCCATTGCACGTTGAGCTACTTTAAACTTGTCGACCAGTCTCTTCGTCAGTGTCCACGCCTCGGCTCCATATGTTGACACAGGTAGGACGCATTGCTCGAAAACTTTTTTGTCTTCAGGCATTGCGGAATCTTCGAAGTGAAGTCGACGAAGCCTGCCAAACGCCGCCCAGCCCAACCGAATCCTCCTATCGGCCTCCTTCTCGAAGTTGTTGTGGCCTGGTTGGATATTATGGGCTAGGTAAACATAATCCTCTACAACTTCGAGAAGGGTACCATCGACCGATACCGGTCTCGGTATGACTCGGCTGTTAAACATAACTTTCGTTTTGTCTTGTATTTTTATTTTGAAGTAACATACATTTAAAAAAATACAATCGAATTGAGAACCTCCTTCTTTGGAAATTTCTTGTTGTCTGATACTCAAAATAATGGTCCGAATTAATGGCTTCAAATAAAGGATAGCTGTCCCTTACATCTTGTCACTACATAGTATAAAACAAAGTCGCTTTTTCTGTCCCTGCACATGTATGTACGCTTTAATCTTTAAAACTACGCAACAGATTTTGATGCGGTTCTTTTTAATAGATAGATTGATTCAAGAGGAAGGTTTATATGTATAATAACATCCATTAAATAGTGGAGAAATACTGTTATTTTTGAGTTTTCTAATGTTATGTCGTAAATAATTATTTTTTTTTCGCTTAAATTGCAAACGCAGGCTGAACCCTACGAGATTTGTCAAAATAATGTACTAAGTATTGTACACATTGAAAAGGTCTACAGAAAACTCCGCGATGGTATATACCTATCTCTTATGGATATCCCACAATAACATTTTTTTGTCATTTACTTTTTACGACAAATAATGGCTAATTTTCGAAGCGATTTTAACCAATACAGCATTAATCCTTATCCAATTAAATACCTTAAATGTATTTTTTATTTAATATAGATCTATATGGCCCTTTACAGCATATGATTTAGATGAATATTTTCGAAGATATTAAAGATTTAAAAATCGCGGTACGTAGCGTTTGCGGCGGTTCCGGCCGGCTTTTACTCTAAGTTAACGCGTGCGGGCCACGGGCAGTAATGAATAAATCAAAACTACTGGATCGATTTTAATCATTTTTTCAGTGAATGATATAGGCTATAATTATATTTTATAACCGTGCGAAACGGAGCGGGTCGCTAGTATGTAATAAAAGTCACTCTCGCTGATTATCAAGTAAAGACGTTGGCAGTCGCTACAAAATATCATTCAAAGAAAAGGGTTTCCCCTTTGACTTCGCCACAAATAAGTAATTAATAATTCCGTGCTCCTTTCAATCGGTTCGAATTTGTAGTTGCGATAAAAATAATATGCCATCGTTCAAATACTCACAAAATATTTTTATTATTTAAGTACCTATTGTTAAATTTTGCCACCCCCTAAAAAGTGCCGCCCGGGGCGGGCCGCCCTTGCCACTACGGTACGCCACTGAGGTCCCAACTTTTTTTTTTAAATTATTCATGCGATAGTACCTACTACCTATTTATTTTATGATAAGTAAAGTATGTACTACGTTGCGGCGATAGCTCTCTTTTACTTTATCTTTGGTACTTAGCATTTTTAATTATTATTATAATAACTCTTAGGCTGCGGCTTATTATCATATTTAAAAAAAAAAACCTTTAAAATGATATAAAAAACGTGAATGTGCCTATGTCATGAACGTAAAAACAACAAATTATTACCTGTTTACACCTGGCTGTGTGGTTATAGCAATGAAGAAAATAGCCATTCCCTCTCTTTCCATAGGTGTCGTAAAAGGCGGCTAAAGGATAACACAGTTCCACTACCACCTTGAAATTCAAAAAGCCGACCGATGGCGGGATAACCATCCAACTGCTGGCTTTGAAATACATAGGCCGAAGACGGCCAGCAGCGTTTTCGGTGCGACAAAGCCGGTACTGCGATCACTAACCCGCCTGACCAGCGTGGTGATTATGGACAACACACATGAGCTCACGCATTTTTGGCGCGAACTTGTGGAGGCAGTGGACTGCTTTTTTTTTTTTTTTTTGGGATTTTATGACCTGGTATCTATAAGCAGTGGACTGCGATAGCATAGAGTAGAATAAATATTATAAGGAATGGATGGAAGGATGTGCGATAGGCTGAAGTGATAAGTGATCACACCTGGCTGTGTATTATCTATGCCTGGTTGCTAGGTAGTTGCGGACGTGTGGGCATCAGCACCTATGGCTCTTCAAATTTACTATATGCACTACTGTGATGTGAATTTCATTTAATCAAGAAGTTAATGATATTTTTTTTTGGAAAATTATTTAAAATCCTTTTAATTAAAAGTATTTGAGGGGGGGCACTTTTTGACTGGCACATTGTTTTCAATGTATTTGTCTATTCATAAAGGTTTGTAGAAATAAGAGTTTGATTATCTACGTGATCAACGTAGTGATTTTGCAGAGGAATCTAAACTATAATTTCGTTTAAATTGACTCAATTCGTATAATTACTCAATCGAGTAGGTCTTCAGTTTCATTATAATAATAAATTATCACAAGTATACATACTTTATTTGGATTTTTCGGTTGGCAGTGACCCTGCTACGATTCCCACTCGGAGTACGATTGTGATATATGTTCACTTATCAGAAAAAAAAACTGTTATAAATATTCTATTAATAGTTTGTTTGCTTTGTTAGGTTTGTCTGATAAGACTACAAAGTTACGGTTAAAACTAGTTGTTTTGTGAAATCAAATAAAATGTTATAACTTGAATTATCAGGTATTACAATATTTGTTTTCATACATACAAAACTAATATATAATCTGTAATGTTCAAGTCTTTATATACCTACGTAAATGATAATGAATCGCCGAAATGTATGTAAGCACGCGCATGACTTCTGTAATACTAATATGTAAGTTGGATAATTTTTTTTTTGAGTTTGATGTTAGGACAAGGTTTATATAAAAAGAAAATTTAGAAAAAATTGATACATTCACGAAAAAACAGGAGATAGGTAGGTACGAAGTTCCTGGCGAGCTTAAAATAAGTTATAATTGAATAAAAAGACAAATTATAATTTTGCTATATATACTTTATTAACATAACTATTGACTGTGACATGAGTGACATAACTATGAATTTTCTGTAAATATAGTCGAGATTTAAGAGCACTTTAGGATGGAATCAACTTTTCCAAGTTTACAAAAACCATGAAAAATAAAATGCAAAATTGGTTCGGCACAACCATGCTTTCAGATTCAGTATAATGAGATTCGGTGTAGAAAAATCAAAAGGCAAATATATTTTTTAAGATCGACGGGGACAATTGTTTGTGCCAAACCAAAGTATTATTTCAAATCCTTATTATATCATCACAATTGTTTTTCTTATTAATATTAATTTTACTTACAACTAAAGTTTGTTGAGAAAATGAATATTATTTCGAAGTGGTTTACAAAATTTGAATTGTTTACAAAACCTACTAAAACAGACAAATGGCACAGATATAAACAATCTTCAATGCTATACTAAATTGCACTTGAAATAGCTTTAAACATTTATATACTTTTAAAAACACGTGATAAACATTTCAAATATATAATTAGTATTTTTTAGTATCTAATTTTAGACAGTTCCAAGCTTCGTGACGTCCAAATAGTGTTAAAAACAAAACATTAAGGTACATAAATATACACATATACCACTTACAGTTAAAACAAAGAACGAGATAAATGCGAAAAAGTAAAAAAAAAAAGAACCTATAAGTATAACTTAAAATATCGGTCATAAGACAACGTATTTATGTAATAAATTCGATAAAATAAAATTATAAGAACTGCCACCCTCAAATTTAGGCATGCTTAGGGATATAGCTGCTCAAATTTACATACAAAACCCTGTTGGTTTAGATAATATAACATGCTAAGTGCACATAAAACAAAAAGAATCTCTTCAAGGCTTACATAAAATTTAACATTTATAATTAAGAACAGCATAGTGCACTCATAGATAAAATATCAATAAATAATACAATTAGAGTGTGTGATAATTTCTCTCAGTTTGGTTCTTATAGTATTTGAATCCCATGAATCCAACAGCTAGAAGTCCTAGTGTTAGTATAATTCCACCGATGAAACTAGCTCCATCAAATCTGAAACAATAAAAAAATGAACACTTAGACCATACGATTGAAGTAAAAGTTCTTTAGCTCTTACAGTAATATACGAAACGTAACTGTCTTTCTATCTTTACTAACTTATATCTCCCTCTCAACTTTCGTAACGCATTCACCAGCTTACTCCCCAAGTCATGCGTGTGTAAAAGTTTTACTCAAAAAAAGACAATGAAATGGAAACATTTATTACGTCATGCAAAACGTCATGTTAGCAAAATAAACTAAAAATATTAAAATTGTTACACTCTAACATTAGTTACGTTACAAACTTTGTAATTTGTGTGTGTAATAACCTCAAATTAATGTCAATGTTTAATAAAATACTCTTAATCTCTTGTCGCTGTAAACATCACACAAAAAAAATAACAACTAAATATTAATTTGAAATCGATTTTTAATAACAAATCTTTACTAATGTTATAAAGCTGAAGAGTTTGTTTGTTTGAACGCACTAATCTCTGGAACTACTGGTCCGGTTTGAAAAATTATTTCAGTATTAGATAGCTCATTTATCAAGGAAGGCTAATAGGCTTTATATCACCCCGCTAAGATCAATATAGATGTCAAATATGTAAATTATGTATCTTACCCTCTTGCTTGAAGAACATGCTTGTCTTCATCGGATTTGGGTGTTTCTGGTGTTTTAGGAACTTCCGTTGGCTTGGTGGGTCCTGTCTTTTGTGTCGTTACAACTATTTTTGGTGTTTCAGTTGTGTTTGTTTTTGCTGATTCGGTTGTGTTTGTTTTTGCCGTAGGAGCTTTAGTGTCTGTTGTATTAGTTGTCGCTTTTTCTTCCTTTTCCTTTGGTGGCATTTGTTTATCAGTTGTCTTGTTATCTTCGGGCTTGGCATTTGTCGTGTTATTAGTTGGTAAAGCTGGTACCTTTGTGTGTATCTCAGAGGCGTTTTGCTGTGGCTTTAGTTCTGTATGAGCTGTAGTATTTGCATGTGGTTCGGTTATATTGGATTGTGGGGTCTGTTCTGTTTTTAAGGATTTAGTATCGATAGGTGTACCACTTGCAGTGGTAGTTTGCGGTGCCACTGAAAATAAGACGAGAAAAATAATTAGTTTACACAAACCATATTCATCTACAGACAAGCATAAAAGATACCTTAAGAGTAAGTGTGGTGTAAGTTATAACTAAGTATATAAACTATAGTTTTATGGCTTAATCAAAATCGGTGCATTATTTTGAAGAGTTCCTTCCACAAAGATAAATTCTATAAATCATAATTTTTAACACATTAGTTGTTTGCGGCACATAAGAGTTTAATATTCTATAGCATTTATATAAATTTTACGAACTGAATAAAAAAATATATTTAGATAAAAACAAAATTAGAATTCCTATACAATAAATGCTCTTTCAATTATTAAAGCCATTATTAACATTCTATCGTCTGTGTATGAAACATAGTAGCTATAAGTATGATTTTCTTTGACCATAGTTAAATCACAGACATGTCAAAAGGTTTCTTAGGAAACATTAGTGTTTACGCGAATTTCACTCATTATGTATATAATGAAACAACTTTTTCGGATTTTATTGCGGTTTATTAAGTTTTTTAGATACCTGACGTTTCGGGCACTGTACAGCAACCATGGTCACGGGAGGAATAATATAAAAATAATTGTGATAAGGTGTGTAAGTTCTGTTTTTTGTAATAACTTTTCCTAACATCAACAAGATTTCTTCATTTTGACTGGCAGATAAGGCTGGAAGGCTTTTAGCCCGCCGTTTGCGCAACGCATTCAGTAAACTTGTGAAATAAAGTTAAACAAAAAAAAATACAACATGTTATAAATATGAGGATATATACATCATGAAAAGTGTATGAAATAGCATCATGTAACAAATTAAATGAAAGGTCCCAGTCGAGCTAAGACATACATTTTCTCTGGATTTCCCGAAAGTGATAAAATAAGAAAAAGCGTTAGGGTAAAAAAAACCCAGACGCGTTTCGTCGAAATAATAATTTTATATTTTTTACTTGTAGTCAATCTTCAAGTATTTTTGACACAAAAACTATTTTTAATTTTTATTTTTTTTTTACTCTTAGGGGCTATTTCACCAGTTGTGGATACTTGACGAATGACAGTATCCGATAGTAAAGTTTTTAGTTCATTATTCTTTTTTTTTTATTCTACTGAACTCGATGGTAAATACAAAAATCGAAATATAGTAATATTTATGAGATATTTATATTCGCATATAATTATATTAATCTTAAAGTTGCAGTTTATTAATTCACAAGAAACAGGTGCTACTACTGGCCTATCCCACTTCCCCTGTTGTCAGTCTATTTGTATCGTCATCACTCAAATAGTGTTATTGACAACTGGTGAAACAAGTCCTTAATACAAGGATTGTCATTTTTTATGATATAAAACAAGTTTTCTAACTAGACCATTTTTTTTTCTTAATATAGGTACATTCGTGTAAATAATATTTTTACTGTACATAAACATAATAATCTCACGATTAGTCAAAAAATTTGCTAAGCTGAGATGATTGTTTCAAATATCGGTCAAGTATAAATCTACAAACAAAGCGTTCTTTACCGTAGTAACGTTAACAATACATATTTAACAAGATCGATTTATAAACGTAACAAAAATACCTTCTCTTTCACCGCGATTTTTTATTTAACAAATGACTACATTATTCAAGATAATATGAGAAATAAAAACAATAAATTAAAGTCGACTTATTTGTTCCAATATTATATATTTGTATACTATAAAATCGCATTAACATAGAAGTACGCTATAACAACAATAATAAAAAATGTCTTTAAGGAAAATACTTCCATTATAATGATGATTATTATCACAAAATAGCTGTTGTTTTTTGGAGAAAACTTTCAAGCACTCAAACTTGCGGATTTCCCCAACTAAATCTATCTAAACTTGTTTGGATAAATTTCTAAATTTAAAAAAAAGTTGGACAAATATTAAACAGTATTATTTTTTTTTTATAAAAGTGTATACAGTTTATATTTTTGTAAGAGCTCTAACAATTAAATATCTTCCTTAATGTTATTATATTGAAAAAACTACGTTAGCTCATTCGATACAATTAAAATATATATCTTAATTTAATATTAATATGATTTAAAATAAGTCCGTATAAAAACGGCAGTAAACTACCGATTATGCTAATATAAAGACTATCATATAAATTCGGCGTCACAGGTCGACCTTGGTATCAATTAACCAATAAAGCATTCAACGTGGAAGATGAAGAGTATAATATTGAATAAGTTTTAAATAGATAAATATTACTTTGATTGCATTTCATACAATTAAATAGCTACAAAGCGAGTAATTTGGATTATTTAAACTTGATAAATATCACAAAATACTCTTGTTAATAGACATTGCACATGTTGTATGCGAAATATAACTAACAAAGAAACGGCACTAAAATGATTTACAAAAAAATACAATGTTGTAGTGTTTTAAACTGGTCCCTAAACAATTGAATATCTATCTACGCTGTATCATTCAGTCTTCCATTTTTAACCGATTTCAATAAAGGATGAGGTTCTCAATTCGACTTTTTTTGTGTGTTACCTCATAACTTCTTACTGTGTGAACAGTTTTCGTCGATTTATATTTTATTCGAAAAGTGGTGCTTGTCATGTCATGATCTGGCGAGTACTTTTAAAGTTAATCTCTAATAATGCGTATTTACAACTATTTTTTCCTCGGCCTACGTTGTATTACTGGTAGATATAATTGAAGTCAGCTTTTTTTCCTTTTGCGAGCAAACACAATTATTATCGTAAGCAATAAAATGTAATATAAGAACGTCTATTTTAATAATTTATTGAATACATAACTATTTTTTTTTTCAGTTATATGTATTCGATTAAGTTTCCATAACCTACAAACCGGTACAGCGTAACACACTAACTTACACTCTCTTAATTTAAAATGCGGCGACTACATTACGAAATACCTAAGACGCCGTTAATTCTCTTGAAGATAGTTAAGTATAGCGTGTTAAATAAATTAAAACTAATGGCAAAGCTATTTGAAATTTTTAGGAATTCATATCTTCTACAGTTTATTACCCAAATGCCAAACAAACATGTTGGGCAATCATCAGTACTAAATATGGGTAAGGTTTTCAAGGTTAATCAAAATTTAAGTTACTTTTGAAATCATAATTATTAAACTGTGTTAAAAATTGTTTAAACAACTTTTACCGTATTTCCGTTATTGAGAATTATAATGTTTAAAATTTTATGTTAAATCTATATATAAAAAATGAATGTTTGTCTGTATGTCCTTTATAGAATCGTAAACTATGCATTTGATCATGTGCATGATCTTCAGCAGTGCTGTGCATGAGCCCACAAAGGTTTCAGAGTTGGTACGACCAAATCACAAAAAAAAAAGTAGTAACGCTGTATTCGTTGCGTTGGTTTGTTCTTGTACTACTTGTTGGTGTTGACTTATGAATAAATAAATAAACGCAGGCAGGGTACAGCTAGTCTATACAAATAAATAAAATTGGAGTGTCTGTTTGTGATATTAAAATAACTGCTTTTTACTAAATGCATATGGATGTCTACACGGTCTATATACCAAAATAACATTTTTTACAAGTTTTGTCTGTCTGTCAGTCTGTACCGGTTAATCTCTGAAACGGCTGGACCGATTTTGACGAGACTTTCACTGGCTCAATTCAATTTATAACTCTGCGAACTAAACAATTACTTTATTGTTGAATTCCACGCGGACCAAGCCGCGGGCACAACTAGTGTCACAATGTTTGTCGGACTGATATCGAAACTGGACTGATTTTAATGAAATTTTACACAGATAAGTAACTTTGTCCAACTTAAAATATCGGCTATATTTTATTTCGATTAATGACCGCGATATTTTTTTCCAAAAAATAAAATAAAAAAACATGGCAGTAAGAAGTTCACCAGGTCAAATAGTACAATATATGTTTATTTATTATACTTTTCTTTATTTTGCATCATTACATCTAAACTAGGCATAGCCCGTATCTTAGATGTAAGTCTCCTTCGCTACACATTTAAAGCAAAAATTTACATTGCATGCTTATTACAAGTACACTATTTGTAATAACATGGGTAGAGTAGAGTAACAATTACACTGTATTCAACCTAAAATGTGTAGTTTGACAACGACAACTATGAACTTATTCACGTTTCTATGTATTTTTTATTTCAATTTATTTTTAGATATAGTTACTATGTATTTCTTACAGATTTTACATTTATATTTATATATTATGCATACTATTGTTTGTATGTTTAGGTGTGTGTGTATGTGTTTACTTTGTTAGCGTGAACATCTTTTCAATATTGTAATAATTCTGAACTTTTAACCAGTTAATTAGTATTTCTTTACATTTTTTGGAATTTAAATGGTAAATGTTAATAATAGTATTAATCTTATTATAGAGTGAAGGACCCAGATAGGATTGAAATTTTTGCGCAAATCTTGTTTTAAGGGGCGGAAGATAGCAAGTTTTATCTCTACGACGAGCTGATGCTATTTCTTCTGAAAAAACTAATTTTGAGTGCTGAGCTATAATGGTTTCTTTAATAAATAATTGCCTAACGGTGAGGACGCCACAGTTAGTGTAAAGATCTTTAGTAGGGTATCTAAAAGGTTTAAACGTCATTACTTTATGTAGTGCTCTCTGTGCACGTTTAAGTTTAAGCATGTGCGTTTTACAGGTATTATAAATTGGGATTTCATGACCTTACTACGTATTGATGTATTAAGGCATAAATGAAAAGGAAGTTGAAAAAAGCTATCTAAGCAATGCAATCTGTTTAAAATTATTAAAAAGGTAACAAATAGCAGTTGTTAATAATTATACAATGTTGAAAAAACACCGTTCACTTTCAAGAAATAAAAAGACATTGATAAAATGCAGTATCCCGAAACTTCTCCTATGGATATTTTGTCACACCAAGTGAGACCCCCTACATGCTAGTGATTTTATAAAATGAAGCTAATAATTGACAGAAAAATATTTTATGTAAAAAAAAAATGTCAAAATCATTTGCAGAAAATATTGATTACCTCTTGCAGAATATAGTTGTTTTACAGAGAAATATAATACATATATAAGTGTAAGTGTAGAGTAAATCATTACTATTAAATATATAACTAATAACCCAGAACACAATACCATCAATTATTTGTATAGTTTCTAGTTTAATTATAGTAATTTTTGTTTTTATAATATTTACTCAGCCTTTGGCAAAAGTAATTTATTGTAATAAAACAAGTACCTATACAACAAAATAATTTTAACGACATTCCTTTTTAGGAATAGTTCTGTATAACAAATGTTGCAAAAAAAAAAACGTAAAAAACCAGATTTATATTTTGTTTTGTCTTATCTTTTCTTGTATAATTTAGAGAAACCCAATGCGAATTGCCATCAGCTGATAAAACTATATGTAACTACAAGTCTTTTGTAATTAGGATCATTATACCTATTTAGGAAAACTTGTCCAAATATATGTGCATAAAAATAACTAAACAGGAAATACACAACAATAATGTTACAGTCGGGATGAAAAGCCATTGTCATATGCGTGAAATATAAATAGTAAAAAAAAAAAGTTCTGTATAGGATCACCATTATGCATTAGAAGATTAACGTGAGGAAATTAGGAAATTAAATAATTATAGTAATATTAGTTTCGTATTATAAATTGATTGAATTATGTGTAATAAACTTACGTTGTTGATTGCGCACTATTATCGACATATTTTTCATATACTACTTTTATTAAAGGTTGCCTGGAAGAGATCGCTATAAGCGATAAGGCCGCCTTTGCATACATTATTTGTTTTGTATCTAATCGTTCTAAAAGTATCTTCTTTTTTGTGTGTGAAATAAAGTTTAATCTATACATATAATAAAATGGTAGGAAAGTCAAAACTGTACATTGAATATTTTTTTAAAAGAATACTTGGGGTATGATCTACAATCGATACTGAAGCCAAAAATATAGTTTTTAGAATTTTTGGCTTTTTGTCTGTATGTATGTCCGGGATTAACTCAAAAAGTACCGCATGGATTTACTTCAAATTTGGCACGAATATTATTAAGAAGTCGGGTCAACATATAGGCTACATATTATCATGCTATCACCTACTGGGAACGAGCAGTGAACCTTTATTTCCTCAAGGCATTCTGTAACAACGTGTAATCTAACGACGCATATTTGAATGTTGTTGTTATTATGTTAATAACCAAGCTAGCTCCACACTACAAAAATCACGCAATATAAGTAACTAAGCCGATAAACATGATTAACTAAATATAAAAAGACGAGATAATTTTAAAGCAGCGCCATCTATGAGATTTTTCTGTAGATATGAAATGTAAAGAAGAAACGGGTACCGTGGTGGACGCCGATTTAGACATTGATGATGACGCTGAAATGGACAACAATGACCCGGCTCTCCCGACGCTCCGGCGCATACAGGTATGTTTATATACATTTATGATTCTTGCATAAATTTATATAGTAATATTTTTCATTCTTTCAATAATGCAACGAACAGTCCTCTTTGCAGGGGATGTCTGGCTGCTGAAAAAACAGCCGCCCACGTAATCCTGGAATGAGGGAGTGGCCGTACACCGGGCTACCATCCTTAAGGAAATAAGGACCCTCCGAGAAGCCTGTGAACGCCCCAGGAGGCTTCTGAGCTTCTGGAAGGAGCTGGGCTGGCTGAATTAGTCAGCTCTTTTTACGCATAACGGACCACCTTTGTGTCTAAATGCGCAAAACCGAGGCCACAACAAAACAAACAAACAAAACAAACAGCAGTTAATAAAATATAGCTCGCCAAAAAAATAGTCAAGTAAATACGCATTATTTGATATAACTCTAAAAGTACTTGTCAGGTGTCAATTAAATTTAAATGGGACCAAATGACACACAACACCTTTCAATTAAAACAAAATTCATCGAAATCGGTTCACCCAGTCAAAAGTTTTGATGTAACATACATAAAGAAACACAATCAAATTGATAACTTTTCCTTTTTTGGAAGTCAGTTAAAAAGATCTAAATTAACACAAACTATTTAGCACCCAAAATAAACTATCACAAGCATAAGGCCTATTGATCAAAAAAATCTGTTAACAAATGAACATGCAAAAAACTATACTGTTCAAAATATTGTTTAAAAAAAAATTACTCTCTATTGACTATGACTACTTTTTGTTAATCGTTTATTCAGTGATAATAATTTTAATTGTATAACTCATTATCTAAAATATCTATTGATGGATAAGTACATTAATGTATCAGTCAACAAAAATCAGTCTTCATGGCTTCAGAACAACATGTGCATTTTTTGTGAATATCTCGAAAAAATTTCTTTTGCACGTAATAAAATGTATTTATAAACAAACTACTAACAAAAATTTCCTATCTAACAAATATGAAGTAAATTATGATAAAGTTTTAGTAGTTTAATTGCCTAAATGGGATTTCAGTCAGCAAGTCGAAGTGAAGTTACTGCTCTACTTAAGATTTTAAAACATTTACAATTCAACAATTTCAATAATTTATTGGTTAAGTAAGATTTAGTGTTTAACAAATCAAGTATACACATTAATAAAATTGTTAGTGATCAAAAGCTGTCCATTATAAGAACAATATCACCCAAAAACAAGTATTTTTAGGATTTTTGTACATGTATTTGTTTATTTATTCTGGCATCAACGAAAATCTGTTTCATATATTTGTTTGTTCACAAATGAAAAAAAAAAACCAATTTCAAGAGACTAAAAAATTGTCAAGTAAATACACATTATTAGATATAACTCAAAAAGTACTTGTCTATCTCAATTAAATTTAAATGAGTCCAAAAGACAAGAATCAGCTTTTGATTAAAACAAATCATCACGATCGGTACACCAAGTAAAGTTATGAGGTATAATACAATGTAGAACAACATAAAAAAATAGTCAAGTAAATACACATTATTAGATATAACTCAAAAAGTACTTCTCAAATCTCAATTAAATTTAAATAGGACAACATAACATGCAACATCTTTTGATTAAAAAAAAATCAAAATTGGTCCAGTAAAATACATGGAACAAAGATAGTCATATTGAGAACTTCATCTTTTTGGTAGTTGGTAAAAAATTGGATAGGGCTTACGCAGTTGTAATTAAGGAAGTTTTACTTAATATGTATTGTAGGTTTATATTTGTAGATCTAATAGGTACAGCAAGTAAGTCAAGTTATTACTTCATAAACAATGAGAAATTCTTAGTTCTATTTTTTTAGGCCGTCATTGTCTTAACTATAGGCTGTTTAACAATTAAAAGCGTTCAATCCAATGACTAGATATTTAGACAAGCTGAGTTGTCTAATAGTAGATATTTGTGTTATTTCTACATTCACAGTCGGATAGTATGAACTGTTAAATATTAAATTGGAAATACCAACTGAAATTTAATACTGTGAGCTAGTAAGATGCCATTTTCATATGAATAACTGTAATTCTTTGTGTGATGTATGAAAATATTGAAACTGTTCTTTCATTTTACACCCAATAATGTTAAAATACATTAAAATTGAATTTAAGGGTGTTAAAAAAATTAACGAATTTTTATGTTTGTGATAATAGTAATAATATTTTTTTATGAAAGCACTCTTTCAGCCATTTTGTTTGTTTTAACAGTTTTTTAGAATTCATTTTTCATGGATATATTGTTGTAAATTAAAAATACACATCAAATGAGAATAAGAGATTAAATCAAAGAATATTTAAGAAATTTTTTGATTTTTTTATAGAATACAATACAAAAACTATTAAGGCGTTATTTTATAATTCTTCAATTTTTAATGGTTGTAATTTATAACTCTCAAAAACCTTCACATGTACTTCATTGAAATTCTAATTTAATAATTTAAAAGACGAATTTAAAGATAAAGCAAAATATTTATAACGGATTCTTTAATTTTTCATCTAAGAAAATGGCGCTAATTTGATGTGTCGATATTTTGTTAATTTTACAATATATAATATACATTATATTAGATCAGAGTTGTTTTTAATAGCCATAAAAAATCCACCGAGTGGAGGAATATTTCTTGTAATTATTTTGCAAACTGGTTTCGATACACGTATTCTTGATCATGAGAAAATCTTAGTAGAAAGAATTTAGGTATTACACTATGGTAAAACGCAATATGATGGACGCTAGATTGATCTAGTATTCTTACCTTGATCTGCAGCTGGTTTGCTGAGACACACGGAGAGTGATAGCAAGCATAAAAATATTACTTTCTTCATTTTTGTTATGGAAAAGTGTAGATTCGTTTCGTTAAATGTTCTTCAATAGTATAATTCTATACGACGATTGCTACTGACGCCCGACAAAGTGCGTTGGAGAATATTGTAAAATGTAAAAGATTGGGATCTAGTGATGTGATTGATACCGATTTATATAAAACAGATAATAAAACGATTTAATTTTAATCTGTTAAAGAATCGACAACTCAATAACGATTAAATTTTTTTTTTTGTCATAGTGTTGCCTTTTGTATAAAATTAACTGGCTCCAAGTGTCCAAAAAAATATATCTAATATCTTTAAGCGAGAAATTCTTGTATCCGGTAAGTAGAGGTAGTCCAGGTGTCAGGCTGCAAAAATGGTGTCAACTTTTAATGTTTTTCAACAATTTTGTTCCTTTGGCCATTCAATCGGGTGCCATTTCCACAAAATTTTGTATTTTTGTGATTTTTTTTTGTGGACTCGTACTCCTAGAGATTTGTTTTATTTAATTTAATTAGATTTAGAGGCGTTTTTATCATAAAACATTAATAAAATTAACGTTTAAAGTATTTTTCCTTGTTTTATTTTCACTACTTGTATTTTTAACCCATGATTGTGAAAAAAAAAATGTATGACGCTATAGCTGCCCATTATCTTAAAAACATGTCTGGTATGTGTGGATTTTAAAAAGGTATGATAAAGTGTACCTAAGCAAGCGATACTAGCTCCAGGAGCAAAATAACTAAGTTAGGTCGGGATTTTAATTTTTTCAAGTAATGTCGTAATTTTTATGATTTAAGCTAAAATACTTTAAGACATGATTTGATTCCATTAACATAACAATTTAAGCTGCAGTCTATCGTGAAAGATACCCTCGGCATATGCTCGGCATCCCGACTACCGAGTGTTCATTAGGGTGTACAGTGCATTTTCGGAAAGAAGATTTCCTGGCAGAGGTGTTGGCGGGGTCAGAGAAGGACGACCTCAGCGACACAATCCAGCTGAAGTATTGGAATTAGTGGAGGAAGACCCTGGTACGTGCAATAGTTCCATTATACTACAATATCGTTAGAATACGAAGGTAAATTTTGCAATTGTTAATAAAGTTTTAATAGCTCAGGTGGGAAATCGGCCGGTCGGAAACGACTGAGAAGACTACGGTTCACATCCCGATGTCTCCAGGACAATTTTTTTTCTAATTGCACTCGTAATTTTTTTATTTAAATAACCAGTTATATATTTTTTATTATTGTCGGTAAAATCGAAAAATATTATTCACATTTTATCAATATGTAATTCGTATTTAAATATGAATTCCAAAAAACACGATTTACTTAGAATACCGAGCAGAGCTCGGTCACCCAAGTACTTTATTATGGTGCATATTAATCGAATCAATTTTCTTTTTTAAAAAATAACGATAGTCTATTAAACATTATACATATTTACAATTCACAACTTAAGAACTTAAATATTTACGGATAGTTTTGGTACTAATCATGTTCGCGTGGAATTGTGCCAAGAATGCTGGTAGCATTTCCGTCGATTCTCTGGGCAAAAAATGCACCAGCCCTCTTGACACCAGTGGAGGCAATAAGGCGAGGAGCTATCTCATTTAATTTTTTTGAGCACTGCTACTCCAAGGTCCAAGTGTTTCGACTGCAAACGGTGCAATGATGTAATTTGGAATTAGTGAGGAATATTTGTGCCGTGTAGTCTTAGTTAGTTTTAGCTTTTTCCGCTGCAGCTCTCGTTTTTAAGGCTGTTTCCCTGACGTGCACGTGACGTGTATTGCATCCCACAAAAGCGCCCGTCCCCTTTCCAAGGGAACCAATGTCAATCCATTAGGTCCCTTGCCATCATCGCGACTAATTCCAATAGGCTCGATAAGAGCAGGATCGTCGATGGTGGCAAGAGTTCTTTTTATGGTAAAATTCATCATTCAAATCATTTAGGGAACCGTGGCGGGTAAACCTACCTGAACTCTTGTTGCAGGAAAGGCCGTGTTTTGTGAAATAATCAGCCTCTTCCGCATGGACATCTGTGTTCAAAGCACAGTGGAGCTTCCAACCGGAGACCGACAGCAATCCTAAAACTTTCATTGTCTAAAATTGTTCCAGGGTATTATGACGGTATTGCGTGTACGTATCACGGTTCTTGTCACTTGCAAAATTTAGCGTCAAATTTATATGAGTATTGTGAACTAATGACATATCCCAAAATTTTTGTTTTGTAATGTCCTTTGCGATATCGCCATTAGGAATCAATTAAAGGTGTGTACACACGAAATTAATGTAGACTAAGGTGGATATAAATCTGAGGTTCAGTGACACATTTTGTTCATTCCCTTTGATCTTAGATACTCACAGTATTAACTAATGCCAGCGGTAATGTTACCTACGACCTTCGCGTTAGTCCTACCTGCTATGATCGTTTGTAGACATTTGTTTATAATTTATCGGGTAGTATAAATATCAAACATATAAATTAAACGTTTCACACTCATAAATAAATTATACTTTGTCTGGATACCGAGCACTGTGGCACATGGGGTACAGACAAACAAATCTATACAAATAAATAGAATTAGAGTGTCTGTTTGTAATATTAAAATAACCGCTATTTACTAAATGCGTATGGATGTATTATTATATACTTTATTGCACTCAAAAAATACATATAAAAACAACATAAGAATAATATTTATGGCAAAGGTGGACTTATCTCTGAAAGAGATTTCTTCCAGTCAACCCATGGTCATGAGTAAGTGTTTAATATAGCGAGGCAAACAGTGCAAGAAGATTTACAAAGAACAAGAAAAAAAAACGTAAAAAAAAAGAAAAGATAATAAATTTGATAAATCTATACATATTTATTCAAATATATATATATATATATACGTACACTAATACACATACATATACACATACATACATACATACATATACACATATACACACACATATATATAATATACTACATACTAACAAATACATGTATAGATACATACCAAAATACAAAAATACACTTGTACACATACATAAACATATACAAACTCACTACAATACATACGTAAATACATACATATTCTATAGATGACTACACATTTGCTAGTGAAAGCAAGTGTTTCTTTAATTTATATTTAAAGGTAACAAGGGAAGGACTAGTTCTGATGTCACTTGGGAGATTGTTCCATAGTACGGAGGCGCGTACCGTAAATGAATTTAACTTAAATTTTGTGTTACATTTCGGTATATCTAACATAGCTTCTCTGCCAGGGCGCCTGGAACGAGTAGGAGAGGGCAGGAGGTGAAATCGGGATTGAAGATACAACGGAGCATTAGGATCATGAAGGATATTGAAGAGGGTGGACAGGATGTGCATATCACGCCGAAGACGAATGGGGAGCCATTTTAACTGAGCACGAAAGTGAGAGATGCGATCAAATTTTCGCAGGCCAAAAATGAATCTTATGGCAAGATTTTGGAGACGCTCTAACTTTCTAATGTATGTACGGTACATATACCAAAATAACATTTTTTACAACTTTTGTCTGTCTGTTTGTTTGTTTCGGCTAATCTCTGAAACGGCTGAACCGATTTTGACGGGACTTTCACTGCCAGATAGCTGATATAGTAAGGAGTAACTTAGGCTACTTTTATTTTAGAAATTTATTTATTTTATAACTCTGCAAACTAAAAAATTACTTTTTTGTTATTATAAATTCAATGCGGACGAAGTCGCGGGCACATCTAGTACCTAATATTATTGAATAATGTAAAATGTCTGAATGAATATAGTAGTCACTTTTATTTATACAAAAGTATTATAAAATCATGAATCATGAATGTGGAACCGTTTCAAATTCGTGTACATGGATTTTTTTATGTATGTTCGCCGATATCTTCGTCGATTATTGACCGATTTTAATATTTTTTTTCTTAATAAGGTTTTGCCTCAGTCACTGCAGATCCGCCATATCAGTGATGCGATCTCAGTGAAATTAAAGAAAGTCCTGAAAAACTATACACTGAGAAGTGTTTATTAATTCATCAGAAAATACTAGCTGACCCCACAAACGTTGTCTTGCCATGTATGTTATTAACTCCCTCAATCCCCCCCTTATAACTTAGGGTTATGAAAAATAATGTTGTCTGATTCTCAGACCTACCCGATATGCATACAAAATTTCATAAAAATCAGTCCAGCCGTTTCGAAGGAGTATGATAACTAACATTGTGACACGAAAATTTTATATATCAGCCTTGCTGACCCCGCAAACGTTGTTTTGCCATATATGTTATTAAACCCCTTATTCCCCCCTTGTAACTTAGGTGTATGAAAAATAAATGTTGGCTGATTCTTAGACCTACCCGATATGCACGCAAAATTTCATAAAAATCTAGAAAATATAGGGTTGTATGTATTTTTCGATGGCAAATCATAATAAAATAAAAAATATATAATTTATCTAAAAACATTTAGGGGGATGAAAAATAAATGTTGTTCGATTCTCAGATCTACCCAATATTCACACAAAATTTCATGAAAATCGGTCAAGCCGTTTCGGAGGAGTTTAACTACAAACACCGCGACACGAGAATTTCATATATTAGATATATTATATGTATATATAATAAACCTGTCATGGCCCCTTGACGCCTCGTTGCTGCAACGGTCACAGCCGTGGATTGTGCCTGTTCCGCTGGGGGTTGCGGGTTTGATCCCCGCACATGACAAACATTTGTATTGGCCATACAGGTGTTTGCCGTGGCCTGGGTGTTTGTGCAGTCCTTGTGGGTCTCCCCACCGTGCCTCGGAGAACACGTTAAGCCGTCGGTCCCGGTTGTTATCATCTACGCCTGATAGCGATCGTTACTCATAGTAGGGAATATATCCGCCAACCCGCATTGGAGCAGCGTGGTGGATTAAGCTTTGATCCTTCCCCAACATGGGGAAAGAGGCCTATGCCCAGTAGCCATATTACAGGCCATACTACAGGCTAAAGCGCATGGCCCCTTTCGGATATAGGCCTCCTTCAGTTGCCTCCGTTTTTTCCTGTCGTTAGATGTTTTCATCCAGTCTCTTCCTGCCAATTGAATTATGTCGTCTATTCAGCGGACTTTTGGTCTGTCTCTTTGTCTTTTGCCTCCCGGGCCTGTCCATTTTGTTACTCGTTTAGGCCATCTTTCTTTAGAAGAACGGGCGATGTGTCCTGTCTATTTCCACTTTAAGCGCTGCGCGTGTTCTAATGCGTCTATCACTTTGGTTTTTGTGTCTGATTTTGATACTATTGACTTTACCGATAGTCTTGATGCCAAGGATGCACCTCTCCATAGCCCGTTGGCAGGCAAGTATTTTCAACAAGGTGTTTTTGTTAAAGATCCAGGTTTAGGCACCATACGATAAACAGGGCAATAGACTCGAATCCATCACTTTTTTTTTTTAGTTTCATTGAATGTTTTGATTTAAAAAAAAAACAATAATAATATTTTTATTGGTATTTATGATTACACATTATTTCTCATTTACGAGAATGTCATACCTAAACAATTTTCTTTAATCAAATGGGTTCGTTACAGTTTTTACAGCTTAAATAAAAAGTAAATGTGTGGGTACTTTGAAACTCATCATTTAACAAACACATCATATTTTTCTTGTCTTTGTCTTTTGTTTCGGTGATGTTTGGTGCTGCATTGTAACACATAATTTTTGTAAGTAGGCAAGTGTGCCAAGCTATATAATCGCGCATAAATATGTGTCAAATAATATACCAAAGGTGGATTTATATTTGACTGTCATGTTGTGTCGTGTTATGTCGTGTCGTATCATGACGTGATGGCTAGCATTTATACCTATTAAGGTGGATTTATATTTGACTGTCGTGTCGTGTCTTGTCATGACGTGATGGCTAGCGTTTACATTATTATGTCGTGTTCTGACGCATGAGAACGATATTTTGAATCAATAAAAGCGCAGCTCCAGAAAAGGTCAAACGTTTGAAATGTTCTTCTATGAGTCATCGGATTCTGATTCAGATTTTTCTGACGTGTCGTGATGGCATCGTCGGGATCGGTTCTGATGCTACACATCAGAAGCCATCACGACACGACACAACACATAAATGTAAACGTTGTCATATAAAATGTATGATACCGATTGTGTTCTTATGCGACACGACACGACAGGTCAGTCAAATATAAATCTGCCTTAAAATGTATGATACCGATTCTGTTCTGATGTGACACGATACGACACGTCAGTCAAATATAAATCCACCTTATGAGTAGATTTGGCAATTGCTAATTATAATGAGTAGGCGCTAATGTTTACCACATTGCCACACATCATTTTTGGTAAGAAGGCAAATGCGTTAAACTGTACGATCGCGCATGAAAATGTATTAAAGAATCTATTATGAGTAAATTTGTCAATAGCTAATTACAAATAGTAAGCGCTACTATTATTTGTACTTGCACAATTCCTAACCCATCTTAAATTTCGAATTGAATGATGCTAATTAATCATTATATGCTGAATCTGTCGATGACATGATTGACTCCCTCCCTCGTTTTCTAGAAGACAAAAAATATAGTTTTTTTTGTTATGATCTTTTCCTTAATACTCTCTTAGCTGATGCAGACCTTCACTTACCTAAAAAGTGCCTAAGCTCAAAACTCGTTTGCCTTCCACCCCTTGATGGTACTCTTAGTAATTAAATATTTCTCAAAATTAGGTCATTGTCCTGGAATTGAAAAAAGTTTGCGTTATGCAGAGTTAGATTAATTATGAACTTCGGACTAGAAAACACAAAATTAAAAATTTATTCTGACTACTGATTAAGTTATATAAATAGTAATTTGTAGCAATTCTGATACTTCGAATAAGACTTTTTTGTCTACTGTATTTTTGGGGTCGATAACACAAGTAGGTGTTGCCTACATATAATGCTCAAGTAGAGTTCACGAAATTCACGAAACGATGCGCGTATTAAAGTAAATAAAGAGTGAACTTGATTCTTACAGATAAAAACAATAGACGCGTTTTAAGTCTTATTACGAGTAGGATAGCATATCGCTAAAAGCTTATCGAAATATTAGCAGTGTTATCTGTAGCTAATACGCGCTCCAACTCGTGTATATTTTTATGTCACTAAAAATAATATTTGCCACTGGCGATTTAAGTATTTCAAATTTATGAGTAATATAAACTTAGCGTCTCAAAAATTGAGCCCTTAAATAAAGTCGAGACAAAGACTCATTGTCAGTGACATAAAAAAATGCCTTGGACGCTTTGCCTGCTGTGTTTTGTGATTAGCTTTCTCAAGTCCCAGATGTATTATAGTATACGGCAAAATTAAAAAATTTTATACAATAATAAGAACATAGGTAAAGTCAATTTATATATTTATCTAATCATTAATTGTAGTTCTTACAACCACTACACATATGTTAAAAAAATTGTTAAATTGTTAATCCTTAAGAATTTATGACATTCTTATTTTCTTGCTATTTTAATTAATTTCTATTGCATGCAAATGGAACATATTTTATTTTTTGAAAGTCTAACGTCATCGTGCCTTTTGGAACGAAGTTCCTTACGGCAGGCTTGACATTTGGCTGGGCGAACGAACGGAAAAAAAAGTGATACTAAAACCGTAAGAAAAATATATAACGGAAGTGACGTAATATCAGTCACACGACTGTATAATATGACGTTTGTAAAACTAAAATATTATAGTAAACTTTTTTTAAATTATTTATGTAATTTTATACTGTCGACATAAATAAATAAAGACATGTTTTTTTATTTCACTTAATAGTTTGAATTATTATTATTTTACAGTATTTGTTATTTTCTAAAATACTAAATTTCCTAAATACTTTTATGTACCTATTTAATTAAAAACCAATCAACAAAATGAAAAAAAAACAAGAATTAGAAAATATATATAAAATTCAACATTTTTTTTCAAATTGTTTTGCTTCTATACTATCCGAAGGAACTTCGTTCCTACCTGGTGTCCCATGACACCACATAATTTTTTATAAACTAATTTATTTACTAGATACTTTTTACTGGACTAATTTAGAGTTTAGGGGTGAGAGCGTATGAGTAAAGAATTAGTAATTATAATCAATATAAAATATTATTTATATGTATATTTTTTAAATATTGTCTTTTGTTTACCTTCGTTTTAGTTACTCATTATATTTATAAATGTTTAGGTATTTGTGTATGAATATTTATATTGGTTTGTATGTATGTATTTATGTTAGTTTGTTCGTATATATACCTACTAAATTGTATCTAGATATATTTTATTTATTTGTTTTTCACCCTTTCATATAAATTTCGCCCCTTCTTATACTTTCTATATCAGTCAGAGGATGCTGGGCAGAGGCCCAAAGATTGCCTGGAAGAAATTGCTGCATTAGCGATAAGGCCGCCTGTTGCTACTAATGCAACTGTGTTACTTACAAATATAATTCTGTATTTTATCAATTATATATCATTATCGTCATTATCATCATCATTTCAGCCTATCGCAGTCCACTGCTGGACATAGTCCTCCTCAACTTCGCGTCAAAACTCACGTGTGTTGGCCCATTGGCACCGCTTTACTCAATAATTTAACTGATTTCTATGGCTTAATGGGGCTTAAACTATTGTCTTCAGTCTACGTTTTGATAAGGAAATGATTATATTTGTACCGAATATACGGTTGTTTGTGTAGAAATTAATACATCCAGATTAATCTTGACATGCTCTGTTGGATAAACTATATGACGGATATCAAACGTTGAATCTGTTATACCATTAGTTTCGCCATGGTATGTGTCAGATGATATAAGTTATGTATTTACGCAGTCACCCCGTCCTTCTTCGTGTATTGTTATTTATTATTTATTTCTGATACTGCCTACGTTAAAATCACAATAAATTATAGTTTAAAAAACCACGCATTTATAGCTAATAGCATTTAAATGTAATTTGAGCAATATTACTTATCACAGGAAGCACAAATATATTTTTGACAAACTTATTTATAAATAACTAGCTGCTGCCCGCGACGTCGTCTGCGTGAACGCTATACAGCACCAAAAATACCTACGATTATACCTTTTAAAATAATTGTGTTTGCTCGCAAACGGAAAAAAACCGACTTCAATTACATCGACGAGTAATACAACGTAGATCGACGAAAAAATAGTCAAGTAACTACGCCTTATCAAAGATTACTCAAAAAGAGTTTATCAGATCTCGATAAAATTTATATGTGACCACATGATAAGCATCAGCTTTCGATTAAATTAAAAATCATCAAAATCGGTAAACCCAGTTAAAAGTTATTGCAAATTTTCGAGAGTTTCCCTTCGATTTCTCTAGGATCCCATCATCAAATCCTCGTTTCCTTATCATGGTACCAAACTAGGGATATCCCCTTTCCAACAAAAAAAGAATTATAAAAATCAGTACATCCAGTAGAAAGTTATGTGGTATAATACAACGTAGGTCGACGAAAAAAGCGTCAAGTAAAAACGCATTCTAAGATATAACTCGAAAAGTAGTTGTTAGATCTCAAATAAATTTAAATGGGACCAAATGACACACACACCTTTCGATCAAAAGAAAATTTGTCGAAATCGCTCCACCCAGTCAAAAGTTCTGAAGTAACATACATAAAAAAAAAATACAGTCGAATTGAGAACCTCCTCCTATTTTGGTTTTTTTCGTTAATAACATTCATTTACCCGTTTCATCTTTACATTTCATTTCTACAGAAAAGTCTCATAGATGGCGCTGCTTTAAAATTGTCTTGTCTACTTATATTCATTTAATTATGTTTATCGGCTTAGTAATAGTTACTTATATTGCGTGATTTTTATAGTGTGAAGCTAGGTTATATAGCATGGTTATTAACATAATAACAACATTCAAATATGCGTCGTTAGATTACACGTTGTTACAAAATGCGTTGAGGAAATAAAGGTTCACTGCTCGTTCCCGGTAGGTGATAGCATGATAATATGTAGCCTATATGTTGACCCGACTTCTTAATAATATTCGTGGCAAATTTGAAGTAAATCCATGCGGTACTTTTTGAGTTTATCCCGGACATACATATAGACAAACAGACAAAAAGACAAAAATTCTAAAAACTATATTTTTGGCTTCGGTATCGATTGTAGATCACACTCCAAGTATTCTTTTAAAAAAATATTCAATGTACAGTTTTGACTTTCCTACCATTTATATGTATAGATACTTATATCAATAATTACATATAGGTATTATTACACCCAGACTCGGGGCCGGAATCGAATCGACTACACTCGGAGCAGAAAGCAGGGTCACCGTCCACTACACCATCGGGCTAGTCAAATACTAATCTTTCTGTCTTAACTGATTCGTATGAAAATAGACACCAATGTAACCGTTGTTGAGTATGTCTTTCGAGTAAATATTTAAATATTTTATTTTTTCTTTCATCTTTTAATTTTTCTTTTTTTATGTTATTTTTCTTGTTCTTAAGTAAATACCTCTTGCAATGTTTGCCTCGCTATATAAAGCACTTACTCATGACCATGGGTTGACTGGAAAAAAATCTCTGTCAGAGATAATTCCACCTTTGCCATAAATCTTATTATTATGTTGTTTTTACACGTATTTCTTAAGTGCAATATATATATATATTCAAATTTATTATACATACTCTGTTGGCTTGACTGCAATAAGTAAAAATATAATATGTAATTATTTACAATATAAATATAAAATAATTTTATCGATGACATACCTAATTTTACAAATATTATGTACATTTAAAATTAAAACTTTAACCCGCCACTTCGAAAGAGTTTCATCCGTAGTTATATATTTAATACGCTAATAAAAAATAGTATTTAAATGTTTTAAACTGTGAAGTTCCAATCTGTGACTTAATAGCTGTAAAACAATTTGACAAAACGTTTTGCGCAAGAGAAGTCAAACAGTCGTTTTAGACGAGAATATGCGAGAAATATTAACGATAAAAGTCCCTTAAACTGCAATACTGCAGCAAAGTTAAATCATAATGGATCATTTAACCCTCTTCGCACCGAATTGAAGGACCGCACTTCAAAATGTCTTATTAATAGTCTTGAAGATGTTTAAACAGTGAAGCACGAATTAATTCTCAATGAGAAATAATGAAGGTTCCATCATTATTAACTCTTAGTTTGAACTTTACTCAATTGATAGTCATTTGTCAGCCGCTAGGTTGGGGTTAAATTGATATAAGTTTAAACATACCTTGTAAATTGTAAAAGCTTTGTTTGTAGGACTTTTTCCTTTCAGTTATCGCTATTTTTCATATTTTATCGTTTCATATTTTTAATATCAGATTTTATAACATTCCGTAATAAAGAAGCAATGAATTATTCAGATATATTTTTATAGACTTGATTTCTTTGAGTCACATTTACAGTAATCAAATAAACACATACCTAAACAAAATCTTAAACTTTTAATATAAGAGCTAATTTCGTGGACAGCAACAATAATAACTTTCTTACTATCGGTAAAGATGTACCTACCTTCAATATCCAGCCATAGGTGCTCGACGAGATTAACTGGTGTCGTAGCCCTGTTGATCACAATTGGCTTATTGTTAGAAACAACCGTCATAGAAAATATACAAAAAAAAAATTACAATTTTCCAGAAATCGTATCTAATCAGAACGATGTCTGTCGAATTAACATCAGTGGACAAAGTTACTTCAATTTGTAAGCAAGACCACAAAAAAGGTAAACCTCTATTTTCTACTCAAATAAGTTTCTAGATAATTAACAAAAGAACAGGCTTAAGCGGAAACGGAACTTCAAGGTTAACAGAACAGCGCTTAGTTTCACAGTTCACTTCCGTATCTGCTTAATTCGGAAGGGATTAAGTAACAAACATTTATAGGAAGAAAACCTTTTATTTACAAAAAATCCCTTCAAAGTCCCTTGAAAACTGAACTTTTACCAGTATTTTCTTTTAACATTTTCATTTTATATTTGAGTACTTATTTAATTTCTAAATTTTATTTTTTGTAAGGTATAACTTTTTAAATCTTAAGTCCTTAAATAAAGAAATGTGTGTCCAAAATTAATTCTTTGTCTTTCTATATGTATAAATATCAAAATATATAGAAAAGTTTTTTTCGTAAACTACCTTCAAAATTAAATATTTAAAAAAAGCAACAACTTAAATGTATATTGAAAGGGAATGTTTTACTCTACAAAAGGATATACTCCAGTTCCGCTTGCTGAAACGGAAATCGATTTAGTGGTCGGTTCCATGTGATTGTACTCGAGAGCACACCAAAGAATTGATAATAACTATAGAAATCATACAATGTAAGATAATATACTATCGTTTATGTCTTATAGTTAACGCTAATGAACAATTATACCACACGTATGAATTTTGAAATTGGCTCGACATAGCCCTGTTTGTGTGTGATGTCGTGGCATAAAGGAATTGCAAATTAACGAATGTTTCTCGCCTGCCGCGGCGGTAATGTATCCAGCGTCTGCCATTTCTATTGAAGTGTAATTTAGAACCGATGTTCCGATTCTCTGTTTTGATATTCGAATTTAGTTTAATATATAAAAAGTCTATGATACAGAAAATCTTTGTTTTTGATAAAGAAACACTATCTTTTTAATTTTTTTTTCAAACTGTTTAAACAATGAAACTATAATCGTCTTTACTATATTTCAAGGTTGTGATTTTTAAAGTCTAACTTGAAATTTGCAGTAGGTCAAATCATCATTAATATAATTCTTATTGTATAAAAGTTGAAGTTTATTCTTTATACACGCATACAGTAAGCAATATAGAATGTAGTCCTCCCGTGACCATGGTTGCTGTAAAGTATCCGAAACGTCGGGAATCAAAAGTTAATAATAAACGCGATAAAATCCGAAAAAAGTTGTTTCATTAAATGAGTAAAATTCGCGTAAACATTAGAAAACAAAATGTAGAATTTGCTGCAAAGCGAGCTAATTAATACAAATCGCTACGATCATAGTAGCGTGTTTATCACAACACGTAGTGATTTAGTAAAAATATAAATACGATAATATAAATATAGGAAAATAAATACTGGCTTTAGTTTAATAAAAAATACAAACATTACAAATAAATAACAAGAACTCAGATCAAAGCTAATATTTATACGGCTTATAAAAATATTTGTAGACGAATTCAGAACAAGGATAATTAGCTCAGAAGCGAGTTATTACGTCAAAAAACGCTATTTCTTGTGTTCCACAATTAAAATGTGAAAAAGCAGCCTTACAAAAAATCACTCACCCAAGTGACAAAGGCCGTCTCTTCGTCTGTTACTACAGATATGTCTATGTATTTACTAGATATAGGTATTTACTAGATGATTTCTTAAATATTAAGTTATGTCTTTATTTTCCACTTATCTAAGAAAGATATTAGAGCAAATAGGTAACCACGACGTCTACGTAATTTAAATATTAATGAAGTATCATCAGCAAACAATACAATCTCATGCTTCTTCTCTACTAAATATGGCAGGTCGTTTATGTATATTAAAAACAAGAATGGACCAAGAATTGAGCCTAGTGGGACCCCCATCTGTATATGAGACCCAGACGACTCAGTACCATTTACTTCAACCCACTGAGTTCTATCACTAAGATAAGAACTCAGAAGTTTTAATGCGGTATTTTAATGCCACAGTGACTGAGTTTCCTGATTAATGTGTTATGATGAGCACAGTCAAATGCCTTAGATAAATCACAAAATACACCTAAAACATCACGCGACTCCTCCCAAGCATTGACTATCGAAGTAAAAAGCTCGACACCGGCATCAGTTGTTGAGCGTCTTTTAGTGAAACCGAACTGCTTGTTGCTGCAAAAGATTATTTCTTGTAAAATGGTTTAAAAGCTGACCGAGAATCACCTTTTTAAATATTTTACTACAGGCAGGTAGAATAGAAATGGGCCTGTAATTTCTCTCTGTATGACAGCCGGACTTAATCAAAGTTATTACTTTACTATACTTCATAAGATCAGGAAACTCACCACTTATAATACATTCATTAAATATAATTGCTAAGTGGGGTACTATGATATCAACAGAGGTCAGCGGTGTTTTTAAATTTCAAAGTTTTAAATGTCTTAATAATTTCATTAGCATCTATGGGTTTACAAATAAAATCACCTTTGCACGCATTTAGATTTTGTTTAAGCAACGATTCAGTGACTTCGGGCGATGATATAAGCGCCTTAGTTGTCGAAAGTGGAATGTTAGCAAAGGGTTTTTCCTAAGCCGTTGCCACCTGATTAACCGCCTTATTAGAGTTATTGTCAATGATTAGTTCACTGACACCATTACGTTCTTTTTATTTTCCAGTTTCGGCATTTATAGTATTCCAAGTCATTTTAATTTTGTTTTTACTAGACTTAATTTTATTTCTAATGAATATTGACTTAACCGCGGCACAAACAAGTTTAAAATTTTTTGAATATTTTCTGATATAATTACAAAAAACAATGTTTGTATTATACGATTTCTCATGTAAGAGATCATATAATTTTTGCCTATTTTTATAGATTCCCGGAGTCGCCCAACCATTGAATGACTTACAATACTTAGGAGAGATTTTTTTTGGAATAAATACAGTCTTGAACACATTGTTTATATGACCGCATAAAACTCCAAATTTATCATTAACACCATCTATTGATGGTATAGTATAGTATTGATGGTATAGTAGTTGATATATAGTATCTATTTGATTTTTTATAGTGTTTCTAAATCTCTCTATACGTTTAACATTCACTGGAACAACCACTTTCCTCTTACCAACCTGCTTTTCCGTATTATAATTAAAGCTGATTAATTGGCCACAGTGATCAGAATGTAATTTATTTATTATAGCTGAGAAGGACGGAGTCCCATCTGTAAAGATGTTATTAATGCATGTGGCTGTAGAGTTAGTTATACGAGTAGGTTTCAGGAAGAGGTTAGTAAGATAACATTTGAACAACGATAAAAATCGTTTACTGAGTAAAGTATCATCAAATAAATTGATATTAAAGTCACCACACACTATAATATCTTTGTTACGTGTAACAGTTAGCTTTGTTGATAATTCTTCTAATACTGCTTTAAATTGTTCGTAACACTCACTGGGTGGTCTATAGATACTGACTATTATACATTGCGCTAGCTAGATACAGGCTATATCTCTATAGTTCGTTCAATGGAAAGGCTTACAATATCTCTACGTACCTTAAATTTTAGGTTTTCATTTAATATGATTAATCATGTATGGCTGTATTCCTACAGAACGAACTGGCAACTTGGTGCTTATTAAAGTTAAAAACAAGTGAACCAACTAAAATATTGAGATAAAAAGAAATCAATCTCGTAGCCCATAGTGTGGCTTTACAAGTTCGGTCTACGATAAATCACTACTACAAAATAATAAAAGAAGATCATGATGAGAGTAGTAATTGAATATTCGTGGTAATATGTCTCGTGCAGCCTTCATTTGATTTAAATTTATTTAAATATCCTGTAATATAGCTGTTTAAATTTCGATCGTTAGTAATAAAATAATCCCTTCATAAACGATTTTCGTTGCCCTTTTTATTGTTTTATTAAATACTTTTTTATACAATTTAAAAGTATGTTAAAGAAAAGTATAATATACAAACTTAACACCCAGACCACGGCAAACACCTGTATGGCTAATACAAATGTTTGTCATGTGCGGTGATCGAACCCGCAACCGCCAACGCAACAGGTACAATCCATGGCTGTAACCGTTGTGCCAACGCGGCGTCAGCACAGAACGGACAGAACAGAGTGCAGGAGCGATCCTGTCTTATTATTGGAAGTACTTCAACCTTACAGAAGATCACCGCTAAATAAAATTTGTTTGTTGTGTTCCTGTGGTGCTCTTGGGTAGATTCGGAGGTATGGTCGTATAAAAAAAATCGTTAAGAGTAAATTCTTGTAAAGAACTCCTTTCTATATGTACGATTTTATTTTTATGTTACCCACACATTAGGAATTTTAAACATTTTTGAATATCATATCAAAAATTGACCGTTCCAGCGGGGTTCGAACCCGCGTCTCCGACTGACCGTGTCGGCGCTCTAGCCAATTAAGCTATGGAACGATGTATCCGTTAGATCGAAATTTTCGATATGATGATTTTATTTTCGGTTTAAGCGAAACCTATTCTAACTCCTTTCTATTTTTCTTAAACAGATATAAGTAAACGGCTAAACGTGTCACACTCAATAGCCACCAGTAAGATGTACTCGTAAATCAGGTGACCAGTGTCTGGAACAACACACAACATATTACAAACGCCCAGCCTACGTATTCGTACGTAGCGCAAACATTTAGTATGGACTGTGAACAGTTACTTAATCATCTGCGGAGATCGAGCCTGCTACATCTAGTGCGTCAGCCAGTTAGTTGCTGTAACTACAGCGCCATCGCTGTAGGTCGTTAAGAAATTGTAAAAGTATTTTGATTCAAAATAAATAATTTATTATATTAACGCGTCGTCAAATATCGTGTGCATCACGCCATTGATAGAATTTAAATAAAACAAAAAATAGTTTGCTTCAGCATTCTCCTCTTTTGAAAGCGTTTTCTATTTTAAAACCATTGTTGATAATTAATCTTGTTTCCAATATGAAGCGCTAGACTTAAGTGATTTATAAATTTAAATGTACTCGTACGCGGTGCGTCTTGTGTTAAATGTGAATTGGATTAAATCCCGTTTTTTACCGTACAATTTTTATCTCAATCAAAAAAAAAAAAAATGAACCTAAGGCGTAACAAGGAACGTTCATTACCTCCCTTTTGCTTAACTATTTATCTCTGCATTTATATGCGGTACAGCAGGAAATATCCTGCTCACAATTTGGAGCAGCCCGTCTGGGTAAGTACCTTAACCATAAAAAAAGATGTATAACACTATACTTACATAGTGTTGCGTTCCTATGGTAACTAAAGTTGTCAGTTGCTTTATGGGGGTCAGGGATAGGGTTGGCAATGCGCTTGTGATGCTTCCGGCAATGCTGGCGTCTATAGGCTACGGTAACTGATATCGTAGATGGAAGACTACTGACGAATTACAACAAATAAGTTAATTCATCATGATGTTCCTACGAGTGTCATAGGCTACTTTGGCATTTTTTTTGACATTTTTGAAAATATAAGCATAATGAAAGCACTTTTGTAAGTACACGCAGGTTTGTATTTATACAACTACGCTTATTTCCGTGAGTATATTCTTGTACTGAATTGGAGTTTTGTAGGAACGAAACTACAGATACGAATGGTCCCCGTAAGTCATAATGTGGAAAAACATAAAAATGTGTCAAAAAATTGCTAAAAGTTCAAAGCATTTTTAGTTAAAATATAATTTAATTAAACGTGTAAGGAAAGGGTTGTAAATATACCGTTTGGGACGTACAAACTTTTTTTTGTAAATATTTTCATCCTGTTTGCTTAATATTTTAAAAAAGTCTCTTTTATTATTCTCCGAGCTCTATTTCTGAAAAGACAGTAAAAAACTGCCAACAACTGCCTAAGCGGAGATTTGAGTGAAAATCCTAGGCAAAGTTGAAAGCTTAAGTGCCTGATCGTTAATGTATATGTTTGGGACTTAAAGGGGCTTCATTTGTATTCCGTAAACATTAGACTATTTGCAAGAAATTTTTGATAATATTTTAAAAGTACTTCTATACTATAATTAATATTTATTTTATTAACTTTAAATCTAATATTTTCTTTTGTTTCTAATTTTTCTTCTTGTTTATTTACTTATTTTAATAATTTTAAATAAAGTTTTTGTTCATATACTTATGTAAGCAGATATACTAAAAATTAAAAAAGTTAATAGGATAAACACTTAAGTCTCTCTCATCATCTACCCGCGCGGCCAAAGAAATAACAGGCAAACTTCTGCCGCTCCGTTTCTTTTAATGTTTTTAATTGTAAAACCAGTTAAAAATAGATTTTAATATACATCATAGTGTAGCTAGTTAAGTGATTCTATGAGTTAAAGTGTTAGTAATTGAACTATATAAGTACATTTCTAGTGTAAAGTGTTTCGTCGAGTCAGATTTACATCGAGTTGCCCGGTCGTTTATCGCCGAACGATTTGAATAGCCCCCGTACCACAATACTTGACTACTGTCGGACGCTGTCGCTTAAGTATCGTTTGCGTATCGCTTAGTAACTTGGTATCGAAAAATGATCTGCGCCGGTTGCCAGCAGAAAACTCGGCGGGATGAAGCGTTGATTACCTGCACATCCAAGCTATGTACTCAAACCTTCCATGCTGCCTGCGCGAAAGCAGAGCGCCTCACTACGGACCAGGTTAATTCGTGGATTTGTCCAGACTGTTCTGCAAAATCTAGGAAGGGCGGTGACAATTCGCTTACTCCGGTTCGGTCAACGACAGACTATGTTACCTTAAAGAAGAAAAGTCAACCACGCACAGGTATCTCTGCGAACGCTGCCGGCGCTCCGCTCCCTACCACCGCCGCCGCCGGCTCTGGTGCAGCCGCTGCGTCTGTTCCCGCCAACATAATCAGTGCCACAAAAACTGGCACCTCGATCAACTCCGCACCTGCTCCATCAGTTGCTACAGAAACTTCAAGCCCCGTTGCCGAGATTCAGACGCTTTCCTTGGAAATCAACCAGTTACGACAAAGTGCATCTGAAATGTGGAATTCTTTAAAAATTCAACTTGAAAGCATTAGCCAGAAAATCTCTAACTTCGACGCGAGAATCAAATCATTGGAGTCATTACATACGGAAAATATTGAGTTGAGGGCTACAGTTCTGGATTTACAACAACAGATAAATAATCAAGCCCAGATGCTCTTGAGAAACGAGGTTGAGATTACGGGCATTGAGGAGATCTAAAATGAAAATCCCTATCATCTTGTGTTGACAACGGCTGTAAGTCTGGGTGTCCCTTTGCACGATTCAGATATTGTGTATGCTTCTCGAGTTGGACCTAAGCGCAGTGACGTTAACAGCAAGCGGCTGCAGCGTCCCCTGGTGGTGGCGTTCGCTCGTCGTGTCAAGCGGGATGAGTTTCTGAAGCAGGCAAAGGTACGTCGTAACCTAAAAAGCAACAATATAGTTGGACAAGGTCCTGAGAGAACCGTTTACGTCAATGAACGTCTCACTCCTGCAAACCGTCGTTTATTTCGTAGTGTCAGAATGTTCGCTAAGAGCCACAATTATAAACATAGCTGGACCCTTAATGGAGCAATATTTGTTAGGAAACGAGACGCATCACTCGGTAGCCCTGCGATACGAGTGTGCGACGAGGTGGACCTTATCAAGCTATCCCAGGCCATACCAACAGATCAAGTTGCATCTGTCGAGAAGCCTGGGCCCCCTCAGCCGATTGATGACAACGACGAAGTCTCTTCTTAGTGCACACCACTCTGTCGCCCTTGGCGTATTTTGTGATTCTGTGTTCGACTTTGTTATTTTGTACTTATACACATATTGGCTTATGTTCCGCATTACACACACTCATATTTTCACACATACACTCCACAATATCATAAATATCAGATCTCGAGCAGAGCTAAAAATTGGTAAGAAACCCCGCATGGAATTATTCTTGCCTCCGTATTTGATCAGCATGGCTGGTATGGCTGCCCTCCGCGTTTGCTGTGAACCTTCATTTCTACAAAGCATGTACCCATGGCTACCCTAGACTTGTTATATGACGTAGATGACTCATATAAGATTAAATGCCATAAAATCTCGTATCCTGAAGAATGCTCCAATGTAATTTCAAGCTTTTCACTAAAGATCTTGAGCTTAAATATAAGAAGTTTGCAAAAAAACTTTGACAACTTTCTTGTTTTGCAGAAACGATTGGGTATTAGCTTTGACGTTATCGTATTAAGTGAATGCTGGTTAAATGAAGCTTCTACAATTAATCAACTTGAAGGCTACTCATCTTTTAACTCTAAGTACTTCATAAATAAGTCCGGTGGCGTGGTTGTTTACGTAAATCATAAATGGTCTCCAGTTTATACGGAGCTTGATATAGATGGGGCAAATTGCGTTCTTGTGGAGGTCCCTAACTCCTACAAAGTACTGGGAGTGTACAGGTCTCCGAGCTTTAGGAATGCGGAAACTTTCATAACATCCCTTGATTCTGCTCTTAAATCTCTCTCCAAGGGCCCATGTTTTGTTTTAACTGGAGATCTAAATATAGATATAATGGATACAACGGTTGCTAATACTCAGACTTCGGAGTACCTTTGTACTTTGGCGGAACACGGTATTATCTCTTGCATTAACATTCCTACACACTATAAAACCTGCCTTGATCACATATTTGTGTCTGTACACTGCCGGGCAGTATCGGTTGTCTGCTCCACCGATCTAACTGACCACGACGTTACAATGGTAGGAATATCACTCGAAAACGTAAACAATGTCCGGAAATGTCATACTAAAACTGTCATTGACTACGACTCGGTTAAGTCAGAACTAAATCTAGTTGATTGGTCCTTCGTTTTATCCAACCGTGACCTTGAGAATGCTGTGGAAACATTTTCAGCAAGGATCTCAACTGCTATATGTAACAACTCTAAAATGGTAAAGCTTAGCCGTTCCAAACACATTTTGCGGCCGTGGATGACCCCCGGGCTTTTGAGGTGTAGCAGACACAGAGATAAACTTCATTTGGCCTCGCGTAAGGACCCCATGAACGATTTCAAAAGACTTGTTTACACTCGCTACAGGAATTTCTATACAACGCTCCTCAGGAAGCTCAAATCTGATCACGATCGAGAAGAATTGGTTAAAAATATGAATAAGTCTAAAAAACTTTGGGGCACTATTAAACGTATTACTCACAGCGCCTCTGCAGCCAAATCAGCGGATGACCTTCTTAACATTAAATCCACTGTTCTCGAATCCCTGAATGAGTGTAATACCTATTTCTCGAGCGTGGGATCTCAGCTTGCTGAATCGATACTGAGTGAGCTACAAGCTACCCAGGAGATCCTGGCTGGAAAAATAGGCCCCGCTAAGTGTAATACCATCTCGGGCTCATTTTTCCTCGCCCCCACAGATGCTGTTGAGGTTTCAGGCCTCATCAAAAAGTTGGACTCGAGTAGCGCTCCCGGTCACGATGGGGTATGCAATAGTCTCCTAAAGGCTATTGTCGATATCGTGTCGGAGCCTCTTGCTGCACTTTTTAACCTGAGTATGGAGTCGGGATTGTTTCCCCGGCATTGGAAGACGGCTGCGATCGTGCCGATTCATAAGGGAGGACTCACGAACGTGCCGAGTAACTATCGACCCATATCTCTCCTTGGAGCTTACTCCAAATTACTCGAACGAATAGTCAACAAGCGGCTTGTCCACTTCCTTGAGAGTAATCGACTTCTAGAAAATCTTCAATTTGGGTTCCGCCGAGGTAAATCCACGGAGAATGCGGTGGGACATCTGATTGATACTATCGTATCACATTTGGACGAAGGCAGATGTTGTATCGGCGTCTTTTTGGACCTGGCGAAAGCATTTGACACGGTTTCGATTCCCATATTGCTAAGGAAGATGGAAGTGTTGGGTGTACGTGGCACCGCGCTGGATTGGTTCACTAGTTACTTGACAGGTAGAACTCACCGGGTGAAAATTGGTAACAATATTAGCGATTCTAATCCTGTTTCATTTGGCGTTCCACAGGGTAGCATACTGGGCCCTACGCTATTCATAGTGTACATGAATGATATTTTTTCGCTTGAACTTCCGAATGGTAATGTATTGTGTTACGCTGATGATACAGCCTTAGTTTTTCACGGTGACTCGTGGCAGCAGGCACAGGATATGGCGGTTTTAGGGCTCCGCCGTATATCCACATGGCTAAATAACAACTTACTGACTCTCAATGCCGACAAAACAAAATTCATTAATTTTTATAAAACGGCTGCATCCCGGCCCCCCGGATTCTTTAAGCAGCTTAAAGTTCATAGAATATCGTGTATGACTCAAGGGAACTCGGAAATCTTGGACTGCGCATGTGAATGCATAACCAATGCATGTTCACTTAGATATCTAGGCGTCATATTAGACGAAAAGCTTAACTTCAAAAATCACATTTCAATGACAGCAGGCCGGGTTCGTAAGCTTGTATACACGATGAAGCTGCTGAGGGAGTCCGCCGATACACAGCTACTTAGAATGGTGTATTTAGCACTTTGTCAGTCCATATTGAGCTATTGTATACTTGCGTGGGGTGGCTCTGCTAAGTCTAACTTAATACTGTTAGAAAGGGCGCAAAGAGCTGTTTTGAAAGTGTCATTGCGAAGGTCTCGACGGTACCCTACTTCTGAACTCTTCCGGGAAGCTCAAGTTCTGAGTGTCCGGAGGCTTTTTCTAATGCGTGCTGTCACATATGTCCACATGCAGAATTTGAGATCTTTAGATCGCAATGATATGATTCAAAAGCGAATTTATAAAATGTCTAAACCTCGCGTCAACACGGCGTTTGCAAAGAGATTTGCCAGATTTCTTCTACCGCACATATATAATAGATTATCGGGACTCTGTGATTTGAGGCACGGCTCTATTAAAGAAGCTAAATCTCAGGTTCATAGGCTCTTGTTATCCTGGGATTACGACAAGTCGGAAGAAATACTTCGTGTTTAGGTAATTGAAATGGACTGTAATTTTGCTTGCCGTCCGACCCCAAGAGACTAACTATTCGTAGGACTTTTGATCCCTCTGACTCTTCTGCTCGAGCTCACTTTTCACACACACACACACACGCGCGCGCGCACGCACACACACACACACACACACACACACACAAACACACACAAATACACAAACACACTCAAATACACACATACTAACGATACACGTAACGTACACACTTCATGATATATCGTACATACTGACTGACAACATTCAGTTTAAAGTTAGTGACAAGTTAGTAACATTGCAAAGTATTTTTACTTGTAACTTTTGGGTTGAGATTTCTGTAATTTACTGTCAATCTCGTTCCTACCAATATAGTTCTAGTTCTGGCTCATTATAGATACTCGTATGTTTTACCAATTCACGCGCAAATTAAATATATTCTATTGTAATTCAGTTATCAATAGTTAGTTCTAAATATACCTATTATCTTCTTAAGCCGCACTACGCCTGGTAATTATTTATTTGAGTTTTTGAATCCCACGACACAGGCATTGCCTAGTGTGGGATTCACTGTTCTTTTCATGTAATGTGTATCTTTACAGTTAAATAAACTATTTTTGATTTTTTTTTTTTTTTTTTTTTTTTTGTGTAAAGCGAAGTTGAAATTTTTACCCTCATATTTTGTATTTTGGGTTCGAGAGAAAATACAGTATAAGTATTTGTCTGTTAGAGTCAAGTGAGCTTACCGGCTAAATGATTGTCAACAGAAACAATTGAATGTTGTTTAAAATACGTTTGAAACTTAGTAATATTTTATGTTTTTCTTTAATTTACGTCAGAATGTTTACTACCAAAAGAACACTATAAAAATATGTTTTAGCCCTAAAAACGATTATTTATTATATTTTATTAGATGTCAAAAATAAGTATGTACAAATATAATACCTATGTAACTAGCTGATCCCGCAAACGTTGCTTTGCCATATAATACTAACCCCCTTCACCCCCCTCCCCTTATAACTTAAGTTTAAGTTTCTCAGACCTACCCGATATGCAAACAAAATTTCATAAAAATCGGTCCAGCCGTTTCGGAGGAGTATTGTATTTGTGACATTGTGACACGAGAATTTTATATATAAGACTAGTAGCTGTGCCCGCGACTTTGTCCACGTGGAATTTAACAAAAAAGTTTTTGTTCATTTCGCAGAGTTATAAAATTAAATAAATATCTAAAATTAAAGTAGCCTATGTTACTCCTTATTACATCAGATATCTGCCAATGAAAATCCCTTCAAAATCGGTCCAACCGTTTCAGAGATTAGCCGAAACAAACAGACAGACAGACAGACAGACAAAAATTTAAAAAAATGTTGTTTTGGCATTTATATTCTGTGTATATCCTAATGCATTTAATAATAAGCGGTTGTTTTAATATTACAAACAGACATTCCAATTTTATTTATTTGTATACATAACGTTGAAGCGAACGCAACCAATAGAGGTCAAAACATTTAAGCTTATATAGCTCAAATATATTTTATGCGAAATATATTTAACTAAAAATAATAAAAAATATATATAATAAATATATTTTACTTACGGTTTTTTAGTTTATTGTAATTTATCTTATTATTCTTATTATATCTTTTCATTCCTAATTAAATGAACATATCGATTAAAAAATTTTATGCGATATTTTATATCGTTTATATCTCAAAAAGATATATCTAATTAATTTGTATGAGTAATATATTATAATAATTTCTATGTAAAACGATACCATAGTTCATCGAAAATACAAAATTACCAATAGCCAAATATTTTAAGCATAAATCATATACGACTACGATAGCTTTATAATCTGAAATATGTACTTAACCATTATGTTTACAAGTGGAGCCCTAAGTATCTACGTGGTATTTAAGTAACAAAATGGATTTGATCCTAAGCAAATTCTAATTTTAACTAAATTCTAAAGATATATCCTCAACAACATCACAACGAAGATCAATATCAATTTTTCATCGTATAATCAAAAACGTAACTCAATTGTTTAAAATATTGATTGTATAGAAATCAAAACTTGAAGATATCTTAACCTTCAGAGGTAACAATTAAACTGTCGAACGAGGGTTTGTTGAGAACATTGTTATTGAAAGTTGAATTATTAAATCTTCTTGGAAACTGATTCGAATTACCATCAACATCACGATTAGATTTAATCTCTAACTAATGCACCTTCTATTTATACATTCTCACACACATAATATTTAAAGACATGTACGGATATTGTTTGTTTTTTGTCGTGACGCAAATATTTTAAGATCAGCGAAATGTTAACGATACGTCATATAAAATAACGTTTACAGGAAAATAACGTTTTATTGCGATTTTTACTGACACAAATGTGCTTATTATAAAGTAGCTGATCCGTTGTATTGACATTTCTGTTTACTACTCTGCTTATATGTGTGATAGTTCTATTGAGTACAGACAGATAAACATTTCTTTTAACTGTATGTATTTAAGATAATCGTATCCGTTACAATTTCATTAACTTTGTTTATAGAGCAATGTTATGACTAATGAACAATATACGAGTATATGCAATAGAGTATTAATTAGTGTGTACAGTGAACCCACTAATTTAGGCGGACGGCCGTTTTAAATTATTTATCTAAAAAATCAGATAGGGAATACTAGTATATATTCCCGCTAGCTTAGGCGGACGACCATTTTTTAAAATTATTTATCTAGATAATCCGATCTCTAGGGAATACTAGTAATTTAATGCAGTAAGCTCGCCTTTTTAAACGTCTGCACAATCCATATACATATTACCTAGTAGTTTACATAAACGAGCAAAAAAACTAACCATAAGAGAAGAGTTTAGTTAGTTTTTAACCGACTTCCAAAAAAGGAGGAGGTTCTCATTTCGACTGTATTTTTTTTATGTATGTTACATCAGAACTTTTGACCGGTTGGACCGATTTAGACAAATTTTTTTTAATCGAAAGGTGGTGTGTGTCAATTGGTCCCATTTAAATTTATTTGAGATCCCATAAACGAACACGAGACCACATAACTTTTTACTGGATGTACCGATTTCGATAATTCTTTTTTTGTTGGAAAGGAAATATCCCTAGTTTGGTACCATGATAAGGAAACCAGCATTTGATGATGGGATCCCAGAGAAATCGAGGGAAACTCAAAAATCCGCATAGCATTTTACTGGTTGTACCGATTTTGAAAATTTTTAATTTAATCGAAATTGAAAATCACATTTAAATTTTATCGAGATCTGATAACTACTTTTTGAGTAGTCCTTGATAAAGCGTAGTTACTTGACAATTTTTTCGTCGATCTACGTTGTATTACTTGTCGATGTAATTGAAGTCGGTTTTTTTTCGTTTGTCTGCAAACACTATTATTTGTATCTTTTTTTGAATATTTGTTACATTAACATAATATACTTTATATAAAAAAAAACCCGGCCAAGTGCGAATCGGACTTGCACATCGAGGGTACCGTATAAAAATTATTAAAAAGATTTTTATTATATGACTAGCTGTGCCCGCATATGAATAAATGTTAACTTTGACGATGCAATTTTCGCGATACTTTTCTCACGTCACGCTCGGCGAGTATTACATTTGGCTTGGCACCGACTTGAAACCTATCTATACATATAATAAAATGGTAGGAAAGTCAAAACTGTACATTGAATATTTTTTTAAAAGAATACTTGGGGTGTGATCTACAATCGATGCCGAAGCCAAAAATATAGTTTTTCGAATTTTTGTCTGTTTGTCTGTGTATATGTTCGGGATAAACTCAAAGAGTACCGTATGGATTTACTTCAAATTTGGCACGAATATTATTAAGAAGTCGGGTCATCATATAGGCTACACATTATCATACTATCACCTACCGGGAACGAGCAGTGAAGCTTTATTTCCTCAACGCATTCTGTAACAATGTGTAATCTAATGACGCATATTTGATGTTGTTGTTATTATGTTAATAACCATGCTATATAAGCTAGCTTCACACTATAAAAATCACGCAATATAAGTAACTAAGCCGATAAACATAATTAAATGAATATAAGTAGACAAGACAATTTTAAAGCAGCGCCATCTATGAGATTTTTCTGTAGATACGAAATGTAAAGAAGGAACGGGTAAATGAATGCTATTTTAAAATGTTTAATCGTAGGTATTTTTGGTGCTGTATAGCGTTCACGCAGACGACGTCGCGGGCAGCAACTAGTCATAAAATAAACCTATCACTAGGCACATACAACTAGTCGTATTTTTATGAAGGGTCGTATAGATTTTCTTAACAATATGTGTTTATTAAATGTAGTTTTGTTAAGTTCCTTACGGCAGGCTTGAAATTTGGCTGGGCGACCGAATTGAAAAAAATATGATACTAAAACCGTAAGAAAAATATACAACGGAAGTGACGTAATATCAGTCACACAACTGTATAATATGACGTTTGTAAAACTAAAATATTATAGTAAACTTTTTTAAATTATTTATGTAATTTTATACTTTCGACGAATATAAATAAAGAAATATGTTTTTTTATTTCACTGAATAGTTTGAATTATTATTATTATTATTTTGTTTGATTTATTTTATTTTACGGTATTTGTTATTTCCTAAAATACTAAATTTCCTACATACTTTTATGTACTTAATTAAAAACCAATCAACAAAATAAAAAAAATAAAAAATCAAAAACTAGAAAATATATATAAAATTCAATATTTTTTTTCAAATTGTGTTGCTTCTATACTATCCAAAGGAACTTCGTTCCTACCTAGTGTGCCATGACACCACATATTTTTTTTAAATATTATATTGGGCGCTGCGTTGGCGCAAAGTTCACAGCCATGGAGTGTACCTGTTGCGCTGGCGGTTGCGGGTTCGATTCCCGCACATGACAAACATTTGTATTAGCTATACAGGTGTTTGCCGTGGTCTGAGTGTTTGTGCAGTCCCTGTGGGTCTCCCCATCGTGCCTCGGAGAGCACGTTAAGCTGTCGGTCCCGGTTGTTATCATGTTAACCTGATAGCGATCGATACTCATAGTAGAGAATATATTCGCCAACCCGCATTGGAGCAGCGTGGTGGATTAAGCTCTGATTCTTCTCCTACATGGGGAAAGAGGCCTATGCCCAGTAGTGGGATATTACAGGTTGAAGCGTTATATTATTACTAGCTGTGCCTACGACTTCGTACGCATGGAATTCAACAAAAAATTTTTTTGTTTCTCCCGTCAAAATAAGTCCAACCGTTTCAGAGATAGGCCGGAACAAACAGACAGACAGACAAAAATTGTAAAAATTGTAATTTTGGTATATGTACCGTGTATACATTTAGTACTCCATTTAGTAAAAATCTGTTATTTTAATATTATAAACAGACACTCCAATTTTATTTATTTTTATAGATGCAACTAAAAATTTATGCTTTTCGAAATTTTTCCTTTATCTGTGCCATAAGCGCTGCTTCGTACCGAATTTCAAGATTCTGACTTCACGAGAAGTACCCTGTAGGTTTTGATTCCCTTGCGAGTATCAAAATATGAAGCATAAATGGCTGTATATTTTGATTGCGTTGGTTTAGAAGTTTGATTTTTTCACAGCTCTATGGGACAGTAGACCTGAGTATTTGATTTGAATTTTAGCTTGATACTTCCACGCGTTCTTGAGAAAAAGGGTCTTGCCAGACAGGCGGACAACAAAGTTATCCTATAAGGGTTCCGTTTTTTCCTTTTGAGGTATGGATAACTAAAAATGGGAAATTAAACTGCAGAAACCATATAATACTTGCTGATACGGCGGATTTTATTCCGTCTCGCTGTCAAAAGCATGAATTCTTTATAAGTAATCTTTAAATTTTTGGACATTTTAAAATTTTCTGCTTATTATTTCTGCATATCATTTTGTCTTAAGTATCTTTCACAAAGTATTAGATAATTATAATCTCAAAATAATACGTGACCAAAATGTGGATGTAATATATATTTCCTAATTGTTAAAATATTTATGTATTGGGTAAATAAAATGTGTTACTCCATTTTCATTAAGGTGAGTTTTCAACGACAATAGCGTAGCTGTATAATAATAAATTATTATCCATTTTGCGCCAGCACCCCTCGAGAATTACGCCTGAGGATTCTGCTTAACTTCCGTTTTATCCCAATTACTATAGTGCTTTTGAATTTATATTATTTCTCTGTATTCAGATTTGTAGAATTTATTTTAAAAAAATTCTGTATGTAATTTAGAGTAAAGAAGAAAAATTTGGGTGTCAAGTAAAGTATATTAATTTTTCATAAACTTAACACTGTTATGCATGCATGCAGCAGCAATCGTTTAAAAGTTTTAAAAATTAAATCGCAAAGCAAATTTATACTTAAAACTTTATAAGGATTTAGACGAATTTTGATTAGCTCAGTAGCGCATTTTATAGTGGCCCTGCATTCTGTAGTCTGTCTCTGTGGGTTACTTTATTTAACGCCTGAGCCTGGGGTATATTTTTTACTTATACATGAATTATTGCTGTGTATATTAATCAAAAAATATTTTTTGCTATATCCGTCGTAACACAAGCATTAGGTTGCTTACTTTAGGAACAGAACCGTGAGTGTATATTACAGATAATATTTATTTATTTCGTTAAAAACCTCAGTGGTCTCTTAAGTATGAGCAGTTAGGAATCTGTCTGCTGGTATACTAATATAGACGGCTTGGTTCTTACAAAGTTCACAGGATTTGGCTGTTGTCCTTACAGCTACGAGTTTGGTTCCCGTTTAAGACAAATATTTATATTATTTGGTAGTTGTATGTGTTGTGTGTGTTTGCGAACCTACGACATCGAATTATTGTACCACATAAGAAAGTCTAGTGTTTTTATAGAAGGTTTACCTAATAATTTTCAAACTGATACAATACAGAATAGTATAAAATTTTCATCGCTACAATTTCTCGAATTTGAAATCCGTAGACAATAGACCGAAGAATAGTAACATAATATTTGTAAAAATCTTTTTCCGAGCGAATCATTTGTTTCGCCTTTCCAAGCATTCCCTTCCGTCACTTAAACTAACAATAAAACGAGCAAAGGCTTCTATAGACATTCTCACTTCATTCTTTCACAACAGAATCGCAAGAATTGAGCGACTTATAAAACTATTTCCTTCAACAAGTACGTGCTTAACCTCCGTATTTGTTGTTTGGCACTCCTTTTATTCTACTTGCTCCAAAACCTCGTATTTTTCATTTTACCGTAACGATCCTTGATATGTTTCGCTTTGGATAAAAGTGCTTTTTAACCGACTTCAAAAAAGGAGGAGGTTACTCAATTCGACCATATATATATATATATGTGGTCGCGTTTGTTCATTTTTTCGTCTACTTACGTTGTATTACTTGTCGATGTAATTGAAGTCGGTTTTTTTCGTTTGCGAGCAAAAACATAATTATAGCATTTCAGTGTTTGATTTTTAGCTAAATCAAATAAGTGTTTTAATTTACCTGTTTTATTTGAACCCTTTAAACGAGTTGAGAGACTATCTACTACATACAAGTATAAGTACGTTCGCTAAGGTATTTCTGAACTATTTCCGAGTAAAGGGTTTAAATCGAATTCCGTGTCATAAGTCCATGAAACACATTTGCCTCATCCTCGAAAGTGGTTTCCCGAGAGGATTTATATTCATTTGCCCAGTGAGGATGTTAGTAGTAGGTACATCGTGCACTCGTTAAAGCAAAGTTAATATCCAATTTGATGTAGTGAGTAGTTTATGTGAAGATTTGAGATTTAATTGTAATCAAATATTACTTTATTAATCGACTTCAAAAAAGGGGATGTTGTAATTACTTTTAACTGGGTGAATTAATTTCGATGATTCTTTTTTAATCGAAATATGGTATCAAGCAACCAAGCAAGCAAACCCAATTATTCAAGTAGGCTTCACGAGAACTTTTAAATTGTCATTTTACTAATTTAAATTATAATCTTATTTGATAAGTAAAAGAAATGTCGATATATGTATATATATATATATATATATATATATATATATATATATAAATCAATTTTGGCTCGTACATAGAGGCAAAAGCTCAAACAGCTGCCAAAAAACTGGGCGTCCTCTCGAAGGTGAGACGGACTTCACTCCGGAACAGCTTCTGAATTTATATCAAGCACAAGTTCGATCATGCATGGAGTACTGCTCTCATCTTTGGGATGGCTCAGCCAAGTACCAGCTGGAGCTTCTTGAATCAATTGAGAGACGAGCCAGGAGGCTCATCGGTGACGATGCACTGGTCGCCACAAAGCTGCAAAGCTTACATCATCGGCGTAGGGTGGCCGGCCTGTCGGTTTTTTATCGGATACACTTCGGGGAGTGTGCGCAAGAACTCCATGACCTGATTCCTCCCTCCCCCTTCCATCATCGTACAACCAGACGCTCTGCGTTTCGTCACCCTTATATGGTTGACATTCCCCCTATACGCACTAAGCGATTCGCTAGTACATTCTTGATCCGTACGGCCAAAGAATGGAACTCTCTACCAGCGTCTGTGTTTCCTGAAAGCTATGACCTGGGGATCTTTAAGTCGCGAGTGAATAGGTTACTTCTAGGTAAGCGTGCTCCATCTTAGACCGCATTTTCACTTATCATTAGGTGAAATAGCGGTCAAACGCCAGCCTATCTATGTATAAAAAAAAATATATATGAATTATTTTTATTTATAATATTATAAATGTACTAAATAAACAATCAGATGGCGGGTATCCGTGAAATTGTTTATTTATGTAATATATGTGTTTAAAAGTAATTCATTTTTTATCATTATTTTACTGAATATATATTATCTTAAAAGTCGGAAAACTTTTTAAAGAGTTGAACTTAATTATTTTTTTTAGTACGGATGGACTTTATTACTAGATAACATTTCATTCCATGAGTATACACATAGCATGTAACATATTAATATAGAAACACATTCTAGAAAGTAATAGTTAAAACTATTATTGATATACTTGTGATAATATAATAATTAGCTTTTAAATTGATTGTTGAAGCATAACAATACCCGTAATTGTTATGAGTTGATTTACACGTATCTGTAATGTCTACGTTATCTACGAATTAATCATTATGAGTATGCATTAATTGTGTTATGATTATTATTGTCGTCAGCTTATTAAGTATTATGTATGAAGGTATGTATGTATGTATGTATATATGTATGTATGTATATATGTATGTATGTTTGTATGTATGTATTTATGTATGTATGTGTGTATGTATGTATGTATTTATGTATGCATGTGTGTATGTATGTATGTATGTATGTATTTATGTATGCATGTGTGTATGTATGTATGTATGTGTGTATGTATGTATGTATGTATGTATGTATGTATCTGTTTATGTATATATATATACCATTAAAATATAAACATATATATATATATATATATATATATATATATATATATATGAATTTATTTGCTCATGTAAATACTAAGCCACTAACGTTACTTTATATTTTCTCACTTTTTTCTTCTTTATCTGAATTTTACTAATACTCGATTTTTCACACCTACAAACGTCTGCTCTAGTACGTCCTAAGGTTGGCTGGTAGAGAACGCTTTTAGCATTAAGCCCGCCTTTTGTACAATTCTTTAATGTATTGTTCAATAAAGTATTAATAAATAAATACATTACGCAAATTTTATTATAATACTAGTTGTGCCCGCGACTTCGTTCGCGTGGAATTTAACAAAAAAGTTATTGTTTAGTTCGCAGAGTCATAAATAAATAAATTTCAAAAATAAAAGTAGCCTAAGTTACTCCTTACTACATCAGCTATCTACTAGTAAAAGTCCTGTCAAAATCTGTCTAGCTGTTTCAGAGATTAGCCGGAACAAACAGACAGAGAGACGAAAATTGTAAAAAATGTTATTTTGGTATATGTACCGTGTATACATCTATATGAATTTAGTAAAAAGCGGTTATTTTAATATGACAAATGGACACTCCAATTTTATTTATTTGTATAGACATAGTACAACATGAATATAATTGTAACTATTACTGTTATTTGCCAGAGGACAGCGCCGCCAGGGTCGCATTCACGTGGAGGCCGCGCGGGAGCAGGAGACGGGGCCGGCCGGCGCACACGTGGCAGCGGACTATCGATGCCGAGCTGCGAGCGGCCGGGCTTAGTTGGAGGGACGTGGAGCGAGAGGCACAGGACAGGAGCGGATGGAGACGTCTCACGAGGGCCCTTTGTACCACTGGGGTACCTTAGGACTACAACAACATTACTGTTATTTGACATATTAAGTGTTTATTTTTCAAATTACATTATTTTTACATTTGGCACCTATGTTTACGCTTTTTAATTTTTTCTTTAACTCCTGCTGCGTGTTGCACACACAACAACCTTTACAGATAGTTTTTGTATAATTAAAAGTACATTATATCAAAAAGATGAGAGCCGAAATTGTGATTTAAAAATTTATTTGTCTCGACTATGTTTGGAGCGTTTAATAAGTATCTAATTTTGATTTATTATTGGCATCAAAGAAATTATAAATGTTTCTTAAATATTTCAGTACTAAAAGTTATCTAAAAATTTAAAGAATAAGAAATTCCTTAAGGTCACCTTTATGAATTTAATAACAACTTATAAAATTTGAAATCAAATGCTAATTTGATTTTCATACCGGTTATTTCTTTTAGAATCAATGAGTCAAAAAATTAGATTAGTTATGAGCCTAGACTTGATATGATTTAATAAATATAAAAATAATTTTAATTGCAGCGTAAGTTTTGCTTGTTTTGCTTAAATTCGTCAGAAAATTTCGTAATCACAATAAATTATAAATCAGCGGTGTCAAATAAACCGCTACGATACATATTATAAAATACTGTTTTTTTATTTCTAGCCTATATCTACTGTAAAGGTGCAAAAAAAAAAATGGGTAAACGAAATTTAATCTTTATTTTTTAAGAAAGTGGATACATATTATTTCAGTAAAAAGAAATTTTGGATAGTTGCAACAGAAGAAATCTTGAAAATAACGTATAATATGTCTATATTATTAACTACTTTATAATAATATTTTTTGAATGTAGGTAAAAAGCGACACTGAGTGTAAGTAAAAGGTGGCTCAAGTTGCATAATGAAATTGTTTACAACGTGTGTAAAATGGCTTTCTTGAAAGGGTAGCAAGTGTTTTTCATGAAATTCGAGTTGGAAATATGCAACTTCTCCGGTGTACAGGGTCAGATTTAGTTTATTGTCTCTGAGGAAGGGATATTATTTATATTAAGTCAGGGCACAGTATAAAATACCTTGCTCAAAATATGCAGCAACCCAAATGGGGAAGTATCTCAAACTTACAGAATCAAATCAAAATCACAGTCTAATATAGCTGTCCTCAAGAAGTATTTTATTCCTGTGGCGAGTAATATGGTCAGAGTTCCTAGGAAGGGTAGGGGCTAAGAGCGATGCGCTTGCGACGGCTTTTAGGTTGCAGACGTGTATAGGATATTGTAACCGTTTACCGTATGCCGCGTACGTTGTTTGCCACTTTAGTGGTATCAAAAAATTACACATAGATGGGAAGCATAATCTTCGCATATGAATATAAAAGAGTCAATAACAATCATATTATATGCATAATAATGTATAAACATATGCACATAACACAGAGATATTATAATTTAACCTAGACTCAAAGCGTCTCACAACTGGAGAAATGCCTGTTCTAATGTAGGAGAGCGGTAGGAAATTAATCCACAATTCTGCTCCACTGTAAATTTGCTAAGTATTTTCTGAAATATGCAAGTTTCCTCACAATATTTTTTTACCGCCGAGTACGAGATGAAAATAAAAAAAAAAATTTGGCACTTGGAAATTAAGCAGTGTCACTGAGTTTATCAGAGATCTTACCCCACATTTTTTCATTAAATTTCAGTGCATAATTGATTTATCATGAAACCTTTTGGTATATTGAAGTATTAGACAATAAAATGATCAGTCAATAAAAGTTTTGTTTATTAACTGTTTACTTACGATGTTTAAAATAATTAAATAGTATTATATATTAAAGGATAAGAGACTTCATTTGTAAATTAATTCCTTCCTGTAAATGAAGACATGCCAAACATAATTTCTTGCACTGTTCGTACGTCAGTACGGTTCTACAAAGTTGGAATTTGACAGTGGAGTTGGAACAAAATTTGCAACACTGCAAACTAAGTTTTGTATTTTGGACAATGAAAACAAACTGACGTTTCAAGTTCACATATATTCTTAAAATTTTACATTTGAAGCGATTTTAGTTTCTTTTGAAAATAAATGATAGATAATATTTATTTGAAATAAAAAAAAAATATGTTAACAATTTTTCCACTAGATACTTCGAATAAGATCTTCTACATTGTACTGGTACTGTTGTCGCATAAGAAATACATTATCTTAACGTTCTCGGCTTCTGCTGTTTATCTTCTCCTTGTATAATCTTAATAGTTTCCTATCTTCCTCATCCTCCATCCTCAACTTTATGTTAAGTGTGTGATGTTAAGACGGGGTCACGCAGACTAAATATTACATGGTATTATTCATATTTCGTATCCCCTTAGCTAGAGCAATGCAGTGCATACGTGAATAAAATAGCTGTTATATCCGGATTATAAAGCTTTCCTGTTTGTGTGAACCTTTGTTATTTCGGTCTCAGCACATTAATATGTAGAAGGGCTCTGATACAATGTCAGGTCTCAAAGTGAGATGTCATTTTGGGGTCAAGTGGACCCTCGTAATGAAACAATCAAGTAGATTTGTATTTCGATGTGACATACACTCGAAATATCTTTTTGTTATTAATAAATAATTTAAACTGTCTACATTGTAGCAGGTTTATAAAAAAGTAACTGTGAAGTTTCTTGCTGATTCTTCTCTGCAGATTCCACATTTCGAATCGGTGGTAGCGGTTTAAGTATAATTAATTTATAGAAACAAATATAATTTTAATTTGTTGAAGAAGATTATAATATTTTTTTTGAAGTTGCCTTTGAACCCTTTTCTTTTTGTCTACCCGGGGAAAATATGATAAGGATGCGTTCAGCCCGAGGGAGCTGGGGGTTTAACTAACTAATTTTGTATTTTTTTTTTTGATAATTTTTCTACGAATAATTTATTCTTTATTAATTGGTATTGATTGTAATAAATTAATATAAACAAACTTTCTATCAATTTTAAACCATCTTAACTACTAACTAAATTTTTGTTTGAAGCATTATTTTAATTTTTTTTGTTCTAATTCATAATTTATCACAAATGAAATTATATTTCTTAGTTTGTTAGACAATAAAAAGGATTTAAACTAAATATTTTATTTATAATCCAAAAAGTTTTTCAATATTTTAATGTCTTTACCTTATTTTTATCTCCAACTGGTTTATAAATATAGATGTACATACTACGACTGATCGCTGTAGTGATCGCTGTCGCTGTGTGAATTTTTTACGTTGGTACTATTTACAATTACTTATATGGTCTATTAAATATATCAACTTCGCAATATATATACATACTCGTATAGTATATCGACGCGTTAGCGCAGCAGTCACATCACTGGTTGTCGCGCTGACGGTCCCGGGTTCGATCCCCGCTTACGACAGACATTATTTTGTATTAGCTATATGTTTGTCGCGGTCTGGGTGTTTGTGCTTGTGTATTGTGTGTGTTTCTGGACTCCCGACACGCTTCGCTTCAGCCTGTAATATCCCACTACTGGGCATAGGCCTCTCTAGGATAAGAGCTTAATCCACCACGCTGCTCCAATGCGAGTTGGCGGATATATTCCCTACTATGAGTAACGATCGCTATCAGGTGTACATGATAACAAACAGGACCGACGGCTTAACGTGCTCTACGAGGCACGGTGGGGAGACCCACAAGGACTGCACAAACACCCAGACCACGGCAAACACCTGTATGGCCAATACAAATGTTAGTCATGTGCGGGGATTGAACCTGTAACCGCCAGCACAACAGGTACAATCCATGGCTTTAACCGTTGCGCCAGCGCGGCGTTGGACCCCCGACACAAGAGTTTATTATTTATTTTCTTATTTTTATATCCCAAGAGATAGATAACAAAAATTTTCCTATATTTTCCCGTAGATGAGTGTCAAGTTATCACGTCGTGGAGTCATGAATAATATTATAGATGGAGCACCTAGTACCTAGGTTCCGCACGGACTCGTAACGTGCCTTTTATCTATGGTGTAGGGTAACAATTGTTTTTCTACTTAAACGGTATAAATGAAAATATCGTGTTCTAATTCCGAAATATAGCAGGGGTTTACTTCTTTGGAACGGCTATCGTGGTATATCTTCTTATAAATAAAATTCTCGTGTCACGGTGTTAGTTAGAATAGTCCTCTAAAACGGCTGGACCGATTTTTATGAAATTTTGTGTGCATATTTGACATACCCCTAAGTTATAAAGGAGAGGGATTAAGGGGGTTAATAACATATATGGCAAGGCAAAATTTGCGGGGTCAGCTAGTAAATATAATAAAACACAGTTTTTTTTAAATAGTAACTGCGGAGTTTATTGTTTCCGATTCTTCTCAGCAAAATTTACATTCCTAATTGATGGTAGCTTCTCTTTTAAGAATAGTTTATTAATTGAGACATATATAAATAAATTTTAATTGTAAAATGATGATTCAAAGTTTTTTTGAAGCGTATTTGAATGAAGTAAAAAATATATATCTTAATAACGATAGACTTTAGGCTTTAAAACAATTTGCTCAGCGTCACCATTTTCACACGATTTATTTCATACGCTTCTTAAGGTTAAAAAAAGTTAATATTAAGATATCTATGAGTTTCGAAACTATGGGATAGACTGTGATGAAACTTTGTTAGGGTGTTCTAAGGACGCCTATGAGCTTAGCCCTAGCTTTAAATGCTCGTCGTGCTTAACTGGACTGGTTATTTATATACATAGATTTTAAGCTTTTACACTTTTAAACGTTTGAAATATGCAATAGAATAATTTATATTAATAGACCGATTACTGCTATCGATTGTGATGTTTTAATGTAAAGTTTTTGTGTCCTGTATTTGTCACTCTTTTATGTAAGTTGGACGACGTATTAGTTGCAACAGTTTCAGCGAGTATCGCTTGTGCTACCGTTCATAGCTACAGTTCATGATAAGCGTTTCTCTTGGCCGTACGATCTAGATTTGTCGTGGTCAGGACGTTTGTGTTGCGAAATTTATTTATCAAAATATTTCAACAATAAAACCTTGTTAGATACACGTTTTACAGAGACACATATGTTTTTATGTGTATCAAGAATATTCTGGAATCTGAATACGAATATTGAATTTTAAATTTTCTTTTAGTATGCCTTGTCCTACAAAACGGCAAAGTATGCATAACGTATTTTTTGCATAACTGTCTCATTAATGCATGTTTCGCATCGTGATGTCATGGTCAATGGCGATGTATTAGATAATATTAGACCTATCGAATGTCAGCGTTAAATATTTTTTATGATATCGAATTGGCGTAAGATTTTAAGTGCAGTTATTAAGATATTATTGCAGTGATTTGTGTTTTAAGAGACAGCCATTTAGAATTTATTATATTTTTTAAATTCTGTACATAATTATGTTTTTTAATATGTAAAAATCTCGTGTCTCGGTATTTGTGGTCGCATTTTCCTGGAACTTTTTGGGTGTATTGTGTAGGGGAAATTTTTGAAGTTTATTCCTTAATAATCGATTTTCATATAAGGCCTTGGTATGAAAAAAATATGACGACTAAAATCTACAGATCGAATCCTTTAACCTCGTTACGTTTTTTTAACGCCATAGGTGGCGTTATTTGACTCGTTGATTTACCATCTGATATGGACTAGTAAGCCTTTTTTGTGCCTATTTATATAGTCGATCTGAAGGAGTAAACTCCAGTCGTGCGTCGGAGTTGAAACATAGACTTTTTTTGGGGTATATTTGGTAGGTATGAGAATAGGTCGTAAAGTATATTTCATACCACTAGGTGATTAAGGTATGCCTATCTCGACATGTTTTTCAATTCAATAAATGTCCTTAATTTTCACCCCAAATCAAAATATATGTTAGTTTAATATCAATTAAAATACAGAACGTAAAGTTGCCAACCCTAGTAATAGACAACTGTGTATGTGTACGTATGTATGTCTGTGCTTTTTTTACATACATTGTAGGCCGCAGTAATAATTAATGTCAATGCAGTTAAAGCTATGCTGGTTTATTGCCATGTTACTCTAATACAATATTCAGATCAGATCAGTTCAGCCTATTGCAGTCCACTGCTGGACATAGGCCTCCCCAAGATCGCGACAGACATCCCGGTTTTCCGCAATCCTCATCGCCCAACCCGCCTCAATCGCAATCTTACGTAGATCATCGGTCGCACTGCGTTAATACAATATTATTTCTGCTTAATTTTGATATCGGATGTTGGTTTCATGTATAAGCATCATAATTTAGTTTATGGAGAAAAATTGAGTCCGGTTTCATTTCGCGGTTCATGTCACTGCTCCAGTTAACTATTTGAAAATTCAAATAAATCCACTGCAACTGGAAATGACACTTTAAATCTTTATACGCATATCCGAAATATTCACGTCATTTTTGTACATATATTAGCTGTGCCCAACGATTTCACTCGCGTTAATTTGAGGAAAATAGCCTATAGCCTTCCTATTAAATGGGCTGTCCAGCACAAAAATAATTAATGATTAATAATTTTTCACTTTCGAACTACTAGTGTAGTATTAGCGCATTGTTATTAAAAAAAACTGTTTTATCTATATAATTAGTATGCATGCATTCAGCTTGTAACATCCCACTACTGGTCATACACGGCTACTCTTTCTCCATGTAGGAAAAATAAAACCAGCCAAGTGCGAGTCGGACTCGCGCACGAAGGGTTCCGTACTTTTGACTAGGTAAATTATTTTTTACCATTTGGGTTCGGAACCCTAACGAGTGTTCTTTAGATCAACTTCTTTAAAGACTGAAGAAAAACTTCTTTAGCTCCATCGAAATTATATATCCTTCTCAACTACTGTTCGTCTCACTCGATCACACTTTTTGTAACGCTCTTGTCACGCATTCTCTAGCTTACTCCTCAAGTCAAGCGTGAGTAAAGAAGTTTTACTTAAAAAAAATCCAATCAAGGCAAGATCTAAGTCTAGTGCACGTGTACGTATTAATTCCTTATTTCTAATCTATGATGCGTAATGCATTATATAGCAAAGAAGTTCAATGAATAAACGACTTTATAGCAATAACAAAAAGGTTTTATGTGAAATAATATAGATAATAAAAGACGATTAATGCATTAGTAATGTTTGCAAACATATTAATCAGTCGGACTTTGTATTATCTATGATATGGAACGTAGGTGCATTTGCCTGTAATTCCGCTTTTTGCTTTAGAGTTGGTAGATCGATTCTCGCTCCGAGTTTGAGTGTAATTATGTTTGTTCGTCGTATACTAATTTATAAACCATGTTAGTAGTGTAGGACTTTACTCGTGTTTTTTGTGTGAAAAGTCATCTCGTATTTTCAAATACATAATTGTACGAAATGTATATGCTGTATATGCTGTAATGATTAAAACATAAATTATAAGTTTCATTTCAATATATATGTATAAATTCATACATACATATAATCACGCCTCTTTCCCGTAGGGGTTGGCAGAGACCACTTCTTTCCACTTGCTACGATCCTTACATACTTTTTTTTTTTTTTTTTGATAAATATACATTCTTTCGCTTCGTCAAAAATGTGGAACGCTTCACGATTTTGCGTGTGATCGTTGCGCAGGGGCCATGCATGTACTCGCTTCGGCAGTACATATACTAAAATTTGAACAATAAATTCATTACTTCAAAATTTATATAAAAAAAACTTTGAAAATTAATTAAATTCGTTAAAGTAACACACTTCAGCCTATCGCAGTCCACTGCTGGACATAGGCCTCCCCAAGTTCGCGCCACACATCGTTAAAGTAAGCCTAGTATTAATTCGGAATGTAGATTCTGTTGCGAATAATATGCATTAAACAGTTCATCTTTTCATAGCCGTCAATCACGCAGAAAAAAGTTATGAGGTAACACACAAAAAAATTAAGTCAAACTGATAAAAAACTCTTTCGTTATTTTGATGTCTGTTAAAATCTGGAGCAGCCCTTAATGTTACAAGTAGGTTTGGGTTCCTAAGATGAGTGAGGTAGCCAGAGCCCCTGAGTAGTATCAGTGGTAGGTCGAAAACGTGTTTGCTTTTTTTCTTGTGTTGCAAGCGCTCATGGGCAACGATAACCGCTTGTCATCAGTATCGTACGTTTGTTTGCCAACCTAGTGGCCACCCCAACACGTCAATTCTGTCGTCATTGCGTAGCTCTTTTGCCAGTAATGAGTGCGTAAATAATGATATGTTGTTTTTAATTTATTATTGATTATTGTTTTTAAGCTATTATAATATTGTTACATAATTAATAATACATATGTATTTATTTGTTAGTATCCGTTTTCATTTCGTGATTTGAAAATATTAAAAAAAAAACATTTTTTTAGTGATTTCATTGACAGCTGATTTACGAAGGGTTGCCTAGCAACGAAATAGTTAATTAAAGTCAGTACGTATATAAATAAAGATTGATACTATATTTTGTTATAATATAGGCCTCTTGCTCCATGTAGGAGAAGGATTGGAGCTTATCCACTTCGCTGCTTCACTGTGGGATATATTCCCTACTATGAGTAACACTTCAGGTATTGATGATGACAACTGAGACCAACAGCTTAACGTGCTCTCTGAAACACGGTGGGGAGGAGATTCACAAGGACACACATCCAAATCTGAACGAAATATTTGTACAAATATAAATATCCATTCCGAGCGGGAATCGAACTCGCAAACTCCGCAAATTCCGTTCAAAATTTGCTAAAACCGAAATAGTACAATTCAATAAATAGAACAAAATGTCTATAAACACATTTACATTAATTTATATATCTAACATAATTATGTGAGAATACGGAATACTAACTATAGCCTATTCGCGTTAAGAAAATAGTGAGCCAACGCTGTCAAATAGCTTAGGCACGTACCTCCACCAATGAAAATATTGTAGTAAATTTGATCGCCTTGTTCATATTGACCCGATGAAATAAAGTAATAATGCGATAATAAGCCTACTATTTTATTAATACTTATAAAAAGTCCTGACTTCCACACGTATATTATTGTTATACAATTATGCGTCCTATAATTTACTAGAATGTTCTAAGTGATGTTTACCTTTCAATGTTTGCACTTCAAAGAATAACATAATGTTACGTCATTTTTGTTTGAGTATGTATGACGAAACACTATGTTTATCAATTGATTGTTTAGCTTTATATTATTATTATTAATATAATTAATAAAAGTATGATAAATTTATATGTGTTTTACATAATTTATAAAAAAATACATTTAAATTATTGTATCTTGTTGAGCTAAAAGTTTAATAGAAATTAATTAGAATTTTTATTACTTCATAATTCTTTTCTTACTAATTATAATTATTTAGTTACCGATTATTTATTTTATTAATCTCGAAGTTAAATAAATTTGTAGATCTGTAATCAAAGAATGTTATCCATCTCTCCGCCCCGTTGTCTGAAAATTTGTTGATTGTGTTGAGTGTGAGTATATATGCGTGTGCGTGTGTGCCGCTATAACAACGAATTGTGTATCATACATATAGGGTATGCGTTTTTTGTGGCATTTTTATTCGATTGCTAAAATATGTAATATGAAATACATCACGACGGTACGTTAATGGTGTTGACGTTAATTTCTTCTTGTGACAAAAAGTGCCTGCTGAGGGCCGTTAAATATGACGTACTTATCAAAAAATAATAAAAAATAATCTAATATATAAAATTCTCGCGTCGCGGTGTTTGTAGTTAAACTACTCCGAAACGGCTTGACCGATTCTCATGAAATTTTGTGTGCATATTGGGTAGGTCTGAGAATCGAACAACATCTATTTTTCATCCCCATAAATGTTAAGGTTAAGTCCATCCCTAAATATATATTTTTAACTTTTTGATAAATTATTTATTTTTTATTTTATTATGATTTGGCGTTGAAAAATACATATAACTCTAAATTTTCACCCTTTTACCACCCCTATTTTTAAATACCGTTTAGCGGCAAGACAACGTTTGCCGAGTCAGCTAGTAATTATAATAAAAGTAAGACGTACACAGTACTATGGAACTTTTTAACGTCATTTCAAAATATTTATATTTGTTTTCATTTGTATTTATTCAAATAGCAGCAGTTTATAGATTAATATTATTATAGAACTGTTTATTTGTTACCTTATTTGCTGGAATATTCTAACTGAATTTAGATGTTTACCTGTTACAGGTATAAAAAGCAATAATATTATTGTTATGACTGTTATAGTATCAGGCGATTAAAGAATAAATATAGATTAGTCGTTTTCTTCTCATTAGACACTTTTCTATCTACAATATTCGTTTTACATAATTTAATTGGAAATGGCGTAGTAAATCTAAACTAATATTATGAGAGATTCTTCGGTTGAACGAGTTGATATTAGGATTTACTTACTGGATCAAATTGAAAAATCAATCAAAAATTTTAAATTTAATGTGGAGCATCCTGATTGAGAAAGTAGGTACCTCGATATTACAGAAGATGACAGCTAAGTAATACTGCTTTCAAGCAATGTTGTATTCCTGGTGTGTAAGGTGACCAGAGCTCATTGGGGGATGGAGAGTTTGGGGGTAGGGTAGGCAACGCGCTTGCGATGCTTCTGGTATTAAAGGCGTTTATGATCATCACAAAAGCCTATCGCAGTCCACTACTGGACATAGGCCTCCACAAGTTCGACCCAAAAATGGCGCGAACTCATGTGTTTTGCCCATAGTCACCACGCTGGGCAGGCGGGTTGGTGACCGCAGGGCTGGCTATGTCGCACCGAAGACGCCGCAGCCCGTCTTCGGCCTGTATATTTCAAAGCCAGCAGTTGGACGGTTATCCTGCCATCGGTCGGCTTTTTAAGTTCCAAGGTGGTAGTGGAACTGTGTTATCCCTTAGTCGCCTCTTACGACACCCACGGGAAGAAAGGGGGTGGCTATATTCTCTAATGCCGTAACCACACAGCATAAAAGCATTTATAAGCTACCGTGAACGCTTACCATCACGCGAGCCATATGCTTTTTGTGTCGACCTAGTTGTATATAAAAAATGTTGTTCATAGTCTCTGCAACATCACCGAAATTTCGGGAGTTTCACAATGAAAATTGTGATAAGTCACATAGAATAAAAAGCGAAAATAATTATGTTGAAATCCTGTTAACAATGCACACTTGAAATAGGAAATACCCACTCGAAAACAAGTAAATTGTGTCTTTTATCACTGCAAGTAGGTACAATATATTAACTATATCATTATCATCAAACTCATCGAAACATTGATAAGATTTTAAATGACACAATAGACATAATTATGAGCAGCATTTGATTTCCTTGTACAATTATCAAAAGTGACATACACAAGTTTCTTAATCTACCAATACAAAATAACAATCGCAGTAACCAAATCAGCCTGTACCATCCCATTGCTGGCCAAATACTTCGTTAGCTATACAGGAGAATAACAAAGTTCAATCCAACACGATGCTTCAATACTGTTTGGCAGATAATTTCCTTACCACGAGTCTATGGTATCGGCAACTAATAACTGCTTTCCGGGGCCTAACGGGAAGATGATCGGATGACCAGAAATAAATATTTGTTCAAATTCAAATACTTTGGGATGAAATATCTAACGGCAAGCGGGTGACACCTGTAGTAAAATTTAATAATTATTAAAACATTGCTAACACAGCATTATTGGCACATTAGGATATATCCTGCTCGAAACCTCAGTAACCCGTCTGGGGAAGTACCTGAACCTAACAGAAGATTCCAGCTAAATAATACTTTTGTCAAGTAGTGTTATGTTGCTGTGGTGAGTAAGGTGGTCAGAGCTCCAGGGGAGGGTCGGGGAGTAGAGTTTCGGACGTGCTTGCGATGCTTCTGGTGTTGTAGACGTCTATAAGCTACGGTAACCGCTTACCCCCAGGTTGGTCGTACGTTCGTTTCCGAACTAGTCGTACAAATAAAATGAATTAGTGTTGGGTTGGTATATAGTTAAGTACTATGTCGCTTTTGTCTTTGGTGATGTAATAAATCATTAATAGTAATCATTATCATTTTACTCAAATAATAATTATTTGACTGATATAATCTATGGTATATAAGGTAATATATAGTGTACATGTATGTTTAGAGTATAATATGTACATGTCTATGTTACATAACACTTTTACGCCCCATCCCACACTCCTTATTTAGTCCTCTGCCAAAGGTTGCCTGGAAAAGATCGCTGATAAGGCCGCCTGTTGCAAGTGATGCAAATTCCATTTTTATATATCATTTGTAATACTGTTAAAACCTTGTGGTGTGCGAAAGTGTAAAATAAATAAATCGAATTTTTGATTTTTTTTTAAATACCTACATATAAAATTACTATCAATTTTTAATCGAGAAATTCTTTTAGCGTTGCATGGCTCATTCAACGAGGAAAGCTATAAAGACTATTATCATCGCGCTATGAGCAATAGCAGCGTAACATCAATGAAAAATTTTGCAGAAGCAACGTTGGCGAACAACATTGGAGACTTACAAACAATTTTTTCCTGGTTTCACGTGGGCAGAGCTGCGGGTGGAAGCCAGTAGTTATATATTTCTTCTGTTTTACGTCAAACGATAATAAGACACACGTGATATTAAATGTCGAATGCAAGATTTATTTCTGGACAATTTCCATCAATTGGCGTAATTGATCGTTGATAGCCGTTTCAAACGTTCTAAAACGTCCTAAGTATCATTTGTACAGACAACCTGTTAACGTGTGAAAATTGCCTGACTCAAAGAGATCACAATAAATTATAGAGCTTAGTTGAATTTATGGGTACCTTCCCTAAATCCCTATCAGTGGTAGACGAGATAGATATATTCTATTAATGTTCGGATTGATGGCATCAAGATTGTTTTAGAACTCCAGATAGGCCATCTGTGTATGACATACGGACTCGGTCCTCCCGTGACAATGGTTGCTGTAAAGTATCCGAAACTTTGGTCATCTAAAAAACTTAAAAGACAGCGATAAAATCCGAAAAAGTTGTTTCGTTATAATGAGTGAAATTCACGTAAACATTATAAAAAAAAACTTTGTTAATCAGGGGAGAAGTGAAATTTATGACTCCTACTGTTTAATAAAATGAAAATTATAAAATTTTAGACATCAGTATTAAAGTCAATTAAACACTCCCGTCTTAATGATGACATGAATTTATTGTATTGCATTCAGTAGTATTTTTTAAATCGAATTCACGTTCTTAATAATGGGCCATAATAGCGCGTTGGAAGATTCCTGTACCTTTTACGGAGATGTAAATATAAATTTACAATTATACTGTAAATATTTAGTATTATCAAAACAGAATGCGTATTTTTATTTTAGACATATAAAAATTCAAATCAATAAGACCGTAAGCAGATTCACATTTCATAGATAAATAATTATTCTATTTTATATTTATGATAAACCATTACCTACTTAATAGATAATGTACTATGTATATATTTATTTGTGTATTTATTATTACGATAAAACATAATTTAATGGGCATTTATTTATTTATTTATATTATTATTGTATTATTAGATTGTAGGATTCACTTTGTTTTTCCTTTTTGATGACTCTATTCTGTTTTGTTTTAAAATCTCCTCTACCTCAAGGTTGTCTGGAAGAAATCGCTTACCTAGCGATAAGAACGCCTTTGTGCATATTATTATTTTGTAAGTTTTTATTTTTTTAAGATACTTATGTACTTTAACTTTTATACACAATAAAGTATATTTCTTCTTTTTCTTTTTCTACTTATTTGATAAAATAAACGTAATCAGTAGTAAACGGTTCTAAATATTTATTAGGCAGAGATAGCAATATAAAAGACAGTTATTTCAAAACATTATTCTCGTTTCCCTTGAAATGGACAGCGTCATCATTTATGAATTAGCCCTAACAACATTGACATTCATTGATAAAATTATCAGTAAAATGTAATGTGTCCAGTTCAAAGTCAGATTTGTATAAACGGAGCGAGGATTGCCGCGGAAAAATATAATAGGGTTTGTGCAACAATCCCTCGTTGAAGATAAGCATTTGGAATGGTTTATTTTGATCTCTTTTGTAATTGCTCTTCCTAATGATATTAGAGACATTTCATTTGTGATTGCGCTCAAATTATGAGTAATAAATAGTACGGTCTTATATAGACCGTATTCTATATTTTCTAATATGTATACCAAATTAGATCTCACAGTCAAATACTATTCAAATAGTGTTGAGTTCACGTAGTGAATAAGACATTCAGAGCTCCTGGTGAGGATAATGCCTTGATCACACGTACCGAATAAACGGATGAGACTGTGATGTAAGCGATCAGGTGTTCACACATGTTTTGGAATGAGCACAGTCAGTTCAGTTCTATAGAGACTACAATTCGGACACGATGGATCGTAAAAATATTATTAGAAAATATACAAAGTTACTCATTTCACTATTGGTAGAAGAATTAAAGGAATGGTTGGAAAAAGAGGAATGTCGGATTTGGATAAGACCATCGATGTTGAGAAGTTCTGATTTTGGCGCTACAAGCACTCTTCTTAATGAATTAGAGGTAAAAGATCCTGCTGAATTCAGAATGCTTCTCAGAATGGATGTACAACATTTTGACACATTGCTAGAGAGTATTAATCCATTTATATAAAGGGAAGATACAGTCATGAGAGAAGCTATATCTGCAAAGACTAAACTACAAGTACTGTTAAGCTATTTTGTAACTGAGTTGAGCTACCGTTACCGTTTACCTTGCAGGCTTTTTACAGAGTATCTCGGGCTGCAATATCATCACTTGTACCGGAAGTGATGTATGCAATATTACTTATTTGGAGAATTATTTAAAGGCACATACTTTTTCTTAGATACTATAAATAAAACTAGTGAATCGAATACTTTTTTTTTATCTCTTACGGTCTGTTACTGTGGGGTACTGCTACAGATAATGAGACTGTAGTTATCTTGCAAAAACGGACCATTCGCGGCATTTACGACCTTGGAGCTCGAGTCTTTTTTCTTACACACTATAAATAAAACTTTAGTTAAATGAATACTTTTTTATTAATTTCAAACAATTAGGTAGAAAAAAGACAAAATTGAAAATTAAATTTATTGTCTTCCATCTGTCTCCAAAGCTGCAAACATTGCAGTTGCTGCAATGTCATTATTGCTCACAGAATTCGGAGTTGCGTTGACATTATGTTTAGAAGACGTTGAAGCGAAGATTTATTGCGATGTAGACGTCATGGGATCTGGTATTGGTAATTGTGGCGGAGATTCCGCATAAGTTTCATCAAATTGATAAAAGTCGTTGTGAAAACTAGCATAGTGTAGTTTAGTGTCTGAATATACAAAAGGCCTTTGTTAGTTGTGATTAGACGAAGAAGAATGGGATGCAGTTCTTTGTCTAAGTTCTTTAATCCCATATTGGGTCAGAATATTTTGTATTTCGGTTTGTGCTAATAAAGCATTCTCTGCCGATAAATTCTTAAGTCGCAATACAACGCTCCTTCCAAACATATCAAATACAGTTTCTTTCTCAAAACTCACACCTTCATATAACTTTTTCAAATCAGAAACAGTTTGAAAAATTTCTCTAGTCATCTTATCAGCTTTTACCGTATTTTCAGTGTTGCTAGTAGTTGCTGTGGTATTAGTCGTAGTAGCAGTAACTGGTACTTCCTTGTTGTTGTTTGAGAGCGATGTACTAGAGAAGCTTATGTTCCGAGAACTACTCTCTTCATTAGTGGGATGACGATTCTGTGAATTAAAATGAAAATAAATTATTATTCTAAGTACCGCAGAACAACGAAGAATGGAAAGAAATAGAAACATTCTTCAAAACTAGGAGGAATTTCTCTGGTTGCCACGGCACTATAGATAGGAAGCATGTGATAATTTAAGCACCGCCGAACTGTGGAAGTGAATATTTTAATTACATGGGTTCGAACAGTGTGGTTTTTATGACTGTGGTTGATGACTATTGTTTTCACTATATGTAAATATTAGGGCAAATGGAAGATATTTAGATGGGGAAGCAAATTACGTACTGATCTTGAGAATATTTTTTTACCAAAAGGAAGATTTTTCGTTGGAAGTGACGCGTTTTCACTAAAAACATATTTATTAAAACCATACAGTGGCACAAATCTTTCAACAAAACAAAAAATATTTAACTACAGAGTCGTGAGGGTATGGAGAATTGTCGAAAATGCATTTTGTATTCTGGTAAGCAGGCTTAGAATTTTCCAAAAGCCTATACCGACTAATGTGACGAAACCACCGATAAAATTATTCGCACCGCATGTGCTTTGCATAATTGGTTACGTCTCAAAAGTCCCGGCCTTTACTTTCCAAGGGATTGTGTTGGTGAAGAAGCTGGATTAGATTCTATTTTTAATGCTTAGATTCGGCATCCATTATTGTCTGACTTAGACTTGGAGACGAAAACTTATAGCTACTTCGCCAACTATCACTAATCATAACACCAAAAATGCAGCACGTATAACAAGGGAGCTTCAATGGAAGTTCTTCAGTGGAGCAGATGCCGTTTCGTGGCAAAGCAGAATGGTTTCATAATTTTATTTAAGAAACATTACCAACCTACATTATAACAATAAAAACAACTTACGTTTTCATAAACATTTTTGTTTAAATCTTTTGAAAACACCTCTTTCATCTCATTCAGCCATTTAATATTAGATGTGTAGACATTACTGCGTCCCGCTCCGAAATTCTTCGAGTCTTGAATTTTTTTATTTTCTTGTTGGTAGGTCGACTGTAATTTTTTTATTTTATTTTTAACTTCTTGTATGCCAAATCCAACGATATTCATTTCTTGAACTATGGTATTATATGCAGCATACTGTTTTTGCTTCATCTTATATCCCGGAGATGAAACGTCCCAAAGACACGGATGTAATTTATATGTGTATAAATTTAATAGTTGTTTCGACGTCCCATTTATTGTTGGCAGACATGGTGTAGGTATTTTATTTTATTTGGAGTTGTTCTAAAACAAATATTATATCAAGAAAAGGGACGCGCGGCGACTGACGGCAATCGTGGTTGAGTGGCGAGATTGTACACGTTCAGACCTGCCGAGTGAAACAGTGCGGGGAAGCGGGGGGTGGACACTCGACGGTCAGCCTAGTACGTAGAATGGGTGTCGAGCAATTGACTTGCCGCTTCGTTCAGCCGAGCGCTCGGCCGCGAGCACTAGGTGCTATGTTTATACGTACCGAGTAATCGTCCAAGATCACTGTATGCACTGTGTCGTCCGTTTGCTCAGTACGTGTGATCTAGGCATTATAGAGTCGGTAATGCGCTTGCGATCTTTCTGGTGTTACAGGCATCTGTCGGCTACAGTAACCGCTATACCTATATGGCGCTATACGGCGGAACGTAGAAACAATTGTATAAAACTTTAGTTTAAAAAAAATCAGTTATAAACAAACATCTCACCATTTTATACTTGTATTCTATATATTTCTGAGTTGTTTTAATATATGTATGTTTTGAATATTTATAAACTGTTACGAGTACAACTAAACTTTGATTTTTAAAAATATCACGTCCGCTCGGCAGGCAAGAAATAAAGAAAGAAAGCTAATAATAATATTTTAAGTATATTTTTAAGACATTTTGCTTTAAAAAATAATGCCATTAGGAAAATATTCAAAAACTACATTTCTAACTCACAAAATCAATATTATATACTGCTAATGTATTATCTTCATTTGCAACGTAAACGTTACGTTTATGTGCGACAGAGTAAGATAGTAAGTTTTATAATTTTGAAGCGCGAAAATTTCCTGAAACAGACAACTTATTAGTGCTAGTCTGATCTGTCTATGGTTATGGTTACTATTCTTTAGTTTATGGTTACTTGTCTTTTTTTACAAATGTCTGACAGAATTAGTGTTCGATTATTGAATCATTTTTTTTATGACTTATCTGCCGCGAAGTTGAATTCAACCCCAGATGATTTTTCTACGAATATGTCACGATCAAGTTTTGTACTCTTTAGTCTCCCGCGGGGTTGAATTCACAGCACAAAATATAAATTTTGTGGTGTGAATTCAACCACGCGGAACCTCCGCAGCTTACCGCGGGTTTGAATTCAACCCCAGATGACTAATTCGTTTTGAAACCATATATTGTGACCAAAATAGTGGTTAAAATAGTTTACAGCCGTATTTTAATACAATTTAGTACAAAATTAGACACCAACTGGAACAATTTTCGTTCGTTCATCATAGAAATTTAGTAAGATTCAACCGGTCAAACTCTCCGCGTTCCCGCCAATTTCTGCACCGTTATGCATTGGATCGAGTTTTCTTATTATCTTTATAAAAAAAAATTGTATACATATTACACACCGATGTATTTTGTGTCATCATCATCATCATCATCATCATCATTACAGCCTATACAGTCCACTGCTGGACATAGGCCTCCACAAGTTTACGCCAAAAATAACGTGAACTCATGTGTTTTGCCCATAGTCACCACGCTGGGCAGGCGGGTTGGTGACCGCAGTACTGGCTTTGTCGCACCGAAGACGCTGCTGCCCGTCTTCGGCCTGTGTATTTCAAAGCCAGCAGTTGGATGGTTATCCCGCCATCGGTCGGCTTCTTAAGCGGTCGTATTTTGTGTACTTTATGAATATTTATAATGCTATATGTCGAGGATACGTAAAATATGTATAGTTTGATTTCAAAAAAAAAATATCCTACTTTCTTTGTGTATTTTTGCTGCAAAAATATTGTTTTTAGTTTTATAGTTGCGTTGTCCATCTTCAATACTAATTTTGATTAGTTTTTCTAAATGAACTATGAAGTACAAACCCCGTATATACGGTCATTGCTTTAGAAGGTGTAGGTAACTGAAATGTCGTGATTGACGAGCGCTCCCAATCTAGACACATTTTCAGGTATAAAAAAAAACTTTGCTGTATCAAAATATTTTTTTGCTGTTAGAGCTAGATAGATACTATTGAGAAACAGAATAAGTAGAATCAAGATTAGATGTATCATAATACTTATATTTTTTTTCAATAACTATATAATGTCAACATTTTTCTTAACAAAAATGTTTTTAGTATTAAATTTCATAAAGTGTTTCCAATAAAAACTTCATACATAGACATAGCCCACAGAATTAGCAAGTTGAAGTTGCAGTGGGCTGGTCATCGGTGTCGCAGGATCGATGGCCGTTGGAGCAGACGGCTTGGCAAACGCAGTGTGGGTCGTCCTTCGTCCCGTTGGACCGATGATCTACGTAAGATTGCCGATGTAGGCTAGATGAGGATTGCGGAAAACTGGGATGTTTGGTGCGAACTTCGGGAGACCTTTATCCAGCAGTGGCCTGCAATAGGCTAAACTAACTAACTAGCTTCAACCCATCGCATTTCACTGCTGGACATAGGCCTCCATAAGTTTGCACCAAAAATGGCGCGAACTCATGTGTTTTGCCCATAGTCATCGCGCTGAGCAGGCGGTTTGGTGACCGCAGGGCTGACTTTGTCACACCAAAGACGCTGCTGCCCTGTCTTCAGCCTGTGTATTTCAAAGCCGGCAGTTGGATGGTTATCCCGCCATCGACCGACTTTTTATGTTCCAAGGTAGTAGTGGAATTTTTTCCTTTATGATACAAGAATTTAAAGTGAAGTGATATCATGTACCAGGTTATGAAGAACTTTATTTATACTTACGTACATTTTCCTTAGAATTGTGTCGAATATGCCTTTGTCGAGTTCTCATAATAATTGTTGATAAGGGAACTACAATATTCCACTCTTATTAGTTACTAGCTTGACCTTATGGGTAAAAGAGGTCAAGTTATAATCGCTATCAGGCCTCTGAAAAGATCACTAACCTTTTCGGGTAAGAATAATAAAGGTTCTGACAGCACAAAACGGTGAAATGGACAAGAAAACACGATTACAATAAAATTATGAAAATAAAATTATAATTCCCGTGTTTGTATAAATTTGACTAATAATAAGTTTACTATTAATAGTAAGTTTTTTATTTAAAATAAAAATAAAATCTTATTATTGATGAGTGTAGTACATGACGACAATCAGGTCAGGTCAAAATGACATATTCATAATACGCAGTTCAGACGTCAGAGTAAGTAATCGAATTTAAGATAGCTTACGATATAAATTCATATTCAACAATAATGCTTGACGCATACGCAGCAATGCAGCATAATTTCTCAATAAATATATAAAAGAGGACGCGTCGGCATGACGATCACAGCACTGGTTTGTCGTTGTTGAGATGGCGGTTGCGGGTTCGATCCCCGCTCATGATAAAGATTTGTATTGGCTATGCAGATGTTTGCCGTGGTCTGGGTGTTTGTTCAGTCCTTGTGGATCTCCCCACCGTGCCTCGGAGAGCACGGTAAGGCGTCATCAGGCGGCGTCATAGTGGGAAATATATCCGCCAACCCGCATTGGAGCAGCGTGCTGGATTAAGCTCTGATCTTCTACACGGGGAAAGAGGTCTATGCTCAGCAGTGGGTTATTACAGGCTGAAGCGAAACTTGTATGGTCCCATTTGAAATTGAGCGAGATTTGACGAGTACTTTTTGAGTAATCCTCAATAATGTACACGGTGTATTAAATTGACTATTTTTTCTACTACATACGTTGATGGTATTCTCATTTTAGTGCTTGTAGATGTTAACTGAAGTCGGTTTTTTGGTTTATGAAACACAATTATCTTTATTTTTACAAACGTTTCACCAATCTTGTTTATCACCGCTTTCAAGCCAAGAGGCTTGTTGTCTCCTGTCTTGTGTCTCCGTTTGTACTAGTCTTAATCGGCACGATCCAATTGTATTAAGGCAATTTAATTACCATCAATGATAACAAATAAATGTGTAGGATTTTATTTTTGTGTTACCCACACATTAGGAATTCTAAACATTTTTGAATATAATGAAAATAACTCTGCCACGGTTCGCTTAAACCGAATATAAAAATCATCATATCAAAAATTTCGATCTAGCGGGTACATCGTTCCATAGCTTAATTTGCTAGATCGCCGACACGGTCAGTCGAAGACGCGGGTTCGGACCCCGCTGGAGCGGTCAATTTTTGATATGATATTTAAAAAAATGTGTGTTTGAGAGAGTAAGACATTGTAACACAAGTTGTATAAAGTTATGAAGATAAACTATTATTATAAACTATATTTACAGCAAGTGGTTGCTCAATCCTCTGTACATTAAATATATGATTAATTAATTAATACTTTCCAATTTTTTTTCCTTAAGTCGACAAGGTAACTTAATATGAATAAAATAATCATTATAGTATAGTTTTAATAACGTTATACATAACAGAAAACAAAAACTTAACGACTTGAAGTTAAGAAGTTATCGAAGAGAGAGAAGTTATTCGAAGCTGATTTTTACAGAATCTAGGGATTAAATAGATTTTAAACACTCACTTTTTACGGATTCATAGACAAACTTAGTAAAAGTTTTAGCATCGGGTTACAATTAATTAATTAATTAAGCAAGTCATTGAACCCTTTACGCGGTCAAAAAATAAAGTATTACTCGGTACATATTTAAATGAATATTTGGAAAATTAAATTTTTACATCGTTGATCTCGAGTATGATTTACTTCACTTGCGCTAGAAATATTGAGGTAGGGTTTGACTACAGAAAAAAATTCTTGCTGGTTATTTTTCCGACTGGGAAAGTACCTCAACTTTATAGAAGATCGTAGCTAAATACTGCTGCCGTCTTAAGCGATGTTGTGTTCCTGTCGTGATTAAGGTTAGTGTAGAAGCTACTGGGTCCGAAGTTACAGTGTTGCCAGCGGTAAGTAAGGTCGACAATGCGCTTGTAATATACCTTGTATGTGTATAATACCCTGGTGGTGAGACCCACAGGGACAGACATACAAAACGGAAAATATATTTAAACAAATACAATTATTCATCCCGAGCGGGAATCAAACCCGCAAACCGTCGGTGTTTTAGACGATCAGTCGCACCACTACACCAGAGCGGTTGTTATTTGTAACAATCAGAGATAGATTCCTAAAAACAGCCATCTATTTGTTGATTGATGGCTGTGTGATGACGGCAGTTGCGTGAATTTGTTACAAACAATACGAACGGGGTTAAGTGTCACTATATTTGTTTGTTATTCCATCCCTAACGTGCGTGTTGTATAATGAATGACAAAATAAATGATCTCGCATGCACCGTAAATGTTTTGTTTTATTGATATCACGAATAAATATTCTGATATGGAGATACGAATGGTTAGATTAAACGTTTGTCGAGATGTTCACATTATATCTATTATAAATTGACGGTCCATCCGAGGTAAATGTATTAAATGTCTGTTGTTTTAATTGTGCTACTGCAATCTTTTCTGTAACATGAATACAAAGGTAGCAATTTTAAGGCTTTCTTATTAAGTGTAACCTACATTAGATAAACATTGCTTGCCGTTTTGACCACTTATTGATTGTGTTGCAGCAATCCTATTATGCCAAAAAAGTAAAAACGATTTCTAAAGTTCTCGTGTACAACGTACATCGTAACGCTAACGACCACAGATTCGATTCCAGATTTAAGTTGGTAATTTTTTGCTTCTACCCACAAGTACTGTTCACCTTTTCTAGGAAAGCATTCAAAACTGCCAGTTCGGTCGTCATTGTAAGTAATGATCTTTATTTTACTAGTGTCTCTCAACCCGCAGAGACACACTGTAGAGTATTGAGTCCACATCCTACTTCTATATACCTAAAATAGAGATTTAGATGCAGCAAAGGGTGATTTTACTATATCAGTTTAATTCTTAGCCTTCCTTCGCATATTTTCCTGTAGGTATCGATGTTCAATTACTGCTACCGTTCTATGAATCGTGACGTGATATTTTCGTAGCCCTTAATCTAAAATATTAAACAGATTAAAAGCAATCATTAAAACTAAGATTCGTACATTTAAACAAAACAGTGAAAATAATTTGTCCTATCGCAACCCAGAAAATTATAGAACGATTAATTTGTAAAAACAACACCACGTCACATTAAGGAAACAGTTTTTCTGATTCTATGCACTGTAAAAGTTTTCTGCTTGCGCTTATAGAGGTATATTAATTCATATCAATGTTTGCTTTTCTTGTAATTTTTAACCGACTTTCAAAAAAGGAGGAGGTTCTCAATTCGACTGTATTTTTTTATATGTAAGTTACCTCAGAACCTTTGACTAGGTGGATCAGTTTTAATGATTTTTTGAATCAAAAGTTGGTGTATGTCATGTGGTCCCATTTAAATTTGATCGAGACCTCTCTCTCGATCGACTGTCTCTCTCTGATAATGTGCATTTACTCGAGTATTTTTTTCGTCTGCCTACGTTGTATTACTGGTCAATGTAATTGAAGTCGGTTTTTTCGTTTGTAAGTAAAAAAAAAAAATGTAAAGAGGATTCTGTATAGTAAAATTGTAAGCTATAAGATAACATACTTTGATACCTAGTAGTGGACTAGTTTATAAAATAGATCGTGAGGCACCTCAACTATAATATAAAATACCTAATGTAATAAATGAAACGTATGTGTATTAAAAATTATCCAGAGATAATAATTACTCTTTGACTTTTGAAATAAGATCAGTGGTTAAAAAAATACGAATGACATAACAAGATGATATCAATGTGTGCAAAGAATATTTACAGTTTATAGTGGTGCTTTCTGTGCCGCGAGTTGCGGGTTCGATTTCCGCCTGAGTCTGGGTGTAACATTTGTATTTATATATTTATATGTGTATTATTTCTATGAATATTTATAAAAAAATATATAGTTATAACAGTCGGCTGTTACCTGTAACACAAGCATTAAGTTGCTTACCATAGGAACAGACGACCGTGTGTGTGTGTATGTTATAAAAAAATTGTGTTTGCTCGTAAACGAAAATCAAATCAATCAATCAAAATCAGATCTCGATCACCATCAGATGGATGTTACGACAATGACGCGTACCCACCGTCACATAAATGCGTGTCATCAAAGATTACTCATTATATCTTGATCAAATATAAAAGAAACTACAAGACGAGCATCAGCTTTCAATTGAAACAAGAATCATCAAAAATGATATACCCAGTGAAAAGTTATGCGGTGTAATACAAACGTAGATTGACAGAAAAATAGTCAAGCAAATACGTATTAAGTATTAGATATTATACTCGTAACTTGAAAAGTACTTGTTAGACTTTTCGATAAAAAAAAAGAATTATCAAAATCGGTCCACCCAGTAAAAGTGCTAAGGTAACATGATTAAAAAACAAATACAGACGAATTAAGAACTTCCTCCTTTTTTGGGAGTCAGTTAAAAATTCGTTTTAAATATTAGTTAATGTCGCCTGGCGTATGAGTTACTATCACTTCAGCCTATCACAGTCCAGCAGTGGACTTAGGCCTCCCCAAGTTCACGTCAAAACGGTGTGAACTCATGTGTTTTGCCCATAGTCACCACGCTGGGCAGGGGGGTTGGTGACCACAGGGCTGGCTTTGTTACACCAAATACGCTGCTGCCCGTCTTCGGCCTGTGTATTTCAAAGCCAGCAGTTGGATGGTTATTCCGCAATCGGTCGGATTTTTAAGTTTCGAGGTGGTAATGGAACTGTGTTATCCCCTAGTCGCCTCTTACGACACCCACGGGAAGGGGGTGGCTATATTCTTTACTGCCGTAATCACACAGCATATAAGTTACTAATCATTATTGAAAACTTTATAGTTTACGTACTAACCAGGTGTCTATTTTTTATACTATATTAAATATTAATACTAAAATTTTTGTAGACCTATTAACAACGTTATTTTTAAAAGTTTTTAGAGGCCATTTTATAGACAATACTGAAGCCAAAAACGTAGTTATTTTTTATTTATTTTTTGTCTGGCTGCCTGTATTCTGGCAGTCTTTTATGCTAAAATCACTTTATTTTTTAAAATCTGGGCTTAAATTGAGTTTATACTACAAGCAAAGAAACTATATCTGTTTTTTTCCTAAAATTTAATACCGTAATTAAATCTAAGATAGAAGGTAAAATTGTCCTTAATTTTAAATAAATAACGCGTTGTCCGCTTTCATTAATTCTTCTTTTGTTCAAGAGAAAGTATTTAAAATAAATGTTGCTCAACGAATTGATTTGTTAGGTCATAAATCGTAGAACTTATAATCTTGAGTAAAAAGTTCAAATACGAATAAAACAATTCATTTAACGTACGACTCAGGCAGACATTCAGCTGAGATTATTACGAGTACGGCACCTTATATACTTTAAAGCAATCGTGATAAAAGTCAGGGGTATCCCTAGTTTTAAACATAATTATGCTTATTATTAAAAAAATGTGAAGTACAGAACGCAGAAGCACGAATAGGTCGTATCAAATGACATTGCTCTACATATGACTTTTATCTCTTACAAATGTGTTGATATGGATCCATTTAGTGACTTGTCGAAATATATCGCAGTGTTGCCTTTTTCTTTTAAAGGATATATAAGCAATAAAGTTACACTGCGTTGTAAACTTGTTATTGATACTTCAAGTCAAAGTGTGTGTATGTTGCATATAGCAGTAATTTGTATGTGTAATAAGATCAACTGTCAAGTACGTTTTTTTTAGTTGCTGAATTGCAATATGCTGTTTATATATACAATTTTTTTTTTCAAAATACATTATATGTGCCTAATTTTTCGAGTTTTACTTCAAATATTAATTACGGTAGCAATTTAAAAAAAATCTATTAATATTTGCAACCAAACGCGCCTTCTATCTTCTTATACTTAATGTTAAATACCAAAATAAATTTTAATAGGATTTCAATATGAAACAAAAGTATATTAAAATCTCGTAGTCGAAATGTAAGTCATATAATTCACCTATTTTAAAACAGAAGTCAATTCTTTTTGTCTTTATTTTATGTAAAAATCGTAAATGTCACGTATATAAGATGCTCAACAATATTACATAGTTTTTTTTTAACTCGAGTTAAAAATAAGATGTCTTCATATTGATAATTAAACCCGTGTAATGGAACTGTTTCTTAATAATTTAAATACTATATATTTAATATATATAAAGAAAAAGTTGGACATGTGTTCAGCGAGCGCTATTTAAATGGCGCACTTCCTGTATATATTATATAACCAGTCTCGCTAGATAATAGATACATATATCTCCATTACGTTTATTAAATTATATAATACATACATACGTATACGTAACAATTATTCTATGTTACAATAAATATTTACCAAAAGAATACTAGCTCACGGTCGGCTAACGATAAAAATTATAGTGAATTTTAAGTAATAATAACAAATACCCATAAATAATAAATGCTTTTTTTTTATAAATGAAAAATAGATTTACGTAAAGCACGTACATATATTGATGGCTTGGTGAGGATTACGGACTACCTCAATGTTTTGTGCGAGCTTGGGAAGGAGTATCTCCAGTAGAGGACTGCAATAGGCTAAAAACTAGTATCAATGACAGAGGAATACACAAAACACAAGCGTAAATATACCCAGACCACGACAAACGTCGGTATGACCTATGTAAACATTTTGTCATAAGCATTTCAACCTGCGACCGTTTGCTCATTTGTCACTTGACTTCTGAGCTGACCCCTTCATCGAAATAGCGATGCAGCTTCATGTTCCTCGTATTTCTACCCATGACGACATTAACATTGCTCTGTAATTTGACTTCTGGCTAACGAGGTTGTCTAACGATAACCGTCGGTTCGGAAGTAACCTAGCTAATTAATTTCAAATCAAGAGTTTTCTGTATGAACTTAGATTTTTCCATATTTAAATACAGAAGTAGGCAAACAATGGGTACGATGGGAGTGAATACCTCCTGACGTATGGAATTCTTGGATATTATTATACGCTTTCCACGCTATTTTAAATTATAAATCTGTACCATTATTAAAAGATATTTTCCTATATTTATATTTCATGTGTTATGACATCATATGTATTTTGTTTATTTGAAGTTAATTTACTTTACTATAATAAGTAGTTTAAATTATGAATTCATCGTACTTTATTTTTTATGTTATAAATATATTTTCTATTAAGGGTTGTCTAGTCTATAATATTGCTATTTTCTTTAATATGATTTTAAATATGCAATAAAGTATTAAATGAAATTAAAAAAAAAACAGCAGTGTCATATAAGTTAATAAGAAGAGAAGTTAAAACTATAGTCAATATACTAGTTCTATCGGAAACAGTAAAGTACTTGCAGTAAAACGTTAATCAGTTACACGATATTAAATAATGGTCAAATATTTGATTACATTGTTTGCCGTAGAGTTGGTAACAAAATAATTTATACAACTTAAACAAATATAAGGCGTATTTGTTTAAGACTTTGTTTTGCTTTTTGTTTAACGTTTATCACTCATCGTAATTTTTTAAAGCCTTTCTTTTGTAAGAAACAGGTGTGTTCAATAAATAAATTAAAGCTGTGATAAAGAAGTGGAATTAGTTATTGTAGAATAAGTCCTATGGAATTGTTTGATTACTCATTTAACCCAACAGGAGGCGCTACCGGGTAAAATTTACCGCATAGTCAATAAATTTAAAAATGTTTAGGGTGTCTGTCGAATTATTTGCCGCAACGCTTCGAGTCCATTCCCAGTTGTTGTTTGTGCGGGATTCATCACCAACAGACCTTTTAGACTATATGGATTTTAACAGACTTCGAATTCGGCTAAAAAGTATTTAACACTAGTAATACACTGTAATTTCATAAAAAAATGATACATAACATTAGCAAATAAATACTTTATACACACATTAATTTATTAAAAATATAATTAATGTAACGAAAAAAAAATGATTTACTATAGTTAAAAGCCCCTTTTTTACTATAGTAAATCCATTGTGGCATTTTGGACCCAGTAGCGACAGTCCGTGTTAGATATGGGGCGCGCCTCCCGCCGAGTTAATCTATTCGCTAATTGGAGCATGCGTCTGCATAGTGTAAAATTTACACTCACACATTTGCATTGCTTACACGTTGATAAAATATACGTCAAAGCGCCGCGTGTCCTCCTCGTATATATAGAGCGGTGATTTGTATTTTATCATACATTAGCTGAGTAGGCTCAGGAACAGTCGAAAAAGGCTCTCTCACGGCTATATCGAATAATCAATTTTGTTGAAGCTTTTTTGTACGCGCTTCGTTCTTTTGGGACATTCGATTTCTATTCGAAAATTTGAATAGTCTTCAAACTTTTGAAAAAAGAGGATAAGAAGAAAAGATGGATAAGAGACAACTCATCGGAAGTGCAACCAGATACATCGCTGGCAGACACGCTGTCCAAACAGTGTATTGGAGGAGGACCGGTGATGATGGAAAAGGAATGGTGAAAACTACAAAGATGACCTTCTTCGGCAAGAACGAGGGTCCCAACAAAGTGAACAGCGCGGAAATGTTCGCGAGAGTACGTGATAGATACGCATAAAATAATAGTGTCAATTTCTTTTTACGTCTGTGATAGCTATAATATTTATTATAGTTTAATTTTAGGTAATTGTATATAATTGATTAGCCTCGTTTAATTACAAGCTTTACAGCTATAAAAACTCTTTCTTTATTCTCTTTCTTTGATTGATACATATTTCTATATACTAAATTATATTCCAATTTTTTTTATTACGAGGCTTGTATTATATTGTTTTTAATAATAACTTTAGTATTGATTTGTTAGTCATGTCGTTGTGTGTTACTTGTTCACAGTCGAAAAGACAGTGAAAGCCTGTAATGTACAAATAAAAAAGTTATTTTCACAATAACTAGTTTTTTATTTTTTTCTAAATAAATATTTTAATAAAAAATATGTCTTCAAGAATTTTAATTTTCGTTTTGATTCTTAAAATCTTGTACATTTATGAAATTTGCGAATATATCAATTCTTATATCTGAATTAAACTTCTAAAATTATTGTTAAATTAAATATTTGAACATTGTAATTATCAGGTTAAACTTTTTTTTTAAACTTATTTTATTCTCTACAACCCATATTGTTTTCTGTAAATATTTCAGTTTTTTTTTTTTATTTACTCAAACCTTGCCCTGACGATAATACACAATAAGAAAAGAATTATCTAAATTGGTAGGTATGCACTTACATACATTTCGGCGATTTATTTTTATAAAAAAAAGAAAAAAAAATTACAGATTTTTTTAACGTCAGTTATTTGAATAGACTATTTGAAAAACTGTGAGAGGTTTTATAACCTACTTTTGATATGAATTTGAATTGATTTTACTGATGCGAGTTTCTATATATATGTATTGTAGTTATGTAATATACTTATTAATCTTTTTTTAATTAAACTCAATACTTATCGAAACAAAACCTAAAAATAATTATTTACAAACAGGCAATTATTACATAAATATCAAAGCGTTAAATGGTGGCCAGAAAGCAATCAACAAAACTCATTAGTGATCCTACCCAGTGACCTACAGCGATATGAATATTTTCGCTATCTAAAACATAGCGTGCAATGACCTGATTCTTTATTTGATAAAGTTTATGCAGTTATTAGTTACATTTACACTTGCTTATCGTATGTAACACACATAAGTTTTTGTCTGATTCTTGAAAAAATCGTCTTCTGGACTCTTCATCTTCCAGTTCTCAATTTAATGACTATAATACTGGCAGTTAGAATTACATTTTTTTTTATTATTACAAATTTCGGAATAAATATCTTTGATATTATGTAAAAAAGTGAGTAAAGTTAGAAAAGCAAAACTCACTCACGACAACAACTCACTAAGGATAACAGAAAAATAATAATAATAAAAAAAGAATTAACTCCACCTTACGATGATTTATAATGACCTTACCAAATTAGAATGACAAAGACTTCTTGTCTACATATTGAAGATTAAATGACGTTCAATCATTTTCGTAAATCAGTCAGGATAAACATGCAACGTACAAAACATTTGTGTGGTCACATAATGTTATTATAGAAGTATTTGTATGGTCCATATAGATATTTGTTATGTATGTGGATTTATGTTTTCATACATTTATAAAGCAGGTCAACAATTTAATAGACATGTATTTTTTTTTTTTTGTAAGCTAATGTAAATGTGTAACCATTTTATATGACGTAAATAACAAATATGTGATTCATTTTTATAAAACAGTAATTGGTGAATATCGAATACCAAACGGTTTTTTCCGCGTTCCTATAAACATGTCATATATATTTAAACGGTTATTACAAATGTCACTCGTCGTTAACATGACGATAAAATGATATAAATATATGAACTGTACAATTGGTCTTCGTATACATTTTACAAGCTCGTACCGCGGCTTCAATTTTGTGGTATCAGTTAGGTTTCATTGATTTTTTTTCTTTCTATTTATTTTACTAGAATATCAAACAATCGGACGATCCACCTGATTGTAAGTGGTTACCGTAACCTAGAGGATTCCTACTAAACCAATAACGTCACAATCGCGTTGTTGACCTTATTCCCCTGTCAGCTTAGTACATCCGTAGTAGCTTGGGCTATCAAAGTCGCCACTGGAACATGATATTGTTTGAGAACAGTGTTATTTATATATGATCTTTTGTAAGTTAGTGGAACTTCTTCATTCAAGCTGTTCAAGATTTAAGGTAAAGTATTTCCAGGTGTGGCCTACTCACCTCAGTTAAACTAAAATTAATAGATTAAAAGATACTAATACAAGTGTTATTACAAATGAAGCAATAGTAATTTCGAGATATATATATATATATATATATATTCTTTATTGCACTTAAAAACAAGAAATAAGTAAAAATCATTACAAAGAAAGTTGGAAAGGCGAACTTATCTGTAGTATTGATGTTACCACGGGGCAAGCATGAGCATAGTGCAAGAGTGAGCCATAATGATTATAAATCTATAAACTTATTCAAAATTCGTAATATAAAATACATGTATACTTGAATGCATACATATTTACATGAACGTGTACATACATACATACATAACTAAATACATACATACATAGATAAAATAGATAGGTACATACATACATAAATACATTTATTGATATACGCAGTTTTGAAATTTTACAAGAAAAGAATAACACTAGTTCAACGTGAAACAGAAAGCTGTAACAGCTCAAAACTTTTCAGTAGTACCATTACGAGAAGAAAATGGAAAAATATGAACTAAGCTAAGTAATTTGAACACTCCGACTAAATGGAAGTTGTTATTTTAATTTCAAAAGCCAACACAAAGATTTAAGTGCTCATAGAGTTTCTTTTTTGTATTAAAAAACTTAATTTTACTAAGTTTACAGAATCTAAATTATTTCTTAAATGTCTGATTTCTAAGCAAAAGCTATTTCATCATGCAGATGGAAGGTTGGAACTACCCGACTACTTCACCATGGTTTGGCAGATAACTCTCGATCATAGGTATCGAACATTACAAGGTGTTTGTGATACTAACTCTCCAAAGCATTGTATTTTCTGTATACAGATCTATAATGACGTACACCCAAATAAGAAGCAAATATTTTTGCAAATATAAATATCTGCCCCGAGTGAAAGTCGAACTTGCGACGCGTTAGGCCGGTTACTCATAACGCTATATACTAGAGCATACGATTGTATATTATATATGTATTTATGAGTTAGTTTTTTTTTTGTTAATCGTTAACTAAAGTATGACAGTAGAGAGAGGTGGTATAAAAATACCAAATATATAATGAAAAATAAAAATATAGTTAATAAATTAATAAATCGAAGATTATTTTGACAATTTTCGCTAAAACAACGCGTAAAGATTCTATGATATCATTGCTCTGACATTTTTTCTAACTAGGTCTTTCCTACCCTATACGGAGAAAGAGGATTTTTAAATTGATTCGTTAATAGTGCGTAATATTAAGGACATTATATTAATTAACTATGTTAATAAATTGTTAATTAGAATGTTATATTTTTTAATATAACAAATTCAAACTCATTTCAAAAGGTAAATGACAATTTGTTAATTCAGTTATAAAACTAACTACATCTAAAACAGTTCACTGTTTCAAAGGAAAGTTTCTAATTAGTAATTTACCTTGTGGTGACAAGTTTATGCAATTTTAATGACATACTAACCATATGTAAGCATAAGTGTGAATACAGAATAATAGAAAATTCTACGAGTAGAGCATTTGTTTTGCAATTTATTACATTTCTGCTCAAATTTTTACTACTCTAGTTAGTTGTAATAGAAATATGTATGCAAAAATAAATAACAAATTAAATAACACATTGAAACCAATTTTTTGTTGTATTATTTCTGTTTCATCATCAAATTCCACTGTATTTTTTCTTAAATACGTTTCCGACATCAAAACTCGTTGTTTATTAGTTGCGTCAAAACACGCGTTAAGGGCCTCTTTCCACTTCAGCTGATAACGTCGGATAGCATATTACTAACTTATTTTCAAGATAAATTTTATCAGCAATCAATAAAAAAGGCGAACAATTTCTATTGCACACGTAGAATAGAATAGCAAAGAAAATTAAAGTCAGAAGAAACCAATTACCTTATTTTGGATTTCAAGTATTTATAATTTTTAGAAACGTTATGTTAGAAACAATACGTACATCTGAAGAATGTCCGTTATATTTAAAAATGTTAGAAAAACTAACACAAAGAACCATAAGAAATAATTAATATTCTTTTTCATAAAATGTAATCCGTTAATCCGCAGTTGACCAGCGCGGTGTAATAAGTACAGACCCTTCTCCTACATGGATAAAGAGGCCTGTGCCCAGCATTGGGATGTTATAAGCTGAATCAATCACACAATAAGAATTGTTACATATTTATATCTTAAGTCTCTAGAAGAATTGATTTTTATATCGTTATGATTTCAAACAAGCGGGCGAATCGCCTTCGTAGTTTATAGTGGTCAACAGCACCAGATACACGTTGCCGTCCTTATTACTGATCCTCCTCGGGAGCTCTGGCTAACTTACTTACCACCGAAACGCAACTATATAAATATTGTGCAAGAGAATATTTGCTTTGCTTTACTTTATATCTAATAAACTGAAGTATAACTGTCCTGAAAATGTCCTGCTCAAAATATATAGCAGCCCGACTGGGGAAGTACCTTGATGTTACAGAAGATCATAGCTAAATAGTACTGCTTTCAAGCATATTGTGTCCCCGTGGTGAGTAAGGTGACCAGAGCTCTTGGAGGGAGGGGATTGAGGGTTAGGGTCGACAATGCGCTAGCGATGCTGCTGGTGTTGCATGCGTCTATAAGATATGACAATCTCTTACCATCAGGTGAGTCGTACGCTTGTGTACGACCTAGTTGTTACAAAAAAAAAAAAACGCATATTCTACCCAAATACATCTTTAGGAAAACGTCTTTTAGTAAAAGGCGTAACTGCCATACATCAAGTGCAATAATTGATATTGTAAATAAAGATTATTTATTTCATAATATGAAGTTGTAGCCGAGATTATTTACTCAAATATCTATATTGATCTTGCGAGCTATTTTAGGAATTACTATATGGTTTTTCCTTTGATCTGCTAAAAATATCTCAAGTGGCGTTTCCACTTTAACTTCGACAAATCGTATTTATTTGTCGTTATCGATATATTATCAATCGCAGTACACTTTTACCTATAAATGGAAGTTTGAATGTAACTTAACAATAACAACGTAATTGCGAAGAGCATGTAATGGATTTTCCAATCGAAAGATAAACAGAGAAAGGTTGATAACTAGATCTAATATTTTCTAGTTTACACTACAATTTCTATGAATATTATTAGTCATATTCTTCTTACACAACAAACATATTATTCAAATACAAATACGTGTTAAATTTTTAAAAAGGGATGGGTCTAATTCTTTAAGGCTTTTTGGTGTTCTAATAGTTAAAAGATTTTCATTCAAAGTTAAATCTATCTCATAAAACTTTCACTTCATTCATAAGTAAATAGTATAACATAATACTATCTCCTTGCAACAATGAGCTCGAGTAGAACAAACAAAGATCCAGTCTTGGCCAGCATACTCGAGTTAATCTCCACCGCATGTAATTATCTAACCGCACGTTGAATACAACTGTTTACTATACAAATAACAATAATTTCTACTCGTGTAAATATTTTATTAATTGTATTTACTCGCAAACGAATGAAACCGACTGAAATCTAGATCGACAAGTAATACAACGTGGGTAGTTAAAAAAATAATATTTTAAGTATACATTATTTTGGATAACTATAAATAAATACTGAGACCCCGCGACTAGAAAAAGAATCATAAAATCGGTACGGCCAGTCAAAAGTATATATGAAGAAACTTCACGTAAAAATTACAATAGAATTGAAAACCTTCTCTGTTTTTGAAGTTGGTTTAAAATTGTACCAATAGTATAAAGATAGAGTAAATTTCGAGAGAATCTTTAGCTGAGCAATCAAATTGACTTATCAACGACCTTCTTCTAGGATAAAATAAATAAACTCGAGGATATTGTAGAGGTAGATCATAAAATAACTAATAGATTCAATTGAAATCCAAAAGGATCCTTGGCTCGAAGGTTATTTTAAGATAAAGAAGTTTTATTGTTTTTGAAATTAGGTCCTAGATTACAGATAAATTATGGCTATAACCTATGACTGAAAAGATCGCGTAAAATTATTAAAAAATAATCAAACTAATGATTTTTTAAATTGCAATAAATTTCCACAAAGCCGAAGGAGCGATGGTTGCTATCTTAGAAGCAAAAATTTAACTTGTTTAATATCAATCATGTGTTGTACATTTTTTTCCTACAATGAGAAAAATTTCCACGATTATTACGAAGGTAAAAGCAAAGTTATTGTCGATATATAGAAAATTTAAGACCGTCAAGTAAAAATTGTTGACTACGAAATATTTCGAGGCTAAAACAAGAAATACCTACTGCACTTATTGACCTAATAAAGCTATGTAGCAAAGTATTTTGTACCCATAATACTTTAAAATCAATTGAATTCACTTCTATTTGAATTCTTTAAAAAAATTTCATATTGAATAATTATTATACGTATATATGTATAATTTTAAAAATCTCCATAGAAAAGCTAAAAAAGACTGGCAGAGGTCCCTCGTATTTTTAAAATTAAAAACTTTACGAATATCGAAAATGTTCTATGATTATAAATTTTCAAAACCACTTCTCGCATTCTATTAAACATCTTTAGATTGGTTAATGTTTCTTTTTATTATCTTTTTTCTTATGAACGTTCGCATGAGGATTTAATAACCTTTCGAAGCAAACTTTATGGTAATTTTGAAAATGGTTTAGTTTGATTGAAGCGATTTATTATTATCAACATAGAAATAGATTTTAATGAAAACAACTCTATCATATTTTTTTCTTTAATACGGGTTGTAAAAAAAATACATTTTAAGGATAAATAAACATATCATATAATATATAATTACAATTAAAACTTGTTCTATAGAAAAACGTCTGCCATCAGCATTTATGAAATTGAGAGAAAATCACTAGCATCAAAATTTTTAATGTTTCGTATAAAATTTCGTCTTATTTTTAACCGACTTCCAAAAAAGGAGGAGGTTCTCAATTCGACTGTATTTTTTTTTTTTTTTTTTTTTTTTTTTTTTTTTTTTATGTATGTTACATCAGAACTTTTGACCGGGTAGACCGATTTCGACGAATTTTGTTTTAATCGAAAGGTGGTGTGTGCCAATTGGTCCCATTTTAATTTATTTGAGATCTAACAACTACTTTTCGAGTTATATCTAATAATGCGTTTTTACTTGACGCTTTTTTCGTCGACCTACGTTGTATTATACCGCATAACTTTTTACTCGATGTACCGATTTTGATAATTCTTTTTTTGTTGGAAAGGGGATATCTCTAGTTTGGTACCGTGATAAGGAAACCAGGATCTGATGATGGGATCCCAGAGAAATCGAGGGAAACTCTCGAAAATCCGTAATAACTTTTTACTGGGTGTACTGATTTTGACAATTTTTAATTAAATCGAAAGCTGATGTTTATCATGTGGTCACATATAAATTTTATCGAGATCTGATAACTACTTTTTGAGTAATCTTTGATAACGCGTAGTTGCTTGACTATTTTTTCGTCGATCTACGTTGTATTACTTGTCGATGTAATTGAAGTCGGTTTTTTTTTCGTTTGTTGCTTAAATATTTATTTCACCCTTTATTTTTGGACCCTTTTTTGGTATTGGTTACCCTTTTTTGGTATTGGTTAAAATAAATAAATAATAATTGAATGTAATTTTTCTGTCTTATCGGAAGTAGAAATTTTATTTTAGAGTTTTGATTTGCATATATCGTTTTTTATGTTATCCCAGCGTTTACGGAAATTCTGTATGGTAAAATAAGAGATTAGTTCGTATTATTGAAATTACCATTTATTAATCGCACGTCTGTTCCAAGAAGCGTGGTTGAGAGCGAGCTTTGCGAGCAGTCAGGTAGTTCTAACATAAGAAAGGTAAACCATAAATGTGGTACAAAGCGGATATGAATTGTTGTTAATATAGTACTTATATATGTATGTTTATACACTACTTTAGCCCCTCTATGTAAATATTATCAATTTCTACGCCAGCGATGCCGCGAGCAATTGCTAGTATAATTTATTTGCCGGTAATACTCTTTCAGTGTAATTACCATGCACACATCACTATTACCTACTGCTACTAGTGTGAGTTTGAGTAGCAACCCTATGTATATAGGTACATATTATGAACATATATATACACATTGACACATTGATGACTCGCGTTGACATAACACTAGTATATAAAAGAGAAGTGAAATAATTCTTATTACCATATACTAAACGGAGCGCGTTTAGAATTTAAAGCTCAATTGTAAGAAATAACAATCTTAATTGCCAGTTCCTCAATTTGATAGATTACTATTATTATTATTATTATTATTATTATTATTATAATTATACCTTATTTATTCTAATTGTTATTCGAGTTCTATTAAATAGATTTGGTAGAAAACTTTGGTAATACAATTTGTATTACTTAGATTTTGCGAGTATATTTATAGAAGTTTTTAATACAATGGACAAATCAAGACAAATCATCGGTAGGGCGACTCGGTACATCGCTGGTCGGCACGCTGTGCAGACTGTGTATTGGAGAGCTGGTGAAAACGGAAAAGGTTTGATGAAGACGACTAAAATGACCTTCTTCGGTAAAAACGAAGGTATCAATAAAGTGGATAGTGCTGAAATGTTCACGAAAATCCGTGAAAGATACTCTTAATACTATGAGTTTTTTTTATCTGTCTCTTTGTGATAATTTTACTATTAATATGTTACTTTTTCTTCTGTGATACGTATCATAAGTTAAGGCACTGTTTATTTATTTGTATTACATAATATTGAAAAGTATTATAATAACTATAACTTTTTTAATTATTATCTTATCTGTTCTTAAAAGTATGAACAAATTGCAATGTAAAAAATACAAGATTTTATTAGTAAAATATTTACTTGTACCTATTATATCTTTTATTATTTTATTTTACTATTTACTTAGTTACATCTTATCTTAAATTGTTAGTGTCATCATTGTACCAACAATCAGCAGAAAACCCCATTAAACATCATTAGTTTATTTTAATTCAAACTTTCTTATCACTAATGTTATAAATGTATTAATGACTTTGGACTTACTACAAAAAGTGTTGTTGGTTCAAAATCACCAAGATGACGAATTCAGTGTTTGTTTTTTGATAAAAAAGCTTAATAGATACTAACTTGAAAATTAGATTAAATAATTGCTGACACTGACACTGTTCTCGAAATATTTAAGATGAGCATGCATAAAAGTAATATTTGTGTTGATTACGGTGAATTTAAGAAGATGTGTCAACGAATTTCGTCATTTTGGGAACAATTTATAATATTATAATTAAAAATAATAGTTTTAAAATATGACTTATTCCAATTTTTAAATTACAGAATTCATCAATATTAATTGACAATAAATGAACAATTTGTAGAAAATTACGCATAATTACTAACTTAACTAAGTTGATTAGAATGCTAATTCAAGGTAAAGTTACGTTTTTCATGTATAAAGTTTAACATACACCAGAGTATGAATAGCATTTCAATTTAAATTATATGCGATTATAGCAAGATTAATGTCTCCGTGGTATTTCATCCACGTGTTTCATTCCTCCGTGGTATTGGTTGTTCTTCCTGGTATTTGATTTATTTAAGAATATTTTATGTTTTTAGTAAATATCGAATTCAAAACGTGTTCCTGAAAATGATTCAGAGTTCCCGGACCAGTTTAGATGTTCACTGAATGATGCAGTAAGAATTTAGCGACAGTTGAGGACAATACTTTCATTAATATATGCAAAAATTAAAGAAATATGTATATTCTTTAATGCACTTAAATTTTTTGTACAGTTATTTATATACAAATTTAGTTAGCAACGGTGGACTTAATTCTAGAAGAGATCTCTTCCAGTCAACCTGTGACAGTGAGAACTAATGTTACATAGCGGGCTAAGAAAGTGCAGTAATGTAGATAATATACAGATTCTTGACAGTGAATTTTGATGAATTTTTTGAAAATTTAGTTCTTTTTTAACTTTTTATTAAATTGCTATCAAAGTTTGTATGTAAATAATGAAAATAATATTTATAACCTATATAAGTAATTTTTTAACTGCAGTTTCAAATTACATTTACATTATTAACTTTAGCAGTTGCACATTAATCTTTTGAGTAAGCAATAATTACTAAAACAAGAAAATTTAAATAAAAGGTAAAAAAAACTTTTTAAGAAATTTAAATTAACTCAAAGAAAAATTTTGCATCAATGCAATCAACAAAATTAAATAAACACGTTATCAAATAATCGGACTTTTTAAATATTTAAAGTTGCCTTAAAATAATAATAATCTCCAGTTTTTTTTTGCTTTCTAAGTAAAGGTTTAGGCACGGTCTTGATTATTTGTTCATAAGTAACATACGATATATTTGTTGGGTCTAAACTTAAACTTTAGTACTGTTACGCACATATTTTAAGAAAGTAGTCTTAAGCTCTCCATCGTCTTCAAAAGATGTTTGTCTTACGCCAATTCATCTATAAAACACGTTGGTTTTTAAGGTCGTACTTTAATTAAGAGGAATGTTCCATGAAAATTTATTTTAGGTTGCAGGTTTTCTTCTCGTCCCGTAAGACGTGACAGCTCAAACATTATTAAGATTTTGTTCTTCCTGCTGACAAACGGACACCGTTCTTAAATCTTCATCATCTGACGACGAAGAGTCGTAAATTGTTTTTGTAGATGCTTTGTCTATTATTGATAGTGATCAAGTCATTTTTCGTAATCTCTCAGCTTTATTTTTCAATTGTGTCGATAATACCTCACCAAATTAGAGACGGTTTTGCACTTCAGAAGGGTACGTTCATGTTTTTGACTAAATCGTTTACTTTACTATTAGGAGACATGGCTGACGATGATTTCTTTTTCTCTTTCTCTGCCTTTTCTAAGATGTTTTTTCGTAATTTTTTCCTCGGGGTTTCAATTTTACGTCTCATTTGGGTGATGAAATTCTCTTCTTTTTCTATTTTACGATAAGCTTTTGCTTAGACTATTCTAACTATTTTGCTTCCGACTTGTCTTCCTACTAAGTTTCGTGGTGTCGATTCCCTGTCTGATAGTGGAGGCTTATTACTGACTTTGTTTTTCTTAATATCTTCTTTTCTCTGTACTTCTTCGATACTTTTTCCACTTTTTCTCTAGTTTTTTTTTAGTTTTCAGCTGTTTTTTATTTAGTGCACCCTGTCCTTAGTTCGTTTAATTTTTCTCTGTTCATCAGTCATGTTATTTATTTATTTATTCATAAGTCAACACCAACAAGTAGTACAACAACAAATACAAAATTAATAAAGTTAACATCGGTATCTAGATAATTGCCTACTTTTTTACAGGTGTTCCTAAATTACTAAGAATATCGTAAAAATCAAAACAAGTCAAATTAAAAATTGTCCATTTAGTATACAGTAATAAATATTCGAAATTAAATTCAATATAAATATACAAAATAAAATCAACATTAATGTCAGAGAGCAATATTAAAACAAAAAGTCAAAAACATTCAAAGTTTGTTCACATTTAGTGTGAGTGCATAAATATAAATTACGTCCTTACAAAATAAATTAATTCAAATTAAGCTAGTAAGCTATAAAATTGTCATGTACATACTATTGAAAATATTCAGATTTTAATTATATGGATTATGATTATTAGATCTTAACAAGTCTGAGTACAAAAAAAAAAAAAAGTAGTTTTATACAAATATTATTACATGTCAAAATGCTAAATGTCATGGTTATTAATAAAATACATTGTAGTTTTTTTTTTAAAGTAACTTAAATTATCACCAAAAATGTCGAGGCCAAAACCGTCTGCTGAGCCATCTTTACAGTTTTTTTTCTTACCATTTGAAGCATTCACATGTTTGTAGATGCTATTATAATTACTGATAATTCTATTTATTGGCGAGTGACGACCGTAACGTGAATGTGAAAGTCTCTCAACAAACGGTGTATAAGTTGCTTTTCTAACGGATCTCACTGGAGCCCGAAACATAAGTCTAGACAATAAATAAGGAGAGTCCATTAAACCATTAGCGAGCTTAAAGAGAAAAGTGTTGTCTAATATACGTCTGCGGTTATCAAGAGAAAGAAGCCTAAAATAAGATAACCTTTTGTCATAGCTTGGTAGTTCTTTGGCTAGGTTGAGACTATAAGATAAGTGCCATAGAAACCTTTTTTGTACACTTTCTATTCTTTTTTTATAAATTTCGTAGTGAGGGTTCCAGACTATACTACCGTATTCCAGGATGCTGCGCACTAGTGATGTAAATAGCACAATTTTAGTCTGAGCATTTTTGAAGTGCTTACAGTTACGCAAAACAAATCCTAGAGTCTTAAACGCCTTATTTACCATGTCATCTACGTGAAGATGGAATCTCAACTTGGCGTCCAATGTAACACCAAGGTCACGGATATATTCAACCTCTGCAAGCGTATACCCGTCTATTGAGTACGTTCTATTAACTGTAGTCTTTTTCCTACTGAACCTAATTACAAAGCACTTTGTAGTGTTAAGACTCATGCAATTTGTCTGACACCATAATGCCAGGCTGTTAAGGTCATTTTGAAGACAGATGGCATCCGAATCAGTGCAAACAGTTCTATAAAGCTTCAGATCGTCGGCGTATAACTGGCACTTGGAATTTTTGAAGCATTTGCTGATGTCGTTAATGAAAATATTAAAGAATAGAGGACCCAAGTGAGATCCTTGGGGTACCCCAGAATAGGAAAGAAAAGGACTAGAATAGTATCCGTTAACAACAACGACATATTTTCTGGAACGAAGATACGAATTGCACCACGTTAGTAAAATGCCAGTCACACCAACCATCCCAAGCTTCTGTAATAGTATAGTGTGATTAACTTTGTCGAAGGCCTTACTGAAATCAGTGTAGATAGCGTCAACTGAGCCGCCACCATCAACTTCCTCAGTAAGGTCTTCAACAAATGATGTGAGGTTGGTCGTAGTAGATCTAGCTTTCAAAAACCCATGCTGCTCAGGAGCAATAGTTGTCTTAAACTGTGAAAAGAAGATCGGGTACAAAAGAAGTTCAAATACCTTCGCGAACACTGAAATTATTGATATAGGTCTGTAGTTATTAATAAGACTTCGATCACCGCTTTTATAAAGTGGAATCACTAGAGCTTCTTTCCACGCTGTGGGATAGACACCTGTGCTCAAGGAACGGTTGATAATGACTGTGAGCGGCTTTGCCAAACCTACCTTACACCTTGACACAAACAAAGCGGGAATACCATCTGTGCTGGCTCCTTTTGAGACATCAAGTCTTTTTAAAACCCGAAGTACTTGGCCGGTGGAAAAAGATAGTGAGCTCAAACAACTACATGGCTGTGATTCAGGAGGATTATAAGAACCCAAAGAAAAGAATGGTGTAGTGGAATAAGCTGTTGAAAAGTGGTCAGCGAAGAGGTTAGATATATCCGCACCCCGGGCAACCGCTGAATGATTAAGCTGCATTTCAGCTGGATAAAAATTACATTTTTTTTGCTTCCTTAGGTAGGACCAGAACAACTTCGGATTCGATCGCAGCGATAGTTCTAAACGCTCCATGTATTTAGCGTGGGATTCTTTTAATAATTTGGCACATCGCTTTCTCAATAGCTCAAACACCAAAACATCGCGGGGGTTGTTATATTTGCGTATTTTTATTCTGTATTTATATTTCTCTTTTATACAATTTATTAGGCCTTGACTAAACCAAAATGGATATTTGTGATTTCTGGGCCTAAATAATGGCACATGTTTTCGGATGAGAATCCGTAGCTGATTATAAAATACCTCAACCATAGTATCAACAGAGTCATCCGCCCCTAATAAATAATCCCAACGAATTGTTTTTAATTCTTGTTGAATTTTCTCGTAATCTGCTTTGCGAAAGCAGTACCTAGGAGCATTGTTATCGGGAAGCAAATCAGGTGCGGGTTCGACATTCAAGGAAAACGTTAAAGGTGGATGTAAAACGTCTACAGAAATAAGCGGATCCAAGCATTCACACAGATTGTTTACAGATTTGTTTGAAAGTACCAAGTCAAGTATTTTATTTTTGTCATTATTTACAAAATTGTGCTGAGTCAAGTCATTGAGGGTTAAAAAGTCAGACAGCATGGTATGTAGTGTGCTGGTAGAAATAGTTGAATGGTTATCAGTGTTCATAGACCATGACATGCCACCTAAATTAAAATCACCCACTACTAACGAAGTGCCAACAAAGGACTGCAACACTCTGTTAGTATTGTCGATAAATTGCTTAAGTATATGTTTTTGAACAGGGGGTTTATCCAGAAATTTTCTTTTTCTTGCATTGAGTTTTTCTCTCTGGCGAAAATATGCAGTTCTATCTTTTTTAGTTTGTTTTTTAGGTCTCTTTTTCTTCCTAACCTCTTCATTTGTTTTCATGGCTGCTGCAAGTTGTTTGTGTAGTTATAATTTACTTGCTTTTATCCGCGGCTTCGCTCGCACTGAATTTTTTAGTAAAAAGTATCCTATGTTACTTCTAATACCTCCAAGAATATGTGTACAAAGTTTCATGATGATTGGTCAAGTAGTTTTCACGTGAAAGCGTAGCGAACAAACTTATATTCACATTTATAATTTATAATATAATATTTATAAATATAATGACAGAAAAAATAATAATAACAAATGTAGAAAAATCTCAAACAGCTGAAACTATAGTCAATTGGATTGGATATTGACGTGACCTTCGATAAGACAATGCAATTTGTATTACACTACGCAGGGTTGGAGCTTCATTACTGGACTGCTAGATGGGAGATTGTTTAATATTACTAGAGCATTTAAATAGTCATCTTGGTAACATTATCAGGGTTTTGGGAACACGTCATCTTTTCGGGAACGTTCTCATAATGACCGTTCTCGGAATGACATTTTTAAATATTCTCTCGTTTTTTGCTCGCTCACATCATGATTGGTTTATATTAAGAAATTAATAATGTGTAAAAGAATAAAACATTTATAGATATAACTAGCCGCATCGGTACGAAACCGCAAACGATGTTTTGCCATATATGTTATTAACTTTTTTGATCCCTTCTAACTTAGGGGTATGAAAATAGATGTTAGCCGATACTCAGACCTACCCGATATGCACATAAAATTTCATAAAAATCGATCAAGCTGTTTCGGAGGAGTATGGTTACTAACATTGTGATACGAGAATTTTATATATAAATGAAATAAATATAAAGTTATAGTTTTGTTTCGTCAGAAACCTGCGCAGTCCACTACTGGACAAAGGCCTCCACAAGTTCACGCCATTTTTGGCGTGAAACTCATGTATTTTGCCAATAGTCACCACGCTGGGCAGGCGTGGGTAGCAAAACTACTTATACTTACATTTGCTAATTTTCATCGATGCATCATTACTTATTAAGTTTCATGAAATAATAATATTACATTTTCCTTTTATCAATAGGAAAAACCTTTGGTTAATCTTATTTAATATTCATATTTTTTATAAGTTTAGAATCAGTCCGATTCAATATCATTACATCATTACAGCCTAATAGAGTCCACTGCTGGATATAGGCCTCCACAAGTTTACGCTAAAAATAACGTGAACTCATGTGTTTTGCCCATAGTCACCACGCTGGGCAGGCGGGTTGGTGACCGCAGGGCTGGTTTTGTCTCACCGAAGACGCTGCTGCTCGTCTTCTTTCTGTATATTTAAAAGCTTAGTAGTTGGATGGTTATCCCGCCATCGGTCGGCTTTTTAAGTTCCAAGGTAGTAGTGGAACTGTGTTATCCCTTAGGCGCCTCTTATGACACCCACGGGAAGAGAGGGGATGGCTATATTCTTTGAAGTCGTAACGACACAGCATACACAGAACACAATGAATTAGATAATACGTTGCAATTACTATTTAATCACGTAATTCATAAAACATCATACGTCATTATTATCAGGCTTCATGATGAAATCAATATAACATCAGAACACATAATAAATACTTCGTCAAATGCAAAAAAAAACAAATTATAGATAACCCATTAGATAAGTCCGGTCAAAGACACTAGCTAGACACAATATTTTCGTCAATGTCCGTAGCAAAGTAGGTACAACGCAACGGTAACGCGAATATAAACGAAAACATTACGAGTTCTGTTTATTTCTTTTTATTATATCGTATGACTTAAGTTTAATTTTAATCGTAGGTACGTTGTTACAGAGTATTTAAAGATAAATGTTTTCAAATATTGCAAATAATCTCTCTTTTGAGATGACTTTACAACTTATCTATACTAATAAATATAATTGGAATGTCTGTATGTGTAGATGGTGCATATACCAAAATAACATTTTTTATAATTTTTATCTGTCTGTCTCTTTCGGCTAATCTCTGAAACGGCTGGACCGATTTTGATGGGACTTTCACAGGCAGCTGATGTAATAAGGAGTAACTTACGCTACTTTTATTTTAGATTTTTTTTTTATTATTTTTTACTCTGTGAACTGAACAATAACTATTTTGTTAAATTCGACGCGGAGGAAGTCGCGGGCAAAGCTAGTCAAATATAAAATAACCTTCCACTTAAAGTTGTTCGGACATAAATGCACTTAAAAAAATTAAAAGCTAGCTTTTTGATATGTTATGAAGTACATTATAATATAGAATAGATCTGATAGAGGGTTATCGTTAATTAAATTATTTAAAAATTGAAATTTAGCATGTAGCCTAAAGAGAATATTGGCAAGATGCACTTTTGTATCGATTTATCTGACTACATCTTATAAAAATTAAAAAACAAAAAACCTCTATTTGGATTAATCTACTTTTGTGAAATATGTTAAAAATATATATAATGAACATTTTTTGACGAAGGCTTTTAAAGATATTTTAATGCAAAGATAAGAAATTCACGTAAATTACAGTCCACCAAACTTAAGTATAAATAAACCACTCGATTCAGCGCAGTATGGCAACGTGTTATTTAATTAATCTAATTCGAAATCATGCTAGGTAACGGTTAAATTATAATAATGAATTTTTGTTATTGAAATTTTTAATTAGAAAAAATTTAGATTCTTGAGAGATTATTATGACTTACGGGGTACTGTCCGAGCAACCTTAAGAACCATTTAACAACCTTCATAAATCGAAAATTACATTGAGACGATCCTTCATTTTTTTGTTACATAAATTTAATAAAAAAGTGTTAAAATTAGATATCGACCAGTTCGTTGAATACTGACTGCCGATTCTGCGACTCAAAATATGAGTTTTGAGAAAGGCGCATGAAGGTTTCATTTCGGTCGATTAAGTTAAAAAATTGGTGAAAAACTTTTATCGACGATCGAGTAAAAGATACGTCATGAAATATTAATTTTCTTTTATGGTTTTAGAAAATGCCAAAGCAAAACAAAAATCTTCAGAGTAAATAAGAAATAAAACAGAAAGATGATAAAAATGAAAGCGGATGCTCAAATAAAAAATCATCCGATAACTTTGAACGCTTATAAAGCAAAACGTAAACAAAAATACATAAAAAGGACGAGCTACGAGAGCAAACGGATTCGTAAGCATTCTTTTTTTGACAAACGAACTGGCTAACCTTTACGTTTTCATCGAACAATGGATTTACAAGGACAAATGAATTCAAAAAACAATTCCTTTGTTTTGCATTTGGAGGCTGTTATTATATTATTATTATTGTTAATAATGTACCTCGACTGAAATCTTGTTAGATAAATACGGCTTTAACTGAGGTAGGGCGTAGCAGGAATTTCCTACTCAAAATATGGAGCAGCCCGACTGGGGTAGTACTTCGACCTTACAGAAGATCACAGCTAAATAATACTGCTTTCAAGCAGTATTGTGTTCCTGTTGATGAGTAAGTTAACTAGAGCTCCCGAGGGGATTGAGGATTGGGTCGGTTACGCGCTTGCGATGCTTTTGGTGTTGCAGGCGTCTATAAGCTACGGTAATCTCATTACCATTTGTCGAACTAGTGATATAAAAAAAACACGGCTACACAACTACAAGTTGTTGCTAAAAATTCCAAGCAATAAAGGGACAATAATAGTAATCAAACAAAGCCACATCGTAGCAAAATAATAAAAATGCAATTAAATTAAATTTATTTACTTTATATTTACTGACATTATTTTTGAATTGAAATTTTATTCAATTAGATTTTTACAAAGTTTATATATGTATGTGTACCTAGATTATTTAATCCCCTTAGAATGTTTGCCAGGTGACGGAGCTGAGACTTTATGGACTTTTTTACGTTATCATCATTTCATTATTTTGATTTCAAGTAATCAACTAGTTAGGAGGGAGTGTTTAATTATTATTGTAATTTAACGTTACATAGGATACAGTAGTCGTTGAGGATTTCTGTTTGATAATATATGTAAGGTTGCCTGGAAGAGATCGCTATAAGCGATAAGTCCGCCTTTGCATACATTACTTCTTTTTGTATCTAATCGTTCTGAAATGTACCTTTTTTTTGTGTGTGCAATAAAGTTTAATAGATAAAAATAAATAAATATATAGCTCGTTATGATATACATAAAAGTATACCTTCCTTTTTATAATTCATTAACTTATCTATGTGGCTGATACACTTGTAAATTGTCTAAGGACACTTAAAATTTAAGTAAAAAAGAAGCAAAAAGCAAAGTAAAATAACAATCATATTTAGCTTATTAAATGTAATTACATTATTAATTGTATTTTAGAATGTTTAATAAAGAGTTAAAATGTTATCACTTTGACCTACTGTGTAGTATATTATATGATAACGATGTGATGTTACAGACGGCTCGGCGCGGCTTGCTTTGTTTAAGATTTAAGGAGGCCATTCAAGTTGCCTTGAACGAATAGTTCGCTTAACAACGTACAATTTTATTTGTACTTGTCACATACAGTTACAGACTCTCAATATTAATTACAGCAACACCGTAGCGGTAAAATAGTAGTTTTAATTGTTTAATTTGTGACAGTACATAAATATGTATTGTTACGCATATGTATGTACTGTCACAAATTAATTTGTTACGACGTAAATACGTTCGTTACAACGTGTGTACGTACATTAAATAAAGCGAGTGTTAAAAATATATATTCATTCTGTACAGATACTTATCATTTCATGAATAGTCACAATTTGGTGCTGTGACAATAATGAATGGTGAATGACAAGAATGATCGAAACGGCTTACAATTAAAAATAAATATAGACAAAGGCTTAAAATTTGCTTTACGTGAAAATGAAAGAGTATGAAGTGATTTATAGGTTCAATACGACTTCAAAAGATCTGAAGATTCGGGAGTTGTTAGCATTAGAACCGATTCTATATACATAAGTAGACGTTAAATAAAGAAAGCTGACGAGTTCGTTTGTTTGAACGCGCTAATCTCACGAGCTACTGGTGCAAATTGTAAAATTCGTTTCTAATTGTAATTGTAAAATTCTTTTCTAATTAATTTATTATTAAGCTATTTAATTTTTAGTTCATTATTTGATATTGTATCGCAAGTAATATTATATTTTTCTGATGTTATTATATAGTGTTTTTAACGTTCCTTCAAATGAATGGTGCAAGCAGTCAAATTTAAAAACGAGCTAGGAATTAAATTTCACGTGAAACGTGATCTATTACACCTACAGAACCCCCCATTAGAAGGAATGCAGTAAGAAGTCAAACACTGTATATATACGAAAAGAAAATATATAGATCAACATTGTCTACTTATATTAAAATAATTAAAAATTCCTAAAGTCAATACTAACCTATTTATCAGTTAATTCCGATAAATTGTTGGTTTTTCGATTGTGGGGTTGATTGTGACAGTAAGTACATACGGATGCGGAAAAGTTCGTTGTAACGTATAGTAAGCACGTAATAATAACACATCTATTAATGTAGCAGTTGTTAAGAGCCATTTCACAAAAATCGGTAACAATCCGCGAAATTGTAACATTTTGACGTCGTTAATCTCAGTGTTGGATGCAATAATGTAATTTATATTCTTGAAATATAATAAAGCAACCTTTGTTGTAGTTCATAGTCGGATCAGAATTTTGATTTATATTATGTGTATAAAATTATTAACCTTTTCATCAGCCTCCTCCCTAGGTAAACGGTCGCAATGTATACTTTGAAGTCCTACTTTTCAATAACCTCTACGTTGAAACCATTTTAAAAAAATATCATAATATGTGGAATATAATTTTGTTGCACACTATCATAGATTTTTATTCCATTTGTATCTATTAAACTATAAAAAAAAATTAAAGTTACGAATATTTTCCAAATAAGTACAATTTTAAAAGCGATATTTTTCTTAGAAAACTAAGAAATTTTAACGAACTATCTTCATCAAAGTAAACTTACATCATTAAGGAATACAAAAATAATAATTAAAAGATGTAATCATTTTTAATACATTTTATATTAAATAATAAAAAGATAGTATATATTACCACGCATCAAGCCCAGTAAATCAGTCGAGCGCTAGCGCTCTTAGAGGTAAGGTCCACGCCAAATTCTGCGCAGCCGTCTCTTTCGCTCACACGCGCCAAGCGCCTGTTGTTATAGCGGATAAACCGCATTTGATACTTTCGTAATAAAAAATAAATAAAATAAACATATTACGTAAATGACTGTAAAATAATATAATGATAATTTCTGTAAACAAATGTATAATTTAATTTTCTTTTCTCACATTATCAATACAAATAGGCATTTCAATCTGTTTGTCTTGTTATTTGTTAATTAATATGTTTGTCGGTGTCGATGTCATAAAATGCTATTTTATTCATATCGTAAATATTAGATTCATTCGTAAACTGAAAAAACGAAATCAATTTAAAAAAAATTGCTTCATAAAATTGATTTTTTATTTTTATTTTAAATTTATTGACTGTTGTTCTATAACATACTTGAAATTTTTAACAAATTAATTATGTAAAAAAAATTTATACCATAGTTATTAATTTTTATTATACATTAGAAAATGATCAAGACGGTCTTTTGGTTGTCACACTATACTTACTAGCACAAAGGTCGCGCGGCTCGTACGACTCGCGCGATGCGGCCAAATTTACCTAAACTTGCAGAGCGTAAAATTGTGAAATGGCTCTTAAAAAAATATCGTTGTGCTGGTACTTATTATTTCGTGAATAGTCACAAAGTTATCAGAAGATCACAGACAAACAATACAGTTTAACACAGTACCTACAGAAAACAGAGTTTTTGAGGATAAGACGTAATGACAACGAAGGACAGAAAACGTTGCAAACGTCTGTAGGGTAAAGCAACAATTTACCATCACGCTAATCGTTAGCTTATTTACCCTTCTAGACCTAAAAATATATTATCTTTTGGTACGGTCACCAACCCGCCTGCCCAGCGTGGTGACTATGGGCAAAACACATGAGTTCACGTTATTTTTGGTGTAAACTTGTGGAGGCCTACGTCCAGCAGTGGACTGTATAGGCTGTAATGATGATGGTATGAATTTGATTACTTAACTTCGGTGATCGGACGGAAACCGGTGTGTTCAACGTGGTATGGGCGTTGGCACGAATTGGATTTATAAGTATTCTATTTGTAAGTACAAATCGCTAAATATAGTAACACAATAAATCAAACAATGAAACCAATAAATGTTGATTTATTTACATCGTTGGAGATCATGAAATAGAACAAATTCTTAGTTTATATTTACAATGAGACGATACGAACACATTCGCTACGTCAGATCTAAAAATTGTATTCAATACTCGTACTCGTAGTGGTGATGACACATGTAGATGTGCGTTAAATATCGATTATGCATACGTACATGGTTTTTGATTTATCGATATCAAAAAAAATGTAACACTAATATTAAATCGAACTGATTCTAATCTTATAAAAAATATGAATATTAAACAAGAATAACCAAAGGTTTTTCCTATTAATAAAAGGAAAATGTAATATTATTATTTCATGATACTAAATAAGTAATGGTGCATCGATCCAAATTAACAAATATAAGTATAAGTAGTTTTGCTATAATGTATATGGAAATATAACATAAATATTATTAATCACAAAAATTTAAAAAAAAAATAACCAGTACCTACTTAGTTAGTATAAGTAGTTTTGCTATAATGTATATGGAAATATAACAAAAATATTATTAATCACAAAAATTAAAAAAAAAAAAAATTAACAGTACCTACTTTCTTGGTTTTTAAGTACGAAGCAAAGGACCTGAGATTCAACTAAGATTAAAAGGATTAAGGGAAATAAGGAACTAAGAACACGTATTTATTACCTTCTTCGAATATATAAAATTCTCGTGTGGCGTTGTTTGTAGTTAAACTCCTCTGAAACGGCTTGACCGATTCTCATGAAATTTTGTGTGCATATTTGATAGGTCTGAGAATCGAACATCTATTTTTCATCCCCCTAAACGTTACGGGTAGTTCACCCCTAAACTTTTTTATTTTTATATAATTTTTTTTTTATTTTTTATGATACAACATTTAAAAATACATTTAATTCAAAAATTTCAACCCTCTAAGATCAACCCCTATATTTTATTTGTTAATTATAATCTATAACTTTTTTTGGCAAGATTTTTATTTTTATTTTGTCATGTCTTATAATAAAAAAAAATTATATTATTAATTTTCCACCTCTCTACGATCAACCCCTATTTTTGCATCGCAATTTTTACTTTTGATTATAAATAAACGTAAGGAAAGTACGCATACTTATAGCAAATAGTTTATTGGCAAAACAATGTTTGCTGGGTCAGCTAGTCTTTTCATAAATATTTGAAATTGAAACAATTAGACACAAACCTAAAAACTGATTTCAAATAATTTATAAAAGACGAGTGTGCTTTAGACGTAAAACTTCTTTAGCAATAGGCCTGCACTGTGTTTTAGATATACGAAACGTAACTGGCTATGAGAGAAAAAAATGTGTGCTCTCAAGTTTGATCGCCTAGCCCTATCACACTTTTCGTAACGCTCTCGTCACACATTCACCAGGTGACTCTCAAAGTCAAGCGTGCGCAAAGAAGTTTTATTTCAATACAAATTATATTTTGAATATTGTCTTTCTTTTTTGCTTACATGATTTTATTGTAACAATTGTTTTTAAATTGCACTTTGATCGAATTTTTGTATAAGGCGCGAGACAATTTCATATTAAATATATTTTTATAGGCCTATCTAAATTAAAAGGCCAAGAATACGTTATCATTAAATATAATATAAGCATCACTACTCGGACTTGGGGAGACCTATGTCCAGCGACAATAATGTATCCGATAGACTCAACTGGCTGTACACGCGTTTTTATCCTCGAAGAAGTAATTTGGAGTTATTTCAAACCAAAATTGAAAAAGAGCACTTGTTACTGGTCATTTTACAAATTAAAATGAATCTGACCCAAAATAAATAATAATTGCTAATGTATGGTATGGTGGTAATGGTCTTTCTTATGGCTATATGTTAATATCTAAAGTAATAAACTAAAAACAAACCATTGACGAGACTTTATTTAAGTATGTTGTTAAAACTGTAACCGATATGAATTTTGACTAAATACCTGTTAATAAATAATAACCAAGTATCTACAAATTTTTCTTCCAAACCTTATCTTAAGTTAATCGTGTAAAATTTTGGGATAAATTGTACCAACTTAACGGAAAAGCTTTAAAAACAATATATTTTTTCATCTTCAGTATCAATTATATCCATCAAATCAAATCCATCTATCAAAAATTGTTTTATAATATTTTCCATATACAAAATTAGACCTTTACCCGCGGCTTCGCTCGCACTGAATTTTTTTTTAAATAAAAAGTATTATATATTACTTCTAATACCTTCAAGAATATGTTTACTAAGTTTCATGATAATTGATCAAGTAGTTTTTGCGTGAAAGCGTAACAAACAAACTTACATTCACATTTATAATATTAGTAGGATAACCTTTTATATTTCAATAAAATAGGGGGTCATTGGCATTATAACTATTACTAATTTATCAAAATCTTTTAGGTATAATACTACTCATAAAGAGAAGAGACTGGTTGAACAGAAATCCTTGGTGTATTCGTATATACACGTGTCGATCATTTGCAGGGTAGATACAAGCGAGAGACATTTAATTGAACCATCATTTGCAGGGTAGATAATTATAAGGAAGAGACATTTAATTAACCCACACGTACCTACTACATATCGTTTATAAGCTACATTCAAAAAATAGTCAAGAGAAAAAGAAATATAGAAAAAGAAAAAGTACCTATATATTAATTAGAAGCAGTAGATTTAGTATAATTGTGTTTATAACAAGTAATAAATGAGAACATTATCAACGTAAATAGTCAAAAAATACATTTATTAGATACGGAATGGGATTCTCGAATCAAAAATGTCTAGATCTAGACGGATTTGTTGCGATATATATTTATGGTTTAAAAATAATTAGCCAACGTTTAAATTATGATACTAGCGACGAATTCATTTGTATGAGTTCAACTCTTTTTAAATAGCTAATATGTGATTTAAAGTTTTAAGTCTATTTGGTGACTGTATTTAAATAAATTCATTGATATTAAATGTAATAGAGATAGCGATATAGAGATAGCTGTGAACTGCGATAGGCTGAAGTGAAGTGAAGTGAAATGTAAAGTTTATGTTCGTACATATTTGGTATTCTTTATACTGAACGTAGGTAGTTGTGTTAGTACACTACTACTTACGGTCAGTGGCGTAACGTGGGGTTGCTGGGTGCCATGCCATACTAGGGCGGCAAAATTACCACATCTTTTAAATTGACAAAAAAATATATTCCCAATTGCGTCTACAATGTAAAACTCCTAAAAATACTGTAGGATAATCTTTTTCTTTTTTTTAGTCAGTTAATGATTATAATGAAAATTGTGCTAGCAATGAGTGTGTAAAAAATATTTAATAAATAAATGAAACGAATTGGTAGGGGCGGCAAATTTACGGTGGACTCCGGGTGGCAAAAATTTACGCTGCACCAATGCCTACGTGAACTTAACTTTGTTTAATATTTATTAAAGCTAATAATTTTGTTTGCTCGCAAACGAAAAAAACCGACTTCAATTACATCGACAAGTACTTACGTAGATAGACGAAAAAATAGTCTTGTAAATACGTATTATTAGATATAAATCTAAATTAATTTGTTAGATCTAAATTAATCACATGACATGCACCGCCTTTCATAAAAACATAAAAAAAAGATTAGAGAACCTCCTCCTTTTTTGAAAATCGGATAAAAATTCAGCAGTATCTAATATTATATTTTTGGCGGAAAACTAATAGCAATAACGAAAAGCTTGAAATAGTATGTTTTCATTTGTAAGGAACTACTTAACTGGTAATTAACGAAAGAGAAAGAGATAGATAGATAGATAGATAGATAGATAGATAGATAGATAGATAATACTTGTTGTACACCACTTACAAAGAAATTAATACCCATTGATTATACAGTCAAGTAGACACAGATTAAAAAAAACGTGCAAAGAAAATGTAGATGATGCATTTTCGTGCTTTACATAATACATAATTAATGCATACATGGCAGCATATTATTTGTTCGGTATCGTTATACTTCAGATAAATTTATCAATAAGTTTATCCTGTAAATATATTACGATTGGACATTAACAGCAGGAAGTAGAATAGATCATTTTTGCTAATAAAAATATTCGATAAACACAATGGAATTCGACGGTGAAAAAGAATGATACAACAAAAACTTTTATCTGTTAGATGTCACCATCCATCAAATAGCGTTGTTTACAATTTTTGAAACAGACCCTTAGTGTAATAAAATATCACACGAAGTTTTAATATGTGAGATTATTGTGTTTATTTCGGTATGTGTATTTAGGCTGAATTTACTTTTATCAAACAAAGTAAACTGGATTTGTGGTCGGTTAATACGGTTTGTTTTATAGGCTAATAAATACTTTTTACGGGTAACCATAGGGAGTGATTTTATAGAGCTATACGAAATTAGAAACAGCACCTTAATATATAAGAATGTCCCCTGGAGCTACTTAACAAACATATGAATGAACGTCATAAAAGCCGTATAAAGGAACCAGAAAGAGCTATAAAGCGAAAGCTTATTAGGTTAAAAGATATTAGTGGAAGGGAAGCCCGAAAGACAATTGAACAAATCACTTTAAGGACAATAAAAAGTAAAAACTGAAAGAAAGAAAAAAAAATGTGTGAATGATCTTAAAAATGATTGTTTTGCTATCAAGAAAAAAAAGTCCGACTTCAATTTACATTGACAAAAAATAAAATGTGAATATTTATTTATTATTATTTATTTACTTGTTCGATCTGGCACAAATTTAAATACGATCACAAGACAAGTACCCGCTTTTGAATAAAAAAAGTATCACCTAAATAAAAAACAAATAATACTTCACTGAATTTTCTAAAATTCTTCTCTATTTCGTGTAAGCGTTGCGAATTTCCTTATTATGTCAGACTTCAAGTCAGCTTAGAGTAAATAAATTAGTCAGTTTGTCACGCAAAACACGTTATTTAAAAGGATAGCAGTATTTATTTATTTTATTTTATTTATTTATTTTGTAATATAGTATTATAATAACAGCGAAAATTCAGTGAAGGCTAGGGCCTGTTTCGTCAGTTATGGCTAAACTTTATCCTACATATAAGTTACGGATAGACTTAAACAGTAGAAGGTAGAATTGATATAAGGAGCTGTTTCGCCTCAATCAAGAAACTATAACTTTTAGATTTACAATTGAGAATAAAACTATGCCATAGCCCTTTCAGAGCTGATTTCTTATATTTAATTATTTATTATATTTTTCTAATGTTTACTGTGCATTTTACTCATTATAATGTAACAAAATTTATCGCGGTTTATTAGGTTTTTTAAATGGCCGACGTTTCGATTTCTTATTTTTGGAAATTGAGATTTTGACTACGGATAAATTTAATTACTGGATAAAGTTATACAAAAAAATATTTCAAAAATCCCCCTTCCCTCCTTCAACCTGGGGACGGCAGTGGACCCAACACGATCGTGACGTTCGGGCTTAAATCATTGTAGTACACGATTGTGACGGTGACACCGTCTTTCAGGGTAAAATAATAAATTTCATCAGCTATATGTCAATAAAAGTCCCGTCAAAATTGGTCCAGCCGTTTCAGAGATTAGCCGGAACAAACAGACAGACAGATAGACAGACAGACAAATAGACAGACAGACAAAATTGTAAAAAATGTTATTTTGGTATATGTACTGTATACATATACATCCATATGCATTAAGTAAAAAGCGCTCATTTTAATATTACAAACAGACACTCCAATTTTATTTATTTGTATAGATATAGAACATAACATGAGGTGTGACCTTATCCTACAGCAACAACATTTATCAATAAAACGGTAACCGGAGACAGACGAAATAACAAATAAATAAAGCTCTAGTCACGAAGATCTTGTTCAGGCCGTAACTCATTTAAATTAGTGATAACGAAAATCGAAATTCGAAAAAACAATGTTCAGAATTCGATCGTGAAAAATAATAATTTATTATTAATTTTAATCCGTTGGATACAGTCATCTGTCAAATAACGTTAACGACAGTCGGTGAGTAATTAGGGCTAATTAAAAATAGATGCGAAATTGCTCTACCTAAGTGAAGGACAAAATTTTTATTTGTGGTATGTTTGACAAACAAAACTAGTGTTTGCCTAGGTGTCTAATTTCTTCATTATGGTTAGAACTCTTGTGTCACGTAGCTTTTTAATTAAGAGAAGGTAAACACTATGTTTATTTAGATTTTAATTGTGTTGTATGAACAGCCCTGGGAAATGAGATTTTACAGATAAGAAAAAACCTGTAAATAGTTGTGTAAACTGCAATATGTTAAGTTTTATTGTACATGATTATTACCGAAACTCTATTTTGAAATATAATGGTTATTGTTTTATAAGCTCTGTTTGTAATGCACGCAATCCAATAATCAAAGACAAGTAGTTATTGTAAAGAACTGTTAAATAAATCCAAAATCGATGTTCATCAAAAATCATTTATGCGTAATGAATATTAATAGTTTTCTGATATATCACAATTTAAATTTCAATAGATTGTTAATATTTGAAACACAATGATTTCAATTTAAAGTTTAATTTACAACATCAATCGAAAACCAAACAAGAATATTTTTTATTGAATATGTTTAATGCTTACTACCAATGCTCTGCAGTTTTGTCCGTGTTAATTTTAGGAAAAAACGTACTTAAATATATTTTGAACCGTTACTGTGCAACTCGGGTGACTTTTTCATTTAATTTAACATTATCGGCTAAATTGTGCGACCAAATTAAATTCTGTAAAATTTTTTATTTTTTTTTAAGGTGCAACATTAATTAATGTTTGTATGTATTGTAGATGCCTGATGATGGTCCAATAAAGGATCGAAACGTCGTATGAATTTGCAATTAGTGGTTTGATTGACACCTTATGTCCACTTTCCTGCGAACCGTCAAAGAATACTTATAACAAATGGACACAACGATAAATAATGAATAAAAAGTTTATCTTGAATAAATATATATGAAGTATTTTTTATTCGTAAGAATTCATATGCCTGGCTAATATTAATGCAATAAAATAAACTTTTCATTTTTTGTGAATGAAAATTTCAATTCAAGATAGTAGTCCCTGATTAGCGCGTTTAAACAAACAAACTTTTCAGATTTATAATATTAGTATGGATAAGCATAACAAAATGTGTTTGCTGGCAAACGAAAACATCGAATTAAATTTATCATAAAAAAAGAAAACAAACTCAAAAATTTCAAGTTTTCCCTACGAGAAGTAGAAAAGGGGTTAGTCGTCCATGACGAAGTTTCCTTATTCCTATAAATCATTCGAACCTATTGAATGTTTTAAACTATAGCAGTATTCAATACAAAATGTTTTATTTTCGGAATATTTATATTTACAAATACAATTCGTTCACGTAATTAAGCCATAGTAATTAAACGCAAACAGTAATCGACTTGGGAATTCATAAAAGACAATGGACAAAATTGTTCCAAACGTTCACCACTAATAAGCCCTATATCGTCGGATATAAACTGGATGTAAAATAACTTTACTTAATTAGAGGGATACTAAAACAGAAGAAGGAACAACAAAATTGTGACTCCAAGTTTCCGACTGCGCAAAAACACCTCTCCTTTACCGGATTATGGTATTCGCATGTATAATAAAATCTCACAAACAATTTTGCAATTGTTTCAAAATAAATTTAAAGTTTTTATTAAAAAGAAATTAATAAATAAAATGTATTATTCGATGCAGGAATACGTAGTTGATAAAGATGTGTGGACTTAGTGATTCTGTATTTCATGCAAGATATTACTAATTTTGTACTAAAACATATCATCATCATCATTACAGCCTATACAGTCCGCTGATGGACCTCCACAAGTTTACGCCAAAAATAACGTGAACTCATGTGTGTTATTCTCGAAACTGTAACTGCGGAGTTTTTTGCCGATTCTTCTATGCAGAATCTGTTTCGAATTGTTGGTTCATTTTATTGACGATACATATTAATAACGATTCAAAAGCGCCTTTTTTAATTTTGATTTTTTTTTAAAGTGTTCAGTGAACAGTCAAGACCAAAAAATTACACATTGCAGCTTACTAAGCTTGCTTACTTATTATATTATTGAATTTCATGGTTGTTGTTATTTTTCAATTTACTTAAAAGGAACGACCGCTCTGGTGTAATTGTGTGTGCCGTGTTGGCGGCGCCTAAACACGGGCGGTCGCGGATTCGATTAACGCTCGGAGTGGAGATTTTTGTTTATACAATTATTTACTTCCGGTCTGGTTGTCTGCCCTTGTCTGTCTCCCCACCCTGCATCGGAGAGTACGCTTAGCTGTCGGTCCCGGTCGTTATCGTATACATCTGACATCGATCGTTACTCGTAGTAGGGGTATGTATGTATAGGTATCTGCCAACCGGTAGTGGAGCAGCTTCGATCCTACATAGGGAAAGAGGGCTATGCCCAGTCGTGGGATATTAAAGTATCGTTATCGTACCCAAATAGAAACGTTACGTTTGAGTTTCATGACGTGGAGTTTCAGGGTTGAAGTTCTATTTTTTAAATAAAATAAAGAAATCACAAAACCTTTTTATTGAAATTCTAGAATAAAAAAATTATAGTAATAGAGAATTTTAAAATATTCGATGTTTTAATTAACCTAAATAATGTTATATTACTTGAATATTAAACAGCAGAAACAATTTTTAAATATAGTCAGGGCAATTATTTCGTTGTTATAATATAAAAATTATACCCTACGTCGTATGACGATACTTTATTAATTTAATAATTGGTAGCTATAACGTGTAAATGAATATTAGAATATAATTTAATACTAGAAACATATTTCGTTCTAAAGTACTTATTAATTTAAATGGTAATCTAAATAAAGTATCGTGAAAATTAATTAACAACCTTGTTTTACGATCGGTAGCGTGAATGTCGTTTAACGTTTTCATAAACGTGATTATTTTGAGACAACAGTCTCCTATTATATACTTGAGGTTAGTAGATGATTACGCTAAAGCTGGACTGATTGTATTATGTTATGAAATTAAGCTAAATTAGACTTGGAAGAGGGAGAGGAGTGGAGAGTTTCTGTAAAAATGTACTTTGATTTTGTATTATTATTTTATTTTAGTTCGTTACTTTAGATGTACAACATAACAGTTTAAAATTCTACCCCATTTAAACCTGTACTAGTTTATTTATTGCCTTTTAAATAGTTTTTCATAAAATAAATTCTAAATAAAAATAATTTCTAAATAAAAATAAATTAATTGCTTCGTTTTTACGATTGCTCAAAATATACATTACATATATCATAATTATTAATAGGGTTTCTGCTTGAAATTTTAAAATTATTTTATTTTTAAATCCAGAGATGATATTCTGTTTCTTTATTCAAAATGTTAAACTAGAATTTTTGTAAAGAAATAAGTTTATTCGAAAGGAGAAAACAAATAATTATTCATCTCTATCTATAAAACAACGTAACGGATTTTGATACGGTATTTTCCTTAGTAAATAATGTTATTTCCGAGAAAGATTTATATTTATAATACATGTCTAATATAGTAGAGGAAAATTGATAGTTTTAGAGGTTTCTAATGTGATGTCGTAAATAAAAATGTTTTTTTGCGCTTACATTGCAAATATTTATTTTATATTTTATATTTAGGTGATAGATAGATGCTGGTGCATTACATCCGTGCAAAGCCGGGGCGGGTCGCTAGTGTAAAATAATTTAGTAAAACATTTTGTAAAATTTAGCCTGCAATGAATTTAAACTTTTTTCATTGTCCGCTAAGCGTAGTTGTTTCAATTTTGTACTTCCACGTGGACTAAATGAAAAAAGTTACATAGTCTTTCGTAACCAGTACAAAGCGACAGCACTAATTCTGCAACGAGGTAAGTTGAGAAGCACTTTTAGCCAGGGGCTATCCGACTTTTAAAATTAATACTAAGTATTGTAACCGTTATACGTTTGAAAAAACTCTATAGTTCTCATTGAGGTTGGGTACTGTGAAATATATATGTATTTATCTTGTTTGAAATATGGAGAAGCCTGACTGAGGAACATAAACTTTTGTGTTTCTATGAAAAATAAGATAACCAGAACTCCTGGGGTTTGTTGGGGTTATGTTAGGCAATGCTTCTGGTATTGTATTCCATTGGCTATGTATGATATCTGTTTACCATCAGGCAGACTGTACACCTTGTTTGCCACCTTCATTGTATAAAAAAGAATACATGGTTTTGAGTTAGCTTTTGTGTAAATGTATAAACTGTTGATAACCAAGTCATACCGAGATCGGTATCGATCGATGGTAGGGGTCTCGAGGTTGTTCAGGGTTATATTTACCTAGGCTATACTATCCAACTAGGCCCCAACAGCTTCGAGAAGGAGGCTGACAGGGGGATTCAGTTGGGCTGGGCGGCGTTTTGCAGGCTTCGTCGAGTCTTCACTTCGAAGATTCCGCAATGCTTGAAAACAAAAGTCTTCGAGCAATGCGTCCTGTCTGTGTTAACATACGGGGCCGAGACGTGGACACTGACGAAGGGACTGGTCCACAAATTTAAAGTCGCTTAACGTGCAATGGAACGGGCTATGCTTGGGGTTTCTATCAAAGATAGGATTAGAAATGAGACTATCCGCGAGAGAATGAAAGTAACCGATGTAGCCCACAGAATTAGTAAGTTGAAGTGGCAGTAGGCTGGTCATCTGTGTCGCAGGACCGATGGCCGCTGGAGTAGACGGGTCCTGGAGTGGAGACCACGTCTTGGTAATCGCAGTGTGGGACGTCCTCCGACCCATTGGACCGACGATCTACGTAAGATTGCCGGTGTAGGATGGATGAGGATTGCGGAAAACCAGGATGTCTGGCGCGAACATGGGGAGGCCTGTGTCCAGCAGTGGACTGCCATAGGCTGAAGTGAGTGATAAACTGTTGTTTGGTAATTGTACCCGATAAAATTGCCAAATCGATTAATAAGTTTTTTTACGCGATTTTTATTATAGTCTCACCTGTATGTTTGAATGTTTATACTTCCGACTCCTTTGGACTTCATTTTGACCCACTCAAACATTCATATTTAATTTAAACTTAGTAGACTTATGGGGGACCGATGGAAATACACTAATTTGAAAGAATATTCCTTTTTAGTTTGGTTTATTTATTAAAGCGTGTTTATATAGTTTTTTCAAACTATAATTTTATTTATATACATACGAGTATATTCTTTTGCTAAGGATTTACGGTGCCCTATTATAAAGGTCTTTACCATCGAACACTGAAGAAAGAAAGAATCTCACTCATAATTGTTTTTAAGGAGAAAAGGATGAATTAATGACTTGCCGTATTGCTAATATTGAACTCGTTACTGGACAGATTAAGTATAATCCTGAAATTGAATCGATATTAGTGTTCCTCCGGGCTCTTTGCTAGGATCTCTCCTTTTTATCACATTAATTAACGATATATCTGATTATTTTATACTAGCGACCCGGCCCGGCTTCGCACGGGTGCAATGCTGATACTAAATATACTACACAATGTCTTTATTTGTAGTATGAAGCTAGCTTATAGCGTGGTTATTAACATAATAACAACATTCAAATATGCGTCGTTAGATTACACGTTGTTACAGAATGCGTTGAAGAAATAAAGATTCACTGCTCGTTCCCAGTAGGTGCTAGCGTGATAATATGTAGCCTATATGTTGACCCGACTTCTTAATAATATTCGTGCCAAATTTGAAGTAAATCCATGCAGTACTTTTTGAGTTTATCCTGGACATACATACAGACAAACAGACAAACAGACAAAAATTCTAAAAACTACAGTTTTGGCTTCGATTGTAGATCACACCCCAAGTATTCTTTTAAAAAAACATTCAATATACAGTTTTGACTTTCCTACGTTTTAAATCTTAATTTACTCTACAAATCCAATTGAAGAAGATCGTAATATTCAGAAAATGTAATCTGCACAGTTAACAATCCTTGTTTTTTTTTCAATGAATTATTCTAATTAACCTTCATAATTCTCATACTTAATTTTATTACTTATATTTATTATTGTAATACACGGTAAGGATGGTAACACTTGGCACGCTAGTACATTGTAAACATACATATATAAACAATCTACATTCAGATTCAGTGAATAGCCTATGTACTCACAAAACATTTTAATCGCTACTCGGCTTATCTTTAAAATGTCGACGTTGTCTCGTCAACGTGATCCCTATAAACAATATACTTTACATTTGGGTCACGTATGAGAATCATGTTCGGAGTTTTGAATTATCTTCTACCTGAAAATACTTTCTACTTACGCGAGAGTAATTAGGTTGATTTCAGACATGTGTCAAAGAGGTATTACTTAATAAATAAATGTATTTAATATCTAGAGTAAGCGTTCTAAATTTGAAAATTTACTAATCGACGACTTATTTTAAAATTTATATATTAATAATTCAAATGGCTTACCGTAATAATTCGTACGCTTACGTATTACTGCTGTAAGATAGCTGATTTACTTTTATACCCAGCCTCAAGGGTACCTAGTCCCTGGACGTAGAGTATAAATATCTTTGTGACTCGTTTTCCTTATACGAGTAAGCTAGGAGATTGGACTTGGGAGAAATAGTCTTGTATTAACAACTTATAATATAGTGAAAGAAGACTTGTCGTAGTGTGATCTTAATGTTTATATCCCACCCCCTAAGTATAAAAATCATCCGGTTTACTAAAAATTTTGTTCTACATAACAGAATTTTTTTCAGTGATAAAATAAGCATAAAAAGCTGAGGTGTACAAAAAACTAATTATTACTTGTACTAAATCCTTTAAAGTGAAGATCTTCTGTACAAAAAAAAAAGAAAAACAAAAAATACAAGCGTCCGTGAGTCATATCACAAACTCGAAGTAGAAAGTTGTATGCTTAATTTTGAAGCCTTCTTCAATAATTATACTGTAAGTTTGTTTGGTTTCTCGAAAAGTTGTTTTCGAACAATTTATTTAAATCCGACACGATTCTGCGGTAACTAGACTTCCTTTCTAAATTTTTTCCCTTTGCATAAAACATAACAACGCTTTCAATTAAGTTATTTTTGTCTCGTCTTTGTTACCTTGTTTTTATAGTCTTGTATAAAATTTGTGGAGTTGTGTTGGTTATTATGTATTTTTTATTTTGTTTATAAACTCCTTTCGACTGATACTTTTAGAATTAATGTAGACTTCCGGAATACAATTTGTTCTCGCGATTTCGTTCTTCATTTGAACTTGCATCCTGAAATTCATAACGGTTTCCTTGCCTTCTTCCAAGGAAACCGTTATGAATTTCAGGATGGTTAAATATTCAGAGTCCTAAGTCTAATAGGTACATCTATAATAGGTTACTTTTTTAACCAACTTCAAACAGAAGAATGCTCTCAGTTCGACGGCATTTTTAGTTGGGTTTTGTCATTTAAATTTGAACAAGATTTAATGTAAAATTTTTAAGTTATTTCTAATACGCTTCAGCCTGTAATATTCCACTATAGGCCTGTTTCCTCGTGTAGAATAAAGATCAGAGCTTAATCCACCACGCTGTTACGATGCGGGTTGGTGGATATATTCCCTACTATGAGTAACGATCGCTATCAGGTGTACATGATAACAACCTGGATCGAGGCTCTCCGTGCTCTCCGAGGCACGGTAGGGAGACCCACAAGCACTGCATAACCACCCAGACCACGGCAAACATCTGTATGGCCAATACAAATGTGACCAACACAAATGTTTGTCATGTGCAGGGATCGAACCCGCAATCGCCAGAGCAACAGTTACAAACCAGTACTGTGACCGTTGCGCCAACGTGTCGTCAATTTTTTTTTTATGTCACTAGGTCGGCAAACAAGCGTACGGCTCAGCTGATGGTAAGCGATTGCCGTAGCTTATAGACACCTGCAACACCAGAAGCATCGCAAGCGCGTTGCCGACCCAATCCCCAATCCCCCCAGGAGGTCGTCAATATCTAATAATGCGTCGTATTTCTAATAATACGTGTTTAGTTGACTTCGACTATTGATGTTAATTGAAGTCAGTTTTTTTTACTTAAGAACAAACAGTTATTTCGAATCACCGTTATAATTTAATAATTTTTCGCTATTTTATTCTTTTCCTGTAATTCTATGCTCTTAAGTTCGAACTAGTAATAACGAAATATTATTATACATGAAATACTTATGTTTTAAATTTAATATTTCTATGCACAATGTCTTCAAATATATTGCTGTGTACGACAAAGGGAAGAACAGACGGACAGCAGTCTAAGTAATAAGGTTTCATTGATATGGGTTGGGTCTGTACCCTAAGGGTGGCCTCATAATTGTAAGTTATGTTACATAATAAAGTTATTTAACAATTCATAGTTAATTTTATAAATATATAATTAACATTAAAACACTGACTTAACTTTACTGAAATTAAAATTTATATTAATTTTATTTTTAAGATGTAACTTTATTAACCAATTAAGTATCACTTGAATGTAACTAACGCTTCAGCCTGTAATATCCCATTACTGAGCATAGGCCTCATTCCCCATGTAGGAGAAGGATCAGAGCTTATTCCACCACGCTGCTCCAATGCCGGTTGGCGGATATATTCCCTACTATGAGTAACGATCGCTATCAGGTGTACGTGATAACAACCAGGACCGACGGCTTAACGTCTCTCTCCGAGGTACAGTGGGGAGATCTACAAGGACTGCACAAACACCCAGACCATGGCAAGCACCTGTATGGCCAATACAAATGTTTGTCATGTGCCGGGATTCGAACCCGCAACCGCCAGCACAACAGGCACAATCTGTGACCGTTGCGCCAACGCGGCGTCATTCGAATGTAACTAAAAATGTTTTTATTTAAGTAATATTCAAAGGCACATCGCAAGCTTTATTTAACAAAAATCATTAAAATTACCTTTTTTTTCAAATTAAAATGTAAATGTATAAACGGTCTTAAAAGTAGACTGCTGAGGAACCTTAGCAAGACATTCAATAATACCTATACATTATATTTAGTACAATATATTTAGTTGTCAAGAGTTTATCGTCGTCGAATCGAAAAACTTCCTCCTCTTTTGACAATGGTTTAAAATTAAATTAAAGTTTTTTTTTTGTTTTTAGGTTTCTTAAATGTGATTTTTATTTAATAAAAATCTGTCACTATGTATACATAACAATAAACTTATCTTTCTATTTATTGTTCATGTTTTATTTTTCTGTATTAAATATTACTCGACTACTTTATATAGATTTATTATCCACTGCGACACAGATTACATAAAACCGTCGATGTAAATAATATAATATGTAGTAGTGTACGTGCGAGCCAGACGATCATTGACAGTTCTGTGATTTATGGGAATTTGGAGTCACGGCGTGCAAAAGACATTTTTCTCGAGTAAGTATAGTTAAGTATCTATATAAAATAACAAAAAAGTAATTATTAGAAGTCTAAAAAGTGATTCTGTTATTTTAATCATAAAACGTTTCTCATTGACACATGGTAAAACCAAAAACCAATTAAGCAAAAGGAACTGAATATCACACACACACTTCAGCTTATCGCAGTCCACTGCTGGAAATGGGCCTCTCCAAGTTCGCGCCAAACATTATGGCACGAATTACTGTGTTTTGCCCATAGTCACCACGCTGGGCAGGCGGGTTGGTGACCGCAGGGCTGGATTTGTCACACCGAAGACGCTGCTTCCCGTCTTCGGCCTGTGTATTTCAAAACCAGCAGTTGGATGGTTATCCCTTCATCGGTCGGCTTTATAAGTACCAAGGTGGAACAGTGTTATCCCTTAGTCGCCTCTTACGCCACCCACGGGAAGAGAGGCTATATTCTTTACTGACATAACCACAAAACAAGAAAAGCAGCAGAACAGAATATGGTTCGTACATTACAATAAAAAAATAATTAAAAGTAGCTATTTTTGTTTATAACAAATAGTTAAAGATATAATTGCGGTTATAATGCGAATACTTTTTGTATTGATTGCTGATTGATAAATGCTTAGTATTCTTTTCTAAAAAAAAGTTATAATAACAAAATTAAAATTTAGTGCACAAGGTGCAAAGGCAGCACTGTCGCTTGGCTATCTGACGTCAATGATATACCATTACGAGCAACACATTGTCGCAAGGACACGCATATCTACTAGTGTTGCCCAAATTCAGTCTTGGTCTTGCAGTCTTGGTCTTGTTCTTGCGTTTTTGCAAGACCAAGACCAAGAACAAGACCGCGTATTTTTAGCAAGACCAAGACCAAGACTGACCGTGCAAGACTTGAGCAAGAACAAGACATAGCCTGCAAGACTCTTGCGTCTTGCAGCTAGGACTTAGCGCTATTTCACTGAGTAGTTAGGTGTAACAGTTCGGTGTATAGGTAGGTACGCTTAGGAATTCTATGAGACGCAAAAAACTGTATCAAAGAATATGAAAAACTGGACCTATGCGCATTACGACTAATACCATAAACATAGCGAATAAAAAAATATCTATTAAAATCAAACTGACTGCATGCATAGTTATGTTTTAACCATCGGCACTTTGATAATGCGGCATCAAAGGTTTTGTACTTACTTCTCAAAGAAATTTGCCGCTTTTCGGAAGTACATGGTTATGATACACGCGCCGGCGGCTTCTTTTGAAATCTAAAACAATCGTTGCCGCCACGCCGAAATCATAACATTTGACACTATTTGATTGCCGCCATAGGGCGTAGGTATACTCATGCAAAATAATTTCGAATTTTAAGAGTACCTACAGGTGTTCCAAAGAATAAATAAGTTTCAGAGTGCTTAGAATGAAAATGAATACATTATACTGATCACGCAAGTAGTATTATGATTAGGATAAAATGGTAAGGATAGGTAGTAGATGTCATATTAATTCATTCTAGTAAGTATATATTATAATATTGATTACTTATATGGTTTTAAACTAATTACTTAGATACTATTATTGTACATTTAGTCATTATATTTCTTAAGTTTTTACAAGAAAAAATAGCAAAAAGTGTTCAAATATCACCCGTTTAATAAATATTGTAGCCACTTTTAAAAATACTTGAAACGTGTAAAAAAATTCTACAAAACTAATAAAATAATATAAAAAGCGTAGGTACTTACCTACTAATAAAATAAAAAGCCTGCGATAAGAGTTTTGTATTACTTACCAGCCCGAATATCTCTGAGAGAGATGATGAGAGTAAGTATTTACTAGCTGTGCCCGCGACTTCGTCCACGAGGAATAGTAACTTTGGAGGTATAGTGACGTTCAGGACTTATTTATTTATTTTAAAACTTCTGTCATCAAACATACAAACGAACTCTTCAGCTTTATAATATTAGTATAGATGTACGCCAAAACATTCACTTATATGTAAAGAATAGTGATTGGCACTAATTCTTTACATATATTTTATTCACGCGTCGCGTCTGTACAAGTAGGTAATATTTAGTGTGTGTTTGTACGCCGCACGCGGCATTGTTTGATTTGCGGCGGCATCCTTTTCATAGAGCCGGCACGTGGCGAGGCGGCGCGGTAGAAAGCAAGGAAACGTACTATAAATAAAGGAATTATTTTAATTCCAGTCATTTCCAATTGAGCTGTGCTTCGAGTCTAACTTAATAATTGTTTTTACTAATTCTCGTTGTTTTCTAAAAACGTATCACGTGTACAATTTAATATGAGTGACGAAGATTCAAATTATTCTAGTCCGAGTAACGAGAGTTTGAGTCACAGATCTAAAAGACCCAAAAGCAAATTTGAGGAGTTTTTCGACATAATTCATGCATCCCAAACTGCCTTCTGTAAATTGTGCCAACATAAAAAGATTGAAATAAAAATGAAAAACAGAAACACTTCAGGCTTAAGGAAACATCTAATATCTTTCCACAAAAAGGAATCAGAAATATTTCTTCCTGTTAAACCAAAATTAAGTGGAGATATCACAAGCTTTTTAGTAACCGCTGGAAGAAGTGGACAGATAAGAATATTTTTTTAACAGTTAAAAGAATTTTAACTCTGCGTAGCTATTCATGCGATACTTTCAAAAACGCCATTAACTTACGTAAGTATTTTTGAGTTAGTGGTGTTTTCATCTAGGGGTGCGACATATTAAGTATGTAATTATCGTCTTAAATATTTTTTATAAACACCCATATTTTCATTTAATCGGCCAGTAACAACTAAATACTTTATTTTGGTAAATTACAGTACAGTGCAACCTTAATATAACAAATATCAATTTAACGATTTTCTCGATTTAACAACAACAAACCTCCTCCTCTTATACGCTCAAACCTAGTATGTTTTAAATAATAACACAAGATTTATTGTTTTGTTTCAGTCGGAAAACAGCAGTGACAACATCACGACAGCTACAGTTGATTGGGTGGTGAAAAAATATCTTCCCTTCTCATTTTTCGACGACGAAGCTACACAAGTACCTATATTTTCGATATATTTGCCCTAATATGGTGTTTCCTAAAAGGTCTACACTTAGAAGGAAAGTCAAAGAGCGATTTGAAGAGCTCCAATTGAATCTCAAGGAACGACTTCAACAATTATCATCTAAAATGTCTTTTACCATTGATGGGTGGACGTCAATTGCTGGTAGGAGTTACTACGGGGTTACTATTCATTATATAGACAACGAATGGAAGTATCAATCTGTAGTTCTTGATTTTATACCATCACGCGGTCGACATACTGGGGAAGATATTGCAACGATTTTCCATGAATGTTTATTGGAATATGGCATAATTGATAAAATACAAGGTATCACGGTCGACAACGCAACTGCAAATACCAAATTTATGTATGAACTGGGCAAACAGCTGCCGCCACACTTTGATTCAGACAATCAACATTTCCGGTGCTTTGCTCACATTTTAAACCTTGGTGTACAAGATTTATTAAAGACCTTAGCATTACACTGTGAGTCTGACACTAACGCGCAAGATCAGCAGTACGAAGACTATGCAGACGAAACTGAGGATGAGGAAGATGAAGAATCTGCACCAAATATTGCTGACTCGCGTACATCTGTAACAAAGTTACGCAGTATTTCCAGTAAAATAAAAAGAAGTGAGATAGTGAAGAAGAAGTTTCAGTCTGCTTGTGAAGCAGCTGGCGTGCCATCAAATCTAAATGCCATTCTTGACTGTCCAACGAGATGGAATTCCACACATGATATGATTGGATTTGGTTTAAAAGTGAGAGCGGGTATTGACATATTGTGCAGTTCTGTCACCGAATTAAATGATTTTCAAATCACAGCTAATGAATGGCAGGTACTCGAAAAATTACATAAATTTCTAATAAACTTTAAACTTTTAGGTACAAAACTTGGTGGAGACAAATATGTTACATTACCGCTAGTCATTGTATCATTCAATCTCTTGCTAGATAAAATTGAATCCATGGTAAAACAGTTAGATGAGAAACCTAATCGATCTGAAGTGGATGAAAGGCTCATTCTAGCTTTCCAAGCAGCTCGAGACAAAATGCTTAAACATTACAAGAAGAGCAACTGGATTTATTGTACTTCTTTAATTTTAGACCCAAGGCATAAGGCTCAGACTTTTGACCTGACAATGTGGGGGAAGCAACTTAAAACAGAAAGTCTGCGCAAGTTCAATGAACTTTATGAAGAATATAAAAGTCTACACTCACTGGACAAATCTCTGGAATTACCAGAAAAAGAAAATAAAGTATGTGATGAAGATGAAGACGTAATAGACTTTGATAAACTCTATGAATGTCCCTCGACGTCATCTGGATCTTGTCTTCAAGGCTTAGTGATAGACGAGTTGGAGGAGTACCTGAGAAAACCAAGAACTGCCAGCTCGGAAGACATTTTAGATTGGTGGAGGACGCATGAGACAGAGTATCCGATTTTATCGAAAATGGCCCGTGATTTTCTCTCAATACCTGCAACTTCAGTACCTGCTGAGAGGTTATTTTCTAAAGCATCATTAGTAATTAGAAAACATAGAAATAGGTTAAGTGATGAGTCAGCCAGATGGTTACTTTGTATTAATTCTTGGTCAAAAAAATTGATATAAAGTATCATAACCTAATGATAAAGCTGTTGATTTGTGTTGTATTTTATTTTTTATTCAAATAAATGATAAATCGTAAAACTCTTTTATTAAATTTCTTATAAGTTGAGGGTTCAATCTCTTTCTAGACAGATAAGTATTGTTCTTTAAAATACAATCAAGTTATTGTAATTAATTTGTTTTTTTACATGTTTTAGCAAATGTAAGCTTATAAATCATAAATGTTTATTAAGAAACAGTTACTTCCATGGAAAACGACATATAGGTCAGTTGATTTTTCGAATTTCTTATCAAATCTTCAGTTATTTATTAATCTGCTTGATCTTTACTATAGCTATGTTAATTCAAGCTCACAATGTTCCAATTCTAATACGTTTTTCTAAGATTTAAAGTAAACTTTAATAAATAGTAATAGACTAATAGGTAATTGCAAGACTTGCAAGACTCTTGCTGCAAGACCAAGACCAAGACCAAGACTGGGAGCGCAAGACCAAGACCAAGACCAAGACCAGGTGTATTGGCGCAAGACCAAGACCAAGACTGGCTAAGTCTCGTCTTGTTCTTGCATTTGGGCAACACTAATATCTACTAGCAAGTTTAAACAGCAGCAAATTCCGGTCCCGTAGTTTTTCCTTCGTGTCTCGGAGATGTATGGGTTTAAAGATAAATTTGGTCAATGTAATTTGTATTATCGCTCGAGCCGAAACCCAAGTACCCATGTCAAATAACTATTCATTAGTTTTTCCTTTTTTTTCTAAATCCATGCTGGTATAAAATAAAGTTTTAAAAATGTATTTATGGATTCTACATGCTACATTATGACAACTTTTTATATATGTTATTGATTCTACTAGCATTATAAATGTTTGCATTTGTTTCATACAAAAATCACAAGAATATTTGGGACGAAACTTTACAGATAGCTGAATATTTCATTTATTAATAAACGATAAAAACCGTGGTTTATCGTAAGGCGCTACTAATATAGTTCAAAAATCAATTCCAGATGTGTTTTGAAAACATAATACTGACATGAATATGCAATGTTGAATGGAAGCTGGTTTTTAAATAAATAAATAAAAAAAACTAATCGTTTTGCGCACAAACCGTTTAATATTCGAGCATGACAAGTCCGAATCAATTTTTGAAATTTGACATATTAAAAGTTTATTATAAATAAAGATTAGCTTTTTTTATTATGCGGGAAAACTATGAGTCAAATTTAATTGTGATAATAACTCCGATTTCGATACGAATCAATACTATACGTCTATTGTAAAGTCTTAAGAAAGAGGCGACTAAGGGATAACACAGTTCCAATAATACCTTGGAACTTAAAAAGCCAACCGATGGCGGGATAACCATTCAACTGCTGGCTTTGAAATACACAGACCGAAGACGGGCAGCAGAGTCTTCGGTGCGACAAAGCCAGCCCTGGGGTCACTAACCCGCCTGCCCAGCGTGGTGACTATGGGCAAAACACATGAGTTCACACCATTTTTGGCGTGAACTTATAGAGGCCTATGTCCAGTAGTGGACAGCGAAAGGCTGCTGCGATTGTTAAGCCTTGTTAAACTTTATTCCAGGTATAATGAATAGAATATCTACAAGTGCTATAAAAAGAACCATTCCAAGTATTTGTAAAACTTTATTCACTTACGTTTGTTCACAGAGTAAATTCTTTGAATACATGAATACAAATAAATATAAAATTGTATTGAACGATCATTCATTAGTAATCTATAAAAATAAATAAAATTGGAGTGTCTGTTTGTAACATTTAAATAACCGCTTATTACTAAATACATCCATATTCCACATGTCTGTCTGTCTGTTAGTTCCGGCTAATCTCTGAAACAGCTGGGCCGATTTTAACGGAACTTTCATTAGCAGATAGCTGATGTAGTAAGGGGTAACTTAGGCTACTTTTATTTTAGAAATTTATTTATTTTATAACTCTGCGAACTGAACAATAACTTTTTTGTTATATTCCACGCGGACGAAGTTTTGGGCACAGCTAGTTATTAAATAAAATGTATGTAATATAATGTGTATCGCGTAAATAATAAAAATTATAAGTTATATTGTTACTATATAGACATGTATTGTTATGGATATAAAATGAATTAATAGGAAATACTTGGACAGATACTTTTTTGTAGGTACACTTATTTACATGTTTTTAAATTACTGTTAACAAATATCCAGATTCATTTTTAAAATCACGGAGAGCAAACAATTTATCCTTACCTTAACGTTATTTGTAATGAAGATAGTAAAATTTTACGAAACTCGATTACACTTAAAATATTCACGTAATTACAATTTTTCTTTTATCTCTTTAAAAAAAGGTCTGAAAATAAAAAAGAAATAATGATACAAAGGATAATTGCAAGTTATTCATAAGATCTAGGTACGTCCTTAACTGCTAAGTCGTTTCTTTTTAGATATAAAAATTCCGTAATAAAAAGTTGTGTCATTTTCGTTTGTCACGAAAGCCCTCAGCAATTTTCTAGATTCATAATAAGTAAGTATTCATTTACTCTTTTGTACCTTCTAAATTATTATATTTGCTATGTTAGACCCGCCCGATTACGCAAGGTGTGAAAGTTAGTTTACAAAACAGTTGGCTGCGGTCTCGTCAGCGTTTATGTCAATGTGTCCATGTAACAGAATTATTGGTTATACGTAAATTTAAAATTGCTATTACTCTTGAAGTGGTTATTTCATATATGATTCTACTTAACAATATCCTGTGAGTTAAGAGCCATGTCTCGATGTCCTGTTGACACTCAACATTAATTACTAACGCCTAGACCACAACACACCAATCTGTATGGCTTTATACAATTATTTGTAATATAGACCAATCAGATGTTTGACGTGGTGTAAGTGCTTGCTATTCTAATAATTGTAATATGACCCTACTGTACATTGAGAGGGTTTTTAATAATTTGTTATTCATTTGTCAATTACAAAGGATTAACTTTATTATTTTAAAATATTGTTTTCATCGAGTTTTTGCGATTGACAAGTATACACGTGTAAAATAATTAAACAGTGAAAAATTACACATTAATTACAATAAATTGATGATGATATTTAAATTAACCTGTGATCAAATTGCACCAAAAAGTTTACTAAAATTATATTTAATTTTAAAGCCACATTATTTAGAATTGGAATGATAAATTTTCCGCTCTTAATTGGTAGAAGTTTCGTAGTGGCGTGCAAACGAGACTAATTAGTGAACCAAATTGTAACAGTACTCGCAGGCAGCTATAAAGTTACATTCATCTTCTAACCTACTTAACTTCTTAAACCGCGGATTTGACTGACAAATTTTATTGTCAGATGTAACTGAGAAAAGGCACAACAGTAAAATTGTGCTCAAAAACTGGAGCAGGCCGACTGAGGGAATACCTTGATATTAAAGAAGGTCACTACAAATGCATACTACCCTTTCAAGTTTCGTTTTGTTCCTATGGTGGTCGAGTAATAAATTTAAATAAATAAATAAATATCTTATAACATAGACACACGGTCGTCTGATCCTATGGTAAGCAACTTAATGCTTAAGCTACTTAGGTAAAGATTTTTTTTAATATACATGGAAATAATACACGTTATATATATACAAATATTAGAACCAGACTCAGGCAGGAATCGAACCCGCAACCCACGGAGCGGAAAGCAGGGCCCATTACAAATTGCACCAACCGGCTAGTCAAGAGTAAGGTAGATCTCCCTAAATTCGCTGTGCCGCCGGCAGCTACCCCTTCACAGCTATCTAGATAAATACCGTGAACGTCGGGTCACGTTCTAGCTTTACGAAACACTCACGGGATTGTCGAGTTGCAGTTATTTCTTTCATTAAACGCCTGTCGGATGAACGTAACGCACGATTTCTTAAAAAGCATCAAATTAGAAATCATTTATTTTATAAACAAAAAAGCACACACACACACACACACTTCTTGAAAGCTGCGTATCAATTTTAAAATATCTTTAATTTTTGACATAATTAACTGAAAGAATGACTAACTAATTTTTTATTATTATAAGGAAAAACGATATTCCTTTGACTCGTCTTCAGTACTGCAAATAGCTGAGCCTTTGAAATTACTTAATCATTCCGCCCAAACCATTGTTTAATTATCTGAAGGTCAAAGGCATTAAAATTAATAATTTGAAAACTTTTTTTTTAAAAAAAGTGTTAATTAATACTATGATTGGCTGTTAAATTTGAACGGCGTCTTTAAATTACAACTTTTATTAAATTTTTTTTTGGAGTAACCGTAATCATTAACTTAGGGTATCGTTCATGTCTTGAGTCAAATAAATGAACGCAGACCGTAGTTAATGGTCTTGGCCAAAGTGCGATTATGTATTAATTTATATTATTTGTTGATATTTAAATATGATATAGTTAAATTAGTTCTTTAAGCTTTTAATTCGCGTAAGTAGGTACAAAACGGTAATAACTTTGAGTATTGGTATATTGTTGTAGATCTGATCCTTTTGAGGTTATACTTTAAAATGATGAGAGTAAATTTTCACTATGCGCATGCACACCGTCACAAAAAAAAAATCCGATAGCCTGAAGTTAGCTAGTCAACGGAGAAGAAGTTATTAACGTGAAGTTAGCTAGCCAATGAAGTATAACTTCTTACGTGCGTACGTAAGTACACACACACTTTCTTTAAAAATATATTGATATTATTTTCGAAGAAAATTATGGTTTAGACGTTTGTGTATAATAAAATTTTCACTAATATTGTTATCTACGATGCACCCCTATTTTACCAAAAGAGTCGAACTGCGAGGGAACACCTGGCTCCTTCATACAGACCCACATATTCACTACGTCATAAAACCAAGTGGACTCTTAGCTTAAACTATTACAATATGCTAATGTGTTCTTAAAATTTATTTGTATGGACATTACATGGCCTGTCTACCCTATCACTTATACACTCAAGTTTATTTGTCATTTTGCTTACTGTCTATTGTAGTTTATTTTCAGACAACCTGCCGTTTTTGGTTTCTCAAACACATTAAGAACTTTAATGTTTGATAGTGTTGTGCTAAATTTATATATTGAAATAAAAAAAATTTAAAGTTGAATTGGTACTTCGAGATTACGTTTAAACAATTATTTCACTTTATAGTACAGTACGGCTAAACCATAAATATATTTCGGCAACTAGTTGCAAAGCTGCAAAAAAATGGGTAACACATCTGGCAACACTATAATTGTACAAATATTATTAATACAAAACAAGGAAAAAGGATCCATATTTTCTTTCTGTATATCATCCACGAAGACATTTGTTTTGACATACTCTATCAACAAAATATATTTATTTGCTCACTCGGACAAATATATGATAAAATACCTCCTATAATTGGATATATGTAATCCAATAATACAGAAAACAGCCGATGAACAATCGAACCGGAGGTTAATTGTCTTTCCCAATACCAAAATATTGCTATTAGGAATAGACTGAAAAGACAAGATACAAGTAAGGGGATATAGTACCTACTATTTCTTCTTGAGTGATTAAACAAATAACCCAGTCTTACTATATTTAGATTACAACATTTGCTTACAAATATTATCGTTTTATACCTTGTATATCTCAATGTTATGTACCGGGAGTAGTCTTTTAACCTCACCTAATTTTAGGATCATACAATTCATAAGTAAATCCAAAAACACGCAAACAATTTTTATGTCAGTAAGTTGGTAATAAACGAAGATCGATTCGCGGGCTTAAAGTCATTTACGGTCTTACTTATAAAAATCTCGCTAAGCAATACTTAGCCACCGCTTAGATAAACCGCTCTTAAGCTACAAATCCATGTTTAACTTTTGTTTACTTATAAACGTTGATTAGCTGTTATTTAGTTAAGAAACGAACAAAGAATGATAAATTTTTTTTTCTAACAAACACACGCAAGTAAGTAGATCAAACGTCACAATATAACAGCTGATTTATGTAAAACCCGCCATCTTGCCGCTTAGCAGGAGTTAAACTATGCCTCGGCAGTGTTTAAATTTGACGGCTATTTAAACACTACTTAACGACCTCTTAACGCTAAATAGTGTTTATAAGTGAGGTTTTTGCTAATCCGTTGCTAAGCAATTGATTAAAAATTAAGAAACGTTTATAAGTAAGACCGTTAGTGTTTGAAGTGCGAGGAGTGAAAGTATTCTCAGTCATTTTTTACAAAAAATGTTACAAATACTTAAATTTAATTAAAATTGAATAATTATAATGGTGCTATGTGGCTACGGCACCAAATAATATAGCCACCCCCTCTCTTTCCGTGGGTGTCGTAAGAGGCGGCTAAGGGATAACAAGGTTCCACTTCCACTTTGGAACTTAAGAAGCCGACCGATGGCGGGATAACCATCTAACCGCTGGCTTTGAAACACACAGGCCGAAGACGGGCAGCAGCGTCTTAGGTGCGACAAAGCCAGCCCTGCGGTCACCAACCCGCCTGCCCAGTGTGGTGACTATGGGCAGCACACTTGAGTTCGCGCATTTTTGGCGCGATCTTGTGTAGGCCTATGTCCAGCAGTGGACTGCAATAGACTAAAATGATGATGATGATGAATTATAATGAAACAACTTTTTTGGATTTTATCGTAGTTTATTAAGTGTTATTAGATGCTTTTAGAAAAATATAATGAGTGGAATTCGCGTAAACATTAGAAAACAATTGAATAATTTATATAAAAAAGATAATTGCGAGTATATGTTGAATAGATTTTATGTGACTTTATAAGAAGAACATATTTAGTGGCTGTATAGAACAAAATGCTGGAGATATTTTAATAAATATATTGACAAAATTTATTCACAAGACACTCCTTTGTTGTTACTGTAGAAACGAAAGAAGTTTTGCTATTCATATTCAACCACTAAGAATTAGTGTCTTGTTTTGTATTTCGGATTTGAAGGCGGATAAAGTCGGCACAATCAAATGTAAACAACATTGGGGTGTAAGCGCTCGATTTCAACAGACAATGACGTTGATATCGTTTACCATGTTTGTTTTACCTTCAATCTCTTACCGAGATGATTCAGAGGAATTAATTACAAACAACAGATTGATTGAGAAACACAGCGTAAATACTAACTGAGAATAACGATAGTATACATTTTCATAGTAGAATAAGTTATTATCATATAACATTTAATTATAAACATAGTGAAGATCAGAACCAAACCATATTGTTTTCTAGTAGCAAGGGATACCGTACGTTGACGTAAGTGGTAGGGTCGGAAATGCACTTGTGATACTTCTGTTATTGTAATCATCTGTAGTATTAATACAATTAAATTACTGACAAAAATACACATTACACAGAAAGAGAGAGGCCTATAGCAGTGGTATATTACAGGCTGAATCGTCAACATCATATACAATAAACACAACATAGGCATGCTGTGTATGTGTCAGATAATAATTAAAGAATGTAGAAATATACTATTTTTGGTGTTTACTTCTTAAGAATCAATTTTCATATAAGGGTCCCGGTGTAAAAAAAAAATGTGAGCAGTAAAATCTACTGAATGCATGACCTTGATACGTTTCTCGTAATGCCATCTAGCGGAACCATTAGGGATTTATCGATGGCGTAACGAAGTTTTCTAATAACGCCATCTTAGATAGGTGGCGTTATTTGTGTCATTTATTTACCATTTGATATGGTATTAATCTTTTTCTTAGACTAGTATGAAAAGGGTACACAGATAACATAACCACGAAGATCACTATGCTTATATTGTTTGCGCTTTTTTCTATATTGTCATCGAAGCGAAATCTCAAAAATAATTCATTTTTTTCTTTCTTTATTAAGGAAAATAGCTGTTTGTTTAATAAGGAGAAGGCTGTTCCTTTCATTCCCCTTTCCTCGACTATCAAAGCTACACAAGTTGAAAAAAGTAATAGATATTAGAGGTATTTTTTTATAATAATAATGTAATTTAACATACAGTTATTAAGATAACTTGAAACTTGTGTTATAGGTAACAGCCGCAGTGGCGTAGCGCGAGTTTGCCGCCCGGGGCCTTCCTAAAATTTGCCACACTATTTTTTATTCTTTTTTACTATTTTTACCTGGGCTACATATACAATTAAGATTATTTTTCGAGATAAAATCTAACAAAAACGGAATATTTGGTACTTTTTTTTCTCTTGGATTACCCAAAATCTCTACTAAAATTCAGCTCTGTCAAAATTCTTGCTATTAAGACTGTTTGTTTTTTGAATTTTGACTGGATTATTTATTTCATCAATATAACGTAAATACAACTAGGAAAGAGTATTCAAAGAAGGCTATTCAATTTTTGTCGCCCTTACTGACCTCTATTTAACAGCTTAAACAAACATTTGGTTAACGTTGGTAAACATGTTTTACTGCACTTACCTACATTTTAAAAAGTACAGAGTATATTATTATTAACGTTTCTATAAAAAATTCGATTAATGATGACAATGAACTAACTTACTGACTTAACTGAGGTAGGGCACAGCAGAAATTTCCTACTCAAAATATGGAGCAGCCCGACTGGGGTAGTACCTCGACCTTACAGAAGATCACAGCTAAAAAATACTGTTCTCAAGCAGTATTGTGTTCCTGTTGGTGAGTAAGGTGACCAGAGATCCTGGGGGTATTGGGGATTTGGTCGGTACTCAGAGTTACAAAATATATCAATTTTTAAAATAAAAGTATCCTAAGCTACTCTCTGCAGCTATCTGCCAGTAAAATTCTGCCAAAATCGGTCCAGCCGTTTCAGAGATTAGCCGGAACAAACACACAGACAGACAGACAAAAATTGTAAAAAATGTTATTTTGGTATATGTACCGTGTATACCGTGTAAAAGCGTAAAAAGCGGTTATTTTAATATTACAAATTCTGACTCAATTTAGAAAAGAGCAGAAGCGTTTAGCTTTTCTTGACTTAAAGTAGATCATTCATACCCGAAAAATTGCTCGCTGGTGAGCATAGAGCCATTTGAAGTGTTATGTCCAACTTTCTCTTCTATTCTCAAAATTATGTTTCCGCACGAACGAAGATATAATTTTAACGATCCAGACTCTGTTGTCTGGAAATAATTCTGTTTGCTCGCAAACGAAAAAAAAAACCGACTTCAATTACATCGACGAGTAATACAACGTAGATCGACGACAAAATAGTCAAGTAACTACGCGTTATCAAAGATTACTCAAAAAGTAGTTATTAGATCTCAATAAAATTTATATGTGACCACATGACAAACATCAGCTTTCGATTAAATTAAAAATTATTAAAATCGGTACACCCAGTAAAAAGTTATAGCGGATTTTCAAGAGTTTCCCTCGATTTCTCTGGGATCCCATCATCAGATCCTGGTTTCCTTATCATGGTATCAAACTACAGATATCCTCTTTTTAACAAAAAAAGAATTATCAAAATCGGTACATCCAGTAGAAAGTTATTGCGGATTTTCGAGAGTTTCCCTCGATTTCTCTGGGATCCCATCATCAGATCCTAGTTTCGTTATCATGGTACCAAACTAGGGATATCCTCTTTCCAACAAAAAAAGAATTATCAAAATCGGTACATCCAGTAGAAAGTTATGCGGTATAATACAACGTAGGTCGACGAAAAAAGCGTCAAGTAAAAACGCATTATTAGATATAACTCGAAAAGTAGTTGTTAGATCTCAAATAAATTTAAATGGGACCAATTGGCACACAAAACCTTTCGATTAAAACAAAATTTGTCGAAATCGGTCCACCCAGTCAAAAGTTCTGATGTAACATACATAAAAAAAAAAAAAAAAAAAAAAAAAAATACAGTCGAATTGAGAACCTCCTCCTTTTTTGGAAGTCGGTTAAAAATAGCATTAAAAGTGTATAGTATGTAACTATTCATAATATAAGTCAGTTTTTAAATCATTTGAATACATTTTTTTATCTGAATCCCTGCATCGTAAACAACTTTTTTTTGCTATTTTTAGCGTTTTCTAGCTATCGAGTACATAAGAGCTATCCAGTATATAGGAGCTATCCATTATATATATAAGGACTATCCAGTAGATAAGGGCTATGCAGTGCATAGGAGCTATCAAAAGATTTAGTAATAAACTTAAGTTGCAAATAAAGACTTACCCATGCAATAAAGAATTATTAATCCCAAAGGGTAAAAGAAAAGCAGAATAAGGTAGGAAGGTATTTTTAAAATAACTTGTTTGGAAACATTTACGAGATACAAATATATTCATTAATACAGTTACAGCATTTCATCTTGTTGCGTTATGGTGGTAATTGATCAAATAGACGCTAGATTGAGTCGAAGTTACAGAGCATTTTTTTTTGTGGACCAGCGAAATCTCTAGATATATATTAGATTTGACCGTATCTTAGCTGGTCGCAACCTTTTTCCATTGACAGCTAATATACCCGATTGGCCTGAAACGTCAGATAACTTGTACTTGATAATGATTTAATTATTTTTTTACGTAACAAATTATGATGTTGACGACATGTCAAAAATCTGTTCCCCTCGAGCTATCAATATAATTTCATATAATCTCGTTTTTCAACCTCTTAAAATAAATCAAACAATCCTCAATGGAACGTTACAGCACTTTGTAGCGCAAATATTATGTTGGTGTATGAAGTGTGTGATCTTGCATATCAATGAAATTGAAACTTAAGCCTAAAGCTTTTAATGGATTCCACTGGTCCACTTAAAACGGGCTTTCGATTCAGAGAAATTTTATAAATTACTACCGAGTAGGCTTAGGTTTCTTGGGTTGGAATGACTTTAATTTATTTGTCGTCGGATCTTTTGAGGCTTATTATTAAGTGCAACCGGCTTACAACGCAAGAACTACGGTTTTTGCCATACATTTAAAATCTTGTTGCATGGACAGGCTATAGATATCTAGAATGGTACACCTTTACTGTTCAATTTTTTTAGATTGTTTTTCTACATAAAACATTTTGACGATGTTTTGGTACAGAGGTCGATGCGCTAGCTTTCGCGTATTCTCGTGGGTGTCGTAAGAGTTGACTAAGGGATAACACAGTTTTACTACCACCTTGGACCTTAAAAAGCTGACCGAGAGCGGAACCATCCAACTGCTGGCTTTGAAATACACAAGCCGAAGACGGGCATCAGCGTCTTCGGTGCGACAAAGCCAGCCCTGCGGTCACTAACCCGCCTGCCCAGCGTGATGACTATGGGCAACACACATGAGTTCGCACCATTTTTAACCGACTCCCAAAAAAAGAGGAGGTTCTGAATTCGACTGTATTTTATTGTATGTATGTTACTTCAGAAATTTTGACTGGGTGGACCGATTTTGACAATTTTTTTTAATCGAATGCGTATCATTTGGTCGAATTTAAATTTGTTTGAGATTTAACATCTACTTTTCGAGCTATATTTAATAATGCGTTTTTACTTGACTATTTTTTCGTCGACCTACGTTGTATTATACAGCATAACTTTTTACTGGGTATACCGATTTTGTTGACTTTTAATTTAATCAAAAGCTGATGTTTATCATGTGGTCACATTTAAATTTCATCAAGATTTGATTACAACTTTTTAAGTAATCTTTGATAACGCATATTTAGTTGATTTTTTTCGTCTACCTACGTTGTATTATCCATTAGAGATTACTCAAAAAATAACTGTCCGATTTCGATTAGATTTAAATGGGACCACATGACAAGCCCAAGCCTTTCGATCAAAAGAATCACCAAAATCGGTTAAAAAGCTATTCTCTAGCTAAACTTATCTACACACATAAAAAAATACAGTCGAATTGATAACTTTCTCATTATTGGAAGTTGGTTGAAAATATTATTAAACATTGAAATGGGACTAAACGATGGTAACACTCCAGTAAAATTTTTGAGTGTAATATCATACTTCAATCTGTTCACCTGGCTTCCAAACAGCCCATTAATCGAGTCCGTTTTTTCCTTCGCAATTTCGCAATGACTGGAGGCCTTTGACATTAATTTAACGGCAATATTACAAAAGTCACTTCCTCTCAATCCATGGCTATGGAACAATCAATCTTCGTTTCCTTTCACCGAGCTAACCTTTCATTATATCAGTACATCACACCCTAAGTCCACCCCTAATTGGAAACAATTTTTTTCAAGTCTTAAAATATTCACGCTTAAAAGGATTTCAGTGTTAAATCACTCATTTTGAAGCTTGAGGACGGAATTTTTTCCTATTATTGTAGAGCAATATTAGAATTTAATTTTTAATAATAAAAAAGAAATTTGTTTTAATCTTGTTAATTTATAAATTGTAAGACTGTTAAATATATTTATTTGTAGTATTGAGTTAATTATATGTATAACATACAATAAAAACAATTTTTTTAAAATATGTTTGTTTAAATATTTATGTGAATCATGTATGCAAAATATTTCATAAATAAATATACTTTAGTAGAATTTTGTAGAATATTTGTAGCTAGATCCATTTATTATCAAAATTTGTCAAAGCATTCCACAAATTACTGCCTTGAGATAAATAGTTACTGGAGACATGTAGTGCAATAAATAGCATTCACACAAAATTCTAGAAAATGTTTCTATCTCTTTCTATCTCTCTTTTTTACCTATCGTAGTCCACTGCTGGACATGGACCTCCTCAAGTTCGCGCCAAGCATCCTGGTTTTCTATAATTCTCATTCAGCCTTTACCAGCAATTATAGATCGTCTGTTCAGCGGGCTGGTGGACGTCCATCCTACGTTTGCCACACGCGGCCTCTACTCTAGAACACGTCTGCTCCAACAGCCATCGGTCCTGCGATACAGGTGATCAGCACACTATCACTTTAAAATGCTTACTTATTAATTATTTAAAAAATTTATACTAAAATGTATAGCAGTCTAGTGAATTAAATGGCAAAACATACTTAATTTACTTCAATAGCACAAAATAGAAGATAATTTATTTACGAGAACAGTTCTTACCAATAAATACTTAGAAATTTATAGACATCGGTAAGTATCGTTAGATCCGCTCTGTAATTGTCGTGCGTGTAGCCTACAGTAGCCTATATAACCGACGTTCGCTGGTTCGATTTCCTTTCGAAACAGGTTCGTTTACTGGTTTGTACCACATTTGTTATTGGTTTTGATGCATGACATTATGGATCATCCCTAACTCGATTCGCCTCTTCGCCTGGACCATCGTGCCTTGGATAGCACATTAAGCTTAAGTCCTGGTCGTTATTATACACACCTGGAACAAAAAATTACTTATTAAAGAGAAATTATCCACCAATCCGAAGTGCTACAGTGGGGTGGATAAATCTCTACCTTCGAAATTACGTAGAAAAAGAGTCATTTACCCAGCTGTGGCACTTAAATCACACTGATTGTATTATTTGAGAAATAAAATAAACAAATATTCAACTTTACGTATAATTGATTTACTTGGATGTTTCGAAATTTAGACAAGCACCGTCTCAATTGGCCGTGTAATTCGATAACTTCGATATTCTCGCGCAAAGAACAAATTAGATTTCAAAACATTTATATATTGATCGTGTTGTCTTATTTACTGGTCTTATTTTAGGGGAATTGGATAAGGTCTTATGTATTCTGGAGTATTTTGTTTCCAGTAATTAAATAATCAAATATAATATTCCAATTTTTTCTATTTCATGTGATATTATATGTTAGCTGATAAAATGAAATATTCGTAGAATCAAAAAGGCGCCAAATTTAGTTATAATGGAAATGAAGAGAAAGAAAGTTGGATGACTGGAAGAAAGAGTAAGAGACAAAGGTGAAAGAGGTTTCCATCTCTCTCCCTTGAGGGATAGAGATAGAGAGAGAGAGAGATTTTGAGAGCAAAATAGACAAAAGAAAATATTCGGTGATTTAAAAAAAACGTATTTTGATAATTCATATACATTTTAACCACTAACGATAGAAACTTCAATTACTTAATAACATTTTTGACATAATTATATTAAAACCACTAGAAAGAATATATTTATATATATTTATACGTGAAAAATTTTTTTGCTGTAATTACTATTACAATGTAATCAAAAGAATAAAAAATTTGTGTTAAAGGTTACTGAATAGAGATTACTTTACCGTGATGTGATGTAATAGATTGTAGCAATTTCAAAAGCATTAGGCGTAAATTACGCAGCATAGGCGTCGCGGTTCTGCTCATTGTGTCTGTAATTACATTGGTTCACTACTTATTCACATGTAAATATTGTTGCCAAAAATTTATGGAATTGAATCTATTAAACTATGTAAAATATAGTATTGTAACACTCTGTAAAATTAAAAAGAAAAGATGAATGGTGGTTGATTTATTGGATACGCCAATCTCTGTGGGTGGCGGTTTTCTGACGACATTTTTCTTCTGAGTATAAGATAATTAATTATTTAAATTTAGTACATTAATGTCTCAGTAGTTTCAGTGGATATTAAAATCACACGTGGGTCAGGTGTGGATTTATAATTTTCTTTTACGGAAATGATACACCAATTTGTACATTCACTGATCGGCTAGAAGGCTCATGTTTTAATTTTCTACTAATTTAATATAAATAATATTCTTTATTCTAAAAAACCTTTTAAATTAAACTCATTTTATGTATAAATAAAAAGCATCATGCTACTAAAAAGTCATAGCAAAAGTGTGTTCAAAGTGTTCATTTGAAAGACATAAATATCTATATATGATATTGTCTTTAACTAAAAATCATATTGGCACTATTAAACAAATGCCATTTGTAGACAAAAAACGATTGCTATTTATCAGAAACAGGTGCAATAATTTACACCTCAAGAATTATAATATGTTTGTTTTAATAAAAGCTGGTACATGATATATTTAAGACTACATCTTTACTTTCTTCACAAACGTTCATAAAATAACGTTACGTTATAGGTAAACTTTAAATATTTTGCTACGCCATAAACTTATTTCAGCATTGTTAGTTAAAGTAACTATTTATATGCGGAACGAATTTTATATTGTTTGCAACAAGCGAGCTTACTCACAATATTTCAAGAGTTGAGATGTTGTTGAAAACAGTAATATGTAGTCATCTAAACATTATTTTATTTGTGTTTCTGTGTTGTTATGATAAAAATATTTATGAATCGGAAACATTGAATAAATAGTAGGATAAGTTTAAGCGATTTGACTTGAGTTTTGTTGTATTTGTGTTGTTTATATAACAAGGCATAAATAAATAGATTCATCTGAACTGAACTGAAACTAGTGTAAACTCTCATTCCTGTTCAAAGCTATAAAAGAATAATATGAGATTCCACCACGTTGCGTTACTCTATTACGGGTCGCCAAATTTTTCTTATATATATCTTATACTATTAAACGAGCAATTCTTGTATATATATATATATATATATATATATATATATATATATATACACGGTGATTTTATAACCGTTTTGGAAACGAAATATTTTACTTTGGAATCATCTATAGTACCTATAAAAATTGATAAATCAATTGTAATGTTGACTAAAAAAAAGTTTCAATTTTAATATTCATTTTTATTCGATCGACTTGGAAAGTAGTAAGGCACTGATCATTCATTCATTATTTTATATGAATGAAACACGTCCGTGCGCGTTTCGGTTGATAAAAGTATACCTATAGGCGCGAGCTAGCGAGTACTTACGTAGATAGACTCGTTTGTCCTTCATACTTTACACGGGCTTAGGACCGTCAGAAATACTTATTTTATTTAAACTTCTTTTCGATTATTAACCACGATTGTTCTTTTCACAACAAATCAATTTATAAACGGACTGTAGGTATAAATTTCTGGCGTATTTAAAAAATCGGAGCTATCTACAGAATAATTAACTTACATACGTATTAACAGTTTATTTACACTTCTCTGTATCGAAGCAACTGCTCAAAATGGAGTCCGCTGCGTTCAGTACACAAACGTACACGTTTAATACAATTCTTTTAATTTTCTTAATGTGTCTTTATCACTTTTCACTTTATCAAAAGCGTCCACTATCGCAATGCGTAAATCATCACAGCTTTCATATTGACGTGTATAACTTTTTATTTCCGACCACAAGAAAAAATCCAGGGGCGTTAAGTCCGGACTTCCAGGTGGCCAAGACACAGGCCCTCCTCGACCTATGCACCGATCACTAAACTCATTGTCCAGGTACGTACGTACTACACTCGCGTAATGAGGGGGACAGCCGTCGGCGTCGTCTTGGTAGTACATACCTCTCGAGTAAGCTAACGGCACGTCGTCTACTAACTCCGATATTACTCTCCTTAACATCTCTAAGTACGAGTTGCCGGTTAGATGACCTTCAATAAAAATAGGCCCTATTAATTGGTCGTTAATAATACCGGCCTACACGTTCACACTGAAACGAACCTGGTGATAGTTTTCTCGAATCAAGTGGGGGTTAATTAGAGCCCAGTAATGCTCATTGTGCACATTGTATAGTCCCACTTGAGTAAACAGTGACTCGTCCGTCCAGAGTATGTTGTCGTTTGTATTATTTAACAACCACTGGCAAAAGGTGATTCTTGCCGGTGCGTTTTTTATTACGTGAGCCTTACGAAAATGATACGGGTGTAATCCTTGTGTACGTAATATCTTCCATACGAAGTTTTGGCTAACATCGAGTTCTCTTGCTGCCATCTTTGTCCTCCGCCGGGGATCGCGCTCGAAGTACTCAAGAACATCTTCAAACTCCGGCGAATAATAATTTAAATGTCCTTGACCTTGTTTACGCATGTACCGCTATGGTATTACTGACCGACTGAAACTGAAAGTCAAGGACGCGTGACGCCGACGATTAAAAGTGAGCCCCGCCCACTCGCATGTTCAATGCCATGCCGTCATTGGTCGACTCCGGCGCAATTCGGTAGCTTTGTTTTTATTGGCTAATACGATTTTGTGACTCGATATTAAAACGTATAGTATTTCTATTTTTAGAATGTACCTACCGTGTAGCGCTACTACTGGTTCTCACTTTTTGTCTGTAAACGATATGAATATCGACTTTGATGAAAAAAAAATTACATATATTATTAAATTAACGTTATATATAGCTTCTGTTATTGATAAATAATTCAAATTTTTCGTTTCCAAAACGCTTTCAAAATCACCCGGTATATATATATATATATATATATATATATATATAGGCTCCAACCATTTTCATGAAACTTAGTATGCAGGGAATTTCGGGAATTTCGGGGGAGATAAATAAATCTAGCTAGGATTTATTTTTAGAAAATGTCGTTTTATCCTAGTTTTTAGAGAATGAAAAAATGCTACAGTATCGTTAGGTTAGTAAATTTTGCACTTGTCAATAAAGTTGTAATAGCTCAGGTGGGAAATTCGCCGGTCGCGATCAAATCCTCAAATTTTTAGATCGATTATTATTTTTTTCTTTTTTTTTCTTATTGCACTCGCTATTTTTTATCTTAACAGCCAGGTCTTATTTTTAAACGGTTTTATTTAGCTCACCCCGTTTGTTTTATTTTTTTATTTTTTATTTATTATTTATTCTTGGGTCAAATTTAGTAATTCAAATTTCACCCTCTTCCTGTCAACCGATTAATCTGAAATTTTGTATACACTTTGGATTTTGGTGACAATACAATTATGTTTATTCATTATCATTATAAATTCAAGATGGCCGCCGCTACAAAATGGCGGATAATTTATGTTTTATTAATCCCATCAATATGGGTATCAAATGAAAGGGCTCAACAAGCAGAATACAATATACTATAAAAAATTGAAATCCAAGATGGCGGCCGCTACAAAATGGCGGATAACGTAGGTTTTATCAATCCCATCAATATGGGTATCAAATGAAAGGGCTCAACAAGCAGAATACAATATACTATAAAAAATTGAAATACAAGATGGCGGCCGCTACAAAATGGCGGATAATGTAGGTTTTATCGATCCCATCAATATGGGTATCAAATGAAAGTGCTCAACCAGTATAATCAATGTACTATATAAAATTAAAATCCAAGATGGCGGCCTCTACAAAATGGCGGATAACTTAGGTTTTATCAATCCCATCAACATGGGTATCAAATGAAAGGTCTCAACAAGTAGAATACAATTTACTATGCAAAATTGAAATCTAAGCTGGCCGCCGCTACCAATTGTCTGATAACAATTTTTTATCAATCCCACCAATATGGGTTGATACCCGGGCTAAAAGGGCTTGACAAGAAGAATACAGTGCACTATACAACCTCAATATTTAAGATGGGCCTTGCAATAATGAAGCACTAAATGAATTAAACAGAATGCGAAATAAAAACTAAAAACTAGAAAATAAAAATAGGTAAAAAAACTTTTTAAGTTAAACGGTTTTATGTTAAACATACATTGCAATGTTTAAGATAAATGTACTAAAAACCAAAAAATAATAAAATAGATACAGTCGTGGGAATTATAAACATATGCATAGACTAGACTAAAATAAAACCGTGGGGCACGTCAATTGTCTACACATTTACGACTATCAATACAAATACAACGATACGATACAAATTATCGACTTAATGTGCGATAGAAGAATCGTTTAATTCGTCGTTAAAATAGGCAGTTGGCCCGCAGACGGTGAGGAAATTACTTACTATTTTCTTGCTCATGGAAATTCCAATAGTTATACACTCCATGTAAATAAAAGAGATGTTTCAACTAGTTTATCGTTGGACATTCACACTGCTGGCTGGCGAGGAATCGTTTCACTGCTCGTAGTTTGTCTTTAATCGACAAAACATATGATAAAAGTACTACTCGCTCACCACTATGAAACCCTAAAACTCGCTTATAATCGAGCTTGCTAGCTTGTTTCCACATTCTAGCCCTACTTATCACACGTCCATCTTTGTCGGTTGAACAACTGCCTAATTATAGTGTAACATTACAAAACAAACATTTTAATCAACGATTGTAGACAATTGACGTGCCCCACGGTTTTATTTTAGTCTAGTCTATGCATATGTTTATAATTCCCACGACTGTATCTATTTTATTATTTTTTGGTTTTTAGTACATTTATCTTAAACATTGCAATGTATGTTTAACATAAAACCGTTTAACTTAAAAAGTTTTTTTACCTATTTTTTTATTATTATATCGCTAAAATCGAAAAATATTATTCATATTTTATCTTTATTATTTTTTAATATTGCCGGTAAAAAAAAACATATTATTCATATTTTATAAATATGTAATTCGTATTTAAAAATATGATTTCCAAATAACACGATTTACTAAAAATACTTAGCTAAGTTCGGTCACCCAGGTACTAGTCATGGTGATGGAAAAACCTGCTCGTCTAATTGCAGTAGGGACGACCACAAGGACCAATCGATGGCTCCTAAGTATACTGAGTCAACTCTACTTCTAATAACTTTATTATTTTGTTACATAGGTAGATAGGAAATGAAGTAAATGTTATTATATATTAAAAAAATGAAATAGTCAAAAGTTGTTAGTTGACTCAGTATACTTAGGAGCCATCGAAATGCTCAGACCAGAAATAATCAGGGAATCCGCGTCAATCATTGCTAACGCGTTTTGCAACATACGTCAGATTGGTAGTCAAAAATTACATTTTGTTATAATTAGTCTATTTCTTAGTCTATACTTTATTTTTGGTCTGAATGGGAAACTGATAAGTAAATTTAATTAAACCGCTCTGGTGTAATGCCTTGTCGGCGGCGCCTAAATTCCGACGGTCACCTGATAGCGATCTATATGTACGAATATATCCGCCATCACACATTGGAGCAGCGTGGTGGATTAATCTACATGGGGAAAGAGGCCTATGACCAGCAGTGGGATATTACAGGTGTAGCATTAATACAATAAGTTATCACTGATAAATGTTTTCTATTTTTGGAAAATGTCTCACGTAGTAAAACTTAAAATTGTTTCATTATTGCTATTATTCAAAAGGTGCGAGACTAAAATTAATATCTACGTCCCAATAAGCTCTGGTCCAATACACATAGCTTCAGGAGGCTTTGTGCGCGTATTAATGAGAGTTTAATTTCAATTTAAATTCTCAACTTTATTAAGCCAGATGCTGTTAAAATTTATTTTGTTTGCCACGAAGAATTTTTCTTATAACATTTTTAGTATTTGAAAAAAATAAATAAGCGTTATTCTATCGTATTGTATTAATAAATAAATGTGTATTATAAAATCTAATAATTGCCCATGAATATTTTAGACTAGAACGTTGGTGCAGATTGTAGTGCGCTACTTTCTGTTCCGCGGAATGCGGAGCATTCCATTCCCGCTTTAATCTGGGTGTAATATTTGTGTTTATTTATTTATGTATGTATTATTTCTATGTATATTTGTCAAAAAAAACAGCTATAACAGTCGGCTGTTATACCTGAAATTATACATATATGTAATTATACATATATGGTGGTAGGAACAGACCACCATGTGTGTATGTAGTAAAATATTGATTTATTATTATTAAAAAAAAAATGTTAAAATGATAATATTTCGAATTCAATCACTGAAGGTTGGTTTTCGGCACGCGCCTTCTTTCTGTTATTTTTATAAAACCAAAATCCTAGTCTTAGCTAAACTACTAGTCACTATTTTACATCTAATGCGGTAAAACATTTTTTATATTGTTTTTTTTTTGTTCTTACATTCGTATACAGATTTTTTTCGTGTCTAAATATATATAACATCTACTTAAAATCACTGTGAAGTATATATTTTTCTAGATAGAATAATAATGTTTTAAAAATAATTTACTGTCTTATTGTTTTTATTAATATTTTACTGTATTTATATTAAAATTAGAATACCAGTAGAATTTAATATTAAAACATTTTCAAACATGCGCGAAAAATGACAGATAATAAAACGGCTAAAGGTGATTTTGATCTCGTTCAAATTTACCACATGACAAGCACCAGCTTGGAGATAACGCAATTTTAAAATATGGTGTTGGGTTCAGAACTGCGTCTATTCTTTTAGAATCGTCTGTAAGCGTAAAAAGGGCGATTACGAAAGTTTTTTTTTTTTTTTAAATTAATGATCATTAAGTGTGATTTATATGTAAAAAGGTGTATTGCCGAAATATTGGGAATTAAAATTTATTAACAAAAAACAAGGTAAATATCATCTTTTATATATAAATAATAATCATAGGTGTAGGTGTAGATTAGAAAATGTTAAAATTTAATTTTAAGTGCCTCGCTAGTGTGCACATATCTCAAAATTCCTTTCGAAATTTGCAATTTCTTCACGATGTCATCCAGCGCAAGACGAATTTTAAACATCAATTTACCGCTTGGAAGGTTAGCAGCGCCAGTCCGAATTTGAAATTGCGACCATCAAGTATCGACACTCTTGTGCTTTTTAATGAACTGTCTCGGCTTGGAAGATAAATTCTTTTAAAAATGATGTACAAAAAAATACATTTTTATTCAATTTGTTCGTCATCCAAATAACAAATTTTGCTTAGAACAATAAAATCTTGTTTTTCAGAAGTTTATATTGGTATAAACAAGACAATTTCTCATTCACTAATAGTAGTATTATATAGTTAATGTTATATTATACAGTTAATGTTTTCATTGTCATACTGAACATTTTTAGAACATGTTACTTTGGCTACAGTTAATTTAATTACACGAACACAATTTAACTTTACGAAAGCCTTTGTTGTACAATCTAAGAATTTACTGGTCGGGTAATCTTCTAATGAGGTCATTCATTCAATAGATTTTGCTCCTCATATTTTTTTCATATTTGGGGCTTTAAATGAAAATTGATTCTTTAGGAGTATCTCCAAAAAGAACAAAGTTTATATTTTTTATTATTATGTCCGTAAGAGCGAAAAATATTATTCGTACTTCATCAGTATGTAATTCGCATTTAAATACAATTTCCCAATAATTAATTATAATTCTGTTTGCTCGCAAACAAAAAAAAAAACACCGACTTCAATAACATCGAAAAGTAACACAACGTAGGTAGACAAAAAAATAGTAAAATAAATACGCGTTATCAAAGATTACTCAAAAAGTAGTTATCAGATCTCGATCAAATTTAAACGGGACCACAAGACAAGCATCAGGTTTCGATTAAAACAAGAATTATTAAAATTATTTATAAAGAATAAACTGCTACTCTAGTGGATAATACAGTACATTACGTTATAGTAGATGTGGCCATGTAACATTATTTGATCGATATTCATTGAAGTAGTTTTACTGGCTATCTGATAGATGGCGTTGCGACTAAGTATGCAACGTCTCATAAATACGCATCATCAAAGATCACTCAACAAGTACCTATTTTTTTGGATAGATAGCACCCGCGTCTTGTAAATACGCGTCATCAAAGATTACTCAAATTTTTTTAATTTTATTTCGTTAATATTTAAATGAAACCACGTGACAAGTGTTAGCTTTTGATTTATACAAGAAACATCAAAATCAGTACATACAGTGAAAAGTTATGTGGTATAATACAAAGTAAGTCGACGAAAAAATAGTCAAGTAAATATGGATTATTAAATATAACTCAAAATTACTTGCTAGATCTTAATTAAATTTAAATGGGACCACATGACATACACCATCTTTCGATTAAAATAAAAATCATCGAAATCGGTCCACACAGTCAAAAGTTCTGATGTAATATAAAAAAAAAATGCGATCGAATTGAGAACCTCTTCCTTTTTTGGAAGTTGGTTAAAGACACGATTTACCAAGAAAAAAAATACTGAGCAAAGCTCGATCTTCCAGGTACTAATACTTAAACAAGATATTTCATTTGCACGTTACACGTGCTTTACTTATTGTGAATTTCAAGTGCATGTCTCTAAGGATGTAATCGGCGTAAAAGGCGGAACATTTTTATTTTTATTTGGGAGATATGTTTTTCCAAATTGAAACCGTAATCTGATAACATTTGATGTTTTTATTTTTATTATCTGTAGTATTATAAGTCTAAAGAGATTTTTTTTTTGTGTTTTTCTTACACTGATTTTAAGAATATATTTGAATATTACTATACTCAGTACGATGAAAATTTCATCTTCTATTTAAAAAAAAATATTTTGAGTTTCGAAAGTTTATTTTTTGAAAAACATTATAAGTATTATTATTTTATCTGACGGTCACGCTACATCCATTCATATTCGAGTCGTCAGACTATTAACACTACTATTGTTTGAGTATTAATGTTAGAATATTTGTATTCATTGAAATATCGATATCGGGTGTAACGTTTAAATTATTATAAGTATCATGGAGCAGGACATAGGTGATGATAATTTTAAATATATACTATCCCATATTTTATAAAATAATATAGATTGCGAAACTTTATACCGACAATTTTTTTTAGAATGTATTGTTTTTTTTTTAATTTCTTCTAAACAAACTTTGTCGTGATAATTAAGAACACAAAAAAAAAATCGAATTTATGCGTTCCGTTTCGTTCGAAAGCTACGCATGTACATACATTTAGCGATTCATTGTGATATATACATATAGATAGCAAAACGAAAGTTATAATTTTGATCATTTAGTAAAATATATCAGTAGATAGGTTTAAATTGTGAATTAGTGTAAATAGGCGTAAGTTCTAAGTAAGTTGGCGTAAGTTCTAAGTAAGTAAGTAAGGCGAGCGTTCCCAACACAAGATAGACGGTCAGACACAATCGCTAGGTTCACTTCGTTTTAATGTAATTGTCTTTGACTCAATTAAGTTACTTTGACTCATCACCGTTGACAAACTGAGAAACTTAGTCCGGAATAAAGTTTAAACTGAAATGAGACAACTGAGTTTTTAAACTTTGTGTATAAACTTTAAGTGCAGCTGTATTGTTTAACATTTTGTGTTACTTTGTTCTTATAATACTATCATTTTATATGTCTTAATGCAGATATTTAAAATTGTTGCTAGATATAAGTCTGCTGAAACCTAACTTACAATATTTGTAACGACCTTTCCTAATGATGATTCCTATGAGAATATGTTAAGAGCTTTATCATTAATTTGGAATAATAAAAGCACGGGCATTATAAGCCTGTGGATATATCTCTTACATAAAAAAGGTGAAAATTTTACTGAAAATTTTCGTATAACAATGTAATAATAATAAAATTTTACTAAAATGAAACTTCGAAGTTTGTAGAGATAAGTCTCGATTTCATAGATTTCAAAATAAAACTTGCAAGTATTATTTAGTTATAAACATATTTTGTTATTGTCAGACAATACACCTTAAACAAAATATTAGATTCTAATATGATTTATTTAGAAATTAGCATTTACACGCAAAGTTGAATAGCAGCTTACGGTTTAAAACTCCTCCATTAACCCTCCCTTCTCGTCGGAGTATATGTTTTATTGTGCAACAAACTTTGTATTGACAGTTGTTGGAAACAAACAAGTTTATTCAAACAACTTGCTATGTTAGCGAATTTTGTAATTTCAAATTTCGTGAGATAACCTGCGTATAAACTCTGGCTAGAAGTTTGACTTACATCCATGTTACATACGAATGTTGAAAATATGAAAATTTATCAAGATACTTGGGCCGACCCAAGTGTAAAGAGGTGCAGTTTTTTATTATTGTTTTATGTATAGACAAATGATTTAAAATTGTTAGCAAATTCAGTAACACTTTTAGCTGGCTTACCGTAATTGTCATTTGTAAACTCCACAACACATTTTGACAACGAAACACTCGGGAGTACGAAGCAACAGTAAGTCCTGAATAAGCAAAAGTGTTGACGATGACCGTGAAAGTTTAAAAACTTAAATAGTAACCTTATATAACAATAACTATTTTTGAAGTGAAACTACTCTAGGCGTATGAGGGTAAAATTTTTATGGATGAAACAACGTTTTGATGAAACGGCAAAGTCTTTATCGAACAACAGTTAATGTGGTTTTTGGTAGGTAGAGCCACCTAGCGTGCACCATAGAAACTACAAAGTTATTACATTAATATCAATAGAATTACATTGCCAACTAACTAGTGGCGCTGGAACGGAAATCTAAAGCTTTAGATTTGCATAAATATAAACGAGACTTAAAAATTAGTTTGCCAAAGAAGTTTCACTTCTGACATGTGTACTTTGTACGCACGCAAGTTTTTTTTCTCGACATATTAGAGATATTTGCTGTGTGATTATGGCAGTAAATAATATAGCCCCCTTCGTCGTGGGTGTCGTAAGAGGCGACTAAGGATAACACAGTTCCACTACCACCTTGGAAATTAAAAACCGACCAATGGCGAGATAATCTTCCAACTGCTGGCTTTGAAATACACAGGCCGAAGATGGGCAGCAGTGTCTTCGGAGCGTCAAACCCAGCCCTGCGGTCACCAACCCGCCTATGGTGACTATGGGCAAAACACATGAGTTGGCACCATTTTTGGCGTGAACTTCTGGAGGCCTATGTCCAGCAGTGGATAGCGATAGGCTGAAGTGGTGGTGTATAATAGTGTTGATAAAATCATAAACGTGAACATCAAAAACAATTACTTAGCTGTCTATAAAAAGAGTTTGTTGTCAGTAAAATCGGCACCAATTAACAAAAAACCGATAGTCAGCGAGGCATTAAATTAAATCGCGATATCATAGGTGGATAGTACAGACCGTGTCTACTTTGTGTTTTAAATCATTCATCGAACAGTGACGCCGAACACCATTTACTGATTTATGTTGTTCTGATGTACTAATGGATTACTTTTCTACAGTTCCACGATAACATTTTCAGATAACGACATGATCAAGATGCTTTCGTTTCATAGAGTTGTTTTGTTTTAGGTCCTTTTAAGACAAAAACAAACCAACACTCATAAAAATTTACTTCTTATATTATTCATTTTTTTAATTTTTTACATTATTTTTTTTGTATTAATGTACCGTATGTGATTAGATAAAAACTTTATGCCTATACTAATATACTACACATATACCATTTCTTCTGCCTAAAGGTTGCCTGGAAGAGATCGCTCATTAGCGATAAGGCCGCCTTTTGTAATTGTCTCTTGTTTTTGTGATTTTGCTCATTATATGTGTAATAACGAGTTATTATTATTATTATTTAAAGTGAAATTATCAGAAAAAAATTGGGTCAATTAAAACATGATAATAATAATGAGTGTTTAGCAAACATCTGTGTGCTTGTAATTTTATCACACACACACACACACAATATACAGCAGATTCCTTGGTTTATCCTATTAAAATTGAAAAAGATTTTAGAGATCTTGTGGTATTATATATACTCGTATGCTACGACTATTTCAAATTCAAGACAGTTCAGCGTATTAGATATATGAAGCGATAGAAATGAATAAAACAATCTGGTTGTTTTTAAGACTTTAAATTTTTGACTTATTATTTTCCATAAAATTAAGTCCAAGATATTTAGAAATCGTTTGACAAAGAAACCTTTTTTCAATAGTACTCTAGGGCTTTTTAACAACAAAGCGTTTACATTCTCGTGTAGATAAAGAACTAATTTCCAAACCATCACTCTTACAGATTTATCATTCGATCAATTCACTTTTTATGTAAGGGAAAGCGAAAAGTATTTCTAAGAGTTTCTTAATAGACAATCGAAATTACTCCTTATTTGTTCGAGGCCTAGATGTATTGTTCGCCGTCGATAACGTTAAAACAATGAAAATAGAGATCTTGATGCCAAAGATTCGGCAATCAAACATTTTGTTTCGTGTCTATCGTTTTATTTTTTTGATTTGGTTTTTTTTTTAGTTGGCTGAAATATTTTATACACATTGATATAAATGTATCATATTTGAAGATCTTCAATAGGATTAGAATTCTTCGTTTCAAGAATCTGGATTCTGTAACACACAACACTAACACATACGCTTACTACGATAAATACGTATATATACTACGTGTTATAAATATATGTACGGCCCGTACACGGTCGACAGCTCTTCAGTTCAATGCTGTCTTCATTGCTCGAACGCTACATTTTAATAAAATATCAAATAGTATTAAGTCGCTTAATATAACACTAGACGTCCAATTCAGCACTTAACTCTCTTCTTGGAATTTTAATTTTTCACAGAAAATGAAAATATTTAAAAAAATGTTTTGTTTGCAAATTTCTTCACAATACTCTTCATCATCGAAACATATACCATACAAACCGTGTAAAGGATTGACTGTAAAAAGTTTATTTATTTTAAAAGGATTTTAATGTAAAACGGCGTTCAGTAACACGTGATGCTCTTAAAAGTTTCGTATGAGACATACGTTACATTTTCATTAAGTTGATTTAATTTCTTTATATTTCAATTCAATGAAAGTTTGTGAGGTCTTTAAGCGTTTGACGTCAGAAAAATTTAGTTACATAATTGTGTTTGCAGGCAAATGAAAAAAAGAAATTATGTGGTGTCATGGGACACCAGGTAGGAACGAAGTTCCTTCGGATAGTATAGAAGCAATACAATTTAAAAAAAAATGTTGAATTATATATATATTTTCTAGCTCTTGATTTTTTTTAATTTTGTTGATTAGTTTTTATTAAGTACGTAAAAGTATTTAAGAAATTTAGTATTTTAGAAAATAACAAATATTGTAAAATAAAATAAATCAAACAAAATAATAATAATAATAAAAATTCAAACTATTAAGTGAATTAAAAAAACATGTGTCTTTATTTATTGTTTTATACTGAAAATTTCAAAGCATTTACTTCCCATTGTACGCCTTTGATACCTGGTATCTGCTAATCCCACTATGAGTTAAATTTCATATTTGGCCATTGCTTGGCCCGTGTTGGAAGCACGCGCTGAGAACTTTTCAGCTTTTATGAAATGACGAAAGTTTGGCTCTCCCAGGCTTTTGATCTATAAAGCTTTGTCATAAGTTTTGTCACATTTAACAAATACGTTCGCTAATATAATATTTTCGTCGAAAAATGCACCGATTTTGAAAAACTATTTTTGATGTTTAATAATACAGAGTGTAATACATATGTATATTTTAAGTAATTATATATTTTTTATCATTTTAAAATATTACTAGCAATCGTAAAGTTAGTGTCGAATGGTCCAGTTTAGAATAAAATATGTTTAAAGAAAATAAAAATGTATCTCCTGATAGAACATTTATTTTTTGAAACAACACAATGTGAATGTAGTTTTCCATATGATCTTAATCCTGTATAATATAATATTATAATACATTACAATACTTCACTCTTAACGTTCGCTCCTCAACTCCCCAGTAAAGCATTAGTAAGGCTAAATAAACTTCTGAATAGAGCTGCTCGTGTGAAATAAGCCATAGAAAGTACGTAGTTCCCTGGATTATGTAAATCTGTGAAGGATTGAGAAGTTAGCAAAAACAAATTATGCTCGCCGATAGTCAGATTTTAACGTTTTTACTTAAGTAAGCTTTATATTATGTTAAGCATTTAAGGCTTAGAAATCATTTGAAATAAAAATATACTAAATATATAAATAAATAAAAATATATGATATTATTTATACTACAATAGTAGTAATAATATTAACAACTCAATTATCATCATTTCAGCTTAAGACAGTCCACTGCTGGACATAGGCCTCCACGAGTTCGCGTCAAAAATGGCGTGAACTCATGTGTTTTGCCCATAGTCACCTGCTGAAGTATCCTGCTCACGATCTGGAGTAGCCTGACTGGGGAAGTACCTCGATCTTACAGAAGATCACAGTTAAATCTTTCAAACAGTGTTGTGTTGCTGTGGTGAGTAAGATGAGTTCTAGGGGTGAATTGGGGGTAGGGTCGACAACGCGCTTACAATGCTTCTGGTTCTGCAGGCGTCTATAAGCTACGGTAATCACTTACCATCAGGTTCACCTTACGCTTGTTTGCCGACCTAGTTGTTTAAAAAAAAATATACCACAAAGGTGACAAACGCCTGATGGTATGAGAATACCGTAGCCTATGGACGCCTGAAATATCAATTGGGTAATCAAAAAAATTAGAGTCAAAAATATATTTATTAAAGTGGGTTTCAACACCAGTTTTTTATTTACATTTTGCAAATATAATAATCAGAAAAAGTGTGTTATATTATAGAGCTATCGTCGATTCAAATTAAAAATTCTTCAAAGAAGAACTCGTACGAAATTCCACGATTACTCTTAAACATTTTACTTTACTTACTTAACGCTTACAATTTTAGTCATGTCTTGTAATAACCTCTTTTGTTTAAGATGAGGATTAGAGTTTCATCACACTATTGTACTGCGGTTTAGCAATTGTCTCTCGAAGCATAAGTGTTTCATGCAGTTTGCTTGCACTGACGAGCACGTTTTGAATTTTAAAGCACTTAACACTCTTTAGAGCTCAGCGGCTCTTCAGTCTTCAGTTTTATATCCGATTTCCCAGATATTTAGTAATAGTTCTAGGTGTAGCAATATGTGAAAGTATTTCACTGATTATACCTAACTACTTGGGTAACAGTAAGTTGGTGAAAGGATAGATAAATTGTACCATACATTAGAATAAGAACCGGTCGGTGGACTCACGTCTCTTTTGGAGACATTAAGTTAGTCTCACTTGGACAGCGATGTTGCTGAGTAACGCCTACCTTGAAATAAAAAATAAAAAAAAAAATGCATGTTTTTAGAATAAAGAAGGACATGGGTTCATAAGCCCGTGGATGTATATCACTTGTATAAAAAAAGGTGGTGATAGGTATGTCGATCGGTGGTCCGATCTAATAAATAGTACCTTAAGGCATTTTCGTTGAAACGCTTTCGTTCTTTTAGTTACACTATGTACCTACAATCCAAGAGGAGTAACAAGGACACAGGCAGCTACATCAATAGGCCAGACAAAACATTTTCTTACAATATAATTTGAATTTTAATAACAATCGTTATGGTGTAGTGGTGCGTGTATCATGTTTGCGTCTAAATGCCCCGTGCGTTTGCGGGTTCGATTCCCGCTAGGGATGGATATTCGTATTTGTACACAAATTTCTTTCCGGTCTGTATGTCTGTACTTATGGATCTCCTCACAGTGAATCGAAGAGCACGTTAAGCTGTCGGTCCCTGTATTTATCATATACACCTGATAGCGATTATTACTTATGGTACGAAATATATGCGCCAACCCACAATGGAGCAGTGTTATGAATTAAATTCCGATCCTTTTCCTATATGAAGAAAGAGGCTTATGCTTAGTAGTGGGATGTTAGAGGTTGAATTGTAATCATCACGTCGTACTCGTTACTATTATTTTGATATATCGTAAACATTATTTAAGATTTTTTGTGAAATTAAATCTTTAATATTTTAATATTAGCTTTCCCTAAAGGTAAATGTCTTACTCATAGTACTACTTATAGTAGGGAGCTCAGGGTAGTTACTCATAGTAGGGAACATATCCGCCAACCTGCATTGGAGCAGCGTGGTGATCTGATCTGATCCTTCTCCTACATGGGGAAAGAGGCCTATGCCCAGTAGTGGGATATTACAGGCTGAAGCGAAGCGTATAAAATGTCTTAAAAACTTAGACGCATGTTTTCTTTCAATTTCTTATTTGGTTAAGAACAGGAAATGAAATAGAAATCTGTCGGTGAATAAAATATGTGCCTCCTATTTATGAAAACACGTGCTGTAGTTTATATACTGAACTAGTTTCTACCTGTGTTCGTCTGCGTTCTACTTTCAGACGGAAAGATGACAAAAATTGGTATCAGTATAATCTCTCGATCTATATTTTCTCTTCGTTTTTTTAATTTCATTTATCTACACTAATGTTGTAACATTCTACTTATGTTTCCAATACTTGACTTATAATTACTACTGTTATAGCGCAGACAACAAAACACTCAATTTAAGCAATTTCACATGATGGTATAATATCCACATCGATATCGTAAAATCTCATTATAACATCGCGCGCATGCGCGCAGCTGCGCTCTCATTGGTTAGATTTTAGTGGCGGCAAAATCACTGTGACAATACACGTACGCGTGAATTTAATTTAATAAATTAAAAGTTGAAAATGGATAGCGACGAATATATTTGTACGCCTCCGGATATTCTAGAATTGGCAACAAAATTAACTCACAATCTTTTGCCAGAAAAATCTAGAAAATTATATGAAAAAGAATATAATAACTTATTCCGACTCCGTCTACGAGCTCTACTGCTTGCTCCGCGACCGCTACAGCTGCTGGATCAATAATTAACATTAACTTTCAAAATTGTACCATCCAAAATTTGAACAATTATTATAAATAAACTATTGTCAGCTTTTACTCTTGTTGTTTGATTAATTGCATTAGTGAAGATAAAGTAGTGTATGCAACTGCATATAACACGGGTATTAAAACACTCGTTACTATTATGAAACTCGCTGCGCTCGTTTCATAAACTCACACTCGTGTTTTAATACCCTTCATTATATGACAGTTGCATAAACTACTATTATACCTATACAAATTCTACTATATTATACTGACTTCATAAATAATAAAAAAAAAAATAATAAAAAAAATATGGCTTGTGACCAATACTATTGCAATTACGCTAATTTTGAATAACTTATATTTCCAACTCAGTAGCGTCTATTTAAAACAACGAAACATTTTTTAAGATTTATCATTCATAAATACCAAATAAATTCCAAAACTTCTATTTATGGAAAGTTTATGAAAAAAGTATGAAACGTTTGACAGTCTCTATTGTGGAGACTGCTTTAGGGAACATTTGGACCAATTCGAACCCAACTCGTAATATATAATTAATACAAAGTCCCAATCGGCTACTAAGCTAATTGAACACCCACGAAGGCATATAATCCAAGAACGTAGTTATTTATGAAGTACTTGTATCCTAAAAGTTATACACGCAAATTAACAACTCGGGCCCAGTGTTCTTAGCGCGTAAGTTTCAGGAGAAACCACACTTGAATATTATTAAATCATACCTCTTAACTTTACCAATTATAATTATGAGAAGTTATCAGAACATATACATATTTTAAGTCATTTCAAAATATAGACACAAAGCCGAAAACCTAAACCGCAGGTAACTAAAATTGAACGTTAGAGAATGAATTGTAATTTTGTCTACATTATTAATTAAACCACATATTTGTGTTACTGAACTGTTCTTTTTTGTAATTTAAGTGTTGGAAATTATGCCTGTTATATCATATATCTCTTAAAATGACTATGATCGCAGCAATATAATATAATAAAATAGAAAATCTAATAAATTGAAATAAAGGATTGTCTAGAGAAGTTTATATGCAATGATTTTATACCACAAATTAATGTATTATTTATATACAGACCAAACATGCAAAAAATTGCTAAAATATTAACCCCGTGACACCACCACCAATTATTTACGACTTTTTATATATAGAGATTCACGTGAAACTTGGTATTATTTCTGTTTCGCATACTTCTGATGAAATGCGGCCATGAAATAATTCCACGGAATTATTAAATGGAATTAGGTAGATTCAGTAAATTTTCATTATACCTATTTCATGAAATACACATTCAGAATTTATGAAGTTATACGCGAAATATTTTTCCTCACGCAAAGAAATTCCAAAAAAATTCGCTTGAAAATAAATTGACGTGTCTGTCTGACATTTGTCTGTCTTTTTACCTTTATATTTAAAAGTCGTCGTAACCGAATTACTTTTAGCGTATCTAATTTTAGACATTATTATAACTAATTAGAGTAATCACACCTATTCGCGTTAAGAAAATTGTGATGCGTCATTTGTTGGTCACATCCCTTGAACAATTAGATCAAAGTAAATTAGAATGACATTTTCATATTATGCAACAGTTGAAACCTCTTTAAACAGGAGTTCTAATTTTTATAGTGATGGTAAGCGGATAGCGTAGTCTATTTACGCACGACTATTATCTCCTAATCCCCCCAATACCCTAGCCCTACCTCAATAAAATACTAATTCTCAAGAATATTTACTATGATTTAGTTGGTCAAGGTACTAAGCTGACAGGCTGAAGGGCTAAGATGACATACAACAATGAGTTTTTATTTTAAAATAAAATAATTATAGTATGACATCAGGAATATATAATTAATTATTTGTATGTTAAATTACTCGAAAATATGTACGTATCGAAAAGATGATGTCTTTACCAAATTAAATAACGTATTTAGCTTTGTTCAAGAATGTTATAATATTATTCACTCTGCGAGATTCTCTTACAGAACATAATAACATATTTTAGCTCTGAATCAGTTACGCTTTGACACAAGAGTTGTCATCCTGTTCACTAGGCTTATAAAGAAGCTAGGAGTGTTTGAATTGATAAGAAATATTCCTGGAATGTATTAAAGTACTATTATTTAATAAATCCTATGATATTGAAGGTGGTGTCTATAGAGAAACTTTGGAGTAGACTTTATTAAATGTTGTGACTATGTTATAGTTACTAAATAACACTTACGTAAATGTAACCTACATTACCTAAGTTTGTAATGTACCTAATATTATAATGTAGCAATTGTTTAGTGGTTAATTGTTTGTTACTATGACATTAATGATTTTTTAAGTGTAAATTTTTGGACGAGTACTGCGTATAATCAATTTATGGCGAAATAAATAATTTATTTAATTAGAAATACTGCATGGGAAAATATATTCAATTAGGATTTATTAATAAATGAATAGAGTTATAAAAAATAATATGACTCCATTAATCCGAGATTTTAATGGTAAATTAACATTTGAGGCGATTTATTCGAGTGTATAATTGAATCGACGGATTACGTACGTCACGCCGGAGTATGATTAAATCTTTAATTCGAAATAGTGACTTACCTATAATAGGTATTGGAATTTGTAATTAACAATATATTGTATGTGTCGGTAGATCAAATATTGAATACGTAAATAAATTTTCTGTTACAAAGGTGATTACTTCAGTATTTACATTGAATATTTTTTGCGTAAAAGGATTTGAACGAAACAATTGCCCCACAGTGGGACGCTGTAGGCATAATCAGAAGCTTGTTAGCATGTCCCTGTTGGGCAATGGCCTCTTCTTCAGAGAATCTTAATCAACTATCCCGCTTCATTACGTGTACTTTATCTTGTCTAATCTCTCTGATCATGTTGTGTGTACACAATTTTTCTCTCCATGTAAAATCAAATTTAATCAAACTTGTATATACATACATACTGTACTACTAGATATGTAAGTGTTACCAGAAAAGTATATAATTCATCATTCCTTAGAATATCTAGGCATTCTATGCAGAGTCTGAATTATATACTTTGCCGGTACCATATATTCAACTGCTAACTGTAAACGCAAATAAAAATATTTACGTTAATGAAATTCGCTTACCAAAGCCAGGACCTGTCATTAAAAAGTAAAAGCAGATTCCGCCTAAATGAACGCAGGTAAAAGAATGTGAATTTGACATAATATAATCCTGTTTTAAAAAAAATTATGATTGAAATTGTCTGGTTTTGTAAAGATGCGAGGTATTTTTAATGGTAAAAAGATTTATATGATTAAATTTACTACGTATTACGATTTGCGGTGGAATATTTTTTAATTAAAAGTAATAATTTTACATATAACCGCCGACCCGCAGTGGACCTGCGTGGTGGATTAAGTTTTCAATCTTTTTCTGACGTGGAGAGAGAGGCTTATGCCTAGCAATGGAATGCTACAGGATGAATCAATCGAATTTCTTCATATAAGCTTCTTTAGTATTTGTCATGTTTTATTTTGGTAAAGGATACATACTAGACCTTTTTTTAAAAATTCCTTCACTCCAGACTTCTTTTTTTCACTTGCGGTAGGAATTTGTAGGTTGAGGTTTTCGATGTGAGAATTCTTATCCTAATCTATCTCGAGACGGTTTCAAGCATCCTACCGACATGTCTAAAAGTAAATAAAAATTTTCTAAATCCAATAGATACTTTAATTGTGAATAAACAATTACGTATCATTATTGTATCGTATATTACGTGTTATCGCCGCTGTTTTTTTATTAAATCACTCATACATCATTGCGTCTTGTTTTCTTTTTATTCATATTCCAGATTCTATAGTTGCGTTACTCTATATTATTTTGTTATAGTTGCATTTATATGTAAGTCGAAATCCTTTCGTTTCCCATCCCTAACTCCACCCTTACATTTTTCAGTTGTCGATGCATTTGTGACTACATCGTATTCTGTATGTGGGTGGCAATGATCAATAACATAAGGGGATTCACTTGCTTTTTCGCTGGTATTTTCCATGTAACAAAATGTTATAGCCGATATTTTATTTAATAGGAGCTAAAATTTTGTGTTGCGAGCGCTATAGGCTCGATTCAATTTCCGAATCTGAGTTATACACATATTAAAAAATAATTGTGTTTGCTTGCAAACGAAAAAAAACCGACTTCAATTACACCGACAAGTAATACAACGTAAGTAGACGAAAAAATAGTCAAGTAAATACGCGTTATCAAAGATTACTCAAAAAGTTTTAATCAGATCTTGTTGAAATTTAAATGTAATCATACTATAACTTTCAACTTTCGATTAAATTAAAAATCATCAAAATCGGTACACCCAGTAAAAAGTTTTGTGGTATAATAGGTAGCGTAGGTCTAGGAAAAAATGGTCAAAGAATTATAGAATATTTATTATTAGATATAACTCGAAAAGTAGTTGTTAGATTTCAAATAAATTTATAAAATGACACGCACCACATTTCGGTTAAAACTTTTTTATTGAAATCGGTCCACCCAGTCAAAAGTTCTGAAGTAACATACATTTAAAAAAACACAGTCCAATTGAGAACCTTCTCCTTTTTTGGAAGTCGGTTAAAAAGTGAGTATCTATGACATGACAGTCAACTATTACCTTAAGCATAGGCATTAAGTTGCGTGTAGGTATGTTAAGCATATTAATTTCACGAGTGTCAGTAAGTGGATAACCAGACTCCCCTATCAAGTTAACAGGCGACTTGAAATGAGATCCTGAGAGTGCTTGGTATCAGCACAAAACTGTAACTAAGACGAAAACAACATTTCGTTAGCCTGAGGTCGTATTTAAAAAGTTTATTAAACAAAGATAAACCCTTAATAAACTTCAAAAAATTCTAAAAGTGACTTTTCTATGTGTGTTTTTTACATAATAATTTTTTACTCGGTGTACCGATTTTTATATTCTTTTTTTAAATTTGAAAGCTAGTTTATATCCTCTGTTTTTTTTTTTTTTTTTTTTTTTTAATTTGAGCAAGACTAAACGAATACTTGAGTAATGTCTAATAATAATAAAACTATACTTCTCGATGTAACTTAAAGTCCATTTTTTCTTTGTTTAAAAACAACAAATACATTGTATACATTGTTACGTATTTGAAATTAGACGGTTCGAGGACAAAACGAATTTTTTTCTGAATATATGAAACCAGGTTTTAGAATATCTCACACTAGGCCTAGTTCTAGCATGAACGTTTGATTATACTCCTTTTTGAGAATTTGGTTGCGTTTACCTATTAGAGGCTTTCAGAGTAAACTGGTATTCCTTAATGGAACACGGATAAGCCTAAAACAGAGTTTATGCTTTTGACGGGGATGAAATCATGTTAGTATCTCTAGACTGCAGGTGCCTATTACTAAAATAATTTGATTGGAATTGTATTGACAAAATATTTTGATGCTTTATGCATTATACTAACGTAATTTTGCGTAAATGAAATTAGGATTCTTCTGCTCCATGTAGTTGAGTGCAATTTTCATTTGTTATCGATATTTTCATTTGTTTTTATTCTAACGAATAAACTATAAAACCTACACCTAGATGTGTTTAAACGTAGTATTTCATTTTAGGGATATACTTTTGAGCCAATATTCACATGGTTTAACTTTTCACAACAACAACAAGATCAAGATATCAGATTAAGACAAGATCTTTTCTTCGATTATAGATTACTTTAGGCTTTTGAATCATTTTCTAAGCTCGTAGAAATATTGTTTAACTTATTCCCGAGTGTTATACTTCGTTTGAAGCGTACAGGCGAATAAATACCTACGCTAATATCATGTAACACTTTCTACAATTCATATTACAAAAATATCATAGCACTGTCTCAGACAGCCCTTGTGATATGTAGCAATGTAAATAAAAGAATATATCAGAGTAAATTATTACGACTCTTACATAGCATCATCTAAAATAATGTTATAATTTACGTGTAATGTAGAGGATCGAGAGTCCTAGTCTTAAAGGAACGATAATTTAATACGCGCCGACATCAACGTTGAAATGTTTTTTTATTTTACTTCTTCGAGCTATTTATATTTTTTATATCAGTTTGTCTATACTTATTCAATTTGTTTTAGTAACACACACACACATAAACACACACGCACATACACACACACACACACACACACACACATTAAGAAAAAAAACACTCCAAAACGCTCCGAATAAGTTTATAATAACATAAATATAGTCATACAATGATCATTGGACAAGTAGACTAATTTTCTTATAACTTGAATGAGATTAAATGAGAAATCATTCACACGAAAGAAACCCTAACAAGAAATTGTTAGAATTTATTTAGTGTGGACTCGCTTAGTAATCCTAAGCTTGATTGAGCATAAATTAATTACGTAATCGTTTATTTTTTCATATTCACACTTAAAAATTCGAGCGTGTATATAAATATGTATATTTATGTATGTTCGGCGATGACTAGGGCGTTTGATAATTTTTTTCGTCTACTTACGTTGTATTTATTACTTGTCGATGTAATTGAAGTCCGTTTTTTTTTCGTTTGCGAGCAAAAACAATTATTATTCATCAGTTGTGTCACTCACACTGACTCAGATGATAAGTTTACATATGTGCATCTAAATTATTGCTACTATGAGTGTACACGAGTTACTGCCAAATTTTATAAAATCACATGAGGGCTCTTGATAAAACTTAAATGTCAGAAAAGTAAAAATTTTGAAAGAAAAATGTATTTTTTTTTAAACTATATGCTGCTTTCTAATTAAAGTATACATCTTACGCAGTACATTGATCAACAAGCCGCTGCGAAGTACTTCAAAAACTTTAGTCTAAAGGTAAAAACAACAGATTTAACTATCGTGGAATAGCACAGCTGATTAAGCTGTAAACTTTTTTATTGAAGAGGCCTTTGCTCGGCATCGGAACGATTAAAGGCAATTACAGTTAAGCATTAGATACAAATGTATTCCGTTTCAACTTCGTCTTCAATTCGTGCAGGTGACGCAAAAGCGAGGCGCGATGCTCTGCGTTGCAATGTAAGTCGTGATAAGTTGAGTGTCCCTCGTACTATGACATCGAGGTAGAGGCAACAACTTTACCGCGGCATACAACTTCGTTTGGTGTTTGCCTTGCTCTGTCTAGCCTCGAGTAGTGTATGCGCCATGTGCTACTGTTATACTATTTTGATTGACATTACGATGTCTTGAGTGATGTTTTTCGTTGATTTACTATAGCGGAGCGTGGTGGAATGGTCGAAATGATACGTTACAGCAATGTTGGTTAGGATTTCTTTTATAATTTTTTCTTTCTTTCTCAACATTGGTCGCTTGCGTGATGTACGTTTGTTGTCAGCGGCGACTAAACACCGACAGTTGTGGGTTGGATTCCCGCTCGGAGTGAATATTTGTGTTTTTACAAATATTTGTTTCCGATCTGGTTGTTAATCCCTGTAGGTCTCCCCATCATGCCTCGGAGACCATGTAAAGCTCCTCGGTCCCAGTTGTTATCGTGTATACCTAATAGCGATAGTTACTCATAGTAGGGAATATATCCGTCAACAAGCATTGGAGCAGCGCGGCGCGGTGAATTAAGCTCTGATCCTTCTCCTACTTGAGGAAAGAGGCCTATGCCCAGCAGTGGGATATTACAGGCTGAAGCAAAACTTCAGAGTGTGAGTAGAGTCTAGATTTATGCTCGAAATTGACCATACTGTGGTGTTAACATATAATATTACATTCACCCATAATAAATAGAGAGAATCAGTTGATAATCACATCGGGTTCGAAATAATATATTGTTTGGTAAAAGAAACAAAACTCTTTATTTGAATACGGAATAAGTTTGAAAAGTTGTTTGAAGTATTTGCTTACATCAAGTCTTTATTTTATAAGTTCGTTGTAAAACAAAAATAAAAACAGGTCTGTTTATTCCGCACCTTATTTATTTATTTATATACACTTTCGCACACTAATACAAGGTTTTAACAGCATAACAAATGATATACAAAAATAGAATTTGCATCAGCTGCAACAGGCGGCCTTATCGCTAATACAGCGATCTCTTTCAGGCAACCTTTGGGCAGAGGACTAAATAAGAAGTGTGGGGTGGGGCGCAAAAATGTTATGTAACATACATATGAACATATTATAGTCACAAACGTACACATGTACGTACACCAAATACATTTACATACACCTTTATAGGTAATCTTAATTTTGAAATATAATTGATATGTCGTATACAATTTTACGTTTAAAAAGAAGAATAACGAGCAATTGAAATCATAAATATTATCAGAGTACATTCTACATTCAAGAGAGTCTGAACGGTCGTACGAATTAATTATCTTTAGCTCTCTCTGAAACCTTATTACTGACAGCGCTTGTATTCCATGCAGCTTTTATCTATTCAACATGCGTTAGAAACAGGAAAGTGACTTAAAGTCATTACTATCACTAATTAAATATTAAAACTTTTCACATCACTTTAAGATTTATCACTAATTTGCACTTTTGTAAATAATTTAATATTTTAAGAACCAGTCCAGCTGTGGCGAAATCAGCGAAATCAAAAATCAGCTATCGCGCAACATACTAACTACGTAATTAGAGAAAACTGACGTATGCTACATCGCGCTATCAGTTTTCAAAGTGATTGAGTATGTATACAAGAACCCGACAACAACCGTTGAGGCGTTAGACCGCCAGACACAACACCCGTCTTGTTGGAGGATCCTCCCTTTTCGCACGCACCAAACAGCCATTGTATTGCCACGATTTTTATAAAAAAAATTACAAAAGGTAATGTTTTGCATGTTAGATAAAACATTTTCAATAAAAATGCACTCACATAGTGACCACAGAGAAAAATTCTTCGACGAAGTTCCGTACTTTTATTAAAAAATAACTCTATGTACCGTTAATATCCAACCATCCATACAAAATGGAAGAAAATAAAAGAATATTTAAAGGTATCTTTAAGAGCACTCGTTACTATTGTTCCTGGAGAATATTCTTATATCGTAAGGCAACAAAGGCAGACAACTATAAAAAAAATCCTTAGTGACTTATTCTGTCACGCTTGAGAAAATAAAATAATGAAGTTATTATTATTTTGCTACAAAAAGCGTGAAAAATTAGAAATTGCGAGACTTAAGTCTCGGTTCTACGCTTCGCGTCTAAGTTGAAATTTGTTTGGTGTCCGCTTCAATATCATTTGCTTAATTTTTGTTATATTTCTAATTTCAAAGTTTTTTATTTAGTTATAATCAATATAGTTTTTTTTAATCACAATTTTGCAAATGACATACGATACGCGAACTTAATAGACGAAAATTAATATTTTAATAGATTAATTTTAGGCTTTTTAATAGAATTTTTGCTCGACTAAATTAAAGAGAAAGTAAAGAAAAAGTTAATAGACTAAGCCTATCTATAACATCAGTCGAGACTTGCAAAATGTTTATCAACAATTGTTCGTGGTAAAATTTGCGATTTCATTAAATTATTCGGTTAATTAAATTTTATATTAATATACTAGCTGACTCGGCAAACGTTGTCTTGCCGCTAAACCTCTATTTAAAAATAGGGGTTGGTGGTAGAAGGGTGAAAATTTTGGGTTGTATGTATTTTTCAACGCCAAATCATAATAAAATAAAAAATAAATAATGTAAAAATTAAAAAAAGTTAGGCGTGGACTACCCTTAAAATTTAGGGGGATGAAAAATAGATGTTGTGCGATTCTCAGACCTACCCAATATGCACACAAAATTTCATGAGAATCGGTCAAGCCTAGTATTTGACGCAAACTTAGTGAGACTTATGGCCATAACAATGGACTGCGAAAAGCTGATGTGATGTTACTAATCACTGTACTAAAGTACAATTAATGAAAATGATGTACTTAAGAGAGTACTTGCTGTGAGAACCCTTTGAATAATTCCAATATAACTATTGATATTGCTATTATACTATAATTTACTTAGTAAATTAGTCGAATTGTTTATAATCAACTGCTTGGAAAGTTTCTTGATTCGTTGCTTAATTATTTAGTTGCTTGAATAGTTCCTAGATTATTGCCAAAACTACTAACTCAACTTAAATTTAAGTTGAAGTTTCCAAATTGTTTACAAATTGATACTTTACTTAAATCCAATTTATAAACAATATAATTTGACTGACTGATCAAACTCCTAAGTTATGTGTCTGCAAGGTTAACTCGGACTTCTTTAGAATTTAAATACAGCTTTAACAAAAAAAAAAAACAATAAAACTTGTCTCACAATCTAATAGGCGACCCATTTTTGTAAAACGATTACAGTTTTACGAAATTAGTTTTTATCAATTGTGTATACACTGACATTTATTTCTTGCAATAATTGCAGTTTTGCACAACTTTGTATTGTTGAACTCAAATAATTATTAAGTGGCAGCTTCAGTGAAGTCAAATACGTATTTTCACGTATAATTCAATCAAATATTGAATAAAAAGGAATCATCAATATCGGTACACCCTTTAAAAGCTATGAGGCAGTGCACATATAAAAAATACAGTCGAATTGAGAACTTTTTCTTTTTTGAAGTCGGTTAAATATATGTTTACAGATAATTATAGTGTATATCATGTCAGCGTGGAGCGTTAATGTTATAGACACTTGTAAATTAAAGGATAATGCAGGCTAAAGACAATTGATTAAGAGATTATGCCATTTAAGTCGGAACACAATAGCATCGAAGTCGTGTATTAATATTCAATTAACGGATTACAACTATTAATTAGGTACAAGATACGTTAATTGTTGACAAATACTTAAATAGTTTAAATGAAACTTATTATAACAATTTTATTTTATAAAAAAAAACCCTCTTTTCATTGATTTAAATTTTCGAATTCTTATAAAAACTCAGAACCTAATAATGCTCATTTTTTATTCGAAATTCAAATTGAAGATGTTAGTAATCCTGATTGTACTAATCCATTTCTTTTGTGTATTCTTCTTCATAATAGGTATTGAAAAAAGAATCTGTGCTATTTTTGCACTACTGAAAGTAATCAAACTAAAAGGAACGAATTTAATAGATCGACTTCAATATATTTCGACATTGGGCCAATAAGCTAGTCAAGTACCTCTTTAGTCTGGCTGCTCCAAATTTTGAATGGCTATATGTGGAATGTAGCCTGAAGATATGATTATTTTTTTGTAATTATCTATTCTCTAAAATTTATTTTTTCTAGTAATACAAAATGTTACATGTTTTGGACGTTTTTAGTGCCGATTATTGCGGGGATGACTGCAGAGTGGCATATTATTAAGGATACGCCTTTTTTTTTGTTTACGTATTTTGATTTTGCTTATAAGCCTTGGATTAAACACCATATGTTTTACTGTTTATTTGTCTCTTCAGGCTTAGAAGTTTCAAAGTTTAAAGGGGGTGATAGACGTGCAAGTAAGTTCACGAACTTGTCGCTCGACGACCTTATTCGCTCGTGTGTCACCCTAAGTACGTGTACTTTAAAACCGCCGAGTAAGTTCGTTGGCGATGAAAGAGAATTGAAAGAGATTCAAACTTGTCGGAGCAAGCAAGATATCACTCCTACTCGCACGTCTATCACCCCCTTAACCCGCCTCCGCTCGTGCGTGTGGCAGCACTGCGAGCCGCGAGCCGCCAATTTTAACCAACTTCCAAAAGAGGAAGAGGTTCTCAATTTGATTCAGAACCTTAGAATTTTGACTGGGTGGACCGATTTCCATGATTTTTATTTTAATCAAAGGTGTGTGTTGTGTGGTCCCATTTAAATTTGATTGCGATCTAATAAATAGTTTTAGGGTTATATCTAATAATGCGTATTTACTTGACTGTTTTTTCGTCTACCGGTCTAAGTCGGTTTTTTTCGTTTGCGAGCAAATATAATTATGTTTCGCCAGTCCGTGGACGCGCAACGTTTATAGTGTAGGTATTTGTAATTTTTGTTACTTTTGATTGTAAAGTTATTCTAAATGAATTATTTCCGAATTTCGTCTTTTTTTTGGTTTTTAAAGTGTAATACGATACAATTCTTAAATAACACAAAGCTTCTTCTGTCGACGACATCGCAATGCAGAACGAGTAAGCTTCACGTGTGTCACCGACGTCGAGCCGCGATCTTAAAAACCGCGATCTTTAAGTTGTAGCATATATTTTTAATAGCGCCTGGTTTCGTTCCTGCTGATGTATACCTAATAGCACAGTTATGCATTAGCGTTGCTATTTACTTTTTCTAGGCGACTGATTTAAATTTTTGGAATACCCTCGTATTGTATTACGTTGCGGTTCACCTTAGGGGGTAGTTGTGTCGCGACGCGCTGGGTTTGCTGTATATAAGCCTCGGGGCGAGTGTTTGCGGCTCTTTTCTTTTTGGGTTGGATTCTCTCGCCGTCTTAAGATCTGGGTGCAATTTATTGTGGGTGAGTCATTGTAGTTTCTTATGGTATAAGCTTTGCATTAATGTAAGTTGATTTTGTGAGTTTTTTGAAAAAGAAGATTAAGATTCTGTAGGATTTTTTTACTCTCTCTCTTGTTGTCTCGTGTTAGGAGTTGTGGGTGTCTCTCTGGCCCAACGAACAATTTTTTAACACGTAGCAAAGTTCGTACGTCTATCACCCCCTTAATATTTATGTTTTTAAGTGACAAATTTGTTAAGACTCATAAAAATTAAAATAAGTGAAATATATAACAAATATTAATTTATGAATATAACAACGTTAAAAGTGGAGCTGTTGCATCGATCAACCACAGCAATTTATTGTTAATCCGCAACGGTGCAATAAATTAAAAGAACTCTTTCATATGTATTTGAAGGCTATCATTGAACAAACAAATATACAATAGGAAGAAAATGAAAATATCCCGTAGCAGCGTTGTAACTAACCGCAAAAAAAGATGAGTTACATAGATATAAATTTGTCAGTCTGTAGAAATTTTCTAATCAACAGTAGAGATTAAAATCGTATCAATAAATGTTTGTTATTATTATTTCATTCAACTAAAACATCGAAAACAGAAATTGATGTATTATTAGTGTAGATGAAATAAAATGAAATTCAAATTCTACAAGACTATTTCCATATTCAAAGACCAAGACGAGACTATAAGCTACTTTTATGTACTATTTAATAGCTATGTGGGTACACGTAAATTATAGTTGGTGGATGTCTGATTCTTAAATGATATTTAATCAAGTAATAAAAAAATAATGTCGATTCCCACTATAAATATATTTTTTCGTATATAAAAATAAAATTATTGAATGTAGTTTATTTAATTAATATTTAAAAAAAATGGCTTAAATGGATAGATAAAAAGTATTTTATCAACGATTGCAAGTTTGGCCACTACAAAGAAATATATATACGAGTATTATAGCAGAGCAATACAGCTTACGAAAAATAGCTTATTCACAATGCTTAGCGTACGAAGATGTAAAATTTAATATTCAACGAATTGCCAATATTAAATATTTGTCCTTTAGGTAACCGTAAATTGGAACGTTATTAAATTCAGTAGCGTGTAAGGAGCTGCATAACAATTTTCTATCTAAAGGATCAAATACTTATATGTACTCGAACGTGCATCAGTATTGTACAATATTATGCATAAGCTGAGAAGTTTTCCCAATGGGTTAAAATTTCAATATGTTTTCAATTGATTTGAACGTGTACTAGAATTGACGAAATGATTTACGGAAAATTGTTTCGTAAGAAGTCTTGGGTTTTGAGACTTTGGGTTTGAGAGGTATCTTCAAAATATGAAGGCAATTTTCAACTATCTAAATTTTAAATATTTCGATCCTAGAGTAATCCAATACAATCAAAAAATATTTTAAAATACTGAATTACGAAAAAAAAAAAATAAATACAAACAAAGACATTTGTTCTTTTGTAATTACATTTCATACACAAAAATGTATCTATTAATAAATATTTTAACTACAAAATCATTTTATTTTAGCTCCACTACAGAATTGTTAATTTCACCGTTTGTCTTACGACCGTTAGTTTTCGTTAAATAGAATAGTGAATGGTACACAAGCTAAGATCAGTTATTTATTACATTCGTTATAGATAAAATAATTAATTCGGATGTGACTGTGACATACATTACGCTATAGTATGTAGGTAAGATTAACTGATGAAAACAACGAAAATAGAAAAAAATGTACTATAGTATGAGTGCTCTATGAATTGTATAAAAATATAAGCTTTAATATTACTAGTACTAGTTACTATATTACTAGTGTAGTTAAACTGAGGTAGGGCACAGCAGGAATTTCCTGCTCAAAATATGGAGCAGCCCGACTGGGGTAGTACCTCGACCTTACAGAAGATCACAGCAAAATAATACTGTTTTCAAGCAGTATTGTGTTCCTGTTGGTGAGTAAGGTGACCAGAGCTCCTGGGGGGATTGGGGATTGGGTCGGCAATGCGTTTGTGACGCTTCTGGTGTTGCAGGTGTCTATAAACTACGGTAATCGCTTACCATCAGGTGAGCCGTACGCTTGTTTGCCGACCTAGTGACATAAAAAAAAAGTTTATAAACTATATTAAAAGTCAGGTGATAGTACATGAAAGTCATTATTGATGCGAACGTCTTAAGTTAGAAATATGATGTTTTTTGAGATTTTTTGAAACTTATGCTTATAATTACAAAACAAAAGAATTTAAGGTTTTAGCTTATTCGTTTAAAGATAAGGTTTGCCTCGTATTATCTCGTTTTTTTATTTGTTAGAATTTAATTGTTTGATAAATGACTTAAGATGCTCTGTCCTGTGACTGCTTATTCTATAAGACTAGGTTGAGCAAACAAGCATGCGGCCGCGCTTATGGTTAGCAGTTAACGTAGCCTAGACACCTGCAATAAGAGAATCATCGCGAAAGCGTTGCCGACCCTACCCCTAGCTCCCCATTAGCTCTGGCTACCTTACTCTCAACAAGAATACAACATTACTTGCAAGCAGTATTATATAGCTATTAGCTGACTCGACAAACGTTGTCTTGCCGCTAAACGATATTTAAAAATAGGGGTTGGTGGTAGAAGGGTAAAATTTTTGTATCTATGTTTCAACGCAAAATCATTATGAAATAAAAATTGTATGATTTATCTAAAAATTAAAAAAAAAAATTAGGGGTGGACTACCCTTAAAATTGAGGGGAATGATAAATAGATGTCGTTCGATTCTCAGACCTACCCAATATGCAAACAAAATTTCATGAGTATCGGTCAAGCCGTTTCGGAGGAGTTTAACTACAAACACCGCGACACGAGAATTTTATATGATGATCTGCTGTGAAGCTGAGATATTTCTCCAGTCGGGGTGCTCCTATTTTTAGCAGAATTTAACCTGCTGTCCTCAATAACCTATTTATGCTTAGTTCCTTAAGCACATATAAATTCCTAATAAATCTGAAATATCTTAATAACGAATTGTTCAATGATTCTTAAAGAAATTTCACTTTGATTTATCTCAAATCCCTTTTCTCATAACGTCAGTATTTCCTGAGATAATTACGTATGAAATGAATAATAGCGTTACTCTTGCAGACTTGAGTAGCTGAAGATTGCCGAGTTGAGAGCGTTGATTGCGCTTCTAACTTTTACGTTACGTCATGCTTTATGTACTTTGTACTATTCGAAGATTTGTTATTTATTTACAATTTTATATTAAATAAATATTATAGATAATAATAATTTTTTTATATATAAAACTATTCAAAAGAATATTATTAGTATTAGTAGATTCACATATATGAAATTTTAATATTAAATAATAAAACTTTAATTTTTATTAGAAATAACCACATATTTATAAGATGTCTTATTAATATGTGGTATAATATACATCGCCATTTGAGATCCTTTAACACACAAACAAAATTTGAAATACCTATGTAAATTATAAAAAAAAAGTCATTTAATGTAAATTATAGTTCAAAATAAAACTATCATTATTATATAACTTGATGAAAGAGAACCACAAAAGTCATCCCGTGAATGTAAATAGGAACATTTCAATCAAGAAACGTATACGAGAATTTGGTTTAAACATCCAAAGCTCGGGTCGCAAAGGTTTTATGTTGAAAGACGAATGCCATGTAACTGGTTTACCTTTTCAATTCAGTATCTCTGATTAAAAGGTAAATGACGCAAGGTTTTTTAAACTCAAGATAAATAAAATCAACACTAAAATTGGATTATATTAATCGGGTTTGATTAAGGTATAATTATGGTATATGGTGGTATTAGATCCAGTCTTACTATGGACTTTGAAGTGCTAACGTGTTCAAATTTCGTCTCAAACTTGGTTTGTAAGTCTGTAACATCATAACACATGATAGACGTTTGGTTCCAACCATATTAAAGATTATATATAAAAAATGATTTCTTTTGAAGTAATCCATTCTGCAGAATTTGACACACTAATACGGTTCTCTATTATCTATACAAATAAATAAAATCAGAGTGTCTGTTTGTATTATTAAAATAACCGCTTTTTACTAAATGCATGTGAACAATTTTTGTCTGTCTGTCTGTTTGTTTCGGCTAATCTTTGAAACGGCTGGACAGATTTTGACGGGACTTTCATTTACAGCTGATGTAGTAAGGAGTAGGCTTTTAATTTTTGTAACTCTGCGAACTGAATAATAAATACTTTACTACTTTTTGTTACATTTCACGCGAATGAAGTCGCGGGCACAGCTAGTTTTAAGTAAAAGTAGATCAGCCACTATAAATACTCAAGGCCATAGATTATAAATTTGCATTAACACGACATGAGATATTTTTTAGAAATATTAAAACCAAATAACGTTATAATCACATTTCAATTACAAGCATCATTTACTGCATCGGTATCGGTAGTCAAATTGGAAGGACTCACAAGAAAAAGACTCAACGTACGATTTTGTTACACTCCGCTTGTTTTCAGGTTGTTTTTGTAAATACCACGTTAAACTATCAGAGCGACAAGTTAACGATTTTCTCGAAATAGCGTGCTTAAAAAATTGGTGAAAGATTTAACGCTATCGAGGAGTGTATTAGCTTTCAAAAAGACAAATACTTCTTGTACGTCCAATATTCAGTGTCGTCTTTATTATAAAAATTATTAAGAGTTATATTTTACGAAAATCACTACAAAAATATCGAACTATCAGTACAATTTACATAAAGTGCTATCAAGGAAAAGATAACGATAAGCATGCTACAACTTATTTTTTTCATTCTATTAGCAACAGGTCCAGTATAAAAAGCCTTCTTTTCTAGATTTCAATTTAACAACAGTTTGTGCCTCGAGTGATCTACAGATTGGATAGTAAAAAAACTGTGTCTTCTTATCGGAGATCGTTTTAAAATGTACACTGCAGCTTAGTGATTATAAAGACGGGTTTTAAATTTAATTTCAAGTCGATTTTTCGGGTTTCTGTGTTCTATTTTATTTTATCACCTGCTGACTAGGTAAATTACATACTTGCGAACTGCAAAACACGTCAAGTCGCGTAAGTTAGTTAAAAGTAGTAGTCGCGTAAGTTAGTAAAATTATGTTTACTCGCAAACGAAAAAATCATCATCATCATCTGATGATGATGATTTTTTCAGTCAGTATTTTTTCATGATGAAAAAATACTGACTTCAATTACATTGACAAGTAATACAACGTAAGTAGATGCAAAATAGTCAAGTAAATCCGCGTTATCATAGATTACTCAAAAATAACATACAATCAATCTGATATGTATTATTTCTGTTTTGGTGTACGATCAAGTGTATTGTTATGTGGTCATCAGATCTCGAAGAAATCTAAATGGAATCATATAACAAGCATCAGTTTTCGATTAAAACAAGAATAATCAAAATTATTCATAAAGAATAAACTGCTACTACCCTCGGGTGTATAATATACTTCACTACGTTATAGTCGATCTGTCCATGTAACATCATTTGATCGATAGTCCGAACCGAAGTAGTTTTACTGCGTTCCGATAGATGAAGTTGCTACAAAGTACGTACCTTTAACTGAGGTAGGGCACAGCAGGAATATCCTGCTCAAAATATGGAGCAGCCCGACTGGGGTAGTACCTCGACCTTACAGAAGATCACAGCTAAATAATACTGTTTTCAAACAGTATTGTGTTCCCGTTGGTGAGTAAGGTGACCAAAGCTCCTGGGGGGGATTGGGGAATGGGTCAGCAACGCGCTTGCGATGCGCTTGATAAGCGACGGTAATCTCTTACCATCAGGTGAGCCGTACGCTTGTTTGCCGACCTAGTGATATAAAAAAATATAAAAAAAACCTTCAAACCTTCACAAAAATATGCTTCAAATAAATACGCTTCCTCAAAGATTACTCAAAAACTGCTTCTTATATATTAATTACATTTAAATAAGACTACAAAACAAGCACCAGCTTTGATTAAAACAAAAATCATCAAAATCGGTATATCTAGTAAAAAGTTATGCGGTATAACACAACGTAAATCGACGAAAAATAGTCAAATACGCATTATTAGATATAACTCGAATAGTGTCTGTTAGATCTCAATCAAATTTAAATGAAAACACAAGACACGAACCATCTTTCGATTAAGAAAAGAATAATCGACATCGGTTCACAGAGTTAAAAATTCTGCGGTAACATACATAAAAAGTCGAACCTCTCCTTTTTTGGAATCATTACAGCCTATACAGTCCACTGCTGGACATAGGCCTCCACAAGTTTACGCCAAAAATAACGTGAACTCATGTGTTTTGCCCATAGTCACCACGCTGGGCAGGCGGATTGGTGACCGCAGGGCTGGCTTTGTCGCACCGAAGACGCTGCTGCCCGTCTTAGGCCTGTGTATTTCAAAGCCAGCAGTTGAATGGTTATCCCGCCACCGGTCGGCTTTTTAAGTTCCAAGGTGGTAGCGGAACTGTGTTATCCCTTAGTCGCCTCTTACGACACCCACGGGAAGAGAGGGGGTGGCTATATTCTTTAGTACCGTAGCCACACAGTACTCCTTTTTTAGAAGTCGGTTATAAATAGTGAATATTTTCTGAAATTAATTAATAGTAAAAGTATAGAAAAAAAAGGTGAGTGAATTCTTAAGCTGTGGCTATAACCAAGAGAAATAGAAATTAATTTTTGAATATATATTTTATCCAAAAAAAAATGCTTATTTTCGATAATAGTCCACTAAATTACAATTAATCTAAGTATTGGTCTAATTTCAATTAGATATTAAATTTGTATTTCAAATGTTAAAAACTTTTATTTGTAATTGAGATGGATTTTGGATTTCGAACCTTATATTAGATTTTAAATGAGAAGTTAGTATACTCATAATTTGCTTTGATTTAGGTACTACGTAGTAAAAATTCAAACATTGGATTTTCACTTACAAAGCTTGAAAGTAATAACTTTTATTTCAATGTCATTTTATGTGAGAATGTATTGGCTCTTTCCTTTACATCGAATTTATAACTCTCGGCAGCATGACCGGGACCAGGGTACTCAGAGATTTACGAGTGTGAAAACGTTTGGTTCTTACAGATTCTTTTAGATTTATACGAACTTATTTATTAAGACTTATGACAACTGAAGATATCTAACTATATAAATATCGACTGCTTGTTCAGTAAAATAATTACAAACGGTGCGACTATATTAGACATAAAATTCCACCTGTTATCTTAAAAAGTTAGTTTTCTTTATTAAAAGGTGAAAAATTAAAAGCAAAATAAGTCAAGTGTGAATAAGGTTTCATTAATCGATTTAAAAAAGAAGCCTCATTACTGCTTTTAACACTTATCTAGTTCAACGAACTAAAAACACAAAGCATCTACCTACTAGCGTTTTAATTTAGCGTGAGTTGAACATAATCTTTGCCTTAAAGTTTGCCTGCCCAGCGTAGTTATTATGAGCAACACACATGAGTTCACGCCATTTTTGGCGCGAACTTGTGGAGGCCTACGTCCAGCAGTGGACTGAAATAGGCTGAAGTGATGATAAACTTAATTTAAGATTAGTGAAAAGTTGTACTTTAATTTTAATACAGAACAATACAACGAAACTGTTATTCGTATCGTGAAGGTAAATATCCTACTTCTTTTTGCAATCTAATCAAAGTAAGTACTAAGCACAAAGGTGTAACTTTCGTTACTTCTGAAAATTCACCTATTATATAGAACCCGTTGTTTTAAGATGTAAGAGTGACCTAAAATCGTATCTTTTTTTTTTTTTACGTGGGGAAAATCCATCATGGGTACCCTCCAGCACGGGGGCGCCAGAGGGTTATGTCAGACTCCTACTGACTAAAAACCACCACGTGTGAGCAGTCGTCCGCCTGAGTGGGGCGAGATGGGGTTGCGTTAGCATTCGCCATCTCACCCCGACGGTAGGCCCAGATAAAGCCTCCGGAAAATCGTATCTCCATCAGCGATAAGTAGGTCGCTTCTGTTGTTCTCGTGATGCAAATGTTACAATAAACATAACATGGTAGAAGCAATAACATCTTAAAAAGCGTTTTTATAAGCAGCTATTTTGGATGCTTTCAATATCATCGTCTTGTTTTTTATCATATTCTTTGTACTCAAATATAAAGCATCTCATTGTTTAATATGTTATTGTTAAGCTTGTTTTTATTACTTTGTATTATTTATGAAGAAGTTGTATTAGAAATAATAGAAGTGTTCTTTAAGAACCAATTCTTAATGTTTGGATACAAAATTATAATCTTTATTGATACAAATACAGAACGAGCTGTTTCTTCCTTTAAAATCTAAGTTAAAGATTCGATTTAAATAATTATTTTACCTAGAAAATGTTTTAGATTACGCTTCAGCCTGTAATATCCCACTACTGGGCATAGGTCTCTTTCCCCATATAGGAGAAGGATCAGAGCTTAATCCACCACGCTGCTCCAATGCGGGTTGGCGGATATATTCCCTACTATGAGTATCGATCGCTATCAGGTGTATATGATAACAACCGGGACCGACGGCTTAACGTGCTCTCCGAGGCACGGTGGGGAGACCCACAAGGACTGTACAAACGGCCAGACCACGGCAAACACCTGTATAGCCAATAAAAATGTTTGTCATGTGTGGGGATCGAACCCGCAACCGCCAGCGCAACAGGTACAATCCATGGCTGTGACCGTTGCGCCAACGCGGCGTCTTAGATTAATTGATAGGTTATTATAAATAGGATGATTAGGTTATATATATCACCCATATGTCTACATAAGATGTGAGGTAGAACAGTAATTATTAACGTCGTACTGCGTTATAGTTGTTGTATGTTACAGTCTATGGTTGAGTGAAAGATGACATGTGAGGGAAGGTATGAGGGAAACCAAACCCAATGAAAGTCGATCTAAAACTAAATTTATTAAGATTATTTTGATTATATATATAGGCAGAAGTACAGACGTCATTTCACGTCATTCGTAGCAAACAAATAACAATTTCATTAGAAATCTGCATCTGTCAAATAACAATTTCGTAATAAATCAGCTAAATTAAAGAAGTTATTAATTTGCAAGACAATCATATTGCTCAATGTGCGTTAACCTGTACATTCCTCTTCCTCAATATCACAAGCAATATGACAGACAATAATATCACCAAATATTTTTGGGATAGTTTATTTTAGAACTTTACTGGAGGATAAATTTAACCTGTACTAAAAAGAACTAGTTTCAATTTTAGTACTTTGTTTAGGTATGTATATAATAGAAAAACATAAAATGATAAATGGCGTTATTAAGAGCATTCAGATCTAAGATATTTGTAGTTAAAAATTTGTACGTCAATTGAATTTTCGCTTTTATTGTAATTTGTATTTTAATTTAACGTGTATTGTCATACAAATCATCAATCTTCAAAATTATCAGTAGTTGTTATGAAGAATTGGCATCATAAAACAAGAGAGGAACAATTGTTATATGATTGAAATAACGCAATTGATGTAAAAATTTAATTGCCGTAATATTTGAACAGCTGTACATAACAGAAATTCTAATTCAATTTTGTAAATTTCCTTTTGTGTACCATTTCCTGTTTACAAATTTACATTAATATTATATAATGAGAATTTCGTTTCAGTTCCAGACTGCCTTTGATCTACAATAATTTGTTTCAGAAATTGAAAGTGTAACGTTGGGCGCAGACTTTCATCCAGACGATCTTGAAATTTAATATTTTAACTTGATGAGTAAGTCACTTGTTTGCAGTACATTTTAAACAGAGCATTAGGGATCGGCCTGAAGTCTGTTATGTAAATAATCACCTGCAAGATAAGCATGATAATGTTTTAACAAAAGGCTCGGTCGACAGCATCAACAAAAGAAAAAAGGGAAATACCAAAAGTAGATGTTTCGTGATTTTTTGACCTATGACTGATAAACGAAGTTAATAGCTGTTCTCGTATCTCGTATCTCGTATCGTATATTTTTTCTACTTTGTTTCGTTAATATAAAGTATTTCACAAAAAATCAAAGGTGAAAACCACAGAAAAACACAAAGATTATAACGTAACTGGATAAGTATTAGCACAGTAATGGAGTCCTATTGCTAAATAGCGATCTCATTCAGACAGTTTTACGGGTTTGAATGCAACTTCAGTGTATAATATAGAGTGGGTATTACATACGAATAATAAAGTAACTTTAATAAAGTCAAATTATTATTTGAATTTACTTATAAATAAATCTAAGTGTAAACCACTTTTTTGCGTATTAAGTAATATTAAATGTCAAATGTAATATGAGAAAAAGTAGCAAAAACATTGAAGAAAACATATGATTAAAGTTTTTATGAAACGAATTTTACTTTTATTTTACCCTTTTATAAAGAAAAATTAACTTACACTAGACTTAGATGTGTTTAAACGTAGTATTTCATTTTAAGGATATACTTTTGAGCCAATATTCACATGGTTTAACTTTTCAGTTGTCGTTTAATAGAACATGAAGCGACAAGATCTTTTCTTCGATTATAGATTACTTTAGGCTTTTGAATCATTTTCTAAGCTCGTAGAAATATTGTTTAACTTATTCCCGAGTGTTATACTTCGTTTGAAGCGTACAGGCGAATAAATACCTACGCTAATATCATGTAACACTTTCTACAATTCATATTACAAAAATATCATAGCACTGTCTCAGACAGCCCTTGTGATGTGTTGCAATGTAAATAGAAGAATATATCAGAGTAAATTATTACGACTCTTACATAGCATCATCTAAAATAATGTTATAATTTACGTGTAATGTAGAGTATCGAGAGTCCTAGTCTTAAAGGAACGATAATTTAATACGCGCCGACATCAACGTTGAAATGTTTTTTTATTTTACTTCTTCGAGCTATTTATACTTTTTAAATCAGTTTGTCTATACTTATTCAATTTGTTTTAGTACGACACACACACATACACACACACGCACACACACACACACACACACACACACACACACTCATTAAGAAAAAAACACTCCAAAACGAGTTACGCGACCCATCGACGCCACCGGCTCAAGTTGTAACAATGGCTGCTGACCAAGCGTTTCCGTGGGACAATTCAAAAGTGCATTTAGTTCATAAGTTTTAAATGTAATGTTTTAATTAATTATTATTTTAAGATCAGTCTTGTAGAACATTTATAACTGTAAACATCTTGTAATTAATAAATAAATATTTTTTTTAAAAGAAATTCGTTCGCCGTTATTTAACTGGCGCAGTCGGTAGGATCGCGACACTCGAACTTCGAATAAAACTCTCCGAATAGAGTGAACGATATCTATCGTTATTTTCGCGATTCGCTATAGAAGAACCTACGAACGGCGATATCCTGCGGGAGTCCTGGCGAATTGGGAGTCCTGCTGTTCTACAAGGCCCGGCAAGAGATGCAGAGAATCCTTGGGTAAGTACGAATCGTTTACCCAGTATCCTGTGCTATATCTCATGTCGTTATATTATATTTATGCATACGAGTATTGTGTTATATGTGATTGTCTTTGTGCTATAATCGCGATTAGACAATTAGTTTAATAATAATATATTTTGTGTAATACTTAAATATTTTTTGTTCTTATGCTTAAATCGCATTAGACATTTAATTTAATAATAATATAATTTGTGTCAGACTTAAATAATTTTTGTCTTTATGCTAGAATCGCATTAGATAATAAATTTAATAATAGAATATTTTGTGCTATACGTAGTTATAGTTAGCGTAACGCCAACGCTATCGCTAATCGTAAACAAGTAGTTTACTAATTTTACTCGATTTCTTTTTACTATTCAATATGAATAGTTCAGACATACATAATTTTAAATTTGTAAGGGATGTTATGCCCAGGTATGATGGTAATCCAAAAATACTTAATTATTATATAAGAGAGGTAGAGAATATACTGTGTATGCTCGATGCACCTGCTAGAGTAAGTCCGCCACTTATCTCTCTCATTAAAAGTAGGCTAAGCGGAACCGCGATAGATGCCGTGGCCTACGAAGAGTCACTCGATACGTGGGATAGCATTAAAGCAGCATTAATACGTAGGTTAGGAGAGCCGCGTAATGAGATTCAAGTAATGCAGGAGCTAACGCGTGTCCGTCGTAATAAAAATGAAGACGCGGAGGCTTTCGGCAAACGTCTTAGAGATATATTAGATACGTTAAACTCGGTAGGTAGGCACAGTGATAAATCGTATTACGAAAATATGGTAATCGACCAATACATCAATAATCTTGAATTTCATGTCTCGATCGGGGTGCGTATTTCACAACCTACGACCCTGGAGGTAGCGATAATAACAGCTAGACAAGAGGAGGCACGATTAGCGCATAATAAATTTAATAATTTTCATTCACCTCCTATACAAGCCAAACCAAAAGAGATGCCTAGACCTAATATGCCCATAAGTCAGACTAGCCTGCCGTTTAGGTTTAGTAATATACCCAAACATAGGTTCTTCGATAATGTTGGACCACAACAGAGACCACAGTGGGTACAGCCCGTGTCACCGTGGAAAAACAAGCAAGTTGCAGGTAATTTTACACCCCAAAGTTCTGGTAATTTTAGGAATTCTGGAAACTTTAGGAATTCTGGAAACTTCAGACAGCAACAGAATATGCCACATCAACAAGTTAACCAGCCACAAAATATCTCAGATGTTACAATGAGGTCAGTAAATAAACCACCTAGACCTCAGGTGGGTCAGGAAGAATTTTTCTACACAAGTAACGAGCCAGACTTCGACCAAGATAACGACGACCCCTATTGCGAACAAGGTGAGTACTTTACCACACAATTTTCTGACCAAGATTACGCAGATGCGTCCTCAGATCAGACAAACCACCAGGATTTTCCCGAGGACAAGGTAAACGACGATCACAGTTAAACACCGTTGAAATAAAAAGACAAGGTAAGTCCCATCTACCATACATTGACCTCCCAGAGTTTAAGGGTAAATTCTTATTAGATACAGGAGCAACTAACTGCATGATATCACCTAAAGCATTAATAGGAACTAGTTTTGAACATTGCATACAATATGAACCGTTTTTAGTGAAAACCGCACACGCTACTACTAAACATGACTATGTTGCATATTTACCGTTACCCCCTCAATTTAATACCGATAAGTCTCATAAGTTTTTAGTGTTCGATGTTGATCCGAAGTATATAGGAATAATAGGAATAGATTTGTTGAAAGAATTAGGCTGTACAATTGACTTAAACAATAAATTATTGATATCTCCTACTTGTGAAATACCTATATATACAGATTATCCAGTTAAAAAAGTTAAAGTTGAACCTAAATGTGAAAAATTAATTATTGTCAAAACAAACTATACTGATGGTCAATATATTTGTGATGAGTTTTACTGGGATAAAGATCTTAAATCGCCAACAGCCCTAGTTACAGTTAAAAATGGCATTTTTAAGACATCCATAATTAATTTTAGCAATGAAAAGAAAATTGTCACCAATAATACCCAGGTAGCTCTTGAACCTGTACCTGAATATGTATTAAATAAATTGGAAAGCGTCTCTAGTCTGAATAATTTAAATATTCAAGAAAATTTTGACCATGAATTAAAACAAAACCTAAATAAAATACGTACTGAGCATATGAATGACGAGGAAAAGCGAGAAATAATTAGACTTTGTTATAATTATAGAGAAATTTTTCATTCAGACAAAATTCCACTGTCCTTCACCCATACCGTAAAACACGAACTAAGACTGACTGACCAGACTCCTATTTTCGTTAGAAGTTACCGACAGGCCCCTCAACAGCGTAAAGAAATTCAGAATCAAGTCGACAACCTTTTAAAACAAGGAATCATTAGAGAAAGCATATCCCCATGGTCTTGCCCGGTGCACATAGTCCCTAAAAAACCAGACGCCTCTGGAAAGGTTAAGTGGAGACTTGTTATTGACTATAGACGACTGAATGACAGGATTGTAGAGGACAAATACCCCCTTCCTAACATAAACGACATATTAGACAGACTAGGACGAGCACAATATTTTACTACCCTCGACCTCGCGAGTGGCTATCATCAAATTGAGATGCACTCTAACGACATTGAAAAGACTGCCTTTACAACAGAAAGAGGTCATTATGAATTTTTACGAATGCCCTTTGGCTTGAAAAATGCCCCTAGTACTTTTCAACGTCTTATGGATCACATTTTAAGAGGTTTAGATAACGTTTTTACCTATTTAGACGACGTCATCATAGCGTCTACGTCATTACAAGACCATATAGTTAAATTAAAACAAGTGTTCGAACGTTTCAAAGTCCACAATTTAAAGATTCAATTAGATAAATCCGAATTTTTACAAAAACAAGTTAATTTTTTAGGACACGAACTCACGGACCAGGGACTTAAGCCTAACAAAGATAAAATCAAAGCCGTATTAAATTTCCCTATACCATGTAATCAAAAGGATATTAAGTCTTTCCTAGGTTTAGTAGGTTACTATCGTAAGTTCATTAAGGACTTCGCGAAATTAACCAAACCATTAACAGCATGTTTAAAGAAAAACGCTAAAGTAATACATACACCAGAATTTATAGACGCGGTAGACAAATGTAAGCAAATTTTAACAAACTCTCCCATCTTACAATACCCAGACTTTGACAAACCATTTATTTTGACAACCGATGCCTCTGATATAGCCATAGGAGCAGTCTTATCGCAGGGAAACGTAGGATCTGATAAACCTGTTGCTTACGCATCTAGAACACTATCAGATACAGAAAATCGTTATTCAACCATAGAGAAAGAATTATTAGCTATAATCTGGGCCATTAAATACTTCAGGCCGTATTTATATGGTAGGAAGTTTACCATCTACACTGACCATAGACCTTTATCATGGTTAATGTCCTTGAAAGATCCAAATTCAAAATTAACTCGTTGGAGACTTAAGCTTGCAGAGTATGATTACAAAGTAATATATAAAAAGGGTAGTCAAAACACGAATGCAGATGCATTATCTAGAGTTAAAATTTTCCATAAAAGTGTTGATTCATTAGCCGTAAACCTTGACGACAACGATGACGATGAAATAATCAATCGAATTTTTGACAATGCACGTAGGGAAGCTCAAAACACAGACATCGACAATACGACTGAAGCGCAAAACACAAACACTGACAATACAAATGAGTCACGAAACACTGACATTGACAATGCGACTGACAATACTGACAACATTCACGTACAAAATCAAAGAGAAAGTGACACGCAAACTCACAATGAACAAATGAGTGTTGACCAAGACCAGCTGATCTCCACTAATCATACCCAACCCGACAACGAAAATAGAGGTATACCAATCTTATCAGATGCCATTGACAGACAACTTAAACAGTTTCACATAAGGTCTACACCCGGTTCAGAATATAGAGTAGAAAATAGGTCGACAAACGCTAGAGTTGTTATCAAAGACGTATTTATCCCCATAAACAACACTGAGTCTGAAATTATTAGATTTCTGAAAGAACATACTATAGCAGACCGTATCTTTCACTGCTATTTTTACGACGAAAGTTTATATTCAGCCTTTGCAAGGGTTTATACTACTATCTTTAATGACAGAGGCCCAAAATTAATTAGGTGCAGCTCGCGCGTGACCTTAGTCGAAAATAAGACAGAACAACAGGAATTAATAAAGAAATACCACGAAGGCAAAACAACGCATCGCGGTATTCAAGAAACATTTAAACAACTCCGTAGAAACTACCACTGGTCCAATATGTTGCTTTCGATTCAAAAATTTATTAATCAATGTGATGTTTGTTTAAAATCTAAGTATGAGAGAAATCCACTCAGACCCCCCTTGACCTTGACTCAGACACCAACAAAACCACTTGAACATCTGTTTATGGACCTCTATTCTACAGGAGGTGCAACTTTTCTAACAATAATAGATAATTTTTCAAAATTTGCACAAGCTATGCCCCTAAACGCTGCAAGCAGTGTACATATCGCTGAAGCATTGATACAAGTTTTCTCTGTCATAGGCTTACCATTGAAAATAACAACCGATTCAGATAGTAAATTCGATAACGAAGTTATTAAGGAAATATGTGCATCTCACGACATTAACATTCACTTTACAACACCATACAACCCGAATTCCAACTCCCCCATAGAACGATTCCATTCAACTATAGGTGAGATTATCAGAATACAAAGAATGACAAATAAAGAAGACCCAATTAATTTAATAATGAATTACGCTATAATTGCCTATAATAACTCAATTCACTCTGTAACGGGTTATACACCACGAGAACTGTTATTTGGTCACACAGCTTCTCGAAATCCTTTGGAATTATTCTATCCTAAAGAGTTTTACCAGGACTATGTCATCAAGCACCGCAGAAACGCAGAAGCAGTACAAGAATGTTTAGCAGCTCACATGTCCAAAAATAAAGAACAGGTAATAGAAAAACGTAACCAGGCCGCCAAGGAGATCACATTTAAGGTAGGAGAAACAGTTTACAAACAGGTAGCCAAAACTGCGCGCAACGACAAAACCAAACCAGTCTTCAAAGGTCCATATAAAATAATTCACCTTCACCCCAATAATGTTGCCGAAATAATAGGTAACCACCCCAATTCAAAATCTATTAGAGTACATTATAAGCTTTTACGAAGACCACATCTTGTTACAGGACCCTCATCGCAGGAGCCTGGGTGCTCTTCGCAACAGCCAACTTGACCCTTAATCCCGTAAATAATGAAAATGGAATATTATTACTTAAACAAGGACTAGTTCTTAAACAGACTGATACTTTTAGTCTGGCTTGTGTCTATAATATCACTTACCTTCATGAGGTTACTATAAAAATTCTAGCACTATATGTTAGCACGAAAGAAGCAGAGGATAGGTCGTTATTAGGTAGTAAGGATATACGTTATCAAACATATAAGAACCAGATAGAAGCTAGTTTAAGTTTAATAAATAAGAAAATTATGTTTATAGCACCGCATTCAACTAGAGTTAGGCGTGGTATAATAAATGGGTTAGGATCTGTGGTTAAAGCAATTACAGGAAATTTAGACTACGAAGATGCGATTAAATTTGAAAATGAAATATCAAACTTACGAAATTCAGTTTATAAAATTCAAAATTCTCAGAAACAATCTTTATTTTTAGCGGAAAATACAATTAAAGAATTTAGCAAACAAATACAAATTATTAAAGAAAATGAGGAAAAATTAGTAAACCTGTTGAAAAATGCCACTATTAGTAATAATTTAGTAATTAATCATATGAACTTTTTAGATTTATACATTCAAATAAATTTTAGTTTAGAGTTCCTATTAAATAAGCTTTTAGTTCTAGAAGATGCAATGACTTTTGCTCAGATAGGTATAATGCACCCAAGTATAATAGCTCCACATAATTTAATAGCTGAGATTCAGAACATGCAAAAGTCAAATAGATTTAAAGCAGTAGATAGCATAAGCATCAAAAATATACATAGTATAGAAAAGTCAATTAGTGTAAAAGCTTATAGCACAGAGCACGCATTAACATTTATCCTGGAAATACCCTCCGTTGATCCAAACGTTTTTGACCTTCTCCATATCTATTCCATCCCAGATAAGCAAAATTTAACTATTATTCCCAAATCCAAATACCTAGTACTGGGTAGCGAGGAGTACTCTTACCTGGAAGACAGCTGCAAGAAGATCACGCAAGACACCCATCTCTGCGCGACACTGAACACTCAACCCATAGATAAATCTGAAGACTGCGTTATATCACTCATCAAACATCAAAAAGCAAACTGTACAAGAGCGAAAATGAATCTCAAACAACAGAAAATACAGAAAATAGAAGAAAACAAATGGCTGATAATTCTTCAACACGATGAAATTTTAAGAATTCATTGTGGTTCAAAAACAACATACAAAAGGATATCCGGTATTCAAATAGTCAGCATCACAAGTGACTGTCAATTGGAAATATCAAATAAAATATTGAGAACAAATTCTGACACAATAACAATAGATGAAATCATTCCATTACCAAGTACTCCAATCATACCAGAAGAAAAGATACATTATAACCTTCAGCTCGAAGACATCTCACTGGACAGTATCCATGAGTTGATGGAACGTGCAGAAGACATCCCAAACGAAGATGGCATTAATTGGCAAGTTATGATGGCTACCCCGAGTTGGCCCACTATCGGAATATACATCATCTGCGCTGGGATTATATGCTGGAAATTATACCTATGGAGACAGAGCCGAAGTAAATCATACCAGACGGCGGAACCTGCAATCAGACAGAACAGTTGCAGCGAGGACGCTACAGGAAGCTGCAAAATGCGCTTCCAGCTTAAGGAGGGAGGAGTTACGCGACCCATCGACGCCACCGGCTCAAGTTGTAACAATGGCTGCTGACCAAGCGTTTCCGTGGGACAATTCAAAAGTGCATTTAGTTCATAAGTTTTAAATGTAATGTTTTAATTAATTATTATTTTAAGATCAGTCTTGTAGAACATTTATAACTGTAAACATCTTGTAATTAATAAATAAATATTTTTTTTAAAAGAAATTCGTTCGCCGTTATTTAACTAACGCTCCGAATAAGTTTATAATAACATAAATATAGTCATACAATGATCATTGGACAAGTAGACTAATTTTCTTATAACTTGAATGAGATTAAATGAGAAATCATTCACACGAAAGAAACCCTAACAAGAAATTGTTAGAATTTATTTAGTGTGGACTCGCTTAGTAATCCTAAGCTTGATTGAGCATAAATTAATTACGTAATCGTTTATTTTTTCATATTCACACTTAAAAATTCGAGCGTGTATATAAATATGTATATTTATGTATGTTCGGCGATGACTAGGGCGTTTGATAATTTTTTTCGTCTTCGATTTTTTTTCGTTTGCGAGCAAAAACAATTATTATTTATCATTTGTGTCACTCACACTGATTCAGATGATAAGTTTACATATGTACATCTAAATTGTTGCTACTATGAGTGTACACGAGTTACTGCCAAATTTTATAAAATCACACGAGGGCTCTTGATAAAACTTAAATGTCAGAAAAGTAAAAATTTTGAAAGAAAAATGTATTTTTTTTAAACTATATGCTGCTTTCTAATCAAAGTATACATCTTACGCAGTACATTGATCAACAAGCCGCTGCGAAGTACTTCAAAAACTTTAGTCTAAAGGTAAAAACAACAGATTTAACTATCGTGGAATAGCACAGCTGATTAAGCTGTAAACTTTTTTATTGAAGAGGCCTTTGCTCGGCATCGGAACGTTTAAAGGCAATTACAGTTAAGCATTAGATACAAATGTATTCCGTTTCAACTTCGTCTTCAATTCGTGCAGGTGACGCAAAAGCGAGGCGCGATGCTCTGCGTTGCAATGTAAGTCGTAATAAGTCGTGATCGTTTGGTGTTTGCCTTGCTCTGTCTAGCCTCGAGTAGTGTATGCGCCATGTGCTACTGTTATACTATTTTGATTGACATTACGATGTCTTGAGTGATGTTTTTCGTTGATTTACTATAGCGGAGCGTGGTGGAATGGTCGAAATGATACGTTACAGCAATGTTGGTTAGGATTTCTTTTATAATTTTTTCTTTCTTTCTCAACATTGGTCGCTTGCGTGATGTACGTTTGTTGTCAGCGGCGACTAAACACCGACAGTTGTGGGTTGGATTCCCGCTCGGAGTGAATATTTGTGTTTTTACAAATATTTGTTTCCGATCTGGTTGTTAATCCCCGTAGGTCTCCCCATCGTGCCTCGGAGACCATGTAAAGCTCCTCGGTCCCAGTTGTTATCGTGTATACCTAATAGCGATAGTTACTCATAGTAGGGAATATATCCGTCAACAAGCATTGGAGCAGCGCGGCGCGGTGAATTAAGCTCTGATCCTTCTCCTACTTGAGGAAAGAGGCCTATGCCCAGCAGTGGGATATTACAGGCTGAAGCAAAACTTCAGAGTGTGAGTAGAGTCTAGATTTATGCTCGAAATTGACCATACTGTGGTGTTAACATATAATATTACATTCACCCATAATAAATAGAGAGAATCAGTTGATAATCACATCGGGTTCGAAATAATATATTGTTTGGTAAAAGAAACAAAACTCTTTATTTGAATACGGAATAAGTTTGAAAAGTTGTTTGAAATATTTGCTTACACCAAGTCTTTATTTTATAAGTTCGTTGTAAAACAAAAATAAAAACAGGTCTGTTTATTCCGCACCTTATTTATTTATTTATATACACTTTCGCACACTAATACAAGGTTTTAACAGCATAACAAATGATATACAAAAATAGAATTTGCATCAGCTGCAACAGGCGGCCTTATCGCTAATACAGCGATCTCTTTCAGGCAACCTTTGGGCAGAGGACTAAATAAGAAGTGTGGGGTGGGGCGCAAAAATGTTATGTAACATACATATGAACATATTATAGTCACAAACGTACACATGTACGTACACCAAATACATTTACATACACCTTTATAGGTAATCTTAATTTTGAAATATAATTGATATGTCGTATACAATTTTACGTTTAAAAAGAAGAATAACGAGCAATTGAAATCATAAATATTATCAGAGTACATTCTACATTCAAGAGAGTCTGAACGGTCGTACGAATTAATTATCTTTAGCTCTCTCTGAAACCTTATTACTGACAGCGCTTGTATTCCATGCAGCTTTTATCTATTCAACATGCGTTAGAAACAGGAAAGTGGCTTAAAGTCATTACTATCACTAATTAAATATTAAAACTTTTCACATCACTTTAAGATTTACCACTAATTTGCACTTTTGTAAATAATTTAATATTTTAAGAACCAGTCCAGCTGTGGCGAAATCAGCGAAATCAAAAATCAGCTATCGCGCAACATACTAACTACGTAATTAGAGAAAACTGACGTATGCTACATCGCGCTATCAGTTTTCAAAGTGATTGAGTATGTATACAAGAACCCGACAACAACCGTTGAGGCGTTAGACCGCCAGACACAACACCCGTCTTGTTGGAGGATCCTCCCTTTTCGCACGCACCAAACAGCCATTGTATTGCCACGATTTTTATAAAAAAATTACAAAAGGTAATGTTTTGCATGTTAGATAAAACATTTTCAATAAAAATGCACTCACATAGTGACCACAGAGAAAAATTCTTCGACGAAGTTCCGTACTTTTATTAAAAAATAACTCTATGTACCGTTAATATCCAACCATCCATACAAAATGGAAGAAAATAAAAGAATATTTAAAGGTATCTTTAAGAGCACTCGTTACTATTGTTCCTGGAGAACATTCTTATATCGTAAGGCAACAAAGGCAGACAACTATAAAAAAAATCCTTAGTGACTTATTCTGTCACGCTTGAGAAAATAAAATAATGAAGTTATTATTATTTTGCTACAAAAAGCGTGAAAAATTAGAAATTGCGAGACTTAAGTCTCGGTTCTACGCTTCGCGTCTAAGTTGAAATTTGTTTGGTGTCCGCTTCAATATCATTTGCTTAATTTTTGTTATATTTCTAATTTCAAAGTTTTTTATTTAGTTATAATCAATATAGTTTTTTTTAATCACAATTTTGCAAATGACATACGATACGCGAACTTAATAGACGAAAATTAATATTTTAATAGATTAATTTTAGGCTTTTTAATAGAATTTTTGCTCGACTAAATTAAAGAGAAAGTAAAGAAAAAGTTAATAGACTAAGCCTATCTATAACATCAGTCGAGACTTGCAAAATGTTTATCAACAATTGTTCGTGGTAAAATTTGCGATTTCATTAAATTATTCGGTTAATTAAATTTTATATTAATATACTAGCTGACTCGGCAAACGTTGTCTTGCCGCTAAACGCTATTTAAAAATAGGGGTTGGTGGTAGAAGGGTGAAAATTTTGGGTTGTATGTATTTTTCAACGTCAAATCATAATAAAATAAAAAATAAATAATGTAAAAATTAAAAAAAGTTAGGGGTGGACTACCCTTAAAGTTTAGGGGGATGAAAAATAGATGTTGTACGATTCTCAGACTTACCCAATATGCACACAAAATTTCATGAGAATCGGTCAAGCCTAGTATTTGACGCAAACTTAGTGAGACTTATGGCCATAACAATGGACTGCGAAAAGCTGATGTGATGTTACTAATCACTGTACTAAAGTACAATTAATGAAAATGATGTACTTAAGAGAGTACTTGCTGTGAGAACCCTTTGAATAATTCCAATATAACTATTGATATTGCTATTATACTATAATTTACTTAGTAAATTGTTATGTAAGATTAATTAGTCGAATTGTTTATAATCAACTGCTTGGAAAGTTTCTTGATTCGTTGCTTAATTATTTAGTTGCTTGAATAGTTCCTAGATTATTTCCAAAACTACTAACTCAACTTAAATTTAAGTTGAAGTTTCCAAATTGTTTACAAATTGATACTTTACTTAAATCCAATTTATAAACAATATAATTTGACTGACTGATCAAACTCCTAAGTTATGTGTCTGCAAGGTTAACTCGGACTTCTTTAGAATATAAATACAGCTTTAACAAAAAAAAAAACCAATAAAACTTGTCTCACAATCTAATAGGCGACCCATTTTTGTAAAACGATTACAGTTTTACGAAATTAGTTTTTATCAATTGTGTATACACTGACATTTATTTCTTGCAATAATTGCAGTTTTGCACAACTTTGTATTGTTGAACTCAAATAATTATTAAGTGGCAGCTTCAGTGAAGTCAAATACGTATTTTCACGTATAATTCAATCAAATATTGAATAAAAAGGAATCATCAATATCGGTACACCCTTTAAAAGCTATGAGGCAGTGCACATATAAAAAATACAGTCGAATTGAGAACTTTTTCTTTCTTGAAGTCGGTTAAATATATGTTTACAGATAATTATAGTGTATATCATGTCAGCGTGGAGCGTTAATGTTATAGACACTTGTAAATTAAAGGATAATGCAGGCTAAAGACAATTGATTAAGAGATTATGCCATTTAAGTCGGAACACAATAGCATCGAAGTCGTGTATTAATATTCAATTAACGGATTACAACTATTAATTAGGTACAAGATACGTTAATTGTTGACAAATACTTAAATAGTTTAAATGAAACTTATTATAACAATTTTATTTTATAAAAAAAAACCCTCTTTTCATTGATTTAAATTTTCGAATTCTTATAAAAACTCAGAACCTAATAATGCTCATTTTTTATTCGAAATTCAAATTGAAGATGTTAGTAATCCTGATTGTACTAATCCATTTCTTTTGTGTATTCTTCTTCATAATAGATATTGAAAAAAGAATCTGTGCTATTTTTGCACTATTGAAAGTAATCAAACTAAAAGGAACGAATTTAATAGATCAACTTCAATATATTTCGACATTGGGCCAATAAGCTAGTCAAGTACCTCTTTAGTCTGGCTGCTCCAAATTTTGAATGGCTATATGTGGAATGTAGCCTGAAGATATGATTATTTTTTTGTAATTATCTATTCTCTAAAATTTATTTTTTCTAGTAATACAAAATGTTACATGTTTTGGACGTTTTTAGTACCGATTAACGCGGGGATGACTGCAGAGTGGCATATTATTAAGGATACGCCTTTTTTTTTGTTTACGTTTTTTGTTTTTGCTTATAAGCCTTGGATGAAAAACCATATGTTTTTTATTTGTCTCTTCAGGCTTGGAAGTTGTAAAGTTTAAAGGGGGTGATAGACGTGCAAGTAAGTTCGCGAACTTGTCGCTCGACGACCTTTTTCGCTCGTGTGTCACCCTAAGTACGTGTACTTTAAAACCGCCGAGTAAGTTCGTTGGCGATGAAAGAGAATTGAAAGAGATTCAAACTTGTCGGAGCAAGCAAGATTTCACTCCTACTCGCACGTCTATCACCCCCTTAACCCGCCTCCGCTCGTGCGTGTGTCAGCACTGCGAGCCGCGAGCCGCCAATTTTAACCAACTTCCAAACGAGGAAGAGGTTCTCAATTTGATTCAGAATCTTAGAATTTTGACTGGGTGGACCGATTTCCATGATTTTTATTTTAATCAAAAGGTAGTGTGTGTTGTGTGGTCCCATTTAAATTTGATTGCGATCTAATAAATAGTTTTAGGGTTATATCTAATAATGCGTATTTACTTGACTGTTTTTTCGTCTACCGGTCTAAGTCGGTTTTTTTCGTTTGCGAGCAAATATAATTATGTTTCGCCAGTCCGTGGACGCGCAACGTTTATAGTGTAGGTATTTGTAATTTTTGTTACTTTTGATTGTAAAGTTATTCTAAATGAATTATTTCCGAATTTCGTCTTTTTTTGGTTTTTAAAGTGTAATACGATACAATTCTTAAATAACACAAAGCTTCTTCTGTCGACGACATCGCAATACAGAACGAGTAAGCTTCACGTGTGTCACCGACGTCGAGCCGCGATCTTAAAAACCGCAATCTTTAAGTTGTAGCATATATTTTTAATAGCGCCTGGTTTCGTTCCTGCTGATGTATATGGTAAAACCGGGAGAGATGCCGCAGTGGGATAGATGCCTCATGTTCTAAAAACCTAACATCCCGAACTCAAAAATAAAAATTAATCGCATAAGTAGGAGTCGAAGTCACCCCGTCCCTCAGATATCCACAGATATTCGTGTGGCAAGGACGCGTTTGGATCGTGTGTGTAATTTTCTCCGTGGCGAAATTTACAAACACGTCAAAGTTTTAAAGGTTAGTAATTAAGGTTGTATAATTTTATAAATAGTAATAAATTCCGTTATATCTTTTATCACGTCTATATACTGGGTCATTGAGTCTGCATATAGTTGTAAATAGATGCTATTTTGTTTATAATTTATTTAAAAAATACGTGGGCATCTATCCCAATCACAAAGGATAGTTGCCCTGATTTTTTGAGGTATAGGTGCCCTTATCTATCCCTTCATTCACCATATACAGAGTAAGTTTATATGTATAATTTTTTTTTGTGTCTGTTATATTTTTTATGTATTTACGTGTATTTATGTTTGGATGTTTTATTGATTCTAGCAGAACTATGCCACGAAAATATAAAAGAAAGGAAGAAATGCGAGCTCGAGTATGTTCTTGGACTATAGAAAACTTCCAGTCAGCTTTCGATGAGAAAGTATGATTGTGCAATGTGCATGTTGACACTTGATATGAATATTTTAGACCAACAATTAGGAATTTATACTTTTGTTGAATAAATGCTTGTAAAATTTAATTAAATTTATATATATATATATATATACTGTGTGGCTACGGCACTAAAGAATTTAGCCACCCCCTCTCTTCCCGTGGGTGTCGTAAGAGGCGACTAAGGGATAACAAGGTTCCACAACCATCTTGGAACTTAAGAAGCCGACCGATGGCGGAATAGCCATCCAACTGCTGGCTTTGGAATACACAGGCCGAAGACGGGCAGCAGCGTCTTTGGTGCGACAAAGCCAGTACTGCGGTCATCAACCCGCCTGCCCAGCGTGGTGACTATGGGCAAAACACATGAGTTCACGTTATTTTTGACGTAAACTTGTGGAGGCCTATGTCGAGCAGTGGACTGTATAGGCTGTAATGATGATATATATATATATATATATATATATATATAATGTTGAAACTTAAGAATTTATATTTTAGTTAAACAAAAGCTCTAAAAATTTAATTAGGTATAGTAATCTGTGTGATATAAAAATTATATTCTAATTATAACAATTAAAAGATATAAAAAAACACAAAATTTTTTTCATTGCTATGGCCCATGTTTCTTGGAGACAATCGATGTTTTAGGAGTAGAACTAACCTAACCTAACATTTGGTTTGGGTTTTTCGTTTACACGGTTTAAAGGGCATCTATCCTACTCACTATTTTCATGGTGGGTCAACTATCCATATAGGTAGGCATCTATCCTCAAAAAAAAAGGGTTCACGAAAAGCTAATTTTTGCTTAATCTGCATTGGCTAGGTTGAAAAAAAATAGTCATAATTCAACATAAAGGATTGAGCTAGCTACATTAATAAAAATAATTCGTATAAAAATCATATTTTTAAAATTAGGTGGCTATTTCAAAAAGTGAGGCATCTATCCCGGTTTTACCCTAATAGCACAGTTATGCATTAGCGTTGCTATTTACTTTTTCTAGGCGACTGATTTAAATTTTTGGAATACCCTCGTATTGTATTACGTTGCGGTTCACCTTAGGGGGTAGTTGTGTCGCGACGCGTTGGGTTTGCTGTATATAAGCCTCGGGGCGAGTGTTTGCGGCTCTTTTCTTTTTGGGTTGGATTCTCTCGCCGTCTTAAGATCTGGGTGCAATTTATTGTTGGTGAGTCATTGTAGTTTCTTATGGTATAAGCTTTGCATTAATGTAAGTTGATTTTGTGAGTTTTTTGAAAAAGAAGATTAAGATTCTGTAGGATTTTTTTACTCTCTCTCTTGTTGTCTCGTGTTAGGAGTTGTGGGTGTCTCTCTGGCCCAACGAACAATTTTTTAACACGTAGCAAAGTGCGTACGTCTATCACCCCCTTAATATTTATGTTTTTAAGTGACAAATTTGTTAAGACTCATAAAAATTAAAATAAGTGAATTATATAACAAATATTAATTTATGAATATAACAACGTTAAAAGTGGAGCTGTTGCATCGATCAACCACAGCAATTTATTGTTAATCCGCAACGGTGCAATAAATTAAAAGAACTCTTTCATATGTATTTGAAGGCTATCATTGAACAAACAAATATACAATAGGAAGAAAATGAAAATATCCCGTAGCAGCGTTGTAACTAACCGCAAAAAAAGATGAGTTACATAGATATAAATTTGTCAGTCTGTAGAAATTTTCTAATCAACAGTAGAGATTAAAATCGTATCAATAAATGTTTGTTATTATTATTTCATTCAACTAAAACATCGAAAACAGAAATTGATGTATTATTAGTGTAGATGAAATAAAATGAAATTCAAATTCTACAAGACTATTTCCATATTCAAAGACCAAGACGAGACTATAAGCTACTTTTATGTACTTAAATAGCTATGTGGGTACACGTAAATTATAGTTGGTGGATGTCTGATTCTTAAATGATATTTAATCAAGTAATAAAAAAATAATGTTGATTCCCACTATAAATATATTTTTTCGTATATAAAAATAAAATTATTGAATGGAGTTTATTTAGTTAATATTTAAAAAAATTGGCTTAAATGGATAGATAAAAAGTATTTTATCAACGTTTGTAAGTTTGGCTCCTAGAAATATATATATGTATATATATATATTAGAGCAATACAGCTTACGAAAAATAACTTATTCACAATGCTTAGCGTACGAAGATGTAAAATTTAATATTCAACGAATTGCCAATATTAAATATTTGTCCTTTAGGTAACCGTAAATTGGAACGTTATTAAATTCAGTGGCATGTAAGGAGCTGCATAACAATTTTCTATCTAAAGGATCAAATACTTATATGTACTCGAACGTGCATCAGTATTGTACAATATTATGCATAAGCTGAGAAGTTTTCCCAATGGGTTAAAATTTCAATATGTTTTCAATTGATTTGAACGTGTACTAGAATTGATGAAATGATTTACGGAAAATTGTTTAGTAAGAAGTCTTGCGTTTTGAGACTTTGGGTTTGAGAGGTATCTTCAAAATATGAAGGCAATTTTCAACTATCTAAATTTTAAATATTTCGATCCTAGAGTAATCCAATACAATCAAAAAATATTTTAAAATACTGAATTACGAAAAAAAATAAATAAATACAAACAAAGACATTTGTTCTTTTGTAATTACATTTCATACACAAAAATGTATCTATTAATAAATATTTTAACTACAAAATCATTTTATTTTAGCTCCACTACAGAATTGTTAATTTCACCGTTTGTCTTACGACCGTTAGTTTTCGTTAAATAGAATAGTGAATGGTACACAAGCTAAGATCAGTTATTTATTACATTCGTTATAGATAAAATAATTAATTCGGATGTGACTGTGACATACATTACGCTATAGTATGTAGGTAAGATTAACTGATGAAAACAACGAAAATAGAAAAAAATGTACTATAGTATGAGTGCTCTATGAATTGTATAAAAATATAAGCTTTAATATTACTAGTACTAGTTACTATATTACTAGTGTAGTTAAACTGAGGTAGGGCACAGCAGGAATTTCCTGCTCAAAATATGGAGCAGCCCGACTGGGGTAGTACCTCGACCTTACAGAAGATCACAGCAAAATAATACTGTTTTCAAGCAGTATTGTGTTCCTGTTGGTGAGTAAGGTGACCAGAGCTCCTGGGGGGATTGGGGATTGGGTCGGCAATGCGTTTGTGACGCTTCTGGTGTTGCAGGTGTCTATAAACTACGGTAATCGCTTACCATCAGGTGAGCCGTACGCTTGTTTGCCGACCTAGTGACATAAAAAAAAAGTTTATAAACTATATTAAAAGTCAGGTGATAGTACATGAAAGTCATTATTGATGCGAACGTCTTAAGTTAGAAATATGATGTTTTTTGAGATTTTTTGAAACTTATGCTTATAATTACAAAACAAAAGAATTTAAGGTTTTAGCTTATTCGTTTAAAGATAAGGTTTGCCTCGTATTATCTCGTTTTTTTATTTGTTAGAATTTAATTGTTTGATAAATGACTTAAGATGCTCTGTCCTGTGACTGCTTATTCTATAAGACTAGGTTGAGCAAACAAGCATGCGGCCGCGCTTATGGTTAGCAGTTAACGTAGCCTAGACACCTGCAATAAGAGAATCATCGCGAAAGCGTTGCCGACCCTACCCCTAGCTCCCCATTAGCTCTGGCCACCTTACTCTCAACAAGAATACAACATTACTTGCAAGCAGTATTATATAGCTATTAGCTGACTCGACAAACGTTGTCTTGCCGCTAAACGATATTTAAAAATAGGGGTTGGTGGTAGAAGGGTAAAATTTTAGGGTTGTATCTATGTTTCAACGCAAAATCATTATGAAATAAAAATTGTATGATTTATCTAAAAATTAAAAAAAAAAATTAGGGGTGGACTACCCTTAAAATTGAGGGGAATGATAAATAGATGTCGTTCGATTCTCAGACCTACCCAATATGCAAACAAAATTTCATGAGTATCGGTCAAGCCGTTTCGGAGGAGTTTAACTACAAACACCGCGACACGAGAATTTTATATGATGATCTGCTGTGAAGCTGAGATATTTCTCCAGTTGGGGTGCTCCTATTTTTAGCAGAATTTAACCTGCTGTCCTCAATAACCTATTTATGCTTAGTTCCTTAAGCACATATAAATTCCTAATAAATCTGAAATATCTTAATAACGAATTGTTCAATGATTCTTAAAGAAATTTCACTTTGATTTATCTCAAATCCCTTTTCTCATAACGTCAGTATTTCCTGAGATAATTACGTATGAAATGAATAATAGCGTTACTCTTGCAGACTTGAGTAGCTGAAGATTGCCGAGTTGAGAGCGTTGATTGCGCTTCTAACTTTTACGTTACGTCATGCTTTATGTACTTTGTACTATTCGAAGATTTGTTATTTATTTACAATTTTATATTAAATAAATATTATAGATAATAATAATTTTTTTATATATAAAACTATTCAAAAGAATATTATTAGTATTAGTAGATTCACATATATGAAATTTTAATATTAAATAATAAAACTTTAATTTTTATTAGAAATAACCACATATTTATAAGATGTCTTATTAATATGTGGTATAATATACATCGCCATTTGAGATCCTTTAACACACAAACAAAATTTGAAATACCTATGTAAATTATAAAAAAAAAGTCATTTAATGTAAATTATAGTTCAAAATAAAACTATCATTATTATATAACTTGATGAAAGAGAACCACAAAAGTCAGCCCGTGTATGTAAATAGGAACATTTTAATCAAGAAACGTATACGAGAATTTGGTTTAAACATCCAAAGCTCGGGTCGCAAAGGTTTTATGTTGAAAGACGAATGCCATGTAACTGGTTTACCTTTTCAATTCAGTATCTCTGATTAAAAGGTAAATGACGCAAGGTTTTTTAAACTCAAGATAAATAAAAGCAACATTATAATTGGATTATATTAATCGAGTTTGATTTAGGTATAATTATGGTATATGGTGGTATTAGATCCAGTCTTACTATGGACTTTGAAGTACTAACGTGTTCAAATTTCGTCTCAAACTTGGTTTGTAAGTCTGTAACATCTGATGGACGTTTGGTTCCAACCATATTAAAGATTATATATAAAAATGATTTCTTTAGAAGTAATCCATTCTGCAGAATTTGACACACTAATACGGTTCTCTATTATCTATATAAATAAATAAAATCGGAGTGTCAGTTTGTAATATTAAAATAACCGCTTTTTACTAAATGCACATGGACGTATACAAGGCACCAATACCAAAATAACATTTTTTACAATTTTTGTCTGTCTGTCTATCTGTTTGTTCCGGCTAATCTTTGAAACGGCTGGACCGATTTTGACGGAACTTTCATTTACAGCTGATTTAGTAAGGAGTAGGCTTTTAATTTTTGTAACTCTGCGAACTGAATAATAAATACTTTACTACTTTTTGTTACATTCCACGCGAACGAAGTCGCGGGCACAGCTAGTTTTAAGTAAAAGTAGAGCAGCCACTATAAATACTCAAGGCCATAGATTATAAATTTGCATTAACACGACATGAGATATTTTTTAGAAATATTAAAACCAAATAACGTTATAATCACATTTCAATTACAAGCATCATTTACTGCATCGGTATCGGTAGTCAAATTGGAAGGACTCACAAGAAAAAGACTCAACGTACGGTTTTGTTACACTTCGCTTGTTTTCAGGTTGTTTTTGTAAATACCACGTTAAATTATCTGAGCGACAAGTTAACGACTTACTCGAAGTAGCGTGCTTAAAAAATTGGTGAAAGATTTAACGCTATCGAGGAGTGTATTAGCTTTCAAAAAGACAAATACTTCTTGTACGTCCAATATTCAGTGTCGTCTTTATTATAAAAATTATTAAGAGTTATATTTTACGCAAATCGTTACAAAAATATCGAACTATCAGTACAATTTACATAAAGTTAGCACTTTCGCTATCAAGGAAAAGATAACGATAAGCATGCTACAAGTTATTTTTTTTCATTCTATTAGCAACAGGTCCAGTATAAAAAGCCTTCTTTTCTAGTTTTCAATTTAACAACAATGGGGTAGTTTGTACTTCGAGTGTTTTCTAGATTTCAATTTAACAACAGTTTGTGCCTCGAGTGATCTACAGACTGGATAGTAAAAAAACTGTGTCTTCTTATCGGAGATCGTTTTAAAATGTACACTGCAGCTTAGTGATTATAAAGACGGGTTTTAAATTTAATTTTAAGTTGATTTTTCGGGTTTCTGTGTTCTATTTTATTTTATCACCCGCTGACTAGGTAAATTACATACTTGCGAACTGCAAAACGCGTCAAGTCGCGTAAGTTAGTTAAGAATAGTAGTCGCGTAAGTTAGTAAGTTTGTATTATTACGTTTACTCGCAAACGAAAAAATCATCATCATTCATCATCATGATTATGAAAAAAAACTGACTTCAATTACATTGACAAGTAATACAACGTAAGTAGATGCAAAATAGTTAAGTAAATCCGCGTTAACATAGATTACTCAAAAAGTAACATACAATCAATCTGATATTATTATTTCTGTTTTGGTGAACAATCAAGTGTATTGTTATGTGGTCATCAGATCTCGAACAAATCTAAATGGAATCATATAATAAGCATCAGTTTTCGATTAAAACAAGAATAATCAAAATTATTTATAAAGAATAAACTGCTACTACCCTCGGGTGTATAATATACTTCTCTACGTTATAGTAGATCTGTCGATGTAACATCATTTGATCGATAGTCCGAACCGAAGTAGTTTTACTGCGTTCCGATAGACGAAGTTGCGACAAAGTATGCACCTTCCATAAATACGCTTCAAATAAATACTCTTCCTTAAAGATCACTCAAAAACTACTTCTTGTATATCAATTACATTTAAATAGGACTACAAAACGAGCTGGGCTGTCCTGGACTCTCTGCAGAGATGTCATATCGACTGGCGATATATCGATGTACTGAAATTTATGTACGACGCGGCGACGATGACCGTTCATGTCAATGACCAAAGAACAAGACCTATTTCCCTCCGGCGCGGGGTAAGACAGGGGGATGTAATATCACCGAAACTGTTTACCACTGCGCTAGAGGATGTTTTTAAGACCTTAGATTGGGGGGAACGAGGCATCAACGTCAACGGTGAATTCATCTCTCACCTTCGTTTCGCCGACGATATTGTCATCTTTGCGGAGACGCTGGATGAGTTAGGCCAAATGCTGGCCGGCCTAAACGAGTCCTCCCAACGTGTCGGTCTCTGTATGAACTTGGATAAGACGAAAGTCATGTTTAACAACCAAGTCATACCGATACCGGTATCGGTCGATGGTACCCTTCTCGAAGTTGTTCAGGATTATATTTACCTAGGCCATACTATCCAACTGGGCCGCAACAACTTCGAAAGGGAGGCCGATGGGAGGATTTGGTTGGGCTGGGCGGCGTTTGGCAGGCTTCGTCGAGTCTTCACTTCGAAGATTCCGCAATGCTTGAAAACAAAAGTCTTCGAACAATGCGTCCTGCCTGTGTTAACATACGCAGCCGAGACGTGGACACTGACGAAGGGACTAGTCCACAAGTTTAGGGTCGCTCAACGTGCAATGGAACGGGCTATGCTTGGGGTTTCTCTTAAAGATAGGATTAGAAATGAAACTATCCGCGAGAGAACGAAAGTAACCGACGTAGCCTACAGAATTAGCAAGTTGAAGTGGCAGTGGGCTGGTCATTTGTGTCGCAGGACCGATGGCCGTTGGAGTAGACGGGTCCTAGAGTGGAGACCGCGTCTTGGCAAACGCAGTGTGGGACGTCCTCCGGCCCGTTGGACCGACGATCTACGTAAGATTGCCGGTGTCGGCTGGATGAGGATTGCGGAAGACCGGGATGTCTGGCGCGAACTTGGGGAGGCCTATGTCCAGCAGTGGACTGCGATAGGCTGAAGTGATGAGTGATGATGATGACAAAACGAGCATCAGCTTTTGATTAAAACAAAAATCATCAAAATCGGTAATATCCAGTAAAAAGTTATGCGGTATAACACAACGTAGGTCGACGAAAAAATAGTCAAATACGCATTATTAGATATAACTCGAATAGTGTCTGTTAGATCTCAATCAAATTTAAATGAAACTACGTGACACGAACCATCTTTCGATTAAGAAAAGAATAATCGACATCGGTTTACACAGTTAAAAGTTCTGCGGTAACATACATAAAAAGTCGAACCTCTCCTTTTTTGGAAGTCGGTTATAAATAGTCAATATTTTCTGAAATTTATTAATAGTAAAAGTATAGAAAAAAAAGGTGAGTGAATTCTCAAGCTGTGGCCATAACCAAGAGAAATAGAAATTAATTTTTGAATATATATTTTATCCAAAAAAAAAATGCTTATTTTAGATAATAGTCCACTAAATTACAATTAACTATATGGTCTAATTTCAATTAGATATTAAATTTGTATATCAAATGTTGAAAACTTTTATTTGTAATTGAGATTGATTTTGGATTTCGAACCTTATATTCGATTTTAAATGAGAAGTTGTTATACTCATAATTTGCTTTGATTTAGGTACTACGTAGTAAAAATTCAAACATTGGATTTTCACTTACAAAGCTTGTAAGTAATAACTTTTATTTCAATGTCATTTTATTTGAGAATGTATTGGCTCTTTCCTTTACATCGAATTTATAACTCTCAGCAGCATGACCGGGACCAGGGTACTCAGAGATTTACGAGTGTGAAAACGTTTGGTTCTCACAGATTCCTTTAGATTTATACGAACTTTATTTATAAAGACTTATAACAACTGAAAATATCTAACTATATAAATATAGATTGATTATTCAGTAAAATACAAATTGTCCGACTATATTAGAGACAAAAATTCCACCTGTCATCTGAAAAAGTTAGTTTTCTTTATTAAAAGGTGAAAAATTAAGAGCAAAATAAGTCAAGTGTGAATAAAGTTTCATTAATCGATTTGAAAAAGAAGCCTCATTACTGCTTTTAACACTTATCTAGTTCAACGAACTAAAAACACAAAGCATCCACTAGCGTTTTAATTTAGCGTGAGTTGAACATAACCTTTGCCTTAAAGCTTTCCTGCCCAGCGTAGTGATTATGAGCAACACTCATGTGTGTACATGAGTTCACGCCATTTTTGGCGCGAACTTGTGGAGGCCTATGTCCAGCAGTGAACTGAAATAGGCTGAAGTGATGATAAACTTAATTTAAGACTAGTGAAAAGTTGTATTTAAATTTTAATGCAGAATAATACAGTGAAACTGTTATTCGTATCGTGAAGGTAAATATCCTACTTCTTTTTGCAATCTAATCAAAGTAAGTACTAAGCACAAAGGTGTAACTTTCATTACTTCTGAATATTCACCTATTATATAGAACCCGTTGTTTTAAGATGTAAGAGTGACCTAAAATCGTATCTCCATCAGCGATAAGTAGGTCGCTTCTGTTGTTCTCGTGATGCAAATGTAACAATAAACATAACATGGTAGAAGCAATAACATCTTAAAAAGCGTTTTTATAAGCAGCTATTTTGGATACTTTCAATATCGTCGTCTTGTTTTTTATCATATTCTTTGTACTCAAATATAAAGCATTTCATTGTTTAATATGTTATTATTAAGATTGTTTTTATTACTTTGTATTATTTATGAAGAAGTTGTATTAGAAATAATAGAAGTGTTCTTTAAGAACCAATTCTTAATCTTTGGATATAAAATTATAATCTTTATTGATACAAATACAGAACGAGCTGTTTCTTCCTTTAAAATCTAAGTTAAAGATTCGATATAAATAATTATTTTACCTAGAAAATGTTTTAGATTATATATATAGGATGATTAGGTTATATATCACCCATATGTCTACATAAGATGTGAGGTAGAACAGTAATTATTAACATCGTACTGCGTTATAGTTGTTGTAAGGTACAGTCTATGGTTGAGTGAGAGATGACATGTGAGGGAAGGTATGAGGGAAACCAAACCCAATGAAAGTCGATCTAACACTAAATTTATTAAGATTATTCTGAGTATATATATTGGGAGAAGTACAGGCGTCATTTGACGTCATTCGTAGCAAACAAATAACAATTTCATTAGAAATCTGCATCAGTCAAATAACAATTTCGTAATAAATCAGCTAAATTAAAGAAGTTATTAATTTGCAAGACAATCATATTGCTCAATGTGCGTTAACCTGTACATTCCTCTTCCTCAATATCACAAGCAATATGATAGACAATAATATCACCAAATATTTTTAGGGTAGTTTATTTTAGAACTTTACTGGAGATAAATTTAACCTGTACTAAAAAGAACTAGTTTTAATTTTAGTACTTTGTTTAGGTATGTATATAATAGAAAAACATATAATGATAAATGGCGTTATTAAGAGCATTTAGATCTAAGATATTTGTAGTTAAATTTTTTTACGTCCATTGAATTTTCGCTTTTATTGTAATTTGTATTTTAATTTAACGTGTATTGTCATACAAACCAACAATCTTCAAAATTATCAGTAGTTGTTATGAAGAATTGGCATCATAAAACAAGAGAGGAACAATTGTAATATGATTGAAATAACGCAATTGATGTAAAAATTTAATTGCCCTAATATTTGAACAGCTGTACATAACAGAAATTCTAATTCAATTTTGTAAATTTCCTTTGTGTACCATTTCCTGTTTACAAATTTACATTAATATTATATAATGAGAATTTCGTTTCAGTTCCAGACTACCTTTGATCTACAATAATTTGTTTCAGAAATTGAAAGTGTAACGTTGGGCGCAGACTTTCATCCAGACGATCTTGAAATTTAATATTTTAACTTGATGAGTAAGTCACTTGTTTGCAGTACATTTTAAACAGAGCATTAGGGATCGGCCTGAAGTCTGTTATGTAAATAATCACCTGCAAGATAAGCATGATAATGTTTTAACAAAAGGCTCGGTCGACAGCATCAACAAAAGAAAAAAGGGAAATACCAAAAGTAGATGTTTCGTGATTTTTTGACCTATGACTGATAAACGAAGTTAATAGCTGTTCTCGTATCTCGTATCTCGTATCGTATATTTTTTCTACTTTGTTTCGTTAATATAAAGTATTTCACAAAAAATCAAAGGTGAAAACCACAGAAAAACACAAAGATTATAACGTAAGTGGATAAGTATTAGCACAGTAATGGAGTCCTATTGCTAAATAGCGATCTCATTCAGACAGTTTTACGGGTTTGAATGCAACTTCAGTGTATAATATAGAGTGGGTATTACATACGAATAATAAAGTAATTTTAATAAAGTCAAATTATTATTTGAATTTACTTATAAATAAATCTAAGTGTAAACCACTTTTTTGCGTATTAAGTAATATTAAATGTCAAATGTAATATGAGAAAAAGTAGCAAAAACATTGAAGAAAACACATGATTAAAGTTTTTATGAAACGAATTTTACTTTTATTTTACCCTTTTATAAAGAAAAATTAACATTTTTTTAGAATCCTTGAACTTAGTTTTCCTTCCATTTCGTTTAGCAAAATGATTGAAATATACAGAAGTAGCAGAAGGCAATGAAATATTAATAAAAATATAACTTATTTTTGAGAAATTGTACTTAAGATATTTGAATAAGTTTGCATTATAAATTATAAATAAATCATTATTTCATCATCATCATCATCATTTCAGCCTATCGCAGTCCACTGCTGGACATAGGCCTCCCCAAGTTCGCGCCAGACATCCCGGTCTTCCGCAATCCTCATCCAGCCTACACCGGGAATCTTACGTAGATCGTCGGTCCAATGGGCCGGAGGACGTCCCACACTGCGTTTGCCAAGACGCGATCTCCACTCCAGGACCCGTCTACTCCAACGGCCATCGGTCCTGCGACGCAGATGACCAGCCCACTGCCACTTCAACTTGCTAATTCTGTGTGTTATAATATATTTATTTATAAATAAATAAATAAATATATTATAACATACACACACGGCTGTCTGTTCTTATGTTAAGCAACTTAATGCTTGTGTTAAAGTAGCAGACGACTGTTATAGCTAAGTATTTTTTTTAAATAAATATACATAGAAATAATACATATATAAATACACATGTTACACCCAGACTCAGGCGGGAATCGAACCCGCAACCCGTGAAACAGAAAGCCACTACAAACTGCGCCAACAGGGTAGTCATAGTCATTGCATTGATAGAAATATTTCATTTGCCGTTATAATTAAGCTGAATTCTGTAACGAATGTTTTTTTTTTATTTAGTTATTAATACATTTATTACATTTATATTGTTGTCAAGTTACTATATTTAAAAAAAACAGTATGTTTTGTGTACCTACCACCCGCTAAAATTTGAAACAAAAAATGTTCTGAATTTGACAAATCATTTGCAAAACAAACCGAATTCATAGAAGAATAAAAGCAGTCGGTTATAGGAAACATTCATTATAGTTAACATACCATACTCTAAGTCATGGAACAATATTGTTATACGAGTTACTGTAAATAATAGCAGCATGGTAAGTGGCGTGGTATTAACATGAGCTAGTCGCTGTTTGTCATGTGGTCCCGTTTAATTTTATCGAGATTTGACAAGTACTTTTTAACCGACTACAAAAAAGGAGGAGCTTTCTCAATTCGACCGTATATATACATATATTTTATTTGTTCGCGGATAACTTCGTCGTTTATTAACCGTTTTTTTTACTTCTTTTTTTGTTAGAAAGGAGATATTCTAAGGGTGGTACCATGATAAGAAAACCAGAGCTGATGGCATCCCAGAGTTCTCTCTTCTTCTCCTTCGGAAATCGTAGTGACGACTAGTGCTTTTATTACCTTTTTTTTGTCTAATTACGTTATATTACTTGTCGATATAATTGAAGTCGTTTTTTTTGTTCGCTAGCAAACACAATTTTTAATGAATTGTCTCTTATAATGCATATTAATTGACTATTTTGTCGTCTACCTACATTATATTACTTAATGACATCATTGAAGTCGTTTTGTCGTTTGCCAGCAAACTAAATAGGAATACAAACAAAATTTTAATTTTCTAAACATTTAATTCATATGTATGTATTCTTATAAATTTTTATTTTTCTCAAAAGTATATAATAAGAATTGAATGTTAGAGCAAAATCCTTCGTACCTTAATTTTTATCCCTTTTCTTATTTTAATCATTGTGGAGGAAATTGAAACAAGAAACAATTCCCTTTAGGACGATAAATACGGTATTATTTTCTCATGAATATGTCCGAGTTACCGTAAATTTCCACTCTGTTACATAATATTGATTAATGTGTGTATTATTTATATACGCATTGAAAATAAATTTCTGTACCTGAAAATAGTCCGTTTGGTATGGAATTGTTATTTTGAGTATACGAAAGGTTATATTAAATTATACGATATTATTATTATATATTACTAAAAACCGAGAATGATTTTAATATTTATGTAGATTCTAAAATTAAATTTCTGTTACGTTGATAACGATAATTTATATGAATTATAGTGAAAGTTAATTTTGAAAATATAACTAAATAATAAATAAATAATTTTAATGATTCACAAATATATATATGTTAAAAAAACCTAACTCCCTAAGATTTGACGGTTAGTGAACAGCTTCTGGAAAAGTCATGGCCAAAAGGTTTATTATTTTTATGTAAGAGGAGATAAAACAGGTCCGCTACCACCTTGGAACTTATAAAGCCGACCAATGATGACCCGGTCGATGGCGGGATAACCATCCAACTGCTGGCTTTGAAATACACAGGTCGAAGACGCGTAGCAGCGTTTTCGATGCAGCAAACTAAGCCCTGCGGTCACTAACCCGCCTGCCCAGCGTGGTGACTATGGGCAACACATGAGTTCACGCCATTTATGGCGCGAACTTGTAGAGGCCTATGTCCAGCAGTGGTCTGCGATAGGGTGAAGTGAATGAATAAAATTTTTTGTGTATTGTTAATTATTGTTGCTTACTTATTCCACGCATACCTACTTGTGTTTACATATGTCGTCAAGACGTGGACACTGACAACAGACCTAGTCAACAAATTTTAAATCAGTCAACATGTGCTATTTGCAAGAAAACTAACCTAACTAAAATGATCCGAAGAATGACAAATCAAATTGGCTAGTCACATGTGTCGCAGGAGCGATGGCTGCCGGAACAGATGTGGAGACTACTTTTGGTCTTATGAAGTAGGAAACAGATCTCGGAAAGTACAGCGTGAGGTGTTTCGTATTCTCTGTATATCGGCGGATGTTGGATGAGGAATGAACAGGGTCAGCCCTTTAGCGCGAAATTAGACCTATTTAATGCCGCGGTCTTAAGATCGAAGTTTGAAGTTCTTTTCATTAATAAAATGAGGGACATTATTCTAAGCTTTATTAATACGTTTAAAAGAACACAGATAAAGTATTTTATTTATTTATGAAAATCGCATAAGTTTAATCAAAACTTTATTTAAAAACCTTGACAAAAGATTAACATATGATTTGACTTAAAAAAGCAAAGGCAATATCACAAAAAATGAATAAAATGTCGCATCGGGGTTGCTTAAGCGTCACATAAAATTTTTAACGGTATATTCTTCATATCATGGTTAGGTATACACACATATATGTATACACGCACACACAAACATACGTCATATATTCTGTTATCTTATCTTTCATATAATAAAATGGTAGGAAAGTCAAAACTGTACATTGAATATTTTTTTAAAAGAATACTTAGGGTGTGATCTACAATCGATACCGAAGCCAAAAATATGGTTTTTAGAATTTTTGTCTGTTTGTCTGTTTGTCTGTATGTATGTCCGGGATAAACTCAAAAAGTAGTGCATGGATTTACTTCAAATTTGGCACGAATATTATTAAGAAGTTGGGTCAACATATAGGCTACAAATTATCACGCTATCACCTACGGGGAACGAGCAGTGAACCTTTATTTCTTTAACGCATTCTGTAACAACGCGTAATCTAACGACGCATATTTGAATGAATATTGAATTGAATGTCGTTGTTATTATGTTAATAACTATGCTATAAGCTAGCTTCACACTATAAATAAAGACATTCGTTGTATAACACTTGGCGTGCTACGGCGGCTGGGGGTCGACTTTGAACTAGTTGTGAAATACTTGAAGGGTTGAATAAATAAAACCACGACAGTATTCTGATCTACGTATCGACCACCGACACCGACGTCCGATAGCTCGATCGTTCGTTTATTTAAATTACTAATCTTACATACTATACCACGTAAATAAAGTTTTAGCGCGATCTATTTTGATCCGCACGCCATCTGTCGAGCGCTTGACTAATTTAACATACAACGATATTTAACTATACACAATATTGGTAAACGTTCTAAACATAGCGCCCACCAAGGACATTTAGTGACAGAATGTCCTTCTTAAGTTACTGTAAAACCATGATTTATGACAACTATGAATTAGACTAGATGATGTACATTTTTTTTTAATACTTGCTACATAAACTGTAAATGAATTTAACCTTTTAATTTTAACACATTATAAAGTTCATTTATATGAAATTAAGATATAAAGTTAACAATTGTAAAAATTATAAATACATAATTTCTTTTCTAAAGTTTAACACAATAAAAAAAATACTTAAAATATACATAATATTTCATTGATCTGCGATTGGTAAAATACATAATTTATTGGTTGGCCTTTTAATAATTGAGGATTTGGTACGTAATGTAACCACACGCGTGACTTTATCATCACCGGGATGCTTTTCCAAAATACGACCCATTAACCAACGACTAGGGGGCAAATTGTCTTCCTTTATGAGAACTATGTCTCCAACCTTCGATTCTTGAGATTTAGAAGACCATTTGTATCGATGCATCAAGTTGCTTAAATATTCTTGAGACCAGCGTCTCCAAAATGATTGCAACATCCGTTGAACAAATTGCCAACGTGTTAGAGAATATACATTTGAACTTTCATAATCCTTATATTCTGGAATTGATATTAATGGTTCTCCTATTAAAAAATGTCCCGGTGTCAATGGTATCGGTTCGCCAGGATCATTCAAGTTAATCACACTAATCGGTCGCGAATTTAGACACGCTTCAACTTGGTTAAGAAGAGTTGTTAGTTCCTCATAGGTGAGTGTTGCATCACCGATGACCCTTTTTAGGTGAAATTTGGTAGATTTCACTCCTGCCTCCCACAGACCCCCAAAATTAGGTGCATGAGAAGGAATGAAATGCCATTCTGTATTATTAGCCTCTAAATGTTTTGCTATAGAAGCCTGGCAATGTGTTAATTGTTGCAATTCTCTAGCAGCACCTACAAAATTGGTGCCGTTATCGCTATATAATTTAGCACAATGACCCCGTCTAGCCACAAATCGTCTAAATGCTGCTAGAAATGCTTGTGTGCTCATATCGCTAACTACTTCGAGATGCAAAGCGCGAGTAGACATACAAACAAACAAACATATATAGCCCTTATACGAATGGTGACCACGCCCTTTCGTCGTCCTAACATTTATAGGGCCCGCATAATCAACCCCACTATGCAAGAATGGCCTCGCAGGTGTGCATCTGACAGACGGTAGGTCGCCCATCAATTGAGCCTTGGTACTGGCTCTTTGTTTGGCACATGTTACACATTTTCGAACGTGTTGCTTCACTGAATTCCTAACTCCAAGGATCCAATAGGCTGTTCTTAAATAGTTCAGCATCAGCTGAGGACCTCCATGAAGGGTTTTAGTATGTGCGTCCGCTATTATAAGGTGAGTAAAATGAGCATTGTTTGGTAACACTATTGGGTGCTTCATTTCCTCATTTAAAGAAGACTTTTCTAACCTCCCTTGAATCCTAATCAAACCTTTATCATCCAAATAAGGGCAGAGCGACTTTAATTTACTTGATTTTAGTTGTAAAAATCCTTTCTCCTGTAATTGCGTGTATTCTTCTGTAAATATACTTTCTTGAGTTTTTCTAATACAGCATTCTAATGCCTGGTCTATTTCTTTCTTCTGTAAATACTCTGTTTTGATAGATCGTTTATTCAAGAAACGACGACAATATGCTATTACTCTAAGAAGTTTAGATAAAGATGAAAATCTTGTAAATATGTCACAATCGTTAGTTGATGTTACTGCAACGTGAACTTTAACTGATTGTTCTAATTCTGTTTTAAATTCTTCTGATCTTTTACTTTTTATATTTAATTTTGCTCTTAGAAAGGTTGGTCCAGAAAACCAAAGTGTATTCTCAAGAAGCAGGCTGGGTAAAACTCCACGTGAAGCACCGTCTGCTGGGTTTTCTGTGGTTGACACATGAAACCACTGAGTTGGTTGCATGGATGACAATATTTCTGACGTGCGATTGGCCACGAATGTCTTCCATCTGCTTGGGTGACTGTTAAGCCAAGCCAAAACAATAGTGGAATCTGTCCAAGCGTAAATATTATTGGATGAGATCTTCAATATCTCTGCGGTTTCTATTAACAACTTTGAAAGAAGAACTGCCCCACACAATTCTAAACGAGGAATACTGATCTGCTTGATAGGAGCAACTCTAGTTTTCGCCACCAACAAAGCAACCTTGATCTTACCTGTGACATCAATCATTCGCAAGTATACTACCGCTGAGTAGGCAGCCTTGGAAGCGTCACAAAACTCGTGAAGCTCAAGATCATCGTTTGCGTTAGTGCCAAGCCAACGTGGTAGCATAACCTTGGTAAGAAGAGATAGTTCCTGACGGTAAGTATGCCATTCTTGTACCAGATCCGTGCTTAATTGTTCATCCCAACCGATTCCTGCAAGCCATAATTTTTGAATAAATATTTTTGCTAACACGATGCTTGGAGCCAACCATCCCAGAGGATCAAATAATCTTGCTATGTCTGAAATTACAGCTCTTTTTGTTACAGGTGTATTTGTTAGCTGCGGGAGATTCACCGTGTACTGGAATGTGTCTTTACTACGGTTCCAAGTAAGTCCTAAAATCTTAATAATGTTATCTATTTTTATATCTACATCCTTATCCTCTATAACCCTTTCCTTGTCATTTCCTATTTGTCCTTGTTTTGCTTTAGTTTCTATTTTTGCTGTATCCGCTTTCCTTAGATCTTTTTCAATTCCTACTGAACTTATCCTTTTTAATAGCTCCTGATCATTACTATTCCACTTTTGTAATAACATTCCACCTTTTCCTAATAATTCTGTCATTTCTTTATATATTTCTACACCCTCCTCAATACTATAGCATCCTGTCATCAAACCATCCATGTAGAAACTATTTAAAACCCTATCAGCAGCGTTTGAGTATTTTTCACCTTCATCATACACGATCTGGTGCAGAGTTCTAACTGCCTGGTATGGTGCTGAAGTCGTACCAAATGTGACCGTTAGCAACTCGTAATCCTTAATTTCTTCTTTAGGGTCTTTTCGCCATAGTATTCTTTGGTACATAGTGTCTTTTTCAGCTATCCTTATCTGGCGATACATTTTAACAATATCAGCCACGAGACCAATAGGATAAACCCTCCATTTCATCACTGTGTATCTCAAATCAGCCTGCAACGTTGGACCAGCTATCAAGGTATCATTTAACGAAACACCTTTACCGTATTTTTCAGAGGCATTAAATACTACTCGAACTTTGGTTGTGGTTTTGTCGTTTCGAATAACAGCGTGATGAGGTAAGTAAACCGCCACTTTCTTTTTGTTGTCACCCTCTTTTACAGGTCTCATATGATCTAACTGTAAGTATTCATTTATTACATCTGTATATTGTTGTTTTAATTTTTTGTTCTTTTGTAATCTTTTTTCTAATGACTTAAATTTCATTTCAGCTATAGCACGTGTATTTTCGAATTGAGGATCTTCGATACGGAACGGCAATCTTACTACGTACCTTCCATCTTCTTGCCTCGAGGTAGTAGTTTTATAGAATTCTTCACATTTTTGTTCATCTGGAGTAAGCATCTTTTTATTATTAATTTGTTCTTCGATTTCCCAAAATCGTTTGAGAATCTCATCTTCTTTCATTTGGGTATGCATTACTGTTATATTAGAATTTGTCCTATATGCAATATTGTTTGATCTGTTTACAGCACCTGATAATATCCATCCTATGCTGGTGTTTTGCGCAATTAAACCTCTATCTGGACTTCTCATTATGCCTTCTTTTAATATGCAACTGTAGGCATCTGCACCTAATAAAATATCAATTTTATTACATTGGTTGAACTGAGGATCGGCTAAATCGTAATTGTTCATGTCGATCCACTCAAAAACATTATTATTTATGCTCTGTTCAGGTAAGTATGATGTAATTTTACTAAGCACATAAGCCGTTACTTGTAATTTGAACTCTGGATCTATACGTGACTGAATATTTAAATGTACCATATACTTTGAAATGGTTGACCTATTACCTAATCCTGATACTATTCCTTTAACAGGAATTTTAGTAAGTCTTAGGTATTGTACTGTGGACTCTGTTATCAAACACGCTTGAGAACCTTGATCGAGCAAGGCTCTAACTAGTTTGTAATCACCCCCCTTGGACTTGGCTTTTACAAGCGCTGTGGCTAATAAAACCTGTCGAGGCGTGAGTACTTTATCTTTAGATAAGCACGAAACTACATGATTAGTACTAGTTGATGAGCTAGCATTAACAGTAGTCAAATTTGCTTTAGTATCTTGATTTTGAATAACAGTGTCACCGCTCGGATGCAGTAACGAATGGTGACGTTTTTGACAAACTTTACATTTTGTCTGTTTTCGGCAGTTGTACACATTATGGTTACTACCTAGACAGTTAAAACACATATTATTTTTTACAACGAAATCACGTCTAAATTCAACTGTTTGTTTCGCAAATTTCTTGCAGAAACAAAGTTTGTGTGACTCGGTGCAATATTCGCAACGTATCCCTCCGGAACTAACCGCTACCATTGCTTTAGACGAATGTGGACCGGCGGCATGATGAACTTTTTTTGGTTCTATACATTCAAGAGCGCGAAAACGATTCTCTAAAAAGTTGGCAAACTGCTCATAAGTAGGCAATTCATTAGAGTCGTAATTATTTGTACTTAATTCCCATTGTTTACGTGTTTCAGGATCGAGTTTAAAAGCGATTATGTGGATGATGATAATGTCCCATGTAGATACATCAACCTTTAAATTTGTGAGCGCATTCAAACAATCATTAGTCGTGTCGAGCAACTCCTTTATACCCGTAGCTGACTCGACTGAAATACGTTTCTGACCAAACAATCTTTTTAATATACAATTCGAAAGATATTTTTTATTACTGTATCGTTTTTCTAACTGCGACCAACATTGAGAGTAGTTTAAATCAGAAATTTCTTTATGCCTTACAAATTGTTCAGCTTCACCCGTTAAGTGTAATTTTAAATAATGCATCTTTTCAACATTGTCTAAATGTTCATTTTTATCTATAAGCGACACAAATAAATCACGAAATGTCGTCCATTCACTGTATTTACCACTAAAAGTAGGAATGGCGATTCTAGGTAACTTAACTGAACTTGATTTTAAATTAGATTTTTCATTAGTTTTATGCTCATTTGTTGATTTACATTTATTTAACAATGATTTTATTAAACATTTATAAGTAATATATGTGTCCTCAGCACTATCATAAATATCAACGAATGGTTTAACCTCTTGAGCCTTGTAATTTTCGTGAAGTTTTGTATTATTTTCTTTAAACAAAGCCCAATCATTTTCTAATAACTCAAGTCTAGTTTCCATATACTCTACAGTTAGCCTATCCTTAGGACTCTTTTTAAAGTTAATTAAACCTTTTTGGATAACATTTTGGATGTCTTTCAAAACATTGACTAATCCCTCCATTGTTACGATATTTATTATATATTTAATTTACTAAAACAATTATAAATATTTCCTATAAACGTTTAAAACAAATGCAAACTTGATGAAATGAAGTAGTAAAAATAACAAACAAAATAAACTTAAAATCACAACAACAAAATAAAACTAAAATAATGAGGGTAGAAATACATGTCTAAAAATTACCGAAAATTTTACAAGTGTTTAAATAATAAAGTTACTCGGCAAAAAATCGGGCATAGGTTCCCCGTTCCCTCGTTTTTTCTAAAATAATTCTAAGTCTAACATGCAAACAATCTTACAACTAAATTAATAACTAACTTTAAACTACTAAGTCCTTGATCTCTTCATAAAAGTTTATAAAATTTACTAAGTCCAAATTTCTTTAAATATTTTATAAGCTAAAATCTTGATGTATTTAAAGTTCAAAATTACTTGATTTTAATACACTGCACTATTTGATTAGGAATATTAAATGTACTTACAATTGCACTTCACTGACTCACTGCTATGTTGGTTGATCTGTCACTATACAAATGACTGGTGGTGCCCTCTATTGTGGCTCGTTGAAAGCTTGGACTGGATGTTTCTATCCTCCGGAAGATGGCGCGTCGGTTGTACTGTCTTCTCCTGGAAACTGGATTTTGCACGTACTCTTCGTGCAGCGATCCACTGCGAGTACGCGGGGGTGTAACCAACGACGGGTTACTAATCAAAAATCCAGGAACAGATCCGTCCGGCTCGATGAACCAAATGTTTAAACACTTGGCGTGCTACGGCGGCTGGGGGTCGACTTTGAACTAGTTGTGAAATACTTGAAGGGTTGAATAAATAAAACCACGACAGTATTCTGATCTACGTATCGACCACCGACACCGACGTCCGATAGCTCGATCGTTCGTTTATTTAAATTACTAATCTTACATACTATACCACGTAAATAAAGTTTTAGCGCGATCTATTTTGATCCGCACGCCATCTGTCGAGCGCTTGACTAATTTAACATACAACGATATTTAACTATACACAATATTGGTAAACGTTCTAAACATTCGTAGTATATTTAGTATCAGCATTGCACCCATGCGAAGCCGGGGCGGGTCGCTAGTAACCAATAAAGTTTTTCAATATAATAAAATATTGCATATAGAAATATAAATACTTATTTATACAAACACAAACAAACTATAAAATAATTTAAATACTATAAGACTATAATTTCGAAGCATAAAACAGTCAACGTAAAAAACTGTGAGATGCAGTAGTAGCGAATACGAATAGAAACGTTCGTTGCATGTTTCATCGAAATAAATCATTCAAAATATATCGACTGGCCAAATCTGTCAGATTGATGTTCTATTTTTAAATCGTATTTTACCATGATGTTAGCCTATTCACTACTAAATTATTTTATCGCTGTACTGTGACATCATAGCTATGTTTTTATGTCAGTAATGAAGAGTGCGAAATACAACATTATAAGCAACAATTGTTCTCAAACTATTTGAGACTGATTCGTTAATGTAAAAGTGGCGTTGTGATGATAAAACCAAATCGTTAAATTATGTTAATGCAAATAAAATTGTAAAAAAACTTTAAAAAGTCACGAAATTTTATGTGACCAGTTTGGTAAATTATATGTTGTGTGAATATATTGCATCAAAATTGTTTTATTTTTGTTGTACATCTTATAAATAAAAATATTCTTTAAAAATATTTGTTTAGTAAAAAATGTTATGAATTTATTTCTTTATAAATTATTGCTTTAACACGTAATGCCATTTACGTTATCGCAAAAGACGTGTCAGCTCAACGCTTAATGACACTGAAATGTAATAAATAAAAAATGAAACATTTTAGTCCCATTAAAGCTAAACTTTTATCATCGTAACACAGCTATGGACTTACCGGAGATCGGATGAAACTGGCACAGTTCATGATATATGGAGCATTTCAACTAAAAGGAGCTTTACTTTATTTTATTTAAGATATTATTTTTTATTAAAAATTTAAAATAATATTTAAATAACAAATATTTCAGTAAATTAATTTACATTGAACGCAAACGAGTCAAAAATAACGTTATATTTATTATGTAGTAGTTAAAATTATTTCTTTTTTATGTTATTTTCATAATAGTTCGATCTTGTAATTAGTCGAGCTTTAATCAGTTTTATAGTTTTTTTTTTTTTTTTTTTGGTAAAACAACCTCTGTTCAATCCGTGACTGTTATATTTTATTTTCGTATGAAAATATAATTACTATTTCAATAATATTGACAACATAAATTATTAGCTCTAATTTTTACTACATGTAAGTATTTAGAAAAACAATCTTACAGTTTCTTTAAGCTCATGTTTGTCTTAAAAATTGACATAAGGATATTGTTAGTTGCTAAATGTCTATGTCTAATGTAATGATTACAGTAATGTACACATTTATTGTGATTCTCGAGAGGATATGACGTATCTCTCTATCGCATCATTTCGCATACCTTTTATTTTGATTAGATGAGATTTTTGTATATTTAAATAAAATGTAAGGGCAATAAAAAGATAATTATAAAGCTAAGACTATACACGGATGTTATATGTGGTGACGCCATCAATGACTGAAATCGTTTATTTTTTATTTATTTATTCTTTATTGTACACCACAATATGCAAATATAAAATAATAATAATACTACTTAAGAATGTGTAAACTTAAGACTAAAACTAACTCTTAAAACTTAAGAATGTGTAGTACGTTTAACCTTGAACGTATCTTTTTATCTCTTATCTTCAAACATATGTTATGATTTTTGTTAATATGATAAAAATATTGTATTATTCCAGTTCAAATGTATTGTTAATTTTTTTCTTTTTTAAATATCGTATAAATTTAGTTGATCAATTTATTTTCTGTGCAGCCTCCCTTTCCTTTTAACTGGCAACAGCCAATCAGAATCGAGTATGATGGGGAGTGTTGTTAGTATTCTTCGTTAAAAGATTCAATTAGCAGAGCAAGAAGCCAAGAGAAGTGTACTCACTATTATATGAGTTATTATTCAATTATGAAATAGTGAGAAAAAGTGAAGAAATAGTGGGATAAGGAAACGTTGTGGTCTGAAAGAAGATGTAGTGACAAAAATTGAGAAAGGTATGCTCAGATGGTTTGGTCATGTCGAGAGAATGAGTGAAGAACGATTGACGAAGAAAGTGCATAAGGCGAGTGTGAATGGAAGGGTTGGAAGGGGTAGGTCAAGAGTACCCTAAACCGAAGAGCATGTATTTTTTTTATGTCACTAGGTCGGCAAACAAGCGTACGGCTCACCTGATGGTAAGTGAATACCGTAGCTTATAGACGCCTGCAACACCAGAAGCATCGCAAGCACGTTACCGACCCAATCCCCAATGCCCCCAGGAGCTCTGGTCACCTTACTCACCAACAGGAACACAATACTGCTTGAAAACAGTATTATTTTGCTGTGATCTTCTGTAAGGTCGAGGTGCTACCCCAGTCGGGCTGCTCCATATTTTGAGCAGGAAATTTCTGCTGTGCCCTATCTCAGTTAAAAAGTATATATAGTATGAAGGGAATAATGAAAGTGGACGAAGCGAAAGAAGTATGTAAGGATCGTAGCAAGTGGATAGAAGTGGTCTGCCTACCCCTACGGGAAAGAGGCGTGATTATATGTATGTATATATGTTATTTAATAATTTAATTAATATTATTATCTTTTATTTTATTATTAAAAAATAAATTTATAATGTGTTACTTTTAAATGGGAAATACCGTTTTATTTCTAGTCACCCCTGGCGAACGTGATGTATGGAGCAATTGTCTTTAAACTCTTAACGCTTACATATATACCTAGAACATATGTTGATACTTACAAAGTAAATATATTATAAAAACGTTAATTGGATTTCGTAATAAGAGTTAAGTTTAGATTACATCGACTCCTGTGAAGTTATCCAGTTACTTGAACTATCGAAACTTTTCCAACTTTGAAAGTAGAGACGAGGAAAATTATGTCTACCCGTTTTTTTTTACACGTGCAACAAGTCCAGATTACCTGAAATATCTTTAGAATTGACGTAAAACATAAAGGAGACGTTCTAATTAATTTCCTATCACCATCAAATTATCACCATTGTATCGGTTCACCAAATTAACCTAGATTTTTCTAATGTTTACGCGAATTTTACTCATTTAATAAAACACTTTTTTCGGATTTTATCGCCGTATTATTATAAAATTTTGATTCCCGACGTTTCGGATACTTTACAGCAACCATGGTCACGGGAGGACGAAACGTCGGGAATCAAAATTTAATAATAAACCGCGATAAAATCCGAAAAAAGTGTTTTATTAAACTAGATTTTTCTGTTCCGTGGGTTACGGGTTCGATTCCCGCCTGAGTCTAAGTGTAATATTTGTATTATGTGTAATGTATATATGTATGTATATGTATATGTATGTGTAATATTTGTATTGCACAGGCATTAAGTTGCTTAACATAGGAACAGACGACCGTATGTGTGTACGTTATAAGGTATTTAGTTATTAATATTGAACTGGTCTATTATTTTAAAGCTAGACAAAATTTTCTTTTCTCCTCTCCTCCTTCTCATAGAGTTAATTTGATCTTCATCAGTAAAGATTTGTTTAAAGAGTTGTAAAGGGTTGTCTGGAAGAAATGGCTAATTAGCCATAAGTCCGCCCATTGTGCTTCACTGTCTGTAACTATCTTTATGCTTTGTTTGTAATATATTTGTGGTGTACAATTAAGTATAAATAAATAAATAAATAAAGATCTTTGAAGTAATAATATTTTGCGATATACATGTTTATAATAATTATGTGTTTTGTAACAGAATACATATACTATTTTTACATTAAAATTTGGGTAGGAATTGAACTTACAATCTCTGCAGCAGAAGGTCACCAGAAACGGGATATCTTAATACATATAAATCTCGTGTCACAATGTTTGTCCTCAATGGACTCCTAAACTACTTAACCGATTTTAGTCAAATTTGCACACCGTGCAGTTTGATCCAACTTAAAAGATAGGCTATATTTTATTTTGATATATTATGCTATTATTATATTTCAGAAAAAAATAAGGTGATACGAAGTTCGCCAGGTCAGCTAGTAGTATATAAATTTTTAGCTTAGCTTACGTAAGTATCTGCCTGCGTCTGATATTTTAGATTGAATTGTCAAAAGAGAATGCCTAATATTACATTAATCTATATAATCTATATTAATATATATAAAAGCGAAAGGTCACTCACTCATCACGAAATCTCCGAAACTATAACACCTACAAACTTGAAATTTGGCAAGTAGGCTCCTTATAGGACATAGACATCCGCTAAGAACGGATTTTACGAAACTCGACCCCTAAAGGGGTAAAACGGGGGTTGCAAGTTTGTATGAAAGTCCTATGTTTTTGAAGTAAGAGACTTGAAATTTAAAATGTACGCTCTGTAAATGGTGAGAAGGTGTCCAAATAATGTATGTACCTTTAGAAATCAACTCCCTTTTGGGGTTAAAACGTGGGATGGTAGGTTGAGTCACTCATAAAGAAATCTCCAAAACTATAACAGCTACAAACTTGAAATTTGGCAGGTAGATTCCTTATAGGGCGTAAACATCCGCTAAGAATAGATTTTACGAAACTCGATCCCTAATAGGGTAAAACGGGGGTTGGAAGTTTGTATGAAAGTCCTAGGTTTTTGAAGTAAGAGACTTGAAATTTAAAATGTATGATGGTGGTGGATGGAAGGTATGAATGTGTGATGGTGAAGAGGTGTCCAAATAATGCATCCTAATCTATATATATATAAAAGAGAAAGGTTACTGACTCACTCATTACGAGAACTGAAAAACCTCTGGATGGTCCATCCATCCAGGTTGGACAAAGATGAAATTTGGCAGGTAGGTAGATTATAGTTAGTAGACGTCCGCTAAGAACGGATTTTGCGATATTCCACCGCTAAGGGGGTTTAATTGGGGTTGATAGTTTGTATGAAACATATACAGCAGCTATAAATTCGCCTGATAGGTTATTTATACTGCAGTCTGGAAATGAAACTAAAAATGTGGTGTATAGAGAGGTTTTATAAAAATAACTATTAAATTATACTAAATAGTGCCTTTTAAAAAGTTACTCAGTGTGATAACATGACTGAAATAAAAAAATAATTTTCGTTATACATCTTAATAATAATGCATATCTTCGTAACCACGCGGACGTAGTCGCGGGCAACAGTTAGTGTATTAAAAAACAAAGTCCCCAAAAGTGTATGTGGTCGATTCCCTCAAAATCTACTGAACGCATGAAAATGCGGTTTCACCAATGGAGAGAGGGTTTCAAGAGGAAAGTTTTCATAAGAGTTTCACTGGAAGTTTGCCGGGAAAACTTTGTGACACACTGATTTCAACGCGGGCGAAGCCGCGGGCACAGCTAGTTCTAATATAGTTTCATTACATTAAACATAGCTGATAAATTATTACTTGACACAATCAATTTCAAATATTTTTTGTTACAACCACAATCCAGCAAATTTTCATTCAATAATGTACAAAATCTCATAATGCCAACTTTTGGTACTGAAAACAATTTAAAACTTCTGTTTACCAAGTATGCGGCACTACAAAAAGCTAAATTCTGGGAACAGGACCAATTCACATTTTAAGTCAGACGAAACTTACATTTTACAACAGATTTAATTTATCGATATCCGTCGTCTCAGTTAGGAATTTTTATTTAGTTATTATGGATTAAAAGCCACAGGATTAGTGTATTATATCTCGTACTGAACTAAGTAGTAAGCTTATCGACCATTAGTACAAAAATGTAATTGGAAGCGATTATTTTAATATTACAAACAGACACTCCAATTGTATTTATTTGTATAGATAATTTAGAACAGGAAACTTAAAACAATATATTGGAATAACTCTCCTAATCACCACTTTTAAAAGACATTCAACGTTACTCAGAGTAGCATCCGATGTAGAAGACCGTTCTACGAAGTTGAGCTCGTAGCTACAGTTGATAACCGAGCGCTACGCCGTGAGCACGTCGCTTGCTACGCCACGCAAGTGTCTACGGTTAACTTTACGAATTTTGCCATTTGCGTCCTGTGATTCTTTCACAAATAATTACATATTTAAGTATATTTTTAACATACATTTTTTCAAAGTATTAAATGAAACTGAGTGACACTGTGACGTCGATATTTTAGTTTTTAAACGTGTTTTGTTGAAAACGATTATGTTACCTATTGAACTGTTACTAAAAAGAAGATTCAAGTTAATCTCATGGTAAGTAATTAGAACATTTTTATTTATTTATAAAACACAGAGTATTAAGGACACATATTTTTAAGATTCCAGAAATTCAAGTAACGTTCTTAGTGTCACTGCAAATAATATATTTGCTATAAAAAAAATTATAATAATAAGTAAAAATATATTTGAGACTGCGAAAATAATATTTTATATTTTATAAAGGTAGGTTATTAAAGTTTCAATCACAGACCCAATGTTGTTATAGAATAATTGAAACTCTGACAAAATGTCTCCATTATCAAGCGAAGGAAGAATCGTTTAAATAGGTCAAGCAAGATCAAGAAACGAAAAATTGCATCTTACGACTGGATAATTTTATCATAACATTTTCTCAGCTTTTTGTAATATTCGTGTACAAATCTACGTAAAAAATAATTCTTTTTTATATCATTTTTGTAGTCCATAAATATGTGGTGAAGACGACTTTAAAAAATAAATAATAGGTGTCGTATTCATGCGTCCTTAAGGTGGGTATTATAAAATTAGATGACTTAATTATTAAAAAAAGTTATGATTAGATATACAAAATAAATGATATATGAAACACATATTTATAATAATTATTCTTTTAAAAAATCATTAAAATTGGTAAGGACTTAAATGAAATTTAAAAAAAGTTTAATAAAGAATACCAATACTATAACAATTTTATATACTAATACGTCTTTTTAATATACCTTTATATAAAACAATTTAATTTAACTTAACTACAATACTTTATATAGTTACAAAGTTAATTTTAATTATTACCTTCATAAAATATGCGTTTTTTTAATTTCATCTCATTATTTTTATTGTTTTAAAACCAATAAAATGATATCATCATTCATCAACTGATAATAAAATAAATCGGCAGTAGTTGTTTATTCACTTCGGCCATATGTTTCTATTCTCATTCAGAATGATTGATTGTTTTTTAATCGATTTATAGTATCCTAAGCAGTCACGGTTTCGAGAATATGTGCATATGAAATAAAAGTTTTTGAATTAAACGTAGGGAGAGATAAAAGGGGGGTTAAGAAGATATATTTTATTTGAATTGAGGTTTTATATCTATAATACTCTATATATAATATTAATTTACACATTCTATAAACTTAGAGTTGACAGCGTTCTTTGGTAGTGGTGCAGTTAGTCAATTAAAACGCTGGCGGTTTAGGGTTTGATTCCGGCTCAGTACACATATTTGTGTTCGTGCAAATGTAGTCATATGTCCTTGTGACTTATTAAAGTTACTTATTTTTTTTTTATAAATTTTTGAAATAAATAAAGTTACTTATTGCCAGTACCGGTTGTTATTATAGATGCCAATTAGCAAACTTTACTCATGGTAGGAAAATCATCCTCCATAATGGAACAGTGTGGTGGTTTAAGCTCCAAACCTCCCCTTTATAAAGGACTTACACCTAAACCTTTGCCCAAGAGTTGGATGTTTTATGATGTATCAATCAATCAATTCTTCGAGTGTTAGAAATAGCTTAGTATAAATATTATCCTGTGTAGTTGAATCTTCGTTTATTGAAAAGTATTGTAGACTAGAAATATCAAACAATGATGATTAAGAGCGCAAATGGTTCGATGTTTAACGCCATCAGAACCTTTAAAGACAGTTAGTTTAATAATTGAAAAAAAAATCTTCCTGTATCGTAAGTCCATTTTTCATCTACTATAAGTACATACTACAAGCATATTTAAATTATGTCGTTTTACTTAACTTACAATCGCCTAAATAACTTTTTAAGATTACATTTTGACGAATAAACATCAGACACAAGTTTCGCGAGTATTTACAATAAGAAAATTAATCCATTATATGGTAATTCTTATTTCAGAACGTATTTGTATGTCCCATTTTCATACTTTATTACATTTGAATCGATTGTCGTGAAAAGCGGACAAACAAAGTCGAAAGATACGTTTGATTTAAATTGCCTTTGACAAGCACTTTCGATTCGACACTTTAAACAATTTCTCAATCCCTTTGTACTCGTACAGTTCACACTGAACTGAACTCAACCGACACAGCATATTTTCCGCGTGTGATATTTTACTTTTTTTTTTATAGCGAAGTAGTATTCGCGCTTACCTAATCTAGCAATCTCTCCCACTCTTCTCTACTTCTCTATTTACTGCTATAATTAGCCATTTTTTTTGTTATACGTTTTTTTTATGATGACGAGGATTGCTGTGTGGTTACGGCAGTAAAGAATAAAGCCGCGCCCTCTCTTCCCGTGGGTGTCGTAAGAGGCGGCTACGGTATAACACAGTTCCACTACCACCTTGGGACTTAAAAACCGACCGATGGCGAGATAACTATCCAAGTGTTGGCTTTGAAATACACTGGTCGAAGGTCACCAACCCCAGTGTGGTGACTATGGGAAACACACATGAGTTTACGCCATTTTTGGCGTGAACTTGTGGAGGCCTATGTCCAGCAGTAGAGGAGTTAGCGCCTATCTAAGCTGCTTGATTTTTCTTTACTCCTCTCTTCTCTTTTTCAATTTCTCCGACACAAGAAATACACATATTTTACATAAACTCAAATATTCTACCTTTAACCCACTTACATCCCTCTAAGCGGAATGGAATCTTGTCGTCAGCCTTAATGGAACATTCGTCACCGCTACACTGAAGATTTATCAGCTGCTACAAAATTCTTAGACGTTGTTTTTTTAATTAATAAATAAATTAAGCCTGGAAAGTTTGGTCGTTTATTTACGATTATCTGTGCAAGTGTGGTGCTAACATTAAATATTCTTTTTGAATTATAAGGGTTCTTTATTGGGGAAGTTTGAAGGGCATATAATACGTTGCTACGGTTTTAAGAAGCAGGTTATTATCGGTCAAAAACTTTTTGATATAATGAGTATTGATAGGGAAGTTTGAAGGGCATATAATACGTTGCTACGGTTTTAAGAAGGTTATTATCGGTAAAAAAACTTTTAAACATAATGAGTATTGATAATCGTCTCGTGTGCAACAATGTTGAAAGTATAGGTTCTAATATTTTATTTAATATAAGAAATAGCTAGCCAAAATAAATATATATTGATTCGGTTTGAAATAATTATTTACTTTATGCATTAGAGATTAAAAGTTGTATTTGTAAAATATGTAAAATCATTTCATAAGTTCTCAATTACGTGGCGTATACTTTGATCACTATTACTCATGCAAAATGAACTCAATATTATGTGCATAAATTTAGAGAGATCGACAGAGACAGATGACACAAATAATGGGAACATTAATGGACTTAATAATAAGAAAGATTGATAACCAGTATGCGGTGTCTAATTAATGTACTTTATGATAGTGCTATTAAATAATAAAGATTAATTATTAATCAAAGGATTGTTCAATTATAATTTAGCGAAATGATAATCTATCTATCTATATCTATACATATATAAAAGCGAAAGGTCCGAAAACAAAAGCATCACAAAATCTCCGAAACTATAACACCTACAAACTTGCAATTTCGCAAGTAGGTTCCTTATAGGGCGTAGATCTCCGCTAAGATCTGATTTTACGAAAATCGACCCCTAAGGGAATAAAACGGGGTATGGAAATTTGTATGAAAGTCCTATGTTTTTGAAGTAAGAGACTTGAAATTTAAAATATATGCTCTATAGATGGTAGAAAGGTGACCAAATAATGTATCTTTAGAAATCAACCCCCTTTTGCGGTTAAAACGGGGGGATGGCAGGTTGACTAACTCATCACGAAATCTCCGAAACTATAACAGCTACAAACTTGAAATTTGGCAGATAGGCTCCTTATAGGGCGTAGACATTCGCTAAGAACGGGTTCTAAACATTTTTGAATATCATATCAAAAATTGACCGCTCCAGCTGTAAAGAGCTCACTATAGACGGCGCCACGGTTCGTTTAAACCGAATATAAAAATTATCATATCAAAAATTTCGATCTAGCGGGTATATCGTTCCATAGCTTAATTGGCTAGAGCGCCGACACGGTCAGTCGGAGACGCGGGTTCGTACCCCGCTGGAGTGGTCAATATTTGATATGATATTCAAAAATGTTTAGAATTCCTAATGTGTGCGTAAATAGTATATATTAAGAACGGGTTTTACGAAATTTGACCCCTAAAGGGGTAAAACGGGGGTTGAAAGTTTGTATGAAAGTCTTATGTTTTTGAAATAAGAGACTTGAAATTTAAAATGTATGCTCTATAGATGGTAGAAAGGTGACCAAATAATGTATCTTTAGAAATCAACTCTCTTTTGGAGTTAAAACGGGGGATGGTAGGTTGACTCACTCATCATGACACCTCCGAAACTATAACAGCTACAAAGTTGAAATTTGGCAGGTAGGTTCCTTATAGGGCTAAGACATTTGCTAAGAACTGATTTTACGAAAATCGACCCCTAAAGGGATAAAACGGGGGTCGGAAGTTTGTATGAAAGTCTTATGTTTTTGAAGTAAGAGACTGAAAGTTTAATTGGGCTTGATAGTTTGTATGAAACATATACAGCCGGAAAATAAAACTAAAAATGTGGTGTATAGAGAGGTTTTATAAAAATAACTATTAAATTATACTAAATTGTGCCTTTTAAAAAGTTACTCAGTTTGATAAGCATTTCAAGTGACTGAAATAAAAAAATAATTTGCTTTAAACATCTTAATAAAATTCAAATAAATTCAAAATTCAAAATTATTTACTTCATGTAGGCCAACCTGTGGCTCTTATGACACGACATGAATCTACCACCGGTTCGAAATGCGAACTCTGCTGAGAAGAGCCGGCAAGAAACTCAGCAGATGTACTTTTCAAAATATTCATTTTACAATATTTTCAATACCAACTTACAATACACTATACTAATTACAAAATTTCCATACTAACTTGTGTTTTACATACTATTACACAGTCATAAGTTTTCTATACTAACTTGTGTTTAGCCGATTTATCCAGTGAAACTTTGTTAGAAAAGAATATATTTAATCTAAATAAACTTTTATAATGCATGTTAAATATACTAAAATTTGTCAGTAAGAAATTCATTAACATTTTAATAACCGCGACTCAGTAAGTGAGTTTTTACGCATTGTTTAAATTTGTGCAGTGCCAAATCTAACAACTCCTTCGGAATCATATTATATAAGCGTACGCTCAACCCCACAAAGGATTTTTGCGCTTTGCGCTAGCGACATGATGGTATTTCAAGTTTATGACGATTTCTAATAAGACGATTGTGTGTATCGCCTCTTTGTTTATGTAAATGAATATTTTGTCTCACAAAGACTATATTATTATAAATGTACTGTGAAGCTACCGTATATAATAGTGATGTATATCTTCATAACCACGCGGACGTAGTCGCGGGCAACAGTTAGTATATTATAAAACAAAGTCCCTAAAAGTGTATGTGATCGATTCGTTCAAAATTTACTGAACGGATTTTCATGCGGTTTCACCATTGGAGAGAGAGCTCCACCATTGGCTCGAGGAAGATTTACGGAACGGCTAAGCCGATTTTGATGAGAGTTTCACTGGAACTTTGCCGGGATCACTTTGTGATACACTAATTTCAACGCGGGCGAAGCCGCGGGCACAGCTAGTATTATATAATAGTGACAGAAAAAAAAATCTCTTAATATCTATTCTTTGATTTTATTGCTGTGATTGGTTTTTATAAGCATTGACAAAACAATATTTGTATTTTCAAGCATCTAAAATTGTAATAATTATAGATAAAAATTTATTAACGTAAGTATTTTTTAATTAGTTTCTTTATGCAATGAATCACTATATAATAAATCATCAAATAATCACTGTATAACATAAAATCTTTAAAACTACGTAACGAATTTTGATGCGGTTTTTTTTAATAGATAGAGTGATTCAAGAGAAAGGTTTATATGTACAATACATGAATAATATGGTAGAGAAACACTGATAATTTAAGAGGTTTCTAACGTACCTTTTGTTGTAGATAGTATTTAGTATCAGCATTGCACACGTGCGAAGCCGGGGTGGGTCGCTAGTTACTAATAAATTACAATTTCAAATTCTTTCCATAGAATCAATACACACGTAATTAAGTAGTCGAAGATGCATTCCGTAAAAAAGATATATTATGATTGTTATATTTTACACAAATGGGTGTACCGTACCAGTGTAGTTATAAACACAAAGGGCACGTTAGATCCCTCAGGCTTATGTTTGGAATGGGAAAGTTATTGCTTGACAACAATGTCATATTCTCTTATCTGATTTCATACTAAAATACAAATGTACTTTCTACAATGTTATTGAAAGCAACGTATCGTTTTATATTAAAATTATTAAATAAATATTTGTATATAATTCATAAAGTTTGACACAATTAATGATGCAATAATGAATCCGATCTGTGTTTGACGATTAACGAGGATGCAACGTCATTAATATTTTCATTACAAATTTTGATATTACGATATAATTTGACTGGTTTTTTGGGGTTCCTTATCTCAAAAGGAAAAAGCGGAACCCTTATAGTATCACTTAGTTGTCCATCTGTCTGTCAAGAAACTTTTTCTCAAGAATGTTTGGAGTTGTGAAAAAATCTAACTTCTAAGCCAAACTAATCAAAAGATATAGCCGTTTATGCTGTAAATTTTCGTCGCAAGGAATCAAAACCTACAGGGTACTTCCCGTGAACTCAGATTCTTAAAATTTGATACGAAGCAATTTCTTATAGCACAAATAAAGAAAAAATTGCGGAAAGTGTAAATTTTTAGTTACATCATATAATAAAAATATTTTTAATAATTTTGTTTGTATGGAACCCTCGGTGCACGAGTCCGGCTAGCACTTGGCTGTTTTTTTTATTAAAATGATAATTGAAATTAATTTTAAATGTTAACTTAATTCTTAACTTACTGATTATCACATGTTCGTTAAAACGTGTAAAAAACACAATATAAACATGTAACTTACAACCTAGCTTTATGGACTATACAAACATTTTCATGAGCGGGAAGTTAATAAGTGACTGCTAGGGCAATGAGCCATTTGTGAAACCTGCTAAACTGCGCATACAAATTGTCAATCATAAGCTCTTCTAGATTTTCGGCAATTCAGCATCCCATTTCGCTAAACTTCCTCAGTGATAGGACATAAATGGCGGACAGTAAATCTCAGAAAGGAGAGACTGTGTTGTTTTGTATGTTAATTTTGTATTCGAGTTTGTCTTTATCGTTGCAAATTTAATAATAATGCTTTTACATATTTTGAGGCCTGTTTATTCAAGGGTGCTAATCATGCGGCAATGCGTTAACTTTTGAATAAAGAACAATAATATATTTTTTAATTAAACAAGTAATATGTTCCGTGTTGTGTACACGTATATATTACGAGTTCGTTAATTAATGTTCACGAAAGTTGGTTAATAAGGAGGTTAATTTTCGAAATTCAAAATCCACAACAACTAAAAACAAGTGAAGCCTATGGAAATTTAAGTTAAAACAACTAGCGTAGTCGTTCTGCTATGTATTAATGAAATAGAATTTTGCAAAACAAGCTTTTCCATGAACTGCTAGGAAACGCTTAATATGAATAATTAGTATTACTTGCCAACCAATATACTATGCTATGTGTATTGAACCAAAGCTTATTGGGACGTAGATATTAATTTTAGTCTCGCACCTTTTGAATAATAGCAATAATAAAACAATTTAAGTTTTACTACATGAGACATTTTGCAAAAATTGAAAACATTTATCAGTGACGACTTATTGTATTAACGCTTTGCTTCAGCCTGTAATATCCCACTTCTGGGCATAGGCCTCTTTCTCCATGTAGGGGAAAGATGAGAGCTTAACCCACCATGCTGTTTCAATGCGGGTTGGCAGCTATATTCCCTATTATGAGTTATAATGATCGCTTTCAGGTGTACATAATAACAACTAGGACCAACGTTTTAACGTGCTCCCCGAGTCACGGTGGAGAGACCTACAAGGACTGCACAAGCACTCAGACCACGGCAAACATCTGTATGGCCAAAACAAATTTTTGTCATGTGCGGGGATCGAACCCGCAATCGCAACAGCCACAAACCAGTGCTGTGACCGTTGCGCCAACGCGTCGAAATGATACAAATGAAAATGAAATTTATTACTATTATAATCTTTTATTTTACTAATTTATATAACCTATATAGAAAATTAAATTAAAACGGTAACATTTTAATTATTTAAACTGTATTACATAAAGTTTTAAATATATTGAAATAAGATAGTTATATGATTAAAATCAAATAATGCACAATTTAACCACTGCGCAAATATTAACTTTATTGTATTTCATGTATGTTTCGAAATAAACCTAAATATTTTAGCAACAAAATAATAAGCCCGCATCCGAATTACTGACTGAGGTTTTGAATCGTTCTATCTAACATGGCAGGCCTTCAACTGTTATAAGCTCTGCGTGATATGTACGCTATTATATTGTGTACTAAGCCTTACGTTATTAATAATTAAACAGTTTGGGAAGTCTTTAGAGAATAACTGATACCTGTGTTAGTATAGGTAGTATAGGATTTATAATGTCATGTAGTACTAGAACTGTTTTATAATAATAATAATACATTATTGCACCCAAAATTAACTTAAGTGGCAAATTTTAATATTAAGTACATACGCTTCAGCCTGTAATATCCCACTGCTGGGCATAGGCCTTTTTCCCCTTGTAGGAGAAGGATCAGAGCTTAATCCACCACGCTGCTCCAATGCGGGTTGCCGGATGTTAAATACATAGAGTGCAAAATTATCACTAAATAGTGAACTCTTCCAGACTATCCAACAGAGAGAAGCTTGCAATGAAACGGGTTTGTACATACATAAATGTAAATACTATAATAAATTATATATTTATATATACATAAATACATAAACATATAAACAAACATACATCAAAATAATGTGTCAAAACACAACACACACGCAGCAAAATTCACGGTACAAAACTAATGTAAAGAAAGATCGGTACATTCAGTGCAAATAAACAGGAATAGACGTGTTGTGTTAATAATTTCAATAAAAATATATTATAATACTGATTTGTCAAATTAGCTGAGTATTGATTACTGTATAATTAAAACGAAATAAACAAACGATAATATAGACGGCGCCACGGTCGCTTAGACCGAATATAAAATCATCATATAAAAAATTTCGATCTAGCGGTTACATCGTTCCATAGCTTAATTGGCTAAAGCACCGACACGGTAAGTCGGAGATGCAGGTTCGATCCCCGCTGGAACGGTCGATTTTTGTTATGATATTAAAAATTGTTTTGAAATAAACAAAGATCATGTTATTCGTATATAGCTGACAAACTTTTTGAATCAGAATAAAATTCTTGGTTTGATTTACAAATTTAATTAAGTAACTTCAGTTTCTGACGTCTTTGTCTAAAAAGCCATACCAGAATCCTTGTGGATGAGAAGTGTATTTGTTTAATGGTAAGGGATCTTCGTAGCCGTTATGTTGAACCTCAAATGCTATTGTTCGATAAATGAAAGGACTATTCCCACAATGGAACCGCTATTTCAATCAAGTGCCTACGATATATGCATATTTTGAAAATAAAATTGATTTACTGTCCATTGTTCTTTATAGTAATATCGATTGAGCTAAGTGCGTGAAATATGTCATTATAATTATTAAAAAAATTTAATTCTTAAGTACGATGAAATTTTCCTGAGAGGTTAACAGAGGGAAATGATGAAATGGATGGAAATAATTTTGTCATTTGACGTTTCTATAAAATAAGTAACCATATTTTTCAGCTTCTTAAAAATCAAGTTAAGTGATTATAATGAAACAACTTTTTCAGATATTATCGCGGTTTTTTAAATTTTTTAGATGACCGACATTTTGGACACTTTACAGCAATATGGTCACGGCAGGACTATAAATAGATATGGGGAAGATTATAAACACAAGTGATAGCTATTCAAGTCAAGTAGTAGTTTTCTATAAAACAGATATACTACCTGCTGATATTCATCTTCAAACTTGAGTTTAAACGGATTATACAGTTTCGATTTGATTTTTTTTTTTCAAATTAATGAAAGTTTGATGTTAATAAAATCGATTCTACACATTAAATTCACATAAATGTGTTATTATTATGTATGCAAAAAATTAAAGAGATTGGAGATCTTAATTGGTAATTTCAGGATTAGAATTATGAAATCATAGCATCTCAAAAGCAAAAAAGTCCTAATTTTGAGAAATTAAAGCTGTTTTATCTACTTATTTCAGAGCTTTGCTAAAGTTTTAATATATATGTACAAGTCGTTTGGAGCCCTTATCTAATAAATGTACGTTTAGTTCCTATAAAAAATACTACGCCATTTTTCATTATTTACTCTTATCACATTGGTAATTCTGACACTAATGTCTAAGGTAGTTAGTTAAAAAGTTACTAAGTATGTAAGTCTGTAGTTACGAAGTCTATAGGAGATGATCATTACATAATCACTTCAGCCTATCGCAGTCCACTGTTTTCCTCCACAAGTTCGCGCCAAAAATGGCGTGAACTCATGTGTGTTGGCCATAGTCACCACGCTGGGCAGGTGGGTTGGTGACCGTAGGGCTGGCTTTGTCGCACAAGACGCTCTATGTATTTTAAATCCAGCAGTTGGATGTTCATCCCACCAACAATCGGCTTTTTAAGCGCCAAGGTAGTGGAACTGTGGGATGTGGGGTGGCTATATTTTTTACTGCCGTAACCACATAGCAGTAAGAGACGATATCACGTCTCTTCTGTTTTGTTTTTTTTTTCTGTCACACGTCTGTTCATTTACAAATTTCACCTTACCTAATAACTAAATGACTAAGCAACTTACTGTATTATTAAGTTGATACATATTGTAACAATACTTACGATTTTTTTTAAAATCTTTATTTAATTAAGATGTTTGATCACGAAGTGATCATGTTACCCCTATGTGAGCTGCTATACAATTAATCTCTAAAATAATCTACAAATATCGACGTCTTAATCTTATTAATACTAATTTGTATAGCATTCTTGCCTCTTCAGACGTCGGAAAGACCAGAATACTATTCCATATTCCAGTATCAAAAATTTTACATTAGTTCTAACAAGAAATTCTGCCCTTTCTGCTTCGTTCCGGACGCATTCAGCCATTATGTGCAGCACATCTTCTATTTTGTAGCGTTCTGAACAAGTTGGTGACGTAGCTTTGCCCATTAATGCGGCAAAGCTGTTTATCGGGACATGTCCGGATCGCAGCCTGAAGGCATACTGCGGTTCTGCTCATATTGGCACTAAGAAACCAAGGATGGTTCCATAAGTTTGGCTGTCCTGTTCTATACCATATTCCTTTACTTTTTGACCGTTCATCGAAGTATTCCTGCCATAAATTTATAACGTTTGCTTTCAACTTACTTAAAATTAATATTTATAATAATATATATAGAAATAAATATTTAACATGCTATGTAAATTAAGTTAATACAAAATCATGAAACATGCTACCATAAGTAACTACAACATTTATTTAATACACTACATATATAAACACACAGAAAAGAGTAAATTCACACAAGACCTCTATTTCAACAAATAAAGTTGCTATAATACGCATTTGTTCTGGCTATAAAGTCAGATTTAGATATTTAGGACGGATTTTTCTCGTCTGAATCAAACAATAGATTCTTCTTCTTAAAGTAGATTGCTTTTCCAAGTAAATAAGGCTTAAAGCTCTCAACAATAACTTCGTTAAATTGTTAAAATAGTGATAGCGCTAAAATTATGTGAAAATGCTTTTTTAATTCGTCGAAAGTAATGTTAAAGATTTTTTGCCAGTGTTAAACGTGTGAAGTTTAACAATATGTTTGTTACGTTTAACCTAAGAAGGTGTCTGTTTTTTTTTATATTCTCTTCTAACGATGATCTACGATTTAAGAGTTTTCATATACTAATATATACTTTATTGCACTCAAAAAATACATGTAAAAATAACATAATAATAATGTTTATGGCAAAGGTGGACTTATCTCTAAAAGAGATTTCTTCCAGTCAACCCATGGTCATGAGTAAGTGTTTAATATAGCGAGGCAAACAGTGCAAGAAGATTTACTAAGAACAAGAAGAAAAAAAAACGTAAAAAAAAGAAAAGATGATAAATTTGATAAATCTATACATATATATTCAAATATACATATATATATATATATACATATATATACATATATATATAGATATACATATACGCATACACATACACATATACACATACACATATACATACACATACACATTCACACACATATACATCTATAATATACTACATACTAACAAATACATGTATATACCAAAATACAAAAATACACTTGTACACATACATAAACATATACAAACTCACTACAATACATACGTAAATACAGACATATTCTATAGATGATTACACATTTGCTAGTGAAAGCAAGTGTTTCTTTAATTTATATTTAAAGGAAACAAGGGAAGGACTAGTTCTGATGTCACTTGGGAGATTGTTCCATAGTACGGAGGCGCGTACCGTAAATGAATTTAACTTAAATTTTGTGTTACATTTCGGTATATCTAACATAGCTTCACGGCCAGGGCACCTGGAACGAGTAGGAGAGGGCAGGGGGTGAAATCGGGATTGAAGATACAACGGAGCATTAGGATCATGAAGGATATTGAAGAGGGTGGACAGGATGTGCATATCACACCGAAGACGAATAGGGAGCCATTTTAACTGAGCACGAAAGTGAGAGATGCGATCAAATTTTCGCAGGCCAAAAATGAATCTTATGGCAAGATTTTGGAGACGCTCTAACTTTCTAAGTAGCTCCTCAGTCACATCCAGATAGCATACATCAGCATAATCAAGGATAGGTAGTAGAAGGGTTTGTGCAAGCATAATTTTGGTGTGAAATGGAAGAAAATATTGGAGACGCTTGAGAGAGTGGAATGTGAAGTGTATTCTTCTGCTTCTGCCCAGGAAAAATTGCAGTCCATAATGAGCCCTAAATTCCTAACTTTATCACAGTAAGGAATCGGAACCCCAGAGTATGAGATTTTAGGAACCAATTCCCCAGTCAAGCCTGCTTCTCAATCGACTACTTCCAATAATAATAGCTTGTGATTTAGCAGGATTGACCAACAACCCAAAAGATTTAGCCCAGAGCAGCAAGGTCGCTATTTAAAGTTTAAACAGCCTCATGCAGCTCAGTCAACTTGAAGTGTCTGTATATTTGTAAGTCATCTGCATACAAATGGAAGGGAGAAGTGATAACACGAGAAACATTATTGATGAATACAGAAAATAGCAAAGGAGATAAGACGCCACCTTGTAGAACACCCGCAGTAAGTTCCATCCAATCTGATGTGGTGCCGTTGAAAATAACGCACAGCTGACGTCCAGAAAGATAGGAGTGAAACCAGTCAAGGACAGCGGTTGAAATATTAACCGCGCGCAGGGTACTAAGAAGAATGTCGTAATCAACTGAGTTGAAAGCGTTGCTAAAATCAAGCAAGATCATGGCAGTGAGCTTGGTTTGATCCATTGCACACCGCACATCCTCCGCCACATTCAGCAGCGCTCCAACTGTGCTGTGAGAAGGACGGAAACCGGATTGATAAGGACATAAAAGGTTGCAAGAAGAGAGATGAGTGTAAATTTGACTATGAACAACGGATTCTAGAACTTTGGAGAGTAAGGGAAGAATGGATATAGGACGAAATTGAGAAGGGATTGTAGGATTAGAGGTTTTAGGTAAGGGTATGACGAGGGCTTTCTTCCATAGTGATGGAAAGACATTGCATGTAAGTGAAAAATTTATTATGTGAGTTATTACAGGTGCAATGTCCTCCAGCACCGGAAGAATCATGTCGAGGCTGAGGTTGTCACTACCAATTGCTTTAGTTGATATAGACCGGACATGCTTCATAATATCCTCCTGCGAGACTGTTTCAAATGAAAAGCTGGGTAGGTCTGGTGAGACATGAGTAGATAAAAATGAAAGCCGCCCTAGTATTGAAAGCAGCCCTAGTATTGAAATCCACAGCTACAGGTGGAGTAATGAAATGTGTGTTTAAATAATTTAGATCCACGGAACTTTGACAGGTTACCATGGATTCGCCCACCCCTAACGACCTAAGGAATCTCCAAACTTGGGATGATGAAACTAAAAAGGCCCAGGATTTATTTCATGCAAAAACGTGATCTATATCACCTACAGAATATCCCTTTGAAGGAAGGCTGTGCAAATTTATAGTGTGGAAATTTTATTTATCTAGAGGGCACGACAGGAGAGCCTTAACGAAATGACACCCTTTCCGTACTTAGTCCTAAGAAAAGGTAACACTAACAGGAAAAACTTTGTTTAGCTTCAAAGACTGTTTGAAACTTTCCTGGTCAACATTATTATGTAAATGAATATTTAGAAAGTTTATACTTATTTTATTTTGTTTTCCGTTTGTTTTATACTACACTTATACTACACGTATATACGTATTTTAATTGATTGATTGGTTTAAACTGTAACCTTCCACTGCTAGTCATAGGCCTCTTTATCCATTTAGAAGAAAGTTCGGAGCTTGATCCATCACACTGCTACGCTGCGGATTAGCAAATATGTACTTGCGTAAGCTATTACGTATAAATTCAAAAATTGTGAATTAAATCACAAATGAAAAAAATATTCCTAGATATCCTACTAAGTCACTCACCCATTCACTATTCATAAAATATAAATTAATTAATAATACCTTTCTGTACTAAATTTCCATTAGTTGATATAAAAAAGAATAAGTCTAATATTATTGATAAAAGACATTTTCTATCGGGTCTTTCAAAGGTCTTGGGAAAAATTACACATTTTCGCAGTCCAGTGACCCTTCTGTATAGAAAAATGGGCACTGACAATCCTTTACAGAGGTACAGTAAAAATATTTTATTATAATTCTAATATAATATCTGATAAAATCTATAATGGTCTGAGAAAGGCAAGTAATAAAATTAGAGAAATGCCATACGAATTGTTAGTCTTTCTAGAATGTTGACTTTTTTTTATATCACTAGGTCGGCAAACAAGCGTACGGCTCACCTGATGGTATGAGATTACCGTAGCTTACAAACGCCTGCAACACCAGAAGCATCGCAAGCGCATTGCCGAGCCAATCCCCAATCCCCCCCCCCCCCAGGAGCTCTGGTCACCTTACTCACCAGCAGGTTTACAATACTGCTTGAAAAAAGTATTATTTAGCTGTGATCTTCTGTAAGGTCGAGGTACTACCCCAGTCGGGCTGCTCCATATTTTGAGCAGGAAATTTCCTGCTGTGCTCTACCTCAGTTAAAATTAAATTTCGTAAATAATGTAGCACAAAATAAGAAAAATAATATATTGCATTTTTTGTCTCTTTGTAACATTTGGTAAATAATGGAGAGTGTATATTTGCTAGTTGACCTATTCCAACTTACACCAAACATTAGAACGCTTATCAATATGTCGTGAAAGTAACTTTTTTTTTATGAAAACTATATGTGGCTACCAATGGGCTATAATAGTCGAAGACAACACCAGCAGTTTTCTATATAAAAAAGCTACACATAATGTTCGTTACTAATTAGTCTTCAACATAATACGTATCAATTAGGAGCGAAATAATTACTATATGCTATTAGGGATTATTATTAATATAAAAGAAAAAAAAAAATGATCTATGATCTATCAATATTCAGAAAAATAATATTATCGCGAAGAATTTCGATAATGATATTTATAAAAAAGCAGGTCATCCGCATCATTAGAGGTATTTTACCTGTAATGGAACAAAGGATCGAAAAGGGAAAATATTTGCCATATAGTTGATATGCAGTCTTGAGATTCCACTGATCCGAAGATAAGACGGATTCCATTCTATAATGGAGTCAGAGAAGCTAAAATGCCCTTAAATGTGGTATAGACGATGATTCTAGAGATTTTAGTCTTATAATAAAATAAAAATCCATTTTGTACTTGTATCACGTTCAATATTTTTATTAAGTTATTTTTAATAACGGTCTTGAAAAATATTCTAAAACGCTATGTATACCAAATTGGTTTCCCATAAAAATTGCTTTACTAAATATTTAATGCAACTGGTTACCTATTTCCGCATGACCTCATTACAAATATTTGTTTAGGCCATAGTTGTATGATTTGAACGTTAAATATTTATTATTTTGTACCTGGGATACAGAGTGTTGCCCCATTGGGAAACATATAGTTCGATAAACTTCACATATGTGTAATATCCAAAACGTTAATATTTAATATTAGAGAACGAAATTAGAACGAAAACTTTTTTAAACATTTCTGTTAATATGCAAGAATTCCACATCTAACTTTTTTCATACTTGTTTTCATTTTTTGGTTACGTCCATACATACCATCAAGCAACCGCAATACCAGAAAAAAAAATGACGCATGATACAGCGTTTTTAGAAAAACTCTTCTAGAGGTGAATAATGTCCTCTATAGTTTGTTCAGCCATTTAATTGTTTTAATAGGCTTCTAGCTAGCGTTCTTGTAGTTTCGTGTGTTCAAATACTCTGCTTTTTAATAACTTTAGCCAGTGTATTATCTTCAGCAGTTTCATATTTTAAGCATTTTCTATAAATTGTTTCGTATTTTTTCTAAAGTTTATTTCAAAATGAGATTATCAATAACGTTGTCAATATCCAAGTTCACGACGTCTTACACTTCATAATATTAAATTTTAATATTATCGGCATATTTCGCTGAGTTTACGCCAGTTGGCACTTTCTCTTGAAGAGTATATAAGCTTCCTTCGATTTTAGACCTACTTAAGTTATATGTCGTGTGAAGGTTATTTTGTTATTTTATAGCTTAGTGAAAATGTTATCTTTGTTACGTATTATACACAAGAAATATTTTTAATTAGGATGATGACCAAAATTATGGAATGTTTGTTTTGTTGCGTGACTTTTATATTCCATGTCTTTCTTATTTTACTTTAAGTCCCTTTAATGTCTCTTCTATTTAGCTTTTAAATTTTTTGAATTTATTTTTAAGAAGGATTACTGATAATCATATGTTACATAGACTCGTAAGCTGTGGAAAAAATTGCAAATCGGAAAAGGAAAACCAATAACAGTTTCTTTTTGGTGTGACTGAGCCTCCTGAAAGCCGCAATGGTTGAAATTATCTCATCAAATATACAGGAAGTCCTCACGACAACGTACTCAAACATAGTTAGTTATGCATCTATTTCAATATATATATTAAAACATCATTTATTATTCTCAAAATAGAACTTCGCATGACTATAGTCAATCACTTTCCATGGGTTATGGCTATTATATATATATTTCTTGTGTGCGTGTGTATGTCACTGAACTCCTGCTAGACGGCTGGACCGATTTTGATAAAAAAAAATTGTGTGAGTTCAAGAGGATTTGAGGATGGTTTAAATTCACAATTTGGTCCACTGGAAAATGTTTATTTAACTAATAATTAAAAATTTTCATTTATAAGTAGTTGTTAATTTTGGAATGTTTTACATTGGATCCAGTAGGTTGCGCTAAAATCGCAGCATCAAATATTAAATATTATTCTATTTTAATTTCAGTTTGTCCCGACAGTTGGTGCTGCGATCAAATTGAGAAAAATATTTGAAATTTTGTGTTATGGCAAAATAACGTTTGTGGGGTCAGCTAGTTATATATATTCTTAAAAATTATACAACCTTGATTTGAAAAATCTATCGTTTTATTTTCAACCGTTTTTCACTTAAACCGTTTACTTACTTTATTCTAAACTGGCATGGCATTGCGACTGAGTTTGGCATTGGGTTAAAAGGTTGGAGAAGTGCTCGGTCCATCGTTTAAGTTGCTCCTCTGTAGTACAAAGCAGCTGTCCCGTGGCGTCCTTCAGCGGCTTTTTAGAGGGACGTGACTTGTTGCACAAACGCTTAGTGACGTCGTACAACTCCCTCATGTTTGATACCTTGGCTGCTGCGTTGGCCCGGTCGGCTAGCTCGTCGGCGGCGCGTCGTATGTCGCGTCTAGCCAATTTACGAATTTGGAGACGTATGGCTGCGTATTCTTCATCGAGGGTCTTTTTGGTGGTAAAGTTATTAGCGGCCAGCAGGTCTAGCTTTATACTCTGCCTTTTCTCTATTGCAGACCACAGCTCCTGGGACATCCAAGGTTCTTGTTTGGAGTGTTTATAGCCTAGGGCTTTTTCGCCGGCTTTAGTGAAGGCAGTACGCATACGCTCCCAAGCTTCGTCCATGTCCTCGTCTTCCAGGTCTTTCAAAAGTTCAAATTGGTTGCGAAGGCAGATACTAAACTCCTTTCTTCCCTCTTCGCTCCTCAGGATCTGCAAATTGAACTTTTTGGATGCTTTCTCAAACTTACGTCAAGCTGCTGCCATCCTGAGACGTACATCAGCAACAACAAGATGGTGATCGCTATCCGCATCCACGCCGCGATGGTTCCTAACATCGAGTAGCGATGTTCTCCATGCTCTGCTTATCGCAATATGATCGATCTGGTTTCGGGTCACACCATCAGGAGAAATCCAGGTGATTTTGTGGCACTCCTTGTGCTTGAACAGGGTTCCTCCGATCACCAGATCGTGTGCAGAGCACAGGTCGCCGAAGAGTTCTCCGTTTTCGTTTATTACTCCGGCGGCCCCTTCGCGTCCCATGTAATGCTCTCGGTCCTCGTTGTCTGAGCCCATCTTGGCATTCAGGTCTCCCATCAGGATTACTATATCCTGCTTCTTTGTGCTCTTCAAGGTCGACTCCAGCTGCTCGTAAAAACTCTCCTTTTCATCCGGCAATGCCGAGTTAGTTGGGGCGTAACATTGGATCACAGTGATTTTTCTGACTCTAGATGAGAACCGAGCTGTGATGATTCGTTCCGATATCGGATTCCAGGACAGAAGGCTGTTCTTCGCGCTACGGCTTAGGAGCAGCCCCACGCCGTACTCCCGAGTTGCGTTCTCATCCTCTTTTCCACTGTACAGAAGGGTCGAGTCAAAATCAGATGTTATTTCACCAAATTCGTTCCATCTCGTTTCGCTTAATCCTAGGATATGAATGCTGTAGTCCCGCATGATTTTGGCTACCTGCGGAAGCCTTTCAGGTTGAGTCATGGTTCTGACATTCCAACATCCAATCCGTGTCCGTAATTTCGCGCTAAAGGTCATCGGTAATAAGGGGGATCGGTCTTTATTTCTCTTTGAGGGTTCCACAATCTGTTACTTTAAGAATGTGCAGGTGATTAGCCCACAGCATCCCGATCACGGTGACGGGGCTGCCATCTTTGCAACCGTGCTCACAGGGCCAGTCTTTTTAGGGAGACCTAAGGCTTCTGGTAGCCTAAACCGCTGGTTTGTACCAGTGAGTGGTTCTTTTCACGAACCCTCCTCCTTTCACATCCGGGCTTGGGACCGGCAACGGCGGAGTTAACCTAAAAGGTGTAGTGTAAGAAAATTAGAAAATTTTATTTTAATTAATAAAAAAGAAAACATTTTCAAATACGTTTGTATTTCTTAAAGAATAAATTTTTTATATTGAGGTAGAGCTTGTGTTAGTTTTAACAAAAGTTTTGAGTTTGAAACTTTTCCTTGTCTAATATCATCTTCAACAATTCTCATCGAATACTTTTCGAGACTTTTAATGTTGTTAAGAAATTACTTTCGAGAAGCGTATTTTTGTTTAAATTTCTTTACACGTTATAGTATAGGATCTAAAATAAAAAACATAAATGAATAAATTTAAAAAAATAAATAAAAAAATACAATCACAATAAAAGTTACTTATAAACTTGCACATTATCCTACTACTTACTAAAATTGATAATTCTCGCATTAAACAAATAAAAAACTTGATTCTTTATCGCTACCTTTCCCTTTTTTGTCATTACCTATTTAAACAAATACGGTCGAACTGTTTGTTACATATTTAATAAAGTATCTATATGAACAATACTGTGCTCATAAGCGAACTGTAATTAATGTTCTTGAGAAATGAAGTTATTTAAACCTAACCAATGTGATCTTCACCCATCTGATAATTAATATTATTAATAGATAAAAATTAAATAATTATCTTCTTTAGAACGTTTAAGATAAATCGCGAATAGGTAGGTTGGAAAATTCCTGGCCAGGTTGTATTATATTCAGCAACCGCCGTTAAAACCAGAATTTTAGCAAGCAACTCTGTATCATCATATTCGTAATGTAACTGCGCCAATTTTGGTGATGATGATCATAAAATTTGTTTATTAAACATGTGGGTGCACGTAACTAGAACAATATATATTAATATACCTGTTTTTAACTGCCAACCCAGTAGTTGTTGTGTGTGTTTGTAAATATGTGTATGTATGATATATATTTTATTGCTATGTTTTTTTGAATAATCAATAAATAAAAGTAAAATATATATGAATACTAGTTGACTCAGCAAACGTTGTCTTGCCGCTAAACGCTATTTAAAAATAGGGGTTGGTGGTAAAAGGGTGAAAATTTAGGATCAAATCATAATAAAATAAAAAATAAATAATTTATCTAAAAATGAAAAAAAAATTGGGGTGGACTACCCTTAACATTTAGGGGGATGAAAAATAGATGTTGTTTGATTCTCAGACCTACCCAATATGCACACAAAATTTCATGAGAATCGGTCAAGCCGTTTCGGAGGAGTTTAAATATAAACACCGCGACACGAGAAATTTATATATTAGATATTAACTAATTTTCCATAACAACCTGTATACTGCTAACTACACTGAGCAAATAAACACAACCTACCTATCTCGCTTACACCCGTATATTTTTGTAATCATCTTTGTGACCATGCCATCGATGTTAGTATTATTTAATTAATAAAGAGAAGCGATTTTTAATAAGTAGGGTAGACGCAAAACTTTGTTTGACAAAAAAATTGTCTAAGCTCAGTATAAATGTGTTTTCGTACTATTGTAGTAATATGTGGAAGATTTTTCGTTGCAAATGTTATAGCAATATGTATAAGTGTTAAATATGATGTGTGAGATTGTTATTTGCGGACAAAGGCTACGGGCTTTTCAAGTAAATGTAGTGTATTAAATGCTTTTATTAATTTTACAAATAAATTAAAGAAAATTGAACTTAATTTACTTAATTTAATAGTACTGTGTATAATATGTATTATAATTTAAATAATTAACTTTCATATATTATTGTTTATTTCATCAACATTTTCTCTAATTTTGGAGGTTGTCTAGAAGATATCACTGTTAATAATAGAGGACATACGGGACAACGGGTCATCCTTTTTCGTGCATGCAGCCAGCGTTCATCGATTTATTAGACGTCGTCACGTCAAAAAACCTGGATATTACTATATGAGTATCAATTAAAGGGCTTATCATGAGGATTTCAACATTTTAAAACCTATATGTATATCAAGACCGTATTAAAAAACATACACCCAAGATTTTCCTTTCATTTTTAAATTTATATTATTTTTGCATAGTCTAAGTATACTAAGTATCTAAGTATACAGACAGCGGGAAGCGACTTTGTTTTATTCTATGTAATGAGTCAACTGTGGCAACTGAGGCATATATATATATATATATATATATATATATATATATATATATATATATATATATATATAGGTAAGTAGGTAATTGTATTGAGTCAAAAATAATGTCTGTAGTTTTATATAACTTAAACTTTTGACTATTCTTCAGAGTTTCAATAACTTTGTATTGACATATTTTATAATATATTTTGGTTATAAGAATGATCATGTATAACTCAAAACAGATGTTATATTGTACTACTAGGATTGCAAACAAACATACGGTTTGCCTAATGGTAAGCAATTACCGTAGTCTATGGACACCTTTAACACAATGAGCATTGCGAGCCAATTGCCAATCGTACCCTCGTTGTCAGCGCACAGATGTTGTGGCTACCTCATTCACCACAAGAACACAACATTATTTGGACCTTTCAGTATTGTTTGACTGTGATATTATATAAAGTTTAGATACATCCCATCTTATGAAGATATATGTGTTGATTTACATTAAACACAAACATATATATATTGTTGACTTTTAAGTCTTCTGAAGAGCTCTTTATTATGTTAGATAGATTTAAATCCTAAAATGGTTAAAACGAATAAATAAAGTGACCATTTTTTACATAAATCAAACTTCTTAGTCCTGAAAGTACAATGTCTTTTAGGACGGTCGTATACGAATGACATCATTATAAAGGCTCTTAAACGGTTTACAGTTTGTATTTCAAATAAAAGTATTCTTAAAACGACGTCATCAGCGTAAAAGGGTTTGCTTAATGTAGAAAAAACAAATCTATTTTGAGAAATCGTTCGAAACGTTTTACTTTTAACGAGTGCTACACTTAAAAGTTTTTCTCGAAGGATTTAACAATAATGTAACATACTGTTTGTTGAGAATTTTGATTTTATTTTCGTGACAGCTGGAAAACATTTTAATGTTCTTATTGAAGTTAAAGTAGTGTTTTATTATATTGTAAAGTAAGCAGTTAAAAGTATATTGTGCCTTGTAAAGAACGAAGGATTCATTAAAACTTATTAAAGTTTGTCTATTTTAATGATGAAAGCATAAAGAATAGTGTGTTTTTTCTTTTAACAAGTTTCAAATAACTAGCTATAAGGAGATGTTTTAACGTCGTTGCTAATGTTTTTTCTTTAATTTAGTATGGAAGTAATTTACTTTTCATATTTTTAATTTTTATTATACTGTTCAAGAGTAAGCTATTCATATTACCTTTACATGTATTTTAACTATCTAATATAATTAGTATAATTTCACTTCTACCGTAAAAAAAGTAGGACAAAAAATAAAACGCAGAGAGAGACAGAGTGAGAGGAACAAAAGAGAGGGAATGTAACTGTCTTAATCTCACCTTGAGTATTCTTATGCGTAGTAATGAAAACTATTACAATTCTAGATCACATTTTTGTGATAAGTGTTTTTGTGATAGCATTTTTTCAAGTGAATTTGGGTAGTATTATTGTATAGAATATAGATTTAATTAATTTAAAAGAAGATATAATGAATAATGGAATGTGTATTTCTTTTGAAAAGTAAAACATTTGAGTAGAAACTCCTTCCTTTTTTTAATTGTAGTACGAAATATTAGTTATACATGTGATGTGAGCCACTGAATCTAAATTCTTGATAAACATAGTAATATACTCTGACAAGTATTAAAGCTAAAACTAAAACAAATGATAAAAAAATATATATTTTTAAATACCATTAAAATGGCATCAAAGTGCGTTTTGAATTCTTCAGAACTAAATATAACTTAAAATATATTGAACTCTCCACGCTGTACTAATATTAGCGACAATTTCTTTTATTATAAGCCTCAAAGGATGATACTAAACTTTATGTGCTTTATCCTTTATCCAAGTGTTAGATGCAGACCAGTTTTACTTTTAAAAGAGTTTTATATTAAGTGCAGTGATTACTAAATGTCTAAGTTTAATGGTAGAACCCTCAATGGCGGACATTACTAATATCAAAAAAAAAAAAAAACTTAACACTAATTTAAATGTTATTTTCATTTGGATTTTGTTGGATTGGATCGTTGGGTCATTTATACAATTTAAATAGAATCAAAGTAACTGAGAGGCGCGTTTTAACGTGTTAATCTTAAAATAGATTTGAAAACACATTTTTGTCTTACGTATCTAATCTATCCAGAAACTTTAAATAATTTACCGTTGATGTCAAAAAATGAACTTATTATACGCGGACAAAATGTAAGTTGAACATTTCTTATTTGACGATGAAACCTCTTTTGTTATAGTTTGTAATTTAGTATTTTTTTATAAAGGCACTTTAATATTACAATTTCAGCTTCAAATTTTGTCGTAACATTTTACGAAGTATCAGATAAACAAAATAAAGATTTTTTTCGATCAGGTTAGACTTAAATATTATTGCTACAGATTACCCTTAGGCACAGGTTTTAGGTAATATCTTAAAATTACACATGAAAGAATTTTCGTATGGATATTTCGGTAGAAAGGATTTTCTGGACAACAATAGGTTCCAAGATTGATTGTGTTGCCTACAAAAGCATTTCCGTGCAAAGCCTTATCCATCAAATTTCATTAACACTACGGAGAAAAATTAAGTGAATGTGTTTGCATTTTTTCTATTTTGGGAAATATTTGAAAGGACTTTAGATATACAATACCAATAATTATGTTTGCTCGCAAACGAAAAAAAGGTCATAGTCAGAGCTCGATCAAATTTAAACAAGACTACATGACAATCATTAGCTTTCAATTAAAGTAAGAATCATCAAAATCGGTTTAAAACAATGTAAGTCGACGAAAAAATAGTCAAGTAAATACGCAATATTAGATATAGCTCTTAAAGTACTAGTCAGATCTCAATTAAATTTAAATGGGACAAATTGACACGCAACACCTTTCAATTAAAACAAAATTCATTCTAATCGGTTCACCCAATCAAAAGTTCTGATGTAACATACATAAAAAATACAATCGAATTAAGAATCTCCTCCTTTTTTGGAAGTCGGTTAAAAACTTATTAGAAGCACTGCACTGCACTGTAACAGAAAAAAAGGTAATCATCTGACTGTAGACCATAACTTTGTTCTCTTATAACTTAATCCTCAACGGCTTGGGAAACAAGGAGGTTTTATTAGTTACTCCTAATGTTTAACTCGACGATGATTGCGACGAGCATTTTAGAGATAAACTTTAAATTTGAAATATAAGCGGTTCCTTTTGGAAGAGTTTGATGTGTTCTATTCACTGGAATATTTTGACAACGTAATAGTCGAACACAAATGCTAAGCTCACTATTTCTCATTTGATTGCTTTTATTTTTGAGAAATAAATGATTTAAATTGATTGTTTTTTCTATTAGTTTTCTTGTTCCAAAAAAGTATAACACCTATTAAATAAATATAATACGAGCGTTAAGCCTCCTACCTAAGGAACAGATGACCGTGCGTGTGTGAAGTATATCAATGTTTATTTTTATTTTAATTACATTAACTAAAACTACACAACAGCTTACATTAACTAACTAACCTTTCTCTGTATTAAGAGTACAAAGGATAAATAATATATTAAGTTTTTCTTTGAGATTTATTATTCAAAACAATAGCTTTTTATCTTCATGAAGGAGAGTCATATGAAAATTAATTGTCACAGTGGATGGTTTTGTTACGCTCCGATACTTTCCTATTATGAGATAACTATTGTGAGCGCCGTGAGTGAATTTTGTTTACTTTCAAGCTATATTTCAAAACATAAATAATGTATCATCTTTATGATTGAGATATATATTGTTTTTGTTGCAGAGAAGGTAACGTGATAGGGTCAAGTTGTTTCTATGCTTTACAGGTCGTATCAGCCTTGTAGAGTTTAGTAGAAATAGCTTTTACCTATTAATAAATACTAGTGGTCGCCCGGTGGTCGAAATTCGACTATAATTTATTTAAATTATAAGTTTCAACATTATTAATATTCTGTTGTCAAATACTATAATTCTATAATAATAAACAAAAAAGTATATATGTGTGTGTGTTAAATACATCGTAGTGTGTGGAATATTTTTTATTGATTTAATGTACTTTTATGCATAATTTAAAAAAAAAAAAATAACATTCTCCACTCCTTCTCTATATAAACTACAAGTGCGCGAAATTTCACACTCCTTCGTCCACTAAATTTTCGTAAAAAGGGATATAAAGTTTTGCTTCACGTATCAATATATATAAAATTATATTTATGTGCCTTACTTTAATGTCAATTTCGACTTCTGATTTATTACACCACGAATATTGTTATATCGCAAATAGTCTTATATTATTGTATATTATGTTCGTTTGTATACGAGTTTGATTTGTTATGCTAAATGATCCTTAATAAACTTGCAAACGCAGACACAAATAGAATTTTAAATTTTATTGTAATTCTAGTTACAATTCTGCAAAAACAATCAGAGTGAGAAATTTGTTTTAAATATTCGTCGATTCTCTTCTTATAACGTTAAAGTATAACAAACGTCCTTCGTGTATTGATTGATTTATAATAATACATTTATTATAACAATGTATACATAAGAGATTAATTGTAAGAAAAAATGAACAGGATATATTTTTATTTTCCTACATTTATTGTGATAGATAAATAAATAAATAAATAATAGAAATTAAGTTTCATATTTTTATAGAACTCGTTACTTAAATCTGTGTGCACTAAAAATTTATAGTATTTTGCTGTTTAAATGTTTGACGGTCAATAAAACGTGAAGAGCTTTTTATAGCTTTTATAAGGACCTGCGAATATGTTTTCTTATTTTAATTAGACCTGGTTATTGCCATAATATAGGTAGTTATTATGTTATTATTTTTCGTATATTTACACAATCAAATTAAAAAATACCATTAAGTCATGAAGCATGAACAGGAACTAAGTGGTAAATTACATTTTACTTTTATCCTAAATTGTTCTGACGTTTTAATATTTCATCTTTATTATACTTTTAAATTTTTAAGGGTTAAATACATAATGTATGCACACGTAGGACAATTAGTCTCACTCCTGTCGACCCATTACACGGTCCTGATTATAATACTACGCAACGTAGAGACAATTACTAAGAAGGCATCAAAACGTAAATGGCTCTATTATCTCTAGCGACGATTTTCATAAACGACATTTAAACTAACCCTTTTGTATATCAATTAAAGATTAATTATAGTTAATTTTGACAAGTGATATGGTGCGTCTGTTAAACAGATGGTAATATACCATTTTCTCTACCTTATGTATGCCTGGAAGAGATCTTAAGAATCTTATCTACATTTTTATACCACAATTTATAATTTAATAATCAGAATTTAAACTGATTTTAGTGAAAATAAAATTTCGTTTTGTAAGTAAATATTTATTCAAACGAGCAATTTTTGCATACAGATGGAAATGGGATCTGTATACGTAGTCTGTTTAATTGTTGATAGCAATTATACTGTGCAAATTATAATGTGTAAGCAAATTAATGAATAAAATCGAATAAATATAATCGTGTAAATTATTAATTATTATTTTTTCATTATCTGTTAGGACTGTTGGCACTGAACCTGCTTTACGCTACTAAAAGAATGTGTATATACGAGTCTACCTGTATGCTGTGTGGTTACGGCATTAAAGAATATAGCCACCCCTCTCTTCCCTGCAGGGATAACATAGTTCCACTACTACCTTGGAACTTAAAAAGACGACCGATGGCGGGATAACCATCCAACTTCTGGCTTTGAAATACACAGGCCGAAGACGGGCAGCAGCGTCTTAGGTGCGACAAAGCCTGCCCTGCGGTCACCAACCCGCCAACCCAGCGTGGTGACTATGGGCAAAACACATGAGTTCACACCATTTTTGGCGTGAACTTGTGGAGGCCTATGTCCAGTAGTGGACTGCGAAAGGCTGATGTGATACGAGTATACCAGTCGTCTGTTACTAAAACAAAGATATTAAAGTTACCTTTCGAACAGAATAACGTATGTATGTTGAAAATATTTATTTTTGGAACGAAGTTCCTGGGGGCGTCACGGAGGGGTACCCCAGCCGAAAAAAGCATAAGATTGTTATGTATGATGGCTATACAGTGTTTACGTGATGACTGTTATAATTATTGCAGTTTGCTAGTATTATTGTATCATTTGATAATTATTATATATATTTATACATCATTATAAATAAAGGTATTAATATAATTTTATAAAGTTTTTTTTTCAATTTTATCAATAAAAAAAAATTATAATAAAAAATGTATATCCGAATAATTATTTTCTTTATACCTCGAATAGAACTTGAAATTAATACTTTATAATAAGGAACTTCGTTCCTATCTGGGGTCCCACGATGCCACACGGTTTTTAGTTTATACTATTTCAATTTTAATCGCACGTAAATATTGCTAGCGTTAAAAAAAATCCAGGAACTATTTCTACAAGACGTGATCTAAATTAGTCGCGAGTGAATAGGTTACTTCTAGGTAAGCGTGCTCCATCTTAGACCGCATTTTCACTTATCATCAGGTGAAATGGCGGTCAAACGCCAGCCTATCTATGTATAAAAAAAAAAAAAAAATAATAATTAAAAACGAAATTCCCCTAATTCTTGATCGACAAATTCTTGACCTATAGAAAATATTTTTCAATCGATTCAAAAGTAAACGAACTGCACTAGACAAGCGAGACGGGCTCCATCACTCGACCCTTGAGAGAAATGCGGGTAAAATTCAATTATATTTTAATTGTTTGTTTGGTTATTGGATGAAGCAATTATATCGACCCATTTCTTTGATAACGTGCTTTATTTGTATAACTCATTGGGATGAACTTCTGTTTATTTTAATGTTATTATTTACAATATATTTGTTATTGTTTCTTTGAAGTTTTGTAAATATAATTGAGTTTGCTCGTAAAGGAAAAAAAAGACAAACTTACATTCACAAAAACGTAGGTAGTTAATTTTTTTTAAAGTTAATACGTATTATTAAAAATAACTTGATAACACTCTTCAGATCTCCACCAAATTTAAGAAGAGACCACAGGACAAGCACCATCTTTCGATTACAAAAATAATCAAAATAACACATTAAAAAAACAGTTGATTTGAGAACCTCTTCCTTTTTCTTCAAGCCGGTTACTAAAAAAATTTTAACGTCGCCTTCATAGCAATAGTTTTTTATCGTAGATAAAATTGTTCGAAATATTATTTTGTTGTTACAAATAATGAAATTGAATCAGAGAATAATTTTAGGTAATGGTTGTATCATCCAGATAGTGAAAGTCCTTTTATGTATGGCATGGAATAATTTATTGGAAATTCTAATTAGTTAATAAATATTATCAATGTATATATTATTCATTTGAACAGTTTTTAGTTGATACGCCGCCTTCATAGTTTTTTTTTTTATCGTAGATAAAATTGTTCGAAATATTATTATGTTGTTACAAATAGTGAAATTGAATCAGAGAATAATTTTAGGCAATGGTTTTATCATCCGGATAGTGAAAGCCCTTTTATGTACGGCATGGAATAATTTATTGGAAATTCTAACTCGTTAGAAAATATTATCAATATAATTATATTAATAAAACACAATACAATACGGTAGGAAATAACTTACAACGTTACTAAGGTCATAACTTGGCTGTTTGCAAACAAAGGTACATTTAATTTTATAACGTAGCATTAGCAGAGTAGATGAAATATAGACAACACATTTTTTACAGAGTAAGTATGATAGTTCTATCATATTACAGTGAGTATGTAAATAAGCATAGCTTAATATAAAATTTTACTTAAATGTTTCAAGATTTCATACTATTTGATATTGATAATATCTATGTATTTTCTTCTGTAAGCAAGGGTATATAATAATTTCAATACATATGCTTAAATCAATAATTAATAAGTAATAATTAGTAATAATAACATTAGTTTGTAAGTGTTTTAATACGATTTAAGAAGTATATATTTATAAAGCTTAAACTGAATGATAAAGATTAATGTGCATGTCTTAGATTTTTTCCGATAAGAAGCATTTCGTCAAGTTATTATTAATGAGATTACAGCACAGCAGAAAATTTCAGGCTTAAAGTATAGAGCAGGAACAGCTGAACAATAACACTCTTGCAGCATTATGTTTGTGTGATGAGCAAGGTGGCTAAAACTCCCTGGGAGGGTTAGGGGTAGGGTCAGCAATATAAGCAATGTACTTGCGTTGCTTGTGGTGTTGCAGGCGTCCATAGCATACAGTGGCCAATTACCATCAAGTGGGCTGTATACCAACTTAGTTGTATAAAAAATAGTTTTCTAGCTATAACAATATTTTTTAAGAAAATTTTGCATCTGTTAAGTAGCCCATCGAAACTATCGACTGAGCCATAATTTACGTCTTTTCATGAAGATAATATATTTCATGTGACCTGATAATAATATTTAATTTAATAAGCCGTTTAGAGTGATGAGTTGCAAAGACCCTTACCACGTTCATTTTCAATACCAAGCGTTTTCACCCGGAGAACAAGATTTATTATATCTTTAAGCTAACCGAAAATTATGATATGATACACACTCTTATTCAAATTTTCCTTCGTAAACTCGTAAGTATAAAGTCTAATATCGTTTACACATTACTTAAATTAAGGGTAGCCTCAAAAAATAAATTATGATGTTTATAAAATACCATTAATTTTGTAATCTGTAAAATAATCAAGCTTAAAATATGTTAATTATGAATCCCCTTCGAAATTAAAATAACGTTAATGATGAACTGCAATTAATATTTTATATAATTTCATAATATTAAATATTATTTATGTTTTATTTATTCTTCTTCTTAGTCGTTCACTCTTGACAGAGTGGTCGTGGTTGACGACGATTCATTGGCTAAAGCATAGCCCCGCTATACGCCTCCACTTGATGCGGTTTTCAGCGTCTCGAGAACTCTGGACTATTGAGGTCTGTGTCGTAGCTTTGAGGTCTGTCCAACGCGTAGGTGATCGACCGCGTGACCGCTTGCCTTTTACTTGCCCTTGGACATTAGTTTTATTTATATGTCAATATATTTATTTAACTATAAAAATGGAGAGTTACGTATACATAAAAAGTACATGTATATACATGATACAGGCGCTAGGACTAATATACAATTCAGGTTAAATAATGACTTTAGATATTCTAATCTAGGATATCTCTTGAAGTTTCCTATGTATTAGATACACAAGCGATACATTGAGATGTATGACCGTTGTTTCGCTGTGAAATTTATCTCAATTTCTTTTTTAACATCGATTCAGCCAAATAAATACGTCTCCTTCATAACACTATGACAAACATTTTAATATTAACTTATTGTGTTTCTAGTGAAACAACGACGCGTCGGCCCAACGGTCATGGCACTGGTTTGTGGCTGTTGCGCTGACGGTTGCGGGTTCGATCCCCGCACATGACAAACATTTGTATTGGCCATACAGATGTTTGCCATGGTCTGGGTGTTTGTGCAGTCCTTGTGAGTCTCCCCACAGTGCCTCGGAGAGTACGTTAAGCCGTCGATCCCGGTTGTTATCATGTACACCTGATAGAGATCGTTACTCACAGTAGAAAATATATCCGCCACCCCGCATTGGAGCAACGTGGTGGATTAAGCTCTATTCCTTCTCGTACATGGGGAAAGAGATCTATGCCCAGCGGTGGCATATTACAGCCTAAAGCGTTTCTAGTAAGCAAAGTTTTGGAATGATCATTTTTAAGCTATTTAAACTAAGTTATAAAATTCATTGTCGGTTTAAACAGCTTATAAAATTGTTAGAATCACGTAAAGTATTACTGTAGCACTCAAATATGCTATCGATTGCCGAAATATTTAAGACGTGTAAGTTTAAAGTGTATTTTTTTTAAATTAACTACTCGATAATCGACATATTGATATTGAGATAGAAGCAAAGACCAAAAGTAATATAGGCGTTTTGGTTTGACATGGTACCAAATACGACTTTGTAAATGTTTTAATGTTTTTGCTTTCAATAACAATGTTCTCATTATAATATAACTAGCGACCCGCCCCGGCTTCGCACGGGTGCAATGCTGGTACTAAATATACCGCAGAATGTCTTTATTTATAGTGTGAAGCTAGCTTATAGAATGGTTATTAACACAATAACAACAACATTCAAATATGCGTCGTAAGATTACACGTTGTTACAGAATGCGTTGAAGAAATAAAGGTTCACTGCTCGTTCCTCGTAGGTGATAGCGTGATAATATGTAGCCTATATGTTGACCCGACTTCTTAATAATATTCGTGCCAAATTTTAAGTTAATCTATTCAGTACTTTTTGAGTTTATCAAAAATTCTAAAAACTATATTTTTGGCTTCGGTATCGATTGTAGATTACACCCCAAGTATTCTTTTAAAAAAATATTCAATCTATAGTTTTAAATTTCCTACCATTTTATCAAATGTATAGATTCTCGAAAATATATCTCTTTACTATTCAGTAAAAGCAACATACAGTAACAAGAACCTTTGAGTCCTAGGGGACAAAATGAACAACTAAATACTCTAACGACACAATCTGCGCGTTGAAGTTTCATAACACACTAACTATCTTAATTACCTATGAAATGGCTAAAAGAGATGGTCAGTTATCCGTTTTGCTTGTTAGTGAATTTCGTACAAAGCGCTAGTCATATTCAATTTTGTTAGCTGGCTGGATTAAGTGTAATGATATTGTTAGTACTTGAACAATATGTAACACTTTCAGTTCAAATGTTTTGGTGAAGAATTATTAATTAATATTTTCATATTAATATCGCCTTCATTGGTACTAGTAAAAAGGTTAAATAACGGTCTCAGATATTCTGGACAACAAACAAAAACATCTTAATATGTATATTTGTTTCCCAATGTTTACGCGAATTTCACTCATTATAATGAACCACCTTTTTGGATTTTATTGCCGTTTTTTAAGTTTTTAAATGTCCGACGTTTCGGATACTTTATAGAAATCATGGCATCATGGTTGTTCGATTATAATGTATATTTATTAAACGGTATATAGAGTAAACGTCTTGTTGTTGTTGTAAATAAAATTTAAAACAAAAATATTTTTCTAATCTGGCTCTTATATTTTCAAAATAACGCTTGTGACTATAAAAACATTTATAACTATCCATTTTATAAAGCATACATGATAAAAGCTATGATGTTTGAAATTTAACTTACAAACTAGCAATTTAATGTAAATGTGAGCGAATACGTTTAATTTGACTTCCTCTCCATTTGTACAAACAAATCTCATTTACATTTTAATGCAATTATAAAAGATAATTATTCCATTTTTATTTAACTGCGGTATAATTAATTTGTGTCGGTAGGTTAGTATGTATGCTTGTATGTCTGTTCATATGTATTCTCAAAAATTCTAAGTAGGTTATTAATGGTATATTATGGTAAATGTTTTTTCAACTATAACAGCCATTGCCTGATATTTTTTTATTGTAATTTTTCATTTTAGTATTCTAATTATAAAATATCTTAGAAGGAAGTCTTAAGAATTAAAAGGTCCAAATTAAAACCAATCCGTCTAAAATGAATTTATACGTTTAATATAAAACGTAATAAAATAATTCGAACAATGGACTTATACATAATTAGGATCACTAAATTAGGATTCACAGTCCCATACATTTTAAAGGTCTTATTTTCCTTTATTAAAAGTAATGGTATGAAATGCGTGCTACTTTAAAATGAGTCTTAAATATAGGCAACAGAGTTTCATTTAATTTAAACAAACTCTTCAATAATTACGTACAAACAGAAACCTTCAAATTTGTCCCGTTAATATCGTAATTTTATGTATATTTTATTGTTTTCGGACGGTTATATATAAATTTAGAATAAATTTATATACATTTAATTAGAAACTGTTGATTCTATTTTAATTTATGGTATGGAATAATGATTAAATAAATAATGAACGCCCAACGCCGAAAACTACAAAAGACTATATCAAAAAAGAGGAGCTTCTCAATTCGACTGTATTTTATATATGTGTTACCACATAACTGCTTACTGGGAGTACCGATTTTGATATATATTTTTTTTAATAATTGAAAGCTAGTTCTTTTCATGTGATCCCATTTAGATTCGATCGAGATCTGTCGAGTGCTTTTCTCGTGATCACTAATAATAGGAATTTAATTGATTATTCTATCGACTATCTACGTTGTACTAGCGATAAGTCACTCATCATCACTTCAGCCTGTCGCAGTCCACTGCTGGACATAGGCCTCCACGAGTTCGCGCCATAAATGGTGTGAACTCATGTGTGTTGCCCATAGACCACACTGGGCAGGCGGATTGGTGACCGCAGGGCTGGCTTTGTCGCAACGAAGACGCTGCTACCCGTCTTCGGCCTGTGTATTTCAAATCCAGCAGTTGGATGGTTATTCCGCCATCGATTGGCTTTTACAGTTCCTAGGTGGTAGTGGAACTGTGTTATCCGTTAATCGCCTCTTACGAAACCCACAAGAAGAGAGGGGGTGGCTATATTCGATGAAAATTTATTTCAATTGTTTTTCATTTCCGACCAAAAACAATTATTATTGAATATTGAATCGATTATACTTAAAATTAATATTTATCACACGCAAAATTTCCAATACTAACTGTTTTAATTGCCAATATTTTTATATTATTAACCTCTACAAGCCAAAATAATTGAAAGGCCAATTATTGAAAGATACATTAACGTTTGAGAGTCAAGCCATTATTCCTTCACAGATGTGCACTGTCGAGCGGTCTTGCTGAAATTTTTTAACTTTTGAAATAAAAGAGTCGTTTTATATTTATGCAGGTAAATTGAGTAAAACCTTTTTAGTAACAGTTTCCGCTTTTAATTACTTTCAAAAACGATAAATTATCTTTAATATACTAGTTTGAGTAATAATTAAACGAAAGGTCGTTTATTTTATATATGTATTTTTTTGTAATAATTACAAATTAAATCACCGAACGTCGTATTACCAAGTTTTTCTAAACACACTTTCCTGAAACTAACGAATACATTAAAAATATCCTATTTGTTGCAGTTGTATGGAATATACATACCTATAATTTGACGATTCTAACATTTCCATCCACTAAGTATATGTACTTTATGTATGTCTAAGTAAGTCATTGGTTGAATTTTAGTAATTTTGTATTATTATGTATTTCATCATGTATATTGCGTTATTTGTCCTTCTACAAATTTAAGCTTCTTGCACATTTAGAGACTGCCCGTAAACTTCAGCAGCGATACCCGAATTTTCTAAACACTGATTTGAATAAATAAATGTATGTAGATTGTAGGTACATTTAACATTAGGTACGTAGATATTACGCGGTATTAGTTGAGCAACTTTTGTAATTGTTTATGTTTAACTTCTATTATATTTGTGTATGTTTAACTTCTATTATATTTGTGAACATTATCTGTTTCAATATTTGTAAACTATTATTCAGCTACTAGATTATTTAAGGTTGAACTGGGGTTTCGGTATCGCTGAAATAACAACATAATTTAACAATATAATTGTTTTGATGTAATTGAAGTAGTCTGGTGATTAGGATGGAAGATGATATAGAAACTTTGATCCTACAGATATAATACATATTTTTAGATTTTTTATAAACCCGTGCTCGTAGTTGAACACATTTGTTCAATAATAAGTTCATTTTCTATTAAAATGAATTTTAAAGAAATATTTTTATGCTTCAAAGCTTGGGTATTTATATAGTACAAGCTCATCTCATTATTTTCCTCTACGAAGTGAGTGTTTAATACAACAATATGAGGCCGTAATGGAGTCGAGGCGTTCACAATGCGAGAGTCATTTGATTTCCGAGCGTTTCTATTCCAGAACCGTCGACAACTTCGATTATCGCTTAAATCATCACATTTAATATACAATAGGACTTTTTAAGTATGTATCAAACAAAAAATATTTTTTTCTGTTATATATAGTTTTATTGTTTTGTAGTGTCTAGCTGCACCCCCACTTGTCCTTGTTTGATGTCCTATTGTCCTAGTGTTGCTTTGTCTCTTGCTGTTATTTTTCTCACTGTCACGCTTTAATGTTCTTAATAGAAATGCAGGGCAATAAATTTAAAAATTAATGTAATAACACTATAATCAACTGCCTATAGTAGTATATCAATCATCTGTAATTTCAAGATAAACTTATAATAAATAACAACCGTTCTGGTGTACTGATGCGAGAAGACGTTTAAACGCCAGCAAACACACACACACACACACACACACACACTCACACATACACACAGAAACACACACACACACACACTCGTGGTAGATATTTGTATTTCTACATATATATTTTTTCCGTTGGAGTGTTTCTTCTTGTTTGTCTCACCACCATGCTTCGGACAGAATGTAACTACAGATGTTAGGACTATTTTCGTCGACCCGCAATGGAGCAGGTGATGGATCGAATTCACACCTCTCCCATATCTAGAAAGAGTGGTTTGACCAGCAGTAGACTGTTACAGGCTGTATGAAATGAACACATTATATAATTAATCGTGTATAATAAATACAAAAGAAGTCATATTGCCTACTTTGTATACTAGTATAGATAAATCTATTTGAAATGGAATTAATTACTTCGCCAATACATATACGAGTGACAACGGTCACTCGAAAGTATTTCAACGTCGGCATTTTATATATATTAAAAATTCTCGATTGCAATTTGTTCGAAATTATTTTTTAACTAGCTCGTACTATTTTATTTATTTTGTTTATTGTTTATGCCCTTTATATATGTTAATCAAAAACAATTTTAACATCGTCTGTATTATGAAGAACAACCTAAATATCAATTTCAATTATTATTTGTCTAAATGTTAAATGCCTAATTCTTTCATTTTGAAAATAGAATTACATCCACATCCGTGTGTATGTACACATATACACTGTGTGGGTGTAGATAAGAAAAAGATTCTTCGTGTAGCTGAAATAATATTAGATTCGTCTATCTAAATACAAAGAAAAATCAGTGTAGGTTATTTTAAGACGCAAGTTAAGTGTATACTAAAATGCCGACGACACCTTTAATACTCAGAAAGAATAGATGAAGATAAGTTATTACTATTAAGAACTAATTGGAACTGGAAAACTTAGGAACCACTTATAATCTTAACGCAGTTAATATCTGATTTGCAATAAAAAACTATTTAATGAAAATACAGTGTCAGAGTTCAATGACACACAAATGCTAAGACCATAAGCGTCGGTTTTGACTATAATGCTAGTAGCTAAAGAAGGCATTAAATAATAATAAAAAGATGATTACTAATCAACTTTTGTAGCTGTTTAGAAAGTATTGCTATATTTAAAATAGCTCATAGTTTAAAAGCTTAACGTAATGTTTAGCTTTTTTTGGTATATTTAAAGACTAGACTATTTAGGACGTTAAATATCTTTTATAGATATAGACTAAAAAATGCAAAAGTGGTATAACAAAAGTTGACGTGAGTTTAAAAGTAGAGTTTAAATCCGTTTTAAAGTATTTTCTTTATATTCTAGCCTTTGTCATACTAAACATAAATAAATATCTCAAAAAAATTAAAAAAAAAATGATTGCAAATGTGTTATAATTAATTTGACAAGAGTTTAAAATTGTTTAGAAAAGTCCTGATCTTTATTTTAATTTTTTGTGTATATTCCACATTGTACTGCATCATATAATACACTTTACATTAGCCTTGTTTAATTGACTAAATATGGATTATGACCCAACGAAGTTTAAATAATTGTAGTTGATATGTGGTATTTAGAATGATGAATGTCATTGGTCAAGTTCGTATATCTGTAAACTGTTCCTAAATGATGTGATGGAGTGGAAAAGATATTCTTTCAGAACGCTGAATTCGAAATATTTATGTATTTTCTTTGTCGTTGCAATAAATATGTTAAGCGTTGTTTATATTGATCAAGTGTCTTATGTAGTACATAGCTATATATATATATATATATATATATATATATTTTATGTCACTAGGTCGGCAAACAAGCGTACGGCTCACCTGATGGTAAGCGATTACCGTAGCTTAGTTTGCAGATGTCTATAAGCTACAAAAGGTTTATAACAGTTAAATTAAAAAGTTTGAAGCAAACTCCTAGTTACGTATTCCGAATGTTACATGTATTCAGTTTAAGTTCACAAGTTAAACCCTAAGTAAGACAGTGATATATTGCGACGTGCATTACTTATCCGGAAATCTCTTTGGAAAACTTTTAATAAAAACAGACCACGCAGGCATGCACAAATATATATCTGAATGATATGATTTTACAATTTTATTGTAGCGTAAAGAATATTCTTAAAATTTTTACACGAATTATAATTTTATTTACCCCATTGAATATTTTTAAAACTAACCAAATCTTTTTTATTGATTTGTGAATATTTAAAAAAAAATAATAATTAAAAATTAAAAATTTTTTAAAATTAATTTTGAAAATTTAATCTTTAAAAAAAACTTGGTTGTTTGTAAAGTTGGTTTACGGACGATAGTTTTACGTGAAAATGTCATAGCAAAACATCTCCTCGGACGCATAGGCCAATCGAGTGGAGGAGAGATAGATGCGGCGCAAGCGTACAATCAGCGTAACGAGACAACGAGCGCAACGCTACAATGAGTCATCATTTTTCGTGCGTGCAGCCGGCGTTTGGTTTCATCACATCGGCCTTTCGCAGTCCACTACTGGACATAGGTCTCCACAAGTCACGCCAAAAATGGTGTGAGCTCGTGTGTTTTGCCCATAGTCACCACGCTGGGCAGTTGGATGGTCATCCCACCATCGGTCGGCTTTTTAAGTTCCAAGGTGGTAGCGAAACTGTGTTATCCCTTAGTCGCCTCTTACGACACCCACGGGAAGAGAGGGGGTGGCTATATTCTTTAATGCTGTGACCACACAGCATGTTTCATTTGGTTTATACTTAATATAATAATTTGTAATTATTTAGTTTATTTTATTTTGTTTTAATACATGTCACTATAAACAGAAATTAATATTTTAAAAATGTAAGAATAGTTTTATTTATTGATAGCAGTAGTTATATGTTGTAACTATTATTGTAAAACACGACTGAAAACACTCAATGCAATTATATTTTTTCGGAAGATGGTGTCTCTTAAGTTCTCGTATGTCTTATCTTTATATTCTTGTGGTACTTCAACAAATAATAATCACATTAAGAACAACACAATCTAATAAAATTATAATCAATACATTCTTTTAAAATTATTACAAGCATAAAATTGAATGATAACACTATTTACCCTACAAAACAGATAATAAAGATGACGATTGACTAATTGAAAATTAATATTAACCATTCAGAAAATGGCGTCGACTACTTTGAACTGTTCCGGTATTAAGGGAATAAACAATAAGAGTAATATCAATATAAAATCCAATATTTTCATAATTTTTAGAATTACAAATTTGAATGCTAATGTATATAATATGTCAGAAAATATTAGAAAACAGATTATTTATAGAAACTGTTTTCCCCGTTTCGTTTATGTATTTTCGGTAAGTTTTTAAAACTGAAAAGGTACTCTTGGATCTCTAACATAAAACAATTGAATGATGAATGGACATTTCCACTTCATGCTGAATTTTTTTTTCACTTCATCGAGCGAGTATTTCATGTTTTATTTTTTATATATTTTGTATATCATTTAAATAGAACTGATTAGGTTTTATGTCAAACCAGTCAGGTAACATATGAAAACTTCTAGATATCTTCTTGTCTAAAGTATCTCATTGCTTAAAGATCTAAGACGATCGAAAAGGGTTTGTTGACAATACTGAAATAATACTTCAAAACTTGATTCTCAAATATGTCATATAACAAAGTTAGTCAAAAACGAAATTTGGCGAATGGTTTGTGAATGATCATTATATCTCTTCATGCTACTATAAGAAATAATTATATAACCATTAAATAGTCCAACATGTTGCAAAGCTGAATTGACTATGTTCATAAATTAGTGTTTGCAGACCCTTAATGAGGTGACCATGTCTTCGAACATGAACTATATATATGCAAAAATTCAGGCAACACTGGGAGGATCATTCATATCCGGCTACCGGAGAAGAAAAGCGTGAAGAATCAGTCTTCAATCTCTTTTCGTAACAAGAAAAGTCATTGGTCATTGAAACGTATACGATACCTTTTATTTTATTTTTTTTAATTATTATTTCTTCTCATTTTAGATAAAAAAATTACGTAATACACTCCAAAAATCACAGAGATTTGTCCGGAGTGTTAAGATTCATTTGGGCAATTAACAATAAGGTGGGTAGTTCTACAAACTAAGGTATGAAATCTTTTGATTCGGTGTAAATGCGTACGCAGGGTAGGCGATCGAAGCGCAAAACCGGTTTGTTAAAAACAGTTACAGGATGTTAAAATAATACGAATTCAATTCATTTCTTATATTTTTTATAGTGGTTATTTTCTTAAATGCCACATCTAATCGATTCAACAAACAGGGAGTCAATTATTTCGTGGTCCTTTCACCATATATGTTATTTGTTGTAGTAGTTGTTATAAGTTTTTGTTTTGTTATTTGTCGTGTATTAATTTTATGGTGTACCTACGAGTCTGCTGTTACAGTAATAATTAGTAGTTATACTGCAACAGCCAGAAATTAAATGCTAAACCTCACACATGCGCGGGTCTAACATAAAAAGGAATGAAAGTTTTGAAATTTATATTAAAAAAAAAAATTAATAACCTTTTAAATTACGTCCTCAGTTGATGATTTTAATATTTTCTGTAATAAATTAGGTAGCTTAAATTTATTGTCAATAAGTAAAATTTTCCAGTAATCAAACGTTGTTTGACACTTTTCAATTAGTTCATGAAAATTAATAACAGTTCGATAAAATTAATGACAAAAGATAAATTAAATTATTTTTACGACGTCAATTCCTTGAAACCCTTTTCACAATTTCTTTACGTTAAAGTACGTTTACGCTTCAGCCTGTAATATCCCACTAATAGGCATAGGCTTCTTTCCACATGTAGGAGCAGGATCAGATTTAAATTCACCACGCTGCTCCAATGCGGGTTGGCGGATACTATAAGTAACGATCGCTATCAGGTGTACATGATAACAACCGGGACCGACGGCTTAACGTGCTCTCCGAGGCACGGTGAGAGATCCACAAGGCAAACAGCTGTATGGCCAATACAAATGTTTGTCATGTGCGGGGATCGAACCCGCAACCGCCAGCGGTACAATCCATGGCTGTAACCGTTGCGCCAACGCGTACGTTTAGTTTGGTTAATTTAAAAAATATCTTTTTAATTTTAGAGTTAAATTAAAATTTGTGCGTGAAAAACTATGACTGACTTATGAAAAAAAAAAAAGAAAAATAATTTAGTAATTATCTAGAGAATTGTATTAATGTTTCTACACTTTTTTTTATTGAATATAATATTCGCTAAAATATATGGTCATATAGCACAACCTAGTCAATTAGTCTTTTTCTTTGCACCTAAGCTGATTACTTTTAGAAAGAGCAGTCTTTAGCAGTCCACTTTAGAAGGTTAAGAAAGTAAACCTATACACAAGGTCAATGATATTTTTTATAGTGGAAGTCATTATAAAAATGATACATTATTAGGAAAATTATTACTATGAACTAAATTAGATAAACATTAAACTACGTATTTTACACGATAACATGCATCTACACATGGATTTTATCGCGGTTTATTATGTATATTATATTATATTATTAACATTACCTAACGTTAGGATGTCTGACACATCAGTCCTCTCATAACCATGATTTCTGTAAAGTATCCGAAACGTTGGGCATATAAAAAAAAAACCTAATAAACCGCGATAAAATCCGAAAAATTTGTCTCATTTCTTACTGAAAAGTGAAATATAGGCATATACATGTATTTATATTTAATAATAATTAATTGGCTCAAATGTGTGTAAGCTATTACTAACTTCAATCACTTGAAACGTTAACAATTACCGAAATGTCACGAAACTAAACAGATTATCGGCGGTTTCCATATGAAATGAGTACCCGAAACTTTGGACATATGTTATAATCATATGAACATTAGGAATAAATCAGTAAAATGATATATTTTTCCTCTCTCAAACAGAGAAGGAAAAAAATATCAAAGCAAACATTTACATAAATCATTTTCAAGTGCGGAAATGTATTTATAATTATTTTGAATATTAGTTTTATCGAATCAGATAATTTATTTTGTAAAAATTCTTACTGACCGTTATTAGTATCAAATTAAACCTAAATTATAGACTAATTATTGTAGATTTTTATATGTCAGTTGTTACGCGAGTGTGTGACTCAAATTGCTGAAGTTTTTTTAAGGAATAGGGTAGTCGTAACGTATCATATCCTTGGCCGACCTTCAAGGGATTAGTTAGCCATACAGGAAGATGTCTAAGACCGATCTTTTTACGAATAGGACTCAGTCTTACTCGTGAATTACACTTATCAGATAAGAATTACGGGTAATTTGTAGAAACGTACCTACACCTAAATTAAACTTAATAATATAATATATGCAATTAAGCGTTTAGTTTCTTAAAGATCGTGAATAATAAATATATGAATAAGTTATTACTTAAATATTGAATTTCAATTCTCTACATGTTATAATAGATTCGTAATAATAAGTAGGTTTAATTACAATATTTGACCTTTAGTATATATTGATGAAATAAGATAATCAATACAATACAATACAAATATACTTTATTGTACAACCAAAAACAATACAGGTAACATAAAAGAAAAAGAAACAAGCGAGAAATAATAATAAAAATAATAAAAATAACAAAAAAAAGGAATGTACAAAAGGCGGTCTTATCGCTAAAGAGCGATCTCTTCTAGACAACCTTTAGAAAAAGGACATGAATAAGAATAAAGCGGCATAGAGGATATAATCATTGCATATAAATAAATATTTCATTGTTTGGTTATCTTAGTATATTAATAATTATATATATTTTTAAATAAATATGCAGCGTAGAGTTTTACAGCATTAATTGACTACCAATCATTAACATTTAAAACAAGGAGGAGTGACAGAGCGGATACGCAAACGATATTATTTTAACGCTTTGCAAAGTGATGTTTTCAATTAATTACATGGGATAGTGAGTAATTAGGGAACGTTAAATTAACAACGACAATGTTGAATTTGAAAATTGTTGTTAATTTTACGTTACTTAAAACATGTACCTTGACACATAATAGATATTATTTGTTATTTTATGTATGTATGTATTGAATAAACTGTACTAAATAATACACATAAATTACATAAAAAAGTAATTTTTACAGAAGCATAATAAAGTTCCTACTTTTATATTGAGTACCTGGGTGACCGAGCTTAGCTCGGTATTTTTTTATTAAATCGTGTTTTTTGGAAATCATATTTAAATACGAATTACGTATTGATAAAATATGAATAATATTTTTCGATTTTACCGACATAATATTAGAAAATATGAACTGGTTATTTAAACAAAAAATAACGAGTGCAACTAGAAAAAAAAAAGAAAAAATAATAATCGATCTGGAGACATGGGGATTTGAAACATTGTCTCGATCAGGACTGACCGGCCGATTTCCCACCGAGCTATTACACGTTTATTGACAATTGCGAAATTTACCTTTATATTCTAACGATATTGTAGCCATTTTTTTATTGCCTAAAAACAGGGATAAAACGACATTTTCTAAAAATGAATCCTAGCTGTATCGATTTATCGCCCCCGAAATCCCCTCCATACTAAGTTTCATGAAAATTGTCGGAGCCATTTCCAAGATTCAGATTATCTAAATACAAGAATCGCTCGTTTAATAGTATTAGATATAAGAAATTCATTCAAATTGCAAAATAAAAAAAACAGTGACAGGCTTAAGCATTTTTGAAAAAAATTCAACGATAAAAAAACAATAAATGCTTTGTTGTCTTATTTATTGATTTATTTAATATTTAAACCAACAGCACAAATAGCAATACATAGCAATGATACTAAACAACATTTGGCTAATGATAGGTCTTCATGTATAAGAACTAATATATAAATACCTAGGATCCCGCCCAGTATAGCCACGGGTATTTAACAGAAATTAAAAAAAAATCTAATTAAAAAAAAATGTAATATAGCCTATATACCCGCGGATAGTGTAGCTTTCCAACAAGAAAGAACTTTTCAACATGAATCAGTAGTTTCGGAACCTATTCAATGCAAACAAACATGATATAGACAAAAATATATATAAACAAACATATTTATAAATAACACGTCATGTGGAAAGATTTATTACACGTAGAGCTATTACAGAACCTTTTTAAGTAATACATGTAAATTATCCTAAAATATTCTCTGACATAAAAACACACACACACAAACACAGATAAAATTTCATAAAAATCTGTCCACCCGTTTCGGAGGAGTATTTTAACGAACATTGTGCAACGAAAATTTTATATATATATGTTTTTCATAAATAAATATATAATGATATCTGAACATTAAGGTACGATGTCAAAGTTAGCTTGCATTCGCTGTCTTATCTAATCATATCATATGATTTTATTAAATAAATACTGTTTCAAATTTGCAAAACAATATTTATAGAACATATTAAAAAATATATTGTTCAGTAAATAGATTTCGTTATTTGATTTCAAATGAGTTCAGGTTATTATTTATTTTAACATTGAAATGTAGATTAATAAAATTTATTCAAATAATGAATTCGAAAAGATTACATTTATGTAAATTAAAACGATGTGTGATTTAGTTTCATGAAAGAGAGCGTCGAAATAAATTAAATTGCAAATTATTTTACCTAGTTAAATCCTCTATGGAATTATCATGTAAATATGTTTTAGGTAAAGCGTCTCTTCATCATAGTTAAGTATACATAATCGATACAACGCCTAGTATTAACATATTGAATATTCAACGAATTAAACGTCTTATTTAATTATTTTTATTGTTGATAGACTTATACTGTAATTGATAACTTAATTGTCGCAGATCTATTCTAGCTGAAATACTGTGTCAATTATCAAGATTATTCAAGTGTAGAAGTTTTTTTCTAGAGACGTCGTGTGTAGTTTACTTAGGTTACGTATGTAGAAAGTGTAATAATTATATTTAGCTCATCAATTCAGCCTATCGCAGTCCACTGCTAGACATAGGTCTGCACAAGTTCGCACCAAAAATAGCGTGAACTCATGTGTGTTGCTCATAGTCATCACGCTGGGCAGGCGGGTTGGTGACCGTAGGTGACGCTGATGCGCGTCTTCGGCCTGTATATTTCAAAGCCAGCAGTGGAATGGTTATCACGCGATCGGTCGGCTTTATATGTTCCAAGATGGTAGTGGAACTGTGTGTTATCCCTTCATACGACACCCACAGGAAGAGAGGGGGTGACTATATTCTTTGCTGCCGTAACCATATAGCAGATTTAGCTCATATATATGATATTATTTTTCTTTTCAAACTTTTTTCTTTAGTATGTTTTTAAAGATAATTACATAATTTAAAATAACATACTAAAATAGTCTGTTCTATGTGCATGTAATAATTAACCTGCAGATTCTAAATAGTTGTCTGGAGACTGAAGTTCCAAAACGTTATGAAAGCTTGAACGTGTCCATTAAAGCTTATCGTCCACAACTTACTAATTTAGAAGTTAATTATCCCGTTTCTCGTTAGATAGGCGTAACGCAAACTAAGTCAAGTAGAGTCAAGAGTATTAGAGTATGAGCGAGATCTATTACTAGTACTTGATTAGTTTAGAACCGGTAGAAACTTAATTATAATTTTGATCTATGAACTACTCGTTACTGGACAATACATTATCACATATTTAAGTAAATTTTAGTACACTTTTGACTTAGTGTCTAACTCTATTGATAAGATATAAAACTTTAATTTTTTTTACATATAGTTATGAGTTAATTTGATTTAGTAATTGTACTATGGAAATTATTCAACGGTGCTATAACTTCACGTTCACAAGATTCTGCTGTTAAAAAAGAAAATAAAAACCTATCATAACAAAACAATCAAATAATTTGATTATTGTTCATAGTTTTTAATTTAGATTTTGGATTCAAAAGCTTTCGTTTAAAATATCAAAATCATTCACAGAAAACTACTACATCACGTAATACTTATTAATAATAAGTAAGTTTATCTATTTCTTCTGTTTTAAAGATTTATAGTTAGCACTTCAGCGAAAAATATAAATAGGTCCACAGTCTTCTAGTTCTAAACTATTATTCCTTCTAGACATGTCCATTGTTAGCATTAGAGGATGTTGCTATAACAACTATGCAAACTGTCAAAGATAGGCATAAAATTTAATTCGATTTTATCAAACATTTTGTTATCAATAGTATAAAAATTAGCACATATCGATTTTTTCTTTTTATGATTAGGATTATTAAGTTATGGTCCACAAATAATAAAAGGGAGTTGTTTGTTTGAACGTGTTGTACATTAAAATAAAAATGACCTATTAACTATAGTACCTTTAGTTGCATTTCAAATTTTTTCCTTGTCTAAAAGCTTATTTACTAAAAACGCTCATAAAATATACAGAAAATATATTATTATAGATTTTTCACACCAGTCAACTTGTTTGCCTCTGATGTTTTTGAAATATTGCGGTGTTTGTGTCGAGTGTATACCATATTCAGGACTACTGCTAAAACTTCTTTATATCAATAAAAACTAGTAAAAAAAGACGTATTCGTATGTACTCAAAGGAGTTACCGTTAGTAGTGTGTTTTAATATCAATGAATTACACTAGCGACTCAAAGACTATATCATTTATTCGTTTAATAATATATACTTTTTTTACAACTTGGGAATGGCTAACCGTGGGGGTATTACGAATATATAGGAAGGAGGTCAGATTGGTTCATTATAATGTAAGGTAACACAAGATATTTATTAGTTAACAATTATAACATAATATGTAACAATTAATTCGTTTGCGCAAATAATTATCCAAAGCGTCTAGGTTAAACTACTAGTAGAATACAAATTTGCATCGTGCCAAGCCAGAGCCAAGACTCCCTTAGCCGCAGTTACTCCGGTAATTTTTTTACAGATAAGTATGTCTCGAATAATAGAATGAGTGAGGGTAGGTGAGTATCGAACGATGTGCAAGGTGGCATGGTGCATCTGTTGTTTATAAATTCCTTGCTAATTGCGTACGGTGGTACAGGTACTGTCAAATACAATCAAGACAATATTCTGTGTATGTAAACAACAGGCTTACAGTAAGTCATGTAAACAAATATTACACAAATTAATCAAGCATATTGTATAGCACTTGGCATGCTACGGCGGCAGGGTGTCGACTTTTGGACTAGATGTAAACTATGCTATACAATAATTAATATATAACAATAATTATACACAATATTGGTTAACGTTTCTGAACACATATAAATGAGTACAAAATACACAAAGGTGGTCTATTTAGCTAAATAGTGATTCATCTCGGACAACCTCAAATAAAAAATAAAAATAAAAACAAATGTGATTTAGACCACATGGCTGAAGTAAAACTTCTTTAGTTGCCCTTCAGTAATATACGAAACATAACTCTCTCTCTATTTCGATTTTCACTCTCTATATTCACAATTTTTACTTATATCTCCCTTTTAACTTACGTTCACCTCGTCCGATCACACTTTCCGCAACGCTCTCGTCACGCATTCACCAGCTTACTGTCCAAGTCAAGCGTGCGTACAGAAGTTTAACTTCAAAAATAGAAAATACGTAAAATAATTTATACGTGTTATAACCATGTTTTCTAAATAAAAATCCATTGGCATTAGAATTTAAGGACGCTTTTGTACTATATTATCATAAACAAATACGTATCTCAAATTACTGGTTCTCCGTGATATCTAATATAGACGAACATCGTTTGTTTCATTTGCATGAGGCGTATTTTACTCTGTAAATATGTGTAGCGTATTATGTAAATTTCGTTCGATAAAACGAATGGAATGGCTTCGTTTGTTAAGTAATATCTTGTGATACCAAAATTTTTGTGACCATTTAATAAATCCAATTAAGTATTTTTAAAGATATAATATTCAAAAGTAGAATTTAAAAAAAAAACAAACAAAAATAGTATTCTTTTTTCGATTGTAGTTTTAGCTCTACTGTCAAAATAGTCTCTCATTTGGCAATATTAAAATCCATTAAAACAAATAATTATACAAAAAATAACAAATGCTTTCAAATGTGAAACTTTTTCGATTGATTTAACATTTTCCAACATTTGAAAACAAAATAAATAAGGCAGATCATTAAGGTGTCTGTTTGTAGAGCCTCGCGAATGAGAGAATCGTGCCGTCATAGACTTTGTTTCTACAATGGCCCATTTGTGGCCAATTATTTTTAACATTTTTTGCCTGCTAAACATAAGTGCCCTCGTGAGGAACGTTTCACATATTTTGTACACGTAATAATAAGAAAAAAAAATTTCGTTCCTTTTTAATTTGAACAATATTATATATTTCTTCATTTATTTTAGCACACAGTTATCGTAAAAGTTAATTGAACATTCATTTTGTTTTCACGTATTTGTGTCTTTTTTATGATAGGAGAGGTAGTTATTTTCATCTCAGATAATCGGGTTTCAGATTCAACGGGGAAATACCGCCGTCATTCTTGCCACCTGTTCACCGGGCCACTGTTTATACAATGTTGTTAATTATCTGTAAGTAATTATTGCGCATTGTAAATGTGTTCATAATTATATTTGTTATTATAAATAAATTTAAATATCTAAAAATTAAACTTTTTAGTAAATTTTTATTTTATAAGAAATATTTCTTTTTTGTTCGACTTTTCTACAAATACTATAATCGAGCGTAGTTTTTTCTGGTCTGAAATAGCTAAAAATGGCTTCTTAAGCTTTCACAATTAGTAATTATGATAGTTAAAAAAATCCTAGAAAAGTTGTTATTTTCAAGGTTTTAAATTTGCACTAGAATAATATAAGTAAAACTCTACAAATTACCAATTATATTTAGCGATATCAATAAATTTTTTTTGCGATATCAACAGATTTAAACAATCAAAATGAATGACATTTAGCTGATAACATATTCAGAATGGCAGGACCATTACCCATTATTTAAATTTGATTGGAATCATGTGGAAACGAACAGGAACTGGAGAACAAATCTAATCAATGAATGACACAAAATGTAATTAATGAAACCAAAATGAAACCAATCCAAAAAAAAAGATTATATTTTTATTTTTGTAAAAAAAATCATAGTACTGTGTGGCTACGATACTAAAGAATATAGCCATCCCCTCTCTTCCCGTGGGTGTCGTAAGAGGCGACTAAGGAATAACGCAGTTCCGCTACCACCTTGGAACTTAAAAAGCCGACCGGTGGCGGGATAACCATTCAACTACTGGCTTTGAAATACACAAGCCGAAGACGGGCAGCAGCGTCTTCGGTGCGACAAAGCCAGCCCGGCGGTCACCAACCCGCCTGCTCAGCGTGGTGACTATGGGCAAAACACATGAGTTCACGTTATTTTTGGCGTAAACTTGTGGAGGTCTATGTCCAGCAGTGGACTGTATAGGCTGTAATGATGATGATGATGATGAAAAAAAATCAATACATTTTGATTGATCTGTGTTGTAACTGCTGATTACGCACGCTGATTTACTGGGGGTTGGCAGATATATTTCCTACTATCCTTCTTTCTTTCTCCCTAGTAACGATAGCTATATTTGATAATAACCGGACGGACAGTTACCGTTTTCTCCAAGGCACATTGGAGAGACCCACCAGGGCAGACATACATAATGTTACGGCCTTAGCCAGTCCAGCAGAGCCTCAGAGGTCGGGGCCCATCAGCGACCTCCCGGCGGACTGCCTAGGGTCGGATACGGAATACCTATGGCGATCAGGTTATGCGGCGTGAGCAATCAAATACAAAAAAGGGGTTGAAAAATAAGAATGAAATTGCACTTACCTTCGAAGGGCAGCTAGGGTCTATTGGGGTCGAAGATCGCCAGGGAACGTGTGTAGGTCGTGTGGTGTGGTGTGACGTTAAGTGTAAAATAGGGGTCCTGACAGTCCCCGAAAAGGAGGCCCCAGGCCCCCAGACTTCGACAGTGAGTAGACACCCCCAGTCACTCGCCAGCAGACACGGCACAGAATTGATTATAACGAAATAAATAACTCAGTCAATACACAAGCAGTTACAGTCACAAGCACAGCAACAAATATTTACAGTTACCAAATAAACCGTTAGATATATTCACAGGACTGCGTGCGGTCACGCCAGCAAAGAGTCCAAACCCAAAATTGGGGTTCTCATAAAGCTACACAGAAAATTGCGTTCTGAGCGAACCAAAAACAGACAGCAACATCAGTAAAAGTACAGCAATTAAGGCAATTCAGCAAATCACGTTCAAGCAGTTAGTAGACCGCGAGGCACGCGCAAAACAATAGTCTAAGTCCAACAGTGGGATCCGGCCGGCCGTCGAGCAGGGATACGGCCACTACCGTGCAGAGCGAACTCGAGACTCTTCGCCGTATCGAGCAGCGATACGGCCACTACCGTGCAGACCGAACGCGAGACTGACGCAGCTAAGCGGCGCGTGCGACGGCGACGGCGGGGGGCCGTGCCACCTGGCGATATCACCGATGAAGCCCATACAGAAAAAAAGCGTCGCTAACACAGCGAAATGGTATTACAAAATCATAAGTAATAAATGGACCGCCCACTAGATGTAAGAAACGACAGAACAACGGTTAAACGCGGACCGCGAAACTAAACCCCAACGCAATCGCTCCAAGGCGCGATTTGGCCTAAACACATAACATAAATAGTATTTGTAAAAATACAAATAATTATACCATAAAATTAAAATATAATATATTCAAATTAATTTTATTTTGTTGCCTTTTAAAATTGATTACAATTTTAGATGCAATTATAGAAATCGATGTGTTGAATGAGGTGTTATTGGTAATTAATGAGGCATTGTTATCATAGTTGATTAATTGTGTACTCGATTTTATATGAGTGAATGCATTTGTCTGATCATGTAGATAACAAAGATCTGACGCCAGGTTGGCGCAACGGTCACAGCCATGGATGTTACCTGTTGCGCTGGCGGTTGCGGGTTCGATCCCCGCACATGACAAACATTTGTATTGGCCATACAGGTGTTTGCCGTGGTCTGGGTGTTTGTGCAGTTCTTATGGGTCTACCCACAGTGCCTCGGAGAGCACGTTAAGCCGTCGGTCCCGGTTATTATCATGTACGCCTGATAGCGATCGTTACTCATAGTAGGAAATATATCCGCCAACCCGCATTGGATTGGTGGTGGATTAAGCTCTGATCCTTCTCCTACATGGGGAAAGAGGGCTATGCCCAGTAGTGGGATATTACAGGCTGAAGCGTAGATAACAAGTTTAATTAAAATACTGGAATGCACTCTATGAAACGTTAATGTACAAAAGAAATGTACTTTTAAAATTTTTGGAATCACTCGAATAAAAGCGCTAGGCTAAGGAAAAGGATTTTAGGTTGATTTTTCACATTGCTATATAGTGTTTTGCCAGATATACACAATTCTTATATATTTACAATGACGTTTAGTTTTTCCTAAATATCACCCATGTTGAGATATCAGCTTGCTGTAATGTTATTTACCTATAAGCCTACAAAAATTTTGTTTGTCGGTCTTTATGCATGTTTATCATCAGATTATGTGTTTGATTCTGACATCGCATAATATATTCATCACAAAATTTTATTGTGATTTTCGGAGTTATTAACAGTGGCGGTAAAAATCTGAAATAAACCTTTAGTGAAATTGCGGGCCACAGCGCAGTCACTGAGTTTCAGTTTTTTTTTCACATATATATTTTATTTTAATCATCATCATCATCGTAATTTCAGCCTACCACAGTCCACTGCTGGATATAGATCTCCACAAGTTCACGCCTAAAATGGCGTGAACTCATGTGTTTTACCCATCATCACCACGCTGGGCAGGCGGGTTGGTGACCATATTTATTAGGTATTTTTAAATAAATTTCAATAGCTCTTTAAAAGCAGTACTAGTCAGAATTTGAATACACGAACCTTCACTTAAGATCCGAAAATTCCATCAACTTATGTCGCTTTGCTTGAGTTGTCTCTTTTAAACGCAAAAATCTTTTGCCCTTTTCTAAAATACACATAAAATGTAAATGTGAATACTTTTACCAACAAAATAACATTTATTTATAAACATATTACCAACCGAGTAAAGAGCTAAGAATTCGGGCATTCATAGAGCATTTGACGTACAATACAAGAGTGAGTTCCTCCTTCAACTCACTCTTCACCTATAAAGCTTTTAGTTGAATTCAATGTTGAAGTAACATTGGGGTAAAGAAACCAATAAAATTGTGGTCACTCGAGGCTAGCAAGCCGTGTAGAAAACCTTTCAACAAGTCATGCGAGAGCGGCGATTTCTAAATTTTTTGATTAAATCCAAGTTTTGTTGTGTAATAAAAGGGCAATTTTTTATTATCCCAGAATTACATAAGCGTCAAACGTCAACCAATCGAACAAGTGTTGAAACACTTACATAATGTATATACACACAACTTCTTTTAAAACTATTATTGTGTACTATACTACATTTCCTTCTGACTTTACTTTCTTTGAGGTCAGCTCTATATTTTTTTAGACAACGCTTCACACTCTTTCTTATTATTCATCCACTCAAGATTCACTTCTTCCTCCTTTCTATTTAAATTATTTATTTATTTTTTCCTCGACAACCCTATATTTATTCTTATTTTTTATCATTTTGAACTCATTATATGATACAACTGGTACCGCTCTCATTATAGTTTAAAATAAAAAAAGCAAAAATAAGTTTTGTCACTTGCATGAAGCTCAGATTGGTAGAAGAATTACTACTTTACCGGCATGCGAGTGACGTAAAGTGCTCTCAAGTAAAATACTCGGTAGAAATATAAAAAGAGGTACATGTATTATACATACAATAAAGCCTTTGAACCTGAAAACCTTGAAATTCATGTCAGAAATTGAAATCGGATGTCTCAAAAACTGGTGAAATATGAGTTGAACATGCGAATTGAGGGTTCTGTCCACTTAAAAAAACACCATGTGAAGTAACAATTTGTAATATAAGTAAAACACGCATTTATGAATGTAGTTAAAATACTACTTGTTACTACATCAAGACTTTGAACATGACATTTGAAAGCCATCGTGTATTTTTTTTATATAAAAGAAGAGGCATTGCTAGATTGAAACGCCAAACCAGATAGAGTTATGTACAGTATTGCTTCAATTTGTTGTTTTTCTTTCCATAAATAGATTTATTTACTTTGCATATTATTTTTTGTGTTATCATACGTCCGGCCGTTGTACTTCACTGTCTGTAACTATCTTTATGCTTTGTTTGTGATATATTTGTGGTGTACAATAAAGTATAAAATAAATAATATATATACTGAGATTAAACTGAGGTAGGGCACAGCAGGAATTTCCTGCTCAAAATATGGAGCAGCCCGACTGGGGAAGTACCTCGACCTTACAGAAGATCACAGCTAAATAATACTGCTTTCAAGCAGTATTGTGTTCCTGTTGATAAGTAAGGTGACCAGGGCTCCTGGGGGGGAATGGGGATTGGGTCGGCAACGCGCTTGCGATGCTTCTAGTGTTGCAGGCGTCTATAAGCTACGGTAATCTCTTACCATCAGGTAAGCCGTACGCTTGTTTGCCGAACTAGTGATATAAAAAAAAATAAAAAATCTTACAAGGATTTTGTTTTTCATTCGCATATGCGCAGCCCTAAAACGGAAATATTATGTTCCCTTGGCGCTACCGAAATACTGTATTATATTTTTTTTCAAAACATTTTCCCAACGTTTTACCGGTTTTATTACTCTAGTCTGGAATTCGAAATAACATTGTTTGGAATGCAGAGCGACTTACATCCAATCTTCGCAAACATTTCGGTATAAAATAGTAACACATTAGTGAAACATAATTTATTTTCTATTTATGTTCTATTAGGATCCAAGCAGTCATAGATTTGATTATTTTAAATGAACTTTCAACAGTGTTTTTGCTTTTGTACATATATCACAGTTTTTCCAAACAATGGAATATAAAACAATTATAATAAACTGAGTAACTTAATGCTCTACGCGTTAGATTACTTAGCTTATTGCGATTACTTGTGTTTAGCTTAGCTTAGCTTAATTTGATTTGTGTTAATATAATCTAAATGTTTGTCATTATGAATCATATCAACTGACTGGATGAGGTAAGTAGGTTGTTTATCTAGGTTAGGAACAGAAGTAATTAATGATTAACATCGTTATTACTAACTAAATAATGTCAGACTATTTAATTTATTTGCCTTTAGGATTGGTGAAGGTTTAAATTTATTATTTATTTATTTTTTTAAATCGAATAGAGAAATTACGACGGGAAAATATACCTCAAAATTACGAAACAAAAACTCGCTTCTATTTACAAAAGTTTGTGATTTGAAATTTCTAAAAATTCATTGAAATACATTTAAAACAGGAATACGTAAAAATACGTTGGTCGTATGATATTATTTTGACATACTTTCTGACATGGGTGAAATGACAGTTTGGCGAGGTATTGATTGAATTTTAATGTTTATTTTATGATTATTATTTTGGACATATCCAATGTTTTTTTAATGATGTTATCGTATCGTTCAGTCAGCAAAAGCATGACGAACGCGTAGCTAATCTTAACCCCAAACTTCCTAAGGAGCTCTAGTTACCTTTATGTAGATGAAATAATGTGGATATTAAAAAATTTGTTCTAAAACTTTGCGTTCAGTCTGTAACACTCCACAGCTAGGCATAGGCCTATTTCCCCATGTAAGAGAAGGATCAGAGCTAAATCCACCACGCTGTTCGAATGCGGATTGGCAGATATGTTCCCTACTATGAGTAACGATTGCTATCAAGTGTCCATGATAACAACCAGGACCGATGGCTTAACATGCTCTCCGATGCATGGTGGAGAGACCCACAAGGACCAACATCCAAACCGGAAAGAAATTTGTGTATACACCGTCCTCTCAACCGAACCCACAAACCACCAGTGCTTTAGACGACTACCTCCACCACTACCCCAGACCGGTTATTCTAAATATTAGTCTAAATAAAGCTAAATGTTCTTTCATAAGCTTACAAAGCACGGTAAAGTTGAGCCGAGCTCGGTTTAAGCTATTTAAAGAAGCTCTACTAAACGAATTTTATTTTTATTTCTTAATCGAAAAAGATAAAAAGAACTATTTTGTCATATTTCTTTCCAAGCTTCTCAAAACATTTTGTGACTTTGTACTATTATTAAAATATTAAACCTTGGTTATTATTTAAGAATTTAAAGAAAAAACATTTCTTTAGCAGTAGTTTACTCTGTTTTACAAAGAGCGTTTGTTCCTTTTTCATTATTTCATTTTTTTTCTCCGAAGGGCCATGTAGCTTTGCGATAAACCTATTTGGAACCGAGAAAATCTAATTCTATGAAAACGGAGAGGAAAAAACGTTGGTTTATTTATTTTTACGTTTGGCTGAAACCTATCAAATATATCTCTATATACGTAGAGATATATTTGATACCAAATGTTTTCAAAAGTAAAACATTTGACTGCATACGTTAATCATGTCGTAATTTTTAGCAAATGATAGCAATTTGGCTTATCTTTATTATTATGTTTCACGATTTTGTATGCATTACGAGTATTACGTGGAGAGCGAGGGATTTATAATTTTATTGTTTAAAATTACAAAACAGCGGTTTTTCTCACTAAAGAAATTGAATTTAATCATCTGTTCTACGATTAATACTAGTATTACTATGAGTTAGGATATTAGTTTTAGTGTATTTTCATGGGTAACTTAAAATATTTAGGTATATTCTAGTACAGTTAAACTCCGAGTTTTGCTCCAATCTATTGACATTAAAACATAGAAAATATTTTTGGAAAAAGTAAAATGGTTGAATAAAAAATATATATTGAAAGCTAATAAATAAAGGGTTTTGTACTTCATACAATTTTTATCTTCTCAGTGTATGTTTTATGAGTGAAATTTAGAAAAAATGTTTTTTTTTTGCCCGCTATAGAGTATGAAAAGCAACTGCCTACATATCGTATTACTCTGTTTAGTAATTTCATTGCCTCTAAGATGAATCAGTGAAAACCCCTTTACATTATATAGTTTTTATTTGTATATACAAGTTTAAGAAAGCAGTAAAATTATGTCAACCAAAGATAAACTTCTGCCGCCTGCCTTCTGACGCCGCGTTGGCGCAACGGTCACAGCCATGGAGTGTACCTGTTGCGCTGGCGGTTGCGGGTTCGTCCCCGCACATGACAAACATTTTTATTATCCATACAGGTGTTTGCCGTGGTCTGGGTGTTTGTGCAGTCCTTGTGGGTCTTCTCACCGTGCCTCGGAGAGTACGTTAAGCCGTCGGTCTCGGTTGTTATCATGTATATCTGATAGCAATCGTTACTCATAGTAGGGAATATATTCGCCAACCCGCATTGCAGCAGCGTGGTGGATTAAGCTCTGATCCTTCTCCTACATGGGAAAAGAGGCCTATGCCCAGTAGTGGGATAATACAAGCTGAAGCGTAAAGATAAACTTCTAAGAACTATATAATTATAGATGTAGATGCCATGTTTTAAATGTCTAAAGATTTCACAAGCCGATGGTAACGTGGTTACGTAGTGGTTTTATAAATTATCTACTATTTTAGCGATTACGACCTTCACTTCTGCTTATGATAAACGTGAGTAATACCAACCTATTCAAATTTATTCCATTTACAAGTTGGTTCCCGACTCTTCTATTTCGATTGACGTTTAATTGTCAATCAGTAATTATCGTACAAAAGTTTTTTGGTAGATATAGATAAAAAAAAAAATTAGAATATTATTCCAAAACAACCGAGTTAGGACTATATTAAAACTTATAATAGACAAAAATATTATAATAAGATGAATTATACTAAACTGAATCATAATAAGCAGGACTGACGACTTAGAATGCTTTCCGAGGAGACTCACACTAGCGTACAACCAGACCGAAAACAAATATTTGTACAGGTACAATTACGATACCAGAACAATTTTAGGTATATGTAAAGGAACGGTTCTAAAATGTTATACCACACCAAAATGATTATTAGAACCTTAGGGTTTGTTCCTTTGTGTGTATTTCCGAATAGTTATATTTCATACTTACAAATTTTCTATAACATTCACATACATACCGCGATGAAAATATACGAGTACATTTCTCGCGAATCTGACAATCCGTCGTTACATCATATTACGAAATTCTTTCATGCGTAAAAATATCAGCGCTTAAGATGTTCGTCACGAAGATTCCTAAAATTATTTTCTGTAATATTTTGTTTAAGAATTTTACATGTGAATTAAGGCGTTTTTTTATAGATTACAACACTATTTTTAGACTGCAAAAAGAAGTGTACACAAGGTGCCAAACAAGGTTGCAGTCCACCAATCGCGTTGCTGAACCTACACTTTGGGAGCTCTGGAACCTTACTCACCACAGGAACCCAATATAACTTGAGACCAGTATTATTTACCTGTGATCTTCTGGTTAAGATTTAGTTACCCCTCCAGCTGGGCTGCTCCAAATTGCAATTAAGACGCAAGGTATATGATGCCTGACTCTTTTATAACATCAAAGAGGTCTGTAAATACAAAAAAATCACTTTGAACTATTTAGGGAGGAGCCTTTTTCCTCCCACCCCCCTCTCCCCAAGTTGTTCCTCACGTTTTCAGACCGATTTTCTTGGGTTAGGTATATGATTACTATATCTGAATTTTTTAACTATGTAAGTATAGTGTTTATGAGCATTTTTTCCTAAATATTTTTATAATTCTTTAAAACCGTGTTTAATTACTCGTAAAAAAGCAACACCAAGGCATAAATAAGGGCGTCGTAAAAATCTAGCCAACTTTTTTATCCACTTAAAAGGTTTAGAACGATATTAGTATTTTTGGTTTTAGTTTGTTGATATTTGCGATCGCTAGCTTCGATGCGCTTGATCCATATTAATATTATAAAGGTGAAAATGAGTTTGTTTGTTTGTTTCACTTTCATGGCTTAACGACCTTGACCGATCGCCATAAAATTTCTTCTTCTTCTTCTTCTTCAGCCTATCGCAGTCCACTGCGATCCATAAAATTTAGCACGCACATAACTTAGTAGCCAAGAACGGACATAGACCACCTTTCATCAAGGAAAATTATGTAGGAACGGACTAAATGAAAACATATTCATAACTAACCGAGTACTTATACTTCTTACTCAGATACAAGATGAGTATGCTGTATGATTGATTTTCCAAAGAGAATATACAGTAAAAAGTTAAAGATAAAGTACTGGAGGTTAGTAAAGAAAACAATTATTGAATTACAAACCAATTTATGTTATTGATTTATTGCTTTGAATAGTTTACAGTAAAGCTTTTTGAGTAAAATATAAGAAAATAAAAACGAAAATATAAATTAATATTGAAAGCTTCTATCTACTTGGAATGTATATAAGCATGTATGTATGTTTGTTTGGCTGGAATTTTGCAACTCAATTTTGAAGTTTTATTTATATACTAGCGGTACCCACGACTTCGTCCGCGTGGAATTTAACAAAAAAGTTATTGTTCAGTTTGCTAGAGATATAAAATAAATAAATTTCTAAAATAAAAGTAGCCTAAGTTACTCCTTATTACAGCTGTTTCAGAGATTAGCCGGAACAAGCAGACAGATAAAAATTGTAATAAATGATATTTTGGTATAAATACCGTGTATACATTCATATGCATTTAGTAAAAAAAGGGCTTCATTTAATATTACAGCAGACACTCCGATTTTATTTATTTATATAGATTAGCTTGTCGTCAGATTCAATTTACTTAGTTTGAATTACTTCGCTGAAAATTATAAAAAATAAAATGAATAAGATCTAGTTATAGTTATATAACTTTCTTGTTAATATCTACATAGGTAATTTAAGTAAGCTTTTATATTGTACCTATAAATTGTAAAAGCAAAAAAGGCTGTATGTCTGAAGGACGATAGTTTAACGTGACAACGTCATAACAAAACATCTCCTCGGACGCATAGACCAATCGAGTGGAAGAGAGATAGATGCGGCGCAAGCGTAAAATAAGCGTAACGGGACAATCTTTTTTCATGCATGCAGCCAGCGTTCATCGATTTATTAGGCGTAGTCACGTCAAAAAAGATAATTGTTGACGATGTGTGTTAACCCTATCGGTTTACATCAGAAAAGTTGTTGAAAAATATTTTGATTTTGATGAGGGATCGGCACCCCACCGATGATCGGAATTTAGCGGATATATTCCATTCTATGAGTAACGATCGTTATCGGGTATCTGTGATTACAATCGGAACTGACAACTTAACACGTTTACCGAGACACGGTGGAGGGACCCAAAAGGAAAGACAACCAGACTGAAAGAAAATTTCCTTGTAGAAGATCACAACTAATCACAGTTTACGGGGTACAATAAATATTTATTATCTGTACACTTGTTTGCCGGTTTAGTCGTATAGAGAAATATTCGTCCAAATATAAACATCCCAGGCGCTAATAGAACCCACAATTGCCGGGGTTTAGGCGCTCATACGATACCAATATTTTGTTAGTGAGTTAGATGTCGAATACCCAAGGACGTATTTTCTAATGGTCTCTAAAGCAATAAAAGAATAAGCTTTTACATTTCCTGAATAAACTATCTAAAAAAATATCTCGTTATAATCGGTAAGCTGGCAATTTCGACCTTTTTAGCGATTCATATCCATGTAAAAGACGTTTGACTATTAAGGCAAAATTTATTTTTGTCAGGGTTTACTGTGGATGAAATTCTCCATAAAATGATTTAACGACTATAACCCAAAATAAAATAATATTTAGTCTAAAAATATCTTTAAAATTAATTTATTGAAATCTGTTTTGAAGTGTTTTATACAACGTGAAACAATATATGTATGTACATCCAGACTAGTAGTTATTACAGATTTAGGGATGATATTATAACTTTTGCATTTAGATCAACAAATTTTTGTTCTAACAATAATCTTAACATGTCTCATCAATTATATTAAAATACTTCTGAAAATGAAAAGTGTGTGAATTTTTGGAAAGAAATTTACCTACATCTCTCTGCCAAAGGTCTGCGTTGGTACTCATTAAGTATTTCATTGAGCAAAACCTTTTCCCAAAAGTGACAAATCTCCAAATTGTCACACTAAAATAACGTATTCTTGTAAATATTTAATGAAATAATGTATAATACTGATATATTCAACACGAGTAACATGATTTGTGCCCAATTAACGCTGAGCAATGTGCTAGCTTGTAGTAGGATTTATTGTAATTCCTTAATTTACAAACGTTTTGCGAACAAGCTATGTTTACTACATGAACAATTAGTATTACTTACAGCAAAATGTAGCGCTATAATTATAGCAGTCTGTTTACTCTAACATTAATAACAATGTTAGAAAATTTATGAAGGTCGTAAGCCCTCACTATATATAGATAGAAATATTAGCTAATTAGAAAAATATAAATATTTGAAAATACTTTTTTCGTTATTGATTTTTTGCTTGCTAAATTATACAAGCTGATTATAATTGCCTAAACATTTTAAATCATAATATTGTTGAGTGCAAAAATATTAGTCAAAATATATACTTAACTTTACAATAAGGAAATGTCGGTAATGGTATTGCAGTTATGTGCAGAAGAACGCTTGCAGATTTAAGACCATTAGTTCTCAAAAGAAATTCAATTGATTTCCCCGCGGAGACTTATTTTTAGAAAATCTCGCATCTTCAAAGAAATATTCGTATTTTAAGGTATATATATTGTGAATTGGGATTGATTTATTAATAAGATTCACCTCTTTTGTTCAATTACCACAGGAAGTACAAAATACCACTATGTTAGAAAACAGCGTTCCTTTATCTTTCTGGGAGAATAGAGAAGATTTTATTTGAAAATGGAAATATGGTGTGATAAAAAATATTTAGAAAATAGGTAAAAGATTTTAAAAACAAAACATTTAGGAAATATTTTAAAGATTTCGTAACTTTTTTTAATTACGTTGTAGTGGAAAAACTCTTTGAAAGAACACGAGAGAAATCACGTCAAAAATCTATTTAAAAATATTTTAACAATAAAGTAAATATTTTTGAATATCATATCAAAAATTGACCGCTCCAGCGGGATTCGAACCCGCGTCTTCGACATACCGTGTCGACGCTCTAGCCAATTAAGCTATGGAACGATATACTCGCCAGAGCGAAACTTTTGATATGATGATTTTTACTTTCGGTTTAAGCGAACCGTGGCGCCGTCTATAGTGAGTTCTTTACAGAGACTCGTAACTATTCAAAGTTTCATATTACAATGAAAATCTTTGACAGGAGACGACACCATGCTATTTTTAATATGTACGATTTTTATTTTTGTGTTACCCACAATTAGGAATTCTAAACATTTTTGAATATCATATCAAAAATTGACCGCTCCAGCGGGATTCGAACCCGCGTCTTCGACATACCGTGTCGACGCTCTAGCCAATTAAGCTATGGAACGATATACTCGCCAGAGCGAAACTTTTGATATGATGATTTTTACTTTCGGTTTAAGCGAACCGTGGCGCCGTCTATAGTGAGTTCTTTACAGAGACTCGTAACTATTCAAAGTTTCATATTACAATGAAAATCTTTGACAGGAGACGACACCATGCTATTTTTAATATGTACGATTTTTATTTTTGTGTTACCCACAATTAGGAATTCTAAACATTTTTGAATATCATATCAAAAATTGACCGCTCCAGCGGGATTCGAACCCGCGTCTTCGACATACCGTGTCGACGCTCTAGCCAATTAAGCTATGGAACGATATACTCGCCAGAGCGAAACTTTTGATATGATGATTTTTACTTTCGGTTTAAGCGAACCGTGGCGCCGTCTATAGTGAGTTCTTTACAGAGACTCGTAACTATTCAAAGTTTCATATTACAATGAAAATCTTTGACAGGAGACGACACCATGCTATTTTTAATATGTACGATTTTTATTTTTGTGTTACCCACAATTAGGAATTCTAAACATTTTTGAATATCATATCAAAAATTGACCGCTCCAGCGGGATTCGAACCCGCGTCTTCGACATACCGTGTCGACGCTCTAGCCAATTAAGCTATGGAACGATATACTCGCCAGAGCGAAACTTTTGATATGATGATTTTTACTTTCGGTTTAAGCGAACCGTGGCGCCGTCTATAGTGAGTTCTTTACAGAGACTCGTAACTATTCAAAGTTTCATATTACAATGAAAATCTTTGACAGGAGACGACACGGTATGTCGAAGACGCGGGTTCGAATCCCGCTGGAGCGGTCAATTTTTGATATGATATTCAAAAATGTTTAGAATTCCTAATTGTGGGTAACACAAAAATAAAAATCGTACATATTAATAAAGTAAATATTTAGCATCGGAATATTTTGTACATCTTGGTACGAACTAGAAATCGTGAAAGAAATTGGCTCCACAGCAAAAAAATCTAATTTCCTTTCGCAATGCCAAAGAAGTAACGAGAATAGATATACCGTGAAAGTGATCGTTAATTTTTCCTGGCAAACATCGAGAAATGGAAAAGGGATTGAAAACCAAAGTATTTATTCTATATTCAAAAATGATATTAGTCACACGATCTTAATCACATCATGTTTTGCATTTGTATTGACAAGAATAGGAGTGATGATATCACTAAAATCTAAAAGCTCCGATCTCAGAACAAGTTACTGATATGTGATATCATCTGAAATTAACAAAATATGTAATAAAGTGTTGTTTGTAATGTAAACCACCTGTAAGAATATTAAAATTACAAATACAAAAAAAGAATGAAAAGAAATTACAAGTCTACCTGCTAAAAGAACGATATATTTTACTACTAGACAAGTTTTGTGCAAAGAACATGAAAAAATTAATAAATACATATATAATACAAATACAATTATAAACAGGAAAGATTTGACTGTTTGTTTGCATTGAATAGGCTCTAAAACGACAGAACCGATTTAAAAAAAGATCTATCATTGTTGGAAAGCTAAACCATCTTCGGGTGACATAGGATATATAATAATTTCAAAAAATAAAAAAAATATAGGAAAATAAAAAAAAAATTGAAATTTTTGTTAAATATCCGTGCAAAGCCGGGGCGAAATGCTTGTACATAATGTAATAATAATAAATTTACAAGCAAAACAACAGAAAACAAATACGTAGTGGTGGAAATGTATTAATAATATAAATAGAATATCCAGTCACAAAGTAGCGTGTTCATATCATGTCGCGGTCATCAATTTAGAAAACAAACGGGGATATAAATAGATATGAATCTCCAGAACTTTTTATTAAAGGGTAATAGAATACAAAAACAACGTTCACGTAGAAAAATATACAATCGAATGTATAGATTGTAAAAAATCAATTATAAAAGAATAATTTAAAAAATATATAAAATCATAAAATGAAGTTTGATTATTATTCTGATATAAAAAGTTTGTATATATACCACATCAACCCCCTCTAGAGACCGTTGTAAGGGCGACAATATTTGGTAGAGTTAGAAAAAGCGCGGGGACCTTGGCTGCAATGCGCTTGTTGCGCTCCTTCTTGAAATTGAAATGCAGATTTTGCCGTGGAGTAGTGTGATGTTCGCCTCATGCCTTTGGCCCCTTGTTGATGATGGACCTGTCTTTCGTCATGTTAGCGATGTCCAAATACTCTATGTTTTTTTTTTTGCTGCGATGCGCTTATTGGGATAAAAGGCCTGTGCGTTGGTGTACGGACGTCACAGTACATTTCAGCGTGACTACCATTACATAGTAACATTTGGGTTATCTTACAATGCAGTCTGCATTTGATAATCGAAAATAAAATCGTAGAAAGAACAAAAAAGGTTTTTTTAATTTTGTTATAATTTTTAACTTTGTTACATAGAATAAAAATATTATTTATAGTCTATTTAAATACCTATGTAATTATAATCTGTAATGTCTTGTCAACTGTCGTTCGTCCTTTTCTCACTTAGCTGTCAGACTTGTAACAATGAATGTCACGTCCACAAGATAATACAAGATAATAAAACGTATCCGAAGTCATCAGTCGTTTTTATTTTTAATAAGAAACAACAGTAAGATTTATAGTATTGTAAATATATAGCATAGTTGCTCGAGAGATATACAAAAAAAAGAAACGATTAAAAAAAGCGAAACGTGTTTCTTTTACTTTAAGACGTTAACTAGAATAATGTAAAATTGCTGCTATTTTGTGAGAGAAAATTGTATTAAGAAAGAAAAAAAAAAGCCTGATACACATTGAATTCGATAAGTTATACTGTCATTGTAATGTGATCGATTCATACATGATCAAAATTTAATACATTATGGAAGTATGAAAGAAAGAAAAATAAAATTTTTATGTAGCGATATCGTTCAATTTACAAATAGATTTTAAAAACAAATAATCAAAATCAAATATATCTTTATTGGGCATCAGAAAAACACTTTTGAACTGTCATTTCAAAGTTCATAAAATATTAGTTACGGTTAATATGAAGCTACCACCGATTTCAGAAAAATAAATGACTTTAAAGTATTTTTACTAAGTTTGTAACTTTAACCACAATAATTTACTATTACTGTCTAAAGGACAAAGTAATATTTTAACACAAAACATTCAAGTGATTTTATTTCTGACATTTTACTCACAAATCGGCGTTGGGTCTAGACTGCTATAAAACAGTAAATTCTGCATTTGAAATTTTGTTGCAGTAGTAAATTTAAGAAAGATTAAGCAGCCACTATGTTTTGTTAGTTTGTAAACTTCCGTTCTGAAAACATTCATTATTTAAAGTAGCGTTGTCTGTTACTTCTTTAAAAGTTTAAGCTTTAAATTTCAGCGTTTTAGGATCAAATTTTAAAGTTTTCATAAACTTTATTTTATTTTATTACTCTATAACACTTAAAGGTTTTTTTTTGTTCAAAAGGTGTTTTTTCTACAACTTGTTTTCTAAGAAAAACTTGTTAGATTCCCAAAGTTCTTTATTGTATCTGCGAGTAACAACAATAATGAATAGATATTTCTAATCACACATAAAGTTACGAATATCATGCCAGGTGCTAATTATCTACAAATTTTAAGTTTGTTCAATGCAATCACTCATCATCACATCATCATCATCAGTTCAGCCTATAGCAGTCCACAGCTGGACATAGGCCTCCCCAAGTTCGCGTCAGACATCCCGGTTTTTCGCAATCCTCATCCAACCTACACCGGCCATCTTACGTAGACGCGGTTTCCACTCCAGGACCCGTCTACTCCAACGGCCATCGGTCCTGCGACACAGATGACCAGCCCACTGCTACTTCAACTTGCTTATTCTGTGGGCTATGTCGGTTACTTTCGTTCTTTCGTGGATAGTCTCATTTCTAATCCTATCTTTAATTTAAATTTGTGGACCAGTCCCTTTGTCAGTGTCCGCGTCTCGGCTCCGTATGTTAACACAGGCAGGATGCATTGCTCGAACACTTATGTTTTCAAGCATTGCGGAATCTTCGAAGTAAAGACTCGACGAAGCCTGCCAAACGCCACCCAGCCCAACCTCCTGTTGGCCTCCTTCTCGAAGTTGTTACGGCCTAGATGGATAGTATGGCCTAGGTAAATATAATCCTGAACAACTTCGAGAAGGGTACCATCGACCAATACCGGTTCTCGGTATGACTTGGTTGTTAAACATAACTTTCGTTTTGTCCAAGTTCATACCGAGACTGACACGCTGAGAGGACTCGTTTAGGCCGGCCAGCATGTGGCCTAACTCTTCCAACGTCTCCGCAAAGATGACATTATCGTCGGCGAGACGAAGGTGAGAGATGAATTCATCGTTGACGTTAATGCCTTGTTCTCCTCAATCTAAGGTCTTAAAGACATCCTCCAGCGCAGTGGTAAACAGTTTCGGTGATATTACATCTCCCTCTCTTACTCCACGCCAGAGGCAAATAGGTCCTGTTTTCTGATCCTGGACATGAACGGTCATCGTCGCCGCGTCGTACATATTATACATTTCAGTATCTCGATATATCGCCAGTCAATATGACATCTCTGCAGAGAGTCCAGGACAGCCCAGGTCTCGACAGAGTCGAAGGCTTTCTCGTAGTCCACAAATGCCATACACTTTTGAATAATCTGCCGAACAGTATGGATGTGGTTCACGGTGCTGTAGCCATTTCAGTTAGAATTCGTCGAGTCTTCTGGCGAGACAATTTGTAACAAAACAAACAGCTTATAGACGTGGCTCAACAGAGACTTATCGCCTCTCTCAAAGAACAGTACCACCACACTCCTGGACCACGCCTCCGACATGGTACCTCGGTGGATGACGGCGTTAAAGAGTCTTGCCAAGGCTTTTAGGACAGGTCGCCCTGCGGCTTTAAGTTTCAATGCAATATTGCTTATAATATCAGTAGCGATATGTCTTATTCACTATAACTATCCTGCGCCCATTGCTACGCTTTTTTTGTGGTAGCACTAACTCAGAAACCTATGTGGGCTTATGCACAACACTTTGCTTAAGATCATGACATGATTAAATGCATAGTTTACGATTCTATAAAGGACATACAGGCAAACATTAATTTATATATATATCTCTTGTCGGTCCCTCATGTCTGAGGATCGTGGTCGGCATCAGGGTTGCATCTGGAGCGGATGATGTGCCTCCACCGGTCTCTGTCCATGGCGTCTCTTATTTATGTATATATATATATATATATATATATATATATATATATATATAGCACAACGACTATGCTTTGTTGTTTTGACTTGTAAATTTCCCTAGACTTTACTTATCTTTAGTTGTGTGGATTTTGAAATTCGAAAATTAACCTCCTTATTAACAAACTTTCGTGAACATTAATTAACAAACTCGTAATATATGCGTGTACATGTACACAACACGGAACATATTACTCTGCTTAATTAATAAAATTTTTTACTAAGCAATTATGTTCTTATTTTTTTATTACTACATACTTTTGTAGAGTAGTGTTTTAGACATTTGCATGAAAGTAATGATTTTTCTTTGTTTTGTTACAGATATCAATCAAAATGAATCGGCTAAGCAAATGGAAAGTACAACTGAGGACTTCGATAATCAGGTAATTTCAATAAAAATACACTGAACCAGTTTTTTGTTGTACATTAAATAACTAAAAATATTTTGTTACAGAAAAATGATGTACAAGATTTTACACCAAAATCGAATTCCATTTTCGGATCATATGAAAATATATCACAATTTTTTAGTTAGACACATTGTTCGAGGCGTCTTTCTGGGCAATGTGAATAATGCTACGTGAAATGAATACAACAAAAAAGCAAAATGGGACAAAACACGCATGCTTACGCTAACTTCACTTCGATAAATTACTCGCAATCTTACGACGTAATAGACGTTGACAGAGATGAGTGTGCCGTCGCAGATGACCCTAAATATCCAAGTAGCTTAGGAATAACTCTGGCCGTACCAGAATGGGAGGCCATTTGTACAGCCATAGTCCTGACTGTTATTATTATCTCGACTATCGTTGGTAACATATTAGTAATATTAAGTGTCTTCACATATAAACCTCTTAGGATTGTTCAAAATTTCTTCATAGTATCACTTGCAGTAGCTGATCTAACAGTTGCAATATTAGTCCTTCCACTCAATGTAGCTTACTCGATACTGGGACAATGGGTCTTCGGGATATATATGTGTAAAATGTGGCTAACATGCGATATAATGTGTTGTACGTCATCAATACTGAACCTTTGCGCCATAGCTCTCGATAGATATTGGGCAATAACCGATCCAATAAATTACGCACAGAAGAGGACTTTAGAGCGGGTGCTTCTAATGATTGGAGTAGTATGGATATTATCACTCATTATTAGCTCGCCGCCTCTTCTGGGTTGGAATGATTGGCCAGATGTGTTTGAACCCGACACTCCATGTCGCTTAACTTCACAGCCTGGATTCGTAATTTTTTCTTCATCTGGGTCATTTTATATACCATTAGTAATAATGACGGTAGTTTATTTTGAAATATATTTAGCCACTAAAAAAAGGTTAAGAGATAGAGCTAAAGCTACAAAAATAAGTACTATATCTAGTGGAAAAAATAGATTCGCAACAAAGGAATGCGATCATCATGACCAAGATTCGGTTAGTTCTGAAGCAAATCACAACGAACATCAAGGAGTAACGTGTTTGGTATCAGACAACGAGAAGATAAAAAAACCAAAGAAGTCAACACCTAAAAGGAAACCTAAAAAACGATATTGGAGCAAAGATGACAAATCACAAAATAAGCTAATAATTCCTATTTTATCTAATGACAATTCTGTCACAGATATGGCAGATAACACTGAAAATAGGAATACGTCTTCAGAAAGTAATTCTAAAGAAACTCATGAAGATGAAGTAGAAGTTATCAAAACCACTGTAACGAAAGCTTCTAAGCGTTCCAGGCCTAATCAGCAAAATACGGTGTATCAGTTTATAGAAGAAAAACAGCGTATTTCTCTTACCCGAGAGCGCCGAGCTGCTCGTACATTAGGAATCATAATGGGAGTGTTTGTCGTATGCTGGCTACCATTCTTTGTTCTGTATCTAGTTATCCCATTCTGTTCGAGCTGTTGCTTATCAAACAAATTCATCAATTTCGTAACATGGCTTGGTTATATAAATTCTGCATTAAATCCTCTTATATACACAATATTCAATATGGACTTTAGGAGAGCATTCAAAAAACTTCTTTTCTTGAAGCCTTAAGGATTCAAAATTTTAACGAGCGTTCGTGCCAAACGATTATGTTAGATGAGATTTAAGCTTGTAATTATTAAAGCCGCCGACTTGCTCAAACTAAAGTTTTGAAAATTTATAATTGTTTGACAAATGTAGTGAATTATGAATATTTATGAAAATTAAAATTTATGTAAATTTAGCATACGATATAAACCGTCTATAGTGTAGCTGTTGAATTTAGTAGTTCCTGTATAGTGAAATGTTTTTCAACTTTAATCTTACTACTTATAACTACTATTTAGCTAATGTATTGTATAATATCGTATACTCTAAGTGTACATGTGTGTATAGGGACAGGTTTTGTGCTAAGCACCTTAGGAAATATAATATTTAATGTATAATTAAAATTACTATCTAATTTACTTAATCGTTTAGTTATTAACGCCAACGAAAACTTTACTAATGTATATAGCAATAATGTAAATACATATCTTGTAAATACTTATCATTATCATCGGTATCAAATTTCAAATCTAATTATATTGGGGAAAATTAAATATTGGCTTCTCTTATAATAGCACCTTCAAATAAGTTTCTAATAATAATTGTTAACATTATATCCCTTTAAAATAATTTGAGCCCTTATTTAAAAGGGATATTAATATACATCGTTTTTGTCCACTGTGCTAAATTTATAATAAAAAATATTATTAGATTTTGTCTTTTAATTATTAACCTTTGTTTTTATTTAATAGTATTATATAAATATTGACTATTTAAAAATATTTGTAAATAAGCTTAAATTCGAGTAATTAAGATACGATAAGAATATGAAGGAGATTTAAAATCTTTACATAAAAAATATATTTAAATAACTCGAAATATAATTTTCTTTATTAAATACGAGATATAGAAAAAGGTTATGAAAATTTTTCAAATCAATTTAATTAAAAAAACTGAGTTTTCAAACTGATTAAAACACAATATGAATTCATATTTCACCTAATTATCTATTCTAATATTATAAAGAGGAAAGATTTGATTGTTTGTTTGCATTGAATAGGCACCAAATCTACTGAACCGATTTGATGATTATTATAAAAAAATATGAATTAAATTTGATTTTTTTCATAGATACCCGTGTCAAGCAGGGGTGAGCAACTAGTTGAAATAATAATTGAAAAAAAAAAGTTGTAAAAATAGTATTATACCCACAACTTATACAAAAATCTGTCACCCACATAATAATATACAAGATTGAGATATTTTATGAATTAATTTTACTGTACAAGATTTTTTAATTGATTTTGTAAGGGTGGGAAAGTTGTTGAAGTTGATCATCATCATCATTACTTCGGCCTCCACATGTTCGCGCCAAAAATAGCGTGAACTTATGTGTTTTGTCCATAGTCACCACGTTGTGTAGGCGGGTTGGTGGCAGCAGGGCTGGCTTTGTCGCACCGAAGATGCAAGTTGAAGTTGACGATTTATAAAAGTTTGTTGAAGCAAAAATTTTGAAGTTAAAATTATGAAACTTTATTGTTTGGACTACTGACTAAAATTGAGCAAATGCACGTGTGAGCGTTTGTGGAAGTTATACACTCCAAGGTGTGAAAAAGAGGTAGAAAGTTAGTACGGAAAGGATTTAATTCGCAATTTGTGGAATTAGAAACACGTATTTTTGGAGTACTTACTAAAAATAAGTTAACGAGTTTAGCGTTCTTAGAAATTCGTAAAAAAAGTAGATGTAGATAGTTAAAAAAATAATATAATATATCTATCTGCAATCTAAAATTAAAATAATATGAAAGTCAATTCCACTATATTTATATATTTTTAAATACTTTTGATTATAAAGGACTTACCGCGATTATTATTTTGAATGATAAAATCTTATCTTATCTTATACTATTAAACGAGCAATTCTTGTATATATATATATATAGAATCTGGATCTCGGAAACGGCTCCAACGATTTTTTTAAAATTTAGTATATAGGAGGTTTCGGGGGAGATAAATCTATCTAGCTAGGATTCATTTTCAGAAAATGTCGTTTTATCCCTGTTTTTAGGGAGTGAAAAAAATATCGTTAGAATGCGAAGGTAAATTTCGCATTTGTTAGTTTAGTTGCAATAGCTCGGTGGGAAATCGGTCGGTCGGGATCAACCGAGAAGATCATGGTTCAAATCCCCATGTCCCTGATCAATTATTTTTTCTTTTTCTTTTTCTAATTGCACTCGTTATTTTTTATTTAAATAGGCTGTTCTTATTTTTTATTATTATGTCGGTAAAATCGAAAAATATTATTCATATTTTATCATTATTATTTTTTAATTATTTTTTTATTTTTGATTTTTTATTTTTATTTATATTTTTTATTATTGTCGCTAAAAAAAATATTATTCATATTTATAAATATGTAATTCGTATTTAAATATGATTTTCAAAAAAAAACACGATTTGTTGGAGCGCCTATCAGTTTTGAGAAGCAATTACTCTCAATCTTGTAATTGTGTATTTTATATCAATTTTTTATTTATCGTTATTTTTTATTTTTATTTTGTGTTAATTCATTATTAGTAATTATGTTTGCAGGCAAACGAAAATAAATCGGCTTCAATTACATCGACAAGTAATACAATGAAAAAATACTCAAGAAATACGCATTAACAAAGATTACTCCAAAAGTTGTAATCAGATCTCGATGAAATATGACCACATGATAAATATCGGCTTTCGATTAAGTTAAAAATCATCAAAATCGGTACACCTAGCAAAAAGTTATGCGGATTTTCGAGAGTTTCCCTCGATTTCTCTGGTATCCCATCATCAGATCTCGGTTTCCTTATCATGGTACCACACCAGGGATATCTCCTTTCCAAAAAAAAAAGAATTATCAATATCTTTTCATAAACGACGAAGTTATCCCCGAACATACATTTAAAAATATATATACATATATGTATATACTAGCTGTGCCCGCGGCTTCACCCGCGTTGAAACCAGTTTGTCACAAAGTTGTCCCGGCAAACTTCCAGTGAAACTCTCATCAAAATCGGCTAAGCCGTTCCGTAAACCTTCCTCTTGAAGCTCTCCATTACTCCCTCCATTGGCGAAACCGCATGAAAATCCGTTCAGTAGATAGTAGTTATATAATTATGTAACTACCTAAAGGATGACATAGACATATGACAATGATCTGGTAGTGATTGTACGAAATTCCGTGATTATTAGTAAATTTAATGTACTATAGGATGTTGGTTTTAGTGGTTATTACTTTGCAAGAATGTTTACTCTTAAAATTATTTTTTTTAACTAACTTCAACCAAAAAAACACAAATATTTTTTACTGTAACAACTTTAAAAAGAAGGATTTCCTAATATATTTTTTTAATATTATTCATTACCTGAGGCTAGCTGCTTCATTATATATTTATATACAACTAGCTGTGCCCGCGGCTTCGCCCGCGTTTAAATCAGTGAGTCACAAAGTTTTCCCGGCAAATTTCCAGTGAAACTCAAAATCTCATCAAAATCGGCTTAGTCGTTCCGTAAACCTTCCTCTTGAAGCCCTCTCTCCATTGGTAAAACCGCATGAAAAGCCGTTCAGTAAATTTTGAGGGAATCGATCACAAACACTTTTGTGGGACTTTGTTTTATAATACACTAACTGTCGCCCGTGACTACGTCCGCGTGGTTATGAAGATATGCATTACTATTAGGATACTTAACGCAAATTATTTTTTTATTTCAGTCACTTGAAATGTTTATCACATTGAGTAACTTTTTAAAAGGCACAATTTGGTATAATCTAATAGTTATTTTTATAAAACCTCTCTATACACCACACTTTTAGTTTTATTTTCAGGCTGGAGTATAAATAATCTATCAGGCGAACTTATAGCTGCTGTATATGTTTCATACAAACTATCAACCCCAATTAAACCCTCTTAACGGTAATAAAATCAGTTCTTAGCGGAAATATTGCAAAATCCGTTCTTAGCGGACATTTTCTAACTATAATCTACCTCCCTGCCAAATTTTATCTTTGTCCATCCTGGATGGATGGACCGACCAGCGGTTTTTGAGATCTCATGATGAGTCAAATCAAATCAAATCAAAAACAGATTTATTCAAATAGGCTCCAAGAGCACTCTCGAATCGTCATTTCATTAATTTTTGAGTTCTCGTGATGAGTGAGTTAGTGACCTTTCCCTTTTAAATTTCGAGATTCGATGCATTATTTGGGCACCTTCTCACCATCTATAGATCATACGTTTTAAATTTCAAGTCTCTTACTTCAAAAACATAAGACTTGTCAATTTTCGTAAAATCAGATCTTAGCGGATATCTACGCCCCATAAGGAACCTACTTGCCAAATTGCAAGTTTGTGGGTGTTATAGTTTCGGAGATTTTGTGATGAGTGATTCAACCTACCCTCCCCCGTTTTAACCCGAAAAGGGAGTTGATTTCTAAAGACATATTATTTGAAGATTTCGTGATGAGTGACCTTTCGCTTTTATATATGTATAGATGTGTATATATATATATATATATATATATATATATATATATATATACTATGACGAAAGAGCAATCAAGAAGAGCAATATATATATATATTGAGTTTCCTCCGGCCGGATTGAGTAACATCCTCCTTTTTTGAAGTCGGTTAAAAAAGAGTTCATCCAAACCGGCAGCGAATCATTTTAACTCTCTCTTCTACTACTAATCCTTCATGATTTACTAAAAATACCGAGCGGAGCTCGGTCACCCAGGTACTAAATATTAAAAGTTGTTGTTTAGGTTGATTTTCATTGTGGAAAGAATTTAATGTGATTTCATTTATAATTAAGCAAGTAACAATCGATCATGATTCATATTATTCTAACTCGAATAATAGGACCTTGTTTATTTATATCAAATACAACAAAAACTTACTTCTTTATAATGCAATGCTCGAGAAAAAAATCGTTCATATTATCAAGAGATATTTTTTCGTTAAAACTATGTCTGCAATTTTTTTTTTTATGGTTCTATAGCAGTATAAGGTCATACTTCTAAATAAATGTCTTGTTTGACGCAGTTTACGATAAATTCGTTGCGAGGCCAATAGAGAACATCTGCTGTAGTGTATGAGTATAGCTTAAATTGATCAAAAATTATTTTCCTGTTCTGCATTTGACAATAGTTTACTGAATTTTCTTTCGTTGTTAAGACTGTTTTTTAAGCCTATTATACTTCTAGCTAGACTCAGTGAAATGTATTCCTTTGTATAAAATTGGGTTAAAATATCATTTAATTCTGAAACACAGTCTTATTTTTGTTGGTGGTAATAAGTGTTTTCTACCTAGCAGAAAGTTGTAAAGGTAATGCAATGAACTGATGGTGAAGGACGATTCAGTTGAGTATTTGACGTGGATGTGGATGACCAAAACTATATAGAACCGTTGAAATACTTAATCGATTAAGTCTTAGAGCTAATTGTAATAAAAAAAATACTGCTTTAAAAACATTAATTTTGGAAAATTAAAGAAAGACTTGGAAAGAGAACATTTGTTTTTAATTCTTAAAGTAGACTGTTGTCTCCGCTGAATATTTATAGGAGGTTCTGTTCTAACCGCTTGTGCCTAAAATTTTCTTCCTTCTCGAGTCTAAAACTTACTGTAAGATTTTTTTTCCATTATGAGTCCCGCAGGCATTACTTTAGTCTTATAAAGTTTGGAGTTTGGAAAAGTTTTAATGCGAACAAACTTATGTAGATCTTTTTGAAGTAGCGATGATTTTATTATTATCAAATATGAATAAGTAATAAGTAGGGTGCGGTTTTTTTTTATTCATCCGAATATTAAGTTTATTTTTATTTATAGTGTATTATTTTTAATTTTCTGACTTGTGTAACGAGTTTATAAGAGGATGAAAATTTCTTATATATAACCGCTGAAGGAAAGAGCTTCTTTAAATTTCAAAGTCGTTTTGAACCAACTATAAGTATTTCATGTTTGACATATAGATCTGTTTTGACATCAATTTTTGATTTGAAATAACATATTTAACATATGATAGAAACATACATAGAAATTTAATAAATAGGGTTAGTAAACGCCTCTCACTCCACTAATGCTGCTGGACAATGATGAAGGCCATAGAACTCCTTCGCGTTTAACAGATATGGGGTGATACCTCTGGTTTATCAATAGAAACTGCTGAGTTTTTTTATAAGAATGCAAGGAATTTGTATCACATAAACTTTTTGAGTGTATTTTAAACGAAATTTATCAAGGCAAATTCGGAATAGATTTCAAATAAAAAGAAGAAAAAAATAACAAAGAAAGTCGATAAAGTTTAAAGAACTAAATTGATCTAAGAGAATAATCTATGAAGTCGGTGCCTAATCTCCGTATACGTATATTGTATTAGAGTTGCTTATTTTCACACCTTTGTCACTTTTCCTCCTAAGCTCTGAAAAAGTTAATGAAAAATATGAGTTAAATATTAAAAAAAAACCATGACCTTGAAAGTTTTTTGGGTAAACCCCATAGAATTCTATCTTTCCCCCTTCTGTTCTTAATAAATTACAGAGGAAACAATTTAAACTTTACGCAATTGTAGCTTATTGTGTATAAAACAAATCCTCTAAATTTTAATGACTAATGTTTATACTTATTAAATTAAGTAAATTGTACGATAGATTTTCCACATTAAGCCGTGGCCCTCTATTGCTCTATATATTATATACCTACATATTTTTCTTGTTTTTATTTATTAACGTTATATTTTAGAGTAGCTGTTTTCCGCGGCTTCGCTCGCATAGAAATCGATTACATATAATAAGAGGTGCTAGAGTAGTACCTAATTATTATATTTTAACTAGCTGACCCCACAAAAGTTGTTTTTCATATATGTTATTAAGCCCCTTAATCCCCCCTTATAACTAAAGGGTATGAAAAATAGATGTTGGCCGATTCTCAGACCTACCCGATATGCACACAAAATTTCATAAAATCGGTACAGCCGTTTCGGAGGAGTATTGTAAGTAGCACTGTGACACGATAATTTTATAAATAAGATAATTCAGAAACCTTTTGTTTACCACCTTTGAGGTTCAACTTTTGTCTGCCAGAATTACTAGACTATTCGGTTCGGTACTAGGTTCATAAAGCAGTTGTACGAAAAACAGTCTGTCCTTACATCCACTTCAGCCATCTTAAGGTAATTTTAGTGATTCAATACGAACTAGTTCCCTATTTTACAATCCAGAATTTACACAGGAAATGGAATACTAATTTATTAAATACCCCTCTCTTCCCGTGGTTATCGTAAGAGGCGACTAAGGGATACCACAGTTCCACTAACACCTTGAAACTTAAAAAGCCGACCGATGGCGGAATAACCATCCAACTGATGGCTTTGAAATAGACAGGCCGAAGACGGGCAGCAGCGTCTTCGGTGCGACAAAGCCAGCCCTGCGGTCACCAACCCGCTTGCCCAGCGTGGTGACTATGGGCAAAACACATAAGTTTACGCCATTTTTGGCGTGAATTGTGGAGGCCTATGTCCAGTAGTGGACTGCGATAGGCTGATGTGATGATGATGATGATGAATTTATTAAATATGTGGTCAAAACCATTTCTTAAAAAATACATTTTTTGCTTCTAACTTACGATATGTCAGACATATTTTTAGGTATGAGGCGGTAAAATACAATTAAAACTGGAATGCTTATTAATTTATTAACCAATACCTCACCGGATTTCATAATAAAGGTTGGTGTATCTACGAGTATAACATCAAAAGCAGTCCAAAAATAAAGGTTTATTATGTAACTTTAAAGAAATAATGCGCTTCCATATTTAACGTAAAGTCTTGTTTTACCGCATTAAAGATAAATAGTAGTTCAAAACTATTTAATAAATAAATAAATAATAAATATCTACATAAAGCAAAACAAGAAGTAATAAATAAAAAATTTGTACAGAAATAATTTTCATATTGTTCGTCGTTTTTTATGTTAATACAGAAGATGATAAAATTCTTAGTTGAAAGTTATTCGCACGACTCCACTTTTTTTTTTGATTAAAACGTAGTCTTGTGATACTATAATGACGTCAAACAAAGAACTTTATTTTCTGTCCTCATTAATGCCTTCAGAAGATGGTTCGACTTTGTAAGAAATTTATTTTCTCAAAGAGTGATAAAGAAAAGAAATGTTATAATGAAGAATGTTCGTAATTATGGACCCATGGACAATATTTTTATAGGCAAGAAATTGCAAATTGGTTTTTCGTTATATATTAGTTTAGTTTCCTTCCCGACTTGCAATTATCATAACTCAATAAGTATTAATACAAATTACCTTAAAGTTTGTTCAAATTCAAAAATTATTGATTTTACATTGAAATTCATTGCTGTGTATAAATCAATACTTACTTTGATTATCTGTATAAAATCAATGTGATCTAGCTTCAACTTTAGTATCAGTCGTATAAAGTGATGCGATTTGTATATATATAATATGAAAATAAAAATGATAGGTACGCCGAATGTATGTAAGCCCATAAATTTCGTACGACTTGACCGAATTGAATAATATTTTCTTTTGTTTGTTGTTGTTAGAATACGGTTTATTTTAAAGAAAATTAAAAATATATTCCGGCTAAACTAAAACTGGGCCTGGTGGATGGTATATAATAGAAGTTACAGACAACTTTTTAATTTTCACTATCACTATTTCAGAAACGTCATTATTTTTTTATTTATTTAATTGATGCTATAATGTAAGAATAAGCTATTCGATGGATAGAGAACTTTAATTAAACAATGTCGTTAAAGATGTCATTTAATTTGTGTACCCACTTGTTAAGAGTCCGGTGTTAATCTGGCCATCATAATTCTTTGAAATCGGAAAAGGTATGCGTTTGAAATTAGTGCTAAATTATTTAAATATTGTTATTATAACAATAAGTGCTTCATGAAATTCATTTATGAAGTTTTTTTGGTGTTTTTTTTTTTATAAATTGGAATGAAAAATTATATTTTAAATTATATATAAATGAGATCGTCAAAAATATTTTAAGTATCATAATAACAAGTTGGTATGTATCATATTTCTTTAAAATAACTTGTCTTTCAAGTAAGTCAAAACCTAATAACGTTATGTATTAATATGAAGGTAAAAAATGAATAAATTCATTATATTATCTGCTTTCATGAAATGCAAAAGTTATATTTTATTACAATTATATAATATCAACGAATTATATTATGATATTGGAACGAAGTTCTTTACAGCAGGCTTGACATTTGGCTGGGCGACCGAACTGAAAAAAATGTGATACTAAAACCGTAAGAAAAATATATAACGGAACTGACGTAATATCAGTCACACGACTGTATAATATGATGTTTTTAAAACTAAAATATTTCTAATAAACTTTTTTTTAAATTATTTATGTAATTTTATACTGTTGACAAAAATAAAAAAAGACATGTTTTTTTATTTCACTTAATAGTTTGAATTATTATTATTATTATTTTGTTTGATTTTTTTTATTTTAAGGTATTTGTTATTTTCTAAAATACTAAATTTCCTAAATACTTTTATGTACTTAATTAATCACCAATCAACAAAAATAAAAAAAAAATCAAGGACTAGAAAATATATATAAAATTCAACATTTTTTTTTTCAAATATTGTTGCTTCTATACCATCCGAAGGAACTTCGTTCCTACCTGGTGTTCCATGACGCCACATAATTTTTTTTATTATACATGATTGTATTTAATAATTAGTCTTCTAGTGTCTACGATCCTTAAGTTTATAGTAAATGAAATCAAGGTCAATTTATGAAATAATTTTATGAGTTTATTAAAAAAAAAAGTAAAAAGATACCTAGGTGCGATTTACAACACATTTTAATCAAAATAACCTTCTTTTAAACATATTTTGTATTTTAAAGTTTTTATAAAATACGTTACAATCATTGAGAACCAATCATTTGAGTTATTGTTTTAGTAAGGTTATTAAAAAAGATCGCACCAAGATTAAAATAACGACAACAATTAAAATTATACATTAAGAGCAAATAAAACCCTACAATTTATACATTCATACATAATTTTAGATTCGACTGTCGATCGCATGACATAAACGCTTCAAATCAAATGGACATTGAACGACATAAACGATATAATGACATGAACACTTTAATCACAATTGTCCCCATTCGGAAATTAGTATTGTGTCAGGAGTCCGTAAACACGCAGTATACAAGCACGAATGCTCAGACCACGTCAAACTTGTGTATGGTAACATCTGTGCACTATATGCTTCACACAAGTTAGATGGACTCACAAGAACGTATCTGTAGATATGGGCTCTGAACTTTTGACCCACCATTATTGCTATTATCTTAATAACTCTACCGAAACTGTCGAATACATAAAAAATAACTTACATACATATTTCATAACATGTAATTATTAAAATGAGCTCAAGTGGGTTTCGAAAAAGTAAAATCATAAGTTTTAGATAAAGAATCACAAAGGATCCCAAAAGTTATACTTGGCATAAAGGGATTACTTTTTACACAGAAAGATCTTACCGTAACTATAAACAAGTCTTTGTTGTTCAAGAGATTAAAATACATCGAAAAGGTCGTGGATAAAGAAAAACGCTGTACTGAGTAAAACTTGCGTTTAAACTCCAGCTTAGATAAGTTTTCTAGTTATTCTAGAAGAGAAAAAGACTAAAGTAAACTCCAAATTGGTGCGTTAATTTTCAATATCCGTGAATATTATATATAATAATATCCGTGAATAAGGTTGCGCGATGTTATGAATACAATCGTCGCTATATTTTAATCAATTTAGACAAATTGAATTTATTTCAGTCGCAGCATAAAGAAACGCACTTATGTCTTCGATATCTTTATTAACTCTGACCCATAGAGTATAATGACATTTTGACGGCACATAGACTTTCCTGTACAGTTGCCATATTAAAAAAAGAAATGCTCATACATGCTGTTGTTTATTCAATCAAGAAGTCAAAGTTATGTATCTAAGATTTTATTTTTGTGTTACCCACATTAGGAATTATAAACATTTTTTGAATATCATATCAAAAATTGACCGCTCCAGCGGGGTTCGAACCCGCGTCTCCGACGTACCGTGTCGGTGCTCTAGCCAATTAAGCTATGGAACGATGCACCCGCTCGAGCGAAATTTTCGATATGATAATTTTTAATTTCGGTTTAAGCGAACCGTGGCGCCGTCTATAGTGAGCTCTTTACAGAAACCCGTAACTATTCAAAGTTTCATATTACAATGAAAATCTTTGACAGGAGACGACACCGTGCTATTTTTAATATCTAAGATTTTATTTTTGTGTTACCCACATTAGGAATTCTAAACATTTTTTGAATATCATATCAAAAATTGACCGCTCCAGCGGGGTTCGAACCCGCGTCTCCGACGTACCGTGTCGGCGCTCTAGCCAATTAAGCTATGGAACGATGCACCCGCTCGAGCGAAATTTTCGATATGATAATTTTTAATTTCGGTTTAAGCGAACCGTGGCGCCGTCTATAGTGAGCTCTTTACAGAAACCCGTAACTATTCAAAGTTTCATATTACAATGAAAATCTTTGACAGGAGACGACACCGTGCTATTTTTAATATCTAAGATTTTATTTTTGTGTTACCCACATTAGGAATTCTAAACATTTTTTGAATATCATATCAAAAATTGACCGCTCCAGCGGGGTTCGAACCCGCGTCTCCGACGTACCGTGTCGGCGCTCTAGCCAATTAAGCTATGGAACGATGCACCCGCTCGAGCGAAATTTTCGATATGATAATTTTTAATTTCGGTTTAAGCGAACCGTGGCGCCGTCTATAGTGAGCTCTTTACAGAAACCCGTAACTATTCAAAGTTTCATATTACAATGAAAATTTCCATAGCTTAATTGGCTAGAGCGCCGACACGGTACGTCGGAGACGCGGGTTCGAACCCCGCTGGAGCGGTCAATTTTTGATATGATATTCAAAAAATGTTCAAAGTTATGTAGTTTAACTAAAATATTATTCTTATCTTTTGTAGTATTAAATATTGAAACATTTATATATAGGTGTTTATTGTGCTATTTTTAGGAATTGAATGACGGTATCCTGTGCATACGACCTGCATGCACAGTCACATGTGTCCTGTGTAGACGATATGCACGACGGTATGTGCAAACTCTTTGAAATAACAAGAAATAAGCTGTTTTGAACCTATTTTAAATAATGGAGAAGGCACTCAATTCGTTTGTATTTTTTATATCAGAAACTAATATATTTCTACTTGACGTTTCTCAAGCAATTAATATGATATTTGTAACTCAATGTCAAATTTCAATCCATTATTAAGCCTTACCTGTAATACTAAAGTTTATGTAAACTCTAACTGAATGCTATAAATGGTCTATTAAAACTTTATAATTTGCCTGGTTAATTGCTAAATGAAGATCCTAGACGAAAGCCTGTAGATATGTAGCCTTTGAACTTTTGCTCTTAACTTAACTATTTCCTTAATTAATGTAGATATAATAACATTTACGAGTAAATTTTTAATGAGAGCAATTATCATGCATCTATAACTAAAACTTATGGGTAGTATACATTTAAATAAAGCGAATTTTATCCTTATTATTTAAATAAATATAAATTAATTGAATTACTAGAATTTTTAGATTAATTCAACTTGAAATTAATAATTTTAACTGTATAAATATTCTTATTATAGTTAGGTGAGATAGTGTTTGTAGAATTTAATATTATTTTAATGTTTAAATCGATATATGAGACTAATGACATATCATTTTATACAAATTTAGTATGTTTAAAGCGCAAATTTGTTAGACTTCAGCCTGTAATATCTGACTTACTTGCTTTGTATGGGCCTCTTTCCCTCATGTAAGAGAAGATTCGCATTCAGCCTGTAACACCTCTTTCTCAATTTAGGAGAAGGATTGAGCTTAATCCACCACGCTGCTCCACTGCGCGTTGGCGGATATATTCCCTATTATGAGTAACGATTGCTATCAGGTGTACATGATAACAACCGGTACCGACAGCTTAACGTGCTCTGCGAGACACGGTGGAGACACCCACAAGAACTAAACACCAAATCGAAAAAAAATTAATAAACATAAATATCTACTCCGAGCGGGAAACGAACCCGCGACTGTCGGTGTTTAGGCACCACCGAAACGGCACACGCACCAATACATCAAAGAGGTCGTCAAACAACGTCAACCATCTTTGATTTACATATATTCTGTTACATTTTTTTCTTATATTACCCACGGAAAAATGTATATTCAATGAAATTTTTTGTGACTTAAATATGATTCATATTTTGTTTGTAAAACAAAACAATGAAAAAAAGTTGTGATTTTCAAAAAATAAAAATAAAAAACATAACTAGTTTAACATAAAATGACATAAAAATGCCAAAAAATAAAGAATCTTTATACAAACAAGCTTCAAAAACATATTTGAATTATCATTTTTCAACTTATGTGTACAATTATGCCATACTTCAACACACTAAACTTACTCAAACCACTAATTTGGCATTCAGAGGAAAATCGGTAAGAAACTCATGGAAAATTGAGGAAAAAGAGCCAAAGATACGTCGAGCTATAATCGAAAATGTTACCAATTTTTATCAATCGACGGATGGATAAAAAGTTCCAAAGAAATAAGGAGGGCCGATATCAATGCTTACTACGAAAGCGTTTCAAGGATGTTAAGGAATATTCATATATAATAATAAAAAATAAATAAATAAATAATAAATAAATAAATAATATTCAATATATACATGTACTTAAGGGCGACGATTTGTTAAAACTTTATCGCCTTTTTTGAGTATTTTCATATTACGAACCTACTCAAAATTTTTGACCTAGTGGGTACATTGTTCCATAGCTTAATTAGCTAAAGCACTGACACGGTCAATCGGAGATGTAGGTTCGATCCCAGCTGGAACGGTTGATTTTTGATATGATATAAAAGTTTTTTTTTTTTTTTTTTTGTATAAGTATTAGGTATTTTCTCATACCGAGGTCGTAAAATAAATTTCATACCACTAGATGATTTACCAGGGTATCACTAACAAGACATTTTTTTTTCTATTTAATCTTTACGTTTTCGATAGTTCGCAGAACAGGACAAGAGGACAGCTACTCTGATACCAGTTGTACTAGATTTTTTGTATTGTACCTAGATTTTCTCTCTCAAGGTTGACAACGCACCCTTTCCGACTTTGAAGATATCCAAATGTGACAACCTAATATATATAAACTATAATAACTATTAACCCAATAACTATAAAAAAATCTAGAATAGTCTTGGTCAGTGAACTCGCGTCGATTTTTAGAGATTCTAAGGCCAGTTCTTAAGTTTTCTAAAGTTGCAGTAAAGTACCGATGCATATTTAAAAAAATGGAATAACAAAAGCACGGGCATTATAAGCTTGTGGATATATCACTTACATATAAAAGAAATGTGACAACCTCTAAACGTTTAACCTTTCGTGATTCTGTCAGTTCGTCTGCCCGTTTTTATATAAAAAAAAAGAAAACATCTACTATTTGTCTTGTTCAGTTTCAATAACAGTGTCAAGGTCTTTGACGCCGAGTTGCACGAAACAAATTTTAAAAAATGCTTATTAAATCAATTTAATCACAAAAATCGTGATTTTCTGTTGAAACGAAACCTACAATCTTATTAAGTTAAAGTTTTTTTTTTTTTTTTTTAGTTTAACTAAAGACCTGTCTAACTGATGATTAAACCCAAATTTAAGTTGTTCTAACGTATTTTTTTTTCCGTTAGCGTTTGATTTGACACTTGATTAAATTAAAATCTAAGTAGCAAATATCCTGTATTTAACTCGCTAAATGTGAAGATGACCAAAGTTTAACAATATTTTGTAAATACAGGTGGCGCTTTGGTTGCTATAACAGTTTTATGATTTAATTCTATCTGAGTGAGAAGTATATTATTTTTATTGAACTTTTTAAATAAATTTTTAATTAAAAAAAAAAAAAAAACATTACACACATTGCCCTGTATTTGACATACACACGAATATATATATTATATAGTCTTTTGTTTATTGTTATAGTCTGACGTCAAATTGAGAATAGACTATCAATTAATATTGTTTGTCTATACTGAAAGTCAAACATAACAATAAGAAATTCATCAAAACCTTAATATATTCAAACTTATAATCAAAATTATAATGGCCGAATTTCGACCACTAGTAAAACCCGGCTTAATTTTAACAAAAGTTTATGCAAATTTTTTTTCGATTTCGACAGATCTGTTGTTTGACTTTTTTACTTGCATAACTTTGCGTAATAATTGAAAATTAGCTTTTAACAACAATGACATAGATCTCATTTTTCTGATTAATATTTATTATTCAGTGGTGCCATTTTAAGTTAGCAAAAACGCATAAAATAAAAAATATCGATCATTCAAGTTGAATAATTTTAAATTTTACTAATCTGTGCTTAGATTAAATATATTTTTTTATGAGGAAGCATTTAATCATCATTGAAAGGGAAAGAAACTAATTACGAACAATAGCATTAAATTTAATCATCAGATTAGCTAATCTTAAGATTAATTACTATTTATCTAACGAAAAATTAGCGAGGCTTTCGTGCATCTCAGCGTGTGAGTATAAAAAATAATTTTTAAATGTGCTATAATCGTACATGCGATATACTATGTTATAAATATTTGCCATGATCGACTTATAAATATATTTACTGCAAATGACACCTAAAGCCAGTCGAACTGGAATCTATTCACTACTATTTATTATTTAAGACTAGCCCGTTGGCGCAGTTTGTAGTGACCCTGCTTTCTGCTCCGAGGGTAGTGGGTTCGATTCCCACCTCGAGTCTGTGTGAAATATAAATATTTATTTATATGTGTATTGTGTATAAGTATGTTTATCGAAAAAAGAATATGTAGCTATACCAATCGGTTGTTACCTATAACACGAGCATTAATTTGCTTACTTTAGGAACAGACGGCAGTGTGTGTATTGTGTAGATATTTAATATTATTATTATTTCGAATGTCTGTTACGTGTCGGTTGTCATGACATTCCGGTACAGTAGGTGCGAGTAATCGCCTTAACATGGTGGTTATGGCTTAGATTTTCCGCTTGAGGCATATAACGGGCTTTTTACACAAATATTATTTTATTAAAACATACATCCTGATCAGAAAGTTAGCTTGTACATTTTTAAAGTATACTTGCCTTGTCTCGGAAAATACACGAAGTTGTTGGTTCAAGTTGTAATTATATTTATGTTTAGCAGAGCAGCTTGATGGTAATTGGTATAAAATAAAACAGGCTCCTGTTTCACCTCAACTGATACACTGCAAATAAGAATAGTCGATAGCTAAAGTGTAGTTTTATGATGAAACAGAAAAAATATTTAATAAAAAAATTGTGAGTATTCTACGCCAAATAATTATCTGAACTATCATAAGTTACCGTTGGAACACACCTCGCCTATAACTGGTTATTTCAGTACATATTCTGAATAATCATATTTTGTTTTAGTTTATTAAAAAAGTGACTTTAAAATTTAATTAATTTTATATACATATATACTTATGTATGTGTACATAAAAATCTTTCCAGGTATTCGCATAGAAATTTTATGTTGTGGTTAGCCACATCTATACAAATAAATAAAATTGGAGTGTCTGTTTGAAATATTATAATAACCGCTTTTTACTAAATGTATATGGATGTATATATACGGTACATATACCGCATACATATATATACAATTTTTGTCTGTCTGCCTGTCTGTCTGTCTGTTGGTTCTGGGTAATCTCTGAAACGGCTAGACCGATTTTGATGGGACTTTCACTGGCAGATCAATAGCCTTAATCCGTCTATTGCAGATGATTTAAACAGTGTCAAAAAGACACTGTGTTGCCTAGGACACTCTTCAGTAAAATGCAGAGTTGCCTAAACTCTGCGCGACCCTCTTGACCTCACTGGCTAGGCCCACAGGAACGACGAGCTGATACGTGTGGAGCCAGTTCAGCTAAAGGAGTCTTTCGCATTTTAGAGCTATGCCACGAATGCTTGACGGAGAGCCCATTCCGGGTTTCAAATGAAGTTTTCCTTCTCCAGGACCCCGATCATTTTGAACCAGGTTTATCCCTCGGTCGCCGTTTATGACCCCCACTGGAAGAAAGGAAGTGGTGCTATTCTATTCGGCCACACGGCTCTGGCACTGGCAGATAGCTAATGTAATAAGGAGTGACTTAGGGTTAGGATTTCACGCAGATGAAATTGCGGCACACATACATATATATGACTATCTGTATGTAGCTTATAGAGGACGCCAACAGACAAGATGGGAAGACGACCTAAAACTCACGGCAAGACATCATTGGAGAAGGGTAGCACGGGACAGGTATCAGTGGAAAGTGTTAGAGGAGGCCTATGCCAAGAGGCAAACTGAACTTCGGGACATTTTATAAAAAAAAAAAACAAGAAAACATATATGATATGCATTGAAGTTCAGATTGAAAGGGCTTATTATTATTATGTAGCTTATAATCTACATATATCAACGGAAAGTTAATTCCGGAAGAGCGAGTTATACTAATGAAATTCATTTTGATTAAAAATGTTTCTGTCTGATCAGTAAGTAAAATAATATTTAGGCTCTATACAAAATACGATTAAAACTCTTTGGCGTAAACGAAAAATGTTTAATTAGATTAAATATGGTTAACTTTACTGGAATTTAATTTAATCGCACTTGAATGTTATTAAAACTTTAAAATATATTAATGTAATTTTTCATTAAGTTTTGTTTTTATTAAACTTTCTACTGTTTTTAATACCCATTGGAAGTTTAGAAGCTAAGCGAAAATATTATTTATAACTTAATGGTCCATTAATTTATTAATCATAAAAGTACTTGAAAACTTAAACTATTAGGTGCATAAAAGTTATGTGTTCTTTTATTTTATTTTACCTTTTTTTTGAATAATTTCAATTTCTTAGTAAAAATAAAACGTATTTCTGTAATGTGTGCAATTTTGTTACCTAAGCGCTAATTGAACTTTTGTGTTTAAAAAAGTCCAATAAGGTTTATCATAAGTAACATTTCCAAAACTTTAATACTGTTAGAAGTTAGTACGCACGCATTCAACCTGTAACATTCCACTGCTGGGCATAGGCCTCTTTCTCCACGTAGGAGAAGGATTGAAGCTTAATTCACCACACTGCTAGTTGTATATTTTTACCATAGTTGCTTTTATTCGTTAAAGTCGGAATTCAGTGCATGTTACTAAAACGTTTTTTTTTTTCATCATACCTAATATTTACCAGCCTACCACGTATAATTGTCATAAGACCTATTTAACTATTTCAGATTGTTAGGTGTTAGGGTTCGAAGGATTTGGAGAGAAAGACCTGCTGACTCTTTTGGAGACTTTATTCACTAGCACTAGGTCCAACACTAAGCACTAACGATGTCCTAAGTCGTAGCCAATGTCGTAGGTTTCGCTGGTACCACTCTTGATCGCTAGTTTTCACTTTGAAGTCGCCTCGAAGATCGCTCAAACTGAACTGAACTCGCTCGACTACCTGCGGCTATTTATATCGGCCGACACGAGGCCCAGACCATTCTGAAAAGTTCGCGCATGTACCCGGTTTTCGAGACTATACTTCTATATAGTTCCACAGTAGTTCCTCTAACGCCATCTAGTATTGAGTAGAGAGTTTCATACTGTCGCTGTCTTTGTGTGATTTCAATGGTTGCCGCTAGATGCCGCTAGTTTCTTTGTGTGTCCTTAACACTACTCCCCTCTTAGAGATGCTCGTCCCGAGCATCGTTGTTACTGCCATGGTAACGCGCCAAACGGTCTATGTGTACCACTTTGAATGTCCCTCTAGGTTGCTTTTGAATCCTGTAAGTCACATCATTCAGTCGGGTAACCACTTTGTATGGGCCGTCCCACTTGGTCTGCAACTTTGGAGATTTCCCTTTCCGGCGGATTTGGTTATGCAGCCACACCAGTGACCTCCCTTCGTTGAAGCCGCTCGTGTTCGATTTCCGGTCGTATCTGGTTTTCATGTTCTCGCTTGACTGTAACCCATTTTCCCGAACCAAGGCGTGTATATAGTGCAATGTTTCCCTTAAATCGCTGACATAGTCTTGTACGGTATTTGGTTCCTCCGGTGACCCTCCAGTCAATAGGTCTACTGGTATTCGTAATTCTCTACCGTAATTGACATACGCCGGGGTAGCTTTTATGCTCTCATGCTCGACGGTTCGGTACGACAGAAGGAATAGTGGTATATATTTGTCCCAATCCTTTTGTCTGTCGTCTACCAATTTCGCCAAATGCCTCTCAAGGGTCTGGTTAAATCTCTCAACCATTCCATCAGACTGTGGATGGTACGCGGTGGTCCTCGTCTTATGCATGCCCAAAATTCTGCACACTTCCTGGAATACTTGCGATTCGAAGTTCCTGCCCTGATCAGAATGGATTTCTAGAGGCACACCAAAGCGACATATCACTTCTTCGACTAACTTAGAGACCTCGCCGATCTTATGGGTCTGCCGTATATCATGGCGAACAGCCTCGACCTCCAAAGCATGCGCCAATGCTTCCTTTAACGAGGTATGGTGACGAAGCCTCACTGCAGCTCTGACCTCTAGGTCTTTGATTCCGTCGACAAATGCTTGAACAATATTCGTGTCTACCATCTTGGTGTCTTCTCCTGGGTGTGCCTTCCTGACGAGTTTCTCAATTCCCAACGCCCATTGTTGTAGTCCTTCTCCTGAGCGTTGGACTCTGTCATGCACTTGGGCATGGAACACGTGCTCCAGGTGTCGCTCCCCGTATCGGGATTCAAGTGCCTCTATCAAGTCTTGGAACCCGTTTCCTGTATGTGGCAGTGCTTCTAGAACCGACAAAGCTCTGAGCGCAACAGTGAGAGTGGTCAGGCATTGCTCTTCCGTCCATCCATTGGCAGTAGCAACAGTCTGGAATTGTTGACGATAAGCGTTCCACGGAGTAGTGCCATCGTACGGAGGCACTTTCACTCTTGGTCCTTGCGCCACTCCGGTACTTCCACTAGACATCGCGACTCCCGTGATTTCAAGGCGCACTACTTTCTTCTGTAGTTCAGTGAGGCCGGTTTTCACATTTTCAACATCCAATCCTAACCCGGTAACTCGTTCTTCCACCATTAGTTAGTTTTATAGCCCAAAGCGTTTTTTCTTGGAGCTCTTGTGATTCTTGCAATTTGAAACTTGTTTGCTCTTGTAATTCTTGCAATTTAAAACTTGTTTGCGCTTGTGATTCTTGCAAAGCACTACGAATTCCAGCCCTTTGCTGCTCTTGTGATTCTTGCAATTTGAAACTTGTTTGCTCCATTAATTTAATTAAACTTTCTAATTGAAGAGCCACTTGAGGGTCTGTAGAAGCTACGGTGTCGCTGGTGGGCGTGGTAAGGTGGGCGGATTCAGAGGGCGGGGCTTGAGACAAAGTGGGCGGGGCCTGAGCCCGAGTAGGCGGTGCTTGGGGCAAAGTGGGCGGGGCCTGAGCCTGAGTAGGCGATGCCTGGGTGGCGTGGTCAGTGGGCGGGGCATGATAGGCGGGGTCAGTGGGCGGGGCTTGGCCCCCAGTGGGTGTGGCCTCCGCAGCTCGTTGTGCCCTTGTCCTGACGCCTTCCTTGAAGTTCTCTCTCGGAGTCAATGGCATCTCCAAATCTCACTTCCGACACCAGTTGTTACGTGTTAGGGTTCGAAGGATTTGGAGAGAAAGACCTGCTGACTCTTTTGGAGACTTTATTCACTAGCACTAGGTCCAAAACTAAGCACTAACGATGTCCTAAGTCGTAGCCAATGTCGTAGGTTTCGCTGGTACCACTCTTGATCGCTAGTTTTTACTTTGAACTCGCCTCAAAGATCGCTCAAACTGAACTGAACTCGCTCGACTACTTGCGGCTATTTATATCGGCCGACACGAGGCCCAGACCATTCTGGAAAGTTCGCGCATGTACCCCACAGTAGTTCCTCTTACGCCATCTAGTATTGAGTAGAGAGTTTCATGCTGTCGCTGTCTTTGTGTGATTTCAATGGTTGCCGCTAGATGGCGCTAGTTTCTTAGTGTGTTCGTAACAGTAAGTAGTAAGGCTAAGATTATTTGGAATAAATAAATAATTCCGCTGCTTAGTCAGTCCAGATTTTATCTTTACTGTAAATTCATTTCAATGACTTTATTCTCAGTCATTTTCAATGTTCACGTGTCCCAGTCATTTTAGGTTTTATATGCGGAAAAATTCCTAGTAAGCTGATAATTGTATACATTTTTACCGCGTTGTAATGAAGATGTGAAAAATCGACATTGATATCGTGCCAGCTAAAAAAGTTATAAAGGTCAAAAGGTCACGAAAATCAGTTTTCGCAAATATCTCACGCCCTATTTCTCAGAGGTCAAAAAAAGGTAATTATAAAAATTGTTTGTCATAAAGGTATCTACAAAAAATGCGTCATGCATTTTTCTGTAAATTTACCATTTTCCTGCTGTCCTGTGTGTGTGTGTGTGTCCTCTCTACGCCGAAAGTGCAAACTGAGTCTTAAATCTGTAGCATATTATGCTTCGTTATACAAACTTAGGTTAAAAAATTACAAATATATATATATATATATATATATATATATATATATATATATATATATATATATATATATATATACTAGCTGTGCCCGCGGCTTCGCCCGCGTTGAAATCAGTTTGTCATAAAGTTTTCCCGGCAAACTTCCAGTGAAACTCTCATCAAAATCATTTCGTAAATCTTCCTCTTAAAGCCCTCTCTCCATTGGTGAAACCGCATGAAAATCCGTTCAGTAGATTTTGAGGGAATCGATCACATACGCTTTTGGGGACTTTGTTTTAAATACACTTACTGTTGCCCGCGACTACGTCCGCGTGGTTATGGAGATATGCATTACTATTAAGATGTTTAACGCAAATTATTTTTTATTTCAGTCACTTGAAATGCTTGTCACTCTGAGTAACTTTTTCAAAGGCACAATTTAGTATAATTTAATGGTTATTTTTATAAAACCTCTCTATACACCACATTATTTCTTAGTTTTATTTTCAGGCTGCAGTATAAATAACCTATCAGGCGAACTTATAGCTGCTGTATATGTTTCGTACAAACTATCAACCCCAATTAAACCCCCTTAGCGGTGGAATATCGCAAAATCCGTTCTTTGCGGACGTCTACTAACTATAATCTACCTGCCTGCTAAATTTCATCTTTGTCCATCTTGGATGGATGGACCATTCAGCGGTTTTTGAGTTCTCGTGATGAGTAAGTCAGTGAATTTTCTCTTACATATATATATATATCTATAATATATATATAAAAGTGAAAGGTCATTCATCACGAAATCTCCGAAACTATAACACCTAGAAACTTGAAATTTGGCAGGTAGGTTCCTTATAGAGTGTAGGCATCCGCTAAGAACGGATTTTACGAAACTCGACCCCTAAGGGGGTAAAACGGGGGTTGGAAGTTTGTATGAAAGTCCCGTGTTTTTGAAGTAAGAGACTTGACATTTAAAATGTATGCTCTATAGATGGTGATAAGGTGTCCAAATAATGTATCTTCAGAAATCAACTCCCTTTTGGGATTTGGGAATTAAAACGGGGGATGGTAGGTTGACTCACTCATCACAAAATCTTCGAACCTGTAACAGCTACAAACTTGAAATTTGGCTGGTAGGTTCCTTATAGAGCGTAGACATCCTTTAAGACCGGATTTTACGAAACTCAACCTCTAATGGGATAAAACGGGGGTTGAAAATTTGTATGAAAGTCCTATGTTTTTGAATTAAGATATTTGTATTAATTTTAAATGTATGCTCTATAGATGGTTAGAAGGTACCCAAATAATGTATTTTTAGAAATCGACTCCCTTTTGGAGTTAAAACGGGGGATGGTAGGTTGACTCACTCATCACGAAATCTCCGAAACTATAACACCTAGAAACTTGAAATTTGGCAAATAGATTCCTTATAAAGCTTAGGCATTCGCTAAGAACAGTGTTTACAAAACTCGACCCCTAAGGTGGTAAAACGGGGGTTGGAAGTTTGTATGAAAGTCCTATGTTTTTGAAGTAAGAGACTTGACATTTAAAATGTATGCTGTATAGATGGTGATAAGGTGTCTAAATAATGTATCTTTAGACATCAACTCCCTTTAGGATTTAAAACGGGGGATGGTAGGTTGACTCACTCATCACGAAATCTCCGAAACTATAAAAGATATAAACTTGAAATTTGACTGGTAGGTTCCTTTTAAGATGTAGACATCTGCTAAGAACGAATTTTATGATACTCGATCCCTAAGGGGATAAAACGTGGGTTGGAAGTTTGTATGAAAGTCCTATGTTTTTGAAGTAAAAGACTTGAAATTTAAAATTTATGCTCTATAGATGGTTAGAAGGTGCCCAAATAATGTATTTTTAGAAATCAACTCCCTTTTGGAGTTAAAACGGGGGATGGTAGGTTGAGTCACTCATTACAAAATCTCCGAAACTATAACAACTTCAAACTTAAAATTTGGCAGGTAGGTTTCTTATAGGGTGCAGACATCCACTAAGAACGGATTTTATGATGCTCGACCCCCAAGGGAATAAAACGGAGCTCGGAAGTTTGTATGAAAGGCCTATGTTTTTGAAGAATTTTCATACAAACTTCCAACCCCCGTTTTATTACCTTCGGGGTCGAGTTTCATAAAATCCGCGCAAATTCTTAGCGGATGTCTACGCCCTATAAGGAACCTACCTGCTAAATTTTAAGTTTGTAGCTGTTATAGTTTCGGAGATTTTGTGATGAATGAGTCAACCTACCATCCCCCGTTGTAACCCCAAAAGGGAGTTGATTTCTAAAAATACATTATTTAGACATCTTCTAACTATCTATAGAGCATACATTTTAAATTTCAAGTCTCTTACTTCAAAAACATAGGACTTTCATACAAACTTCCAACCTCCGTTTTATCCTCTTAGGGGTCGAATTTCATAAAATCCGTTCTTAACGGATGTGTACGACCTATAAAGAGCCTATCTGCCAAATTTCAAGTTTGTAGCTGTTATAGTTTCGGAGATTTCGTGATGAGTGACCTTTCGCTTTTATATATATTATAGATTCTAGATTTCTTTGTAATTTTATATTAAATATTTTATATATATATATCATCATCATCATCATCATTACAGCCTGTACAGTCCACTGCTGGTCATAGGCCTCCACAAGTTTACGCCTAAAATAACGTGAACTCATGTGTTTTGCCCATAGTCACCACGCTGGGCAGGCGGGTTGGTGACTGTATATATATAATTTATAATAATACATTGTCTGCAAACATTTGAGAATTCTGCGTCGATGATAAAAACAGACACAAAAGTCTTCGAAATCTGGTTGAGATTTTCGACCACAAGATTGACAAAACGTACATACGATATACTACAATACGTGACATTTAATAAATTATCTCTGCAATTAGTGGTATGAGAAAAAGCTCTTAGTTCCAACAAATAATACAACCACATAGCTTTAAAACGTCAAAAACTGATATATTTAAAAAGCGTCACAATTACTCTAAAACTAACCTAATGTAAGTTTCAGACCTCAATAAAGGTTCCCTTGAGGTTGTCTAAACCAAACTTAAAAATGATTAATTGTTTAAAATAGAGGTTAAAGAGCATTGTTAACAAAGGATCGGAGAAAGTTTCACAAACAAACAGTTGATTTACTCGGAGATCAAGAAATATCAATCAGGGCAATTTAATTAACATCCCTTTGATGCTCGGCTTCAATATCTTTGACTTTAACAAAGCCAATTATTATAAAATGCTCCATCGTTGTAAAACTTGCTTATTAATTGGTCGTTTATTTTAAAAGACAGCAATTGTATGATATTATTTTTATACTTTGATGTGAAATTGTAAATCGAATTGGTACTTGAAATAAAACTTGAGATATTATACAAATCCGCTATTGTAGATAGATAGATAGATAGAATATACTTTATTGCACACCACTCGGAAAAAAAACATTACATAAAACAGTTATTTACACATAGAGATAGTAATGTACAAAGGCGGTCTTATCGCTTAGTAGCGATCTCTTCCAGACAACCTTTAGATATAGGATAAAATGCATTGAAAAGGTAGCAGCGCAATTATCTGTATAATTTGTAAATTCAACATTATGCATGCAAACATGATGCATTTTCGTTCCCTAGTCAAAAAATATAGAAAAAAAAATACTTCATACATAGACATATATACATAAAATATCTACATACATACAAAGCATACGTACTTACATGCAAACACATATACATATACACATACATACATACATACATACATACATACATACATACATACATACATACATCCATCCATACATATATACATACATACATACATACATACATACATACATACATACATACATACATCCATACATATATACATTGTATTATAATAGTTGCGTTCGTTGAGTAAATGACGTTTAATTGCTCTCATAATGGGAATCACCTGATGGTAAGCGACTAAGCGTTTACCGTAGCTTATATCTGTAACATAGGAAGTAGTAGACAAGCGCGTCGCCGACCTACCTCCAATGCTCCCAGGAGCTATGGTCACTTTACTCACCACAGCAACATCACACATGTGCTAACTTGAAAGCAGTAGTATTTAACTGTGATGCCAGTCGGGCTGCTCAAGATTTTAAGGAGGATACTTTTGTACCCTACCTCGTTACTATCCATGTGAAAACTACTTAAAATCTATCGTATCTCGTATTTGTGAATAATAATAATAAACATTCTTTATTGTACATCAAAAATAAAAATACTATATATTTAGATTAGTCTTATCTTTGTAAATGTATTTGATAAGATTATACACAATCACATTTTTTCAAGATACGAATAATAATTATAATATAATACTATTGTAACATTTATATTACATTTTAGCGTAGTTAGATTAAATATCTCCTGAATACTGGCCTAAGGCGATAAAAAATAAAACAAATAGATACAATTTAAATTATAATTAATTCATCTTATTGAATACTGTTCCTTTCTTTATTCACGCAGTATTAAGTTTTTTTTTTTGGATGAATCGCAGTTAGTGCTAATAAATATGTAAGGCTTTATTATTCTAATTTGAACCCTTATTTCAATCACGTGATTATAAGATTCATATTATTTGACTTAGATCAATTTGTCGAAATTCTGTATTCAAGTAATTTACAATCTATAACAAGCGGAATAAAATCATTAACCAGTCGGGGAATACGCTAAACGATTTGATTCTCATTGTAACTCGCCGGAAATTGCTTTAAGCAGCTGAGAGCGCTTAAGTGTGGGTGCGATAAATTTCTTTATAATGTGGTTCCTTGATTTTACTACCAAACTTTAGTTAATTTAAAAGATAAATGTGTATTATATTGTAAACAAAGAACTCACAATGAGGTAATCGATGTGTTTGTCTCATAAAAAGTAAGAAAAAAACATAAATAAAAAGTTATATTAATTGTTTCATTCAATTTAAATATTATTTTGTATGATACACAATACGGTCAATTTTTTTGAAATATCTGTTAAATAAAACTTTTATTTTGAATTTTTATTTTTACCTCCTAATATTATTATTATTTTTTTTACATTTTAGACTGAAATAGACGCATATAATTTCTTGTTTATCAATTTCACTTATTGAAGGTAAGGGTAATATATTATCATGTTAGGTTGCACCGCATTTTTTTCATTTTCCGTAAAGTGCTACAGTTGGAAACTAAATAATGCATTAATAAATCTTTAAATGCAATTACCGCTAAAGTTTTCCGCACCAGGTGTAGTTTCTAATTTATTTAACGACTTTCGTAACCTTATGCGGAACTTGAAGAAAATTTCAAGTATGTCCCTTACTGTTAAAATCACAAATAAATGTTTTAAACTATTAAAGCAAATACTTTAGGTTTATTGTAAAATACTAAGTTAATCTACATTTATATTATAATGGAGTTTATTTATTGATTGTTTATTTCAAAGCAGAGTCAATATTTACGACTTCGATTGGTTCGATCCAAAAAAAATACTTTGTTAAGATCTTTAATCTTTATGATCTTAGTAGTTGTGTACTCTATATAGTCTAAGTACTCTCTACTTACGTGCATGTCTTTTGCTGCATAAAAAAAAATTACTTGTGAAATTACAAGAAGAATGATTAGAATTTTACCTTAAATATTAACTCTGTTTTCCAAAATTTTTATTAATAAAATAAAGAGAACGTAGTCTATTTATGACGCCGATTTGTTGAAAAAAAAAACACAATTATCAGTCACTAGGAAGTAATGAACTGTGTTATAAGATTTTATACACTTGACTCTTTTTATATTTATTTGAAAAGCATACTCTACTATCAAAATGACGATTACGAGCTTAATATGTCACGCTCTTCAACGGAATGACTTATTAGCAAATATAACTGTCTTCATATGCAGAAATAAAAACGAGTCGCTAAGTATGTTGCTAAGCGTAAAACTAAAGGACATTTGACGGTTTTCTAGTAAAATGTAAAAGGTTCTTACCAATAAAAAATTAAGGTGATTGCACAGAAAATAAAATTTCGGAAAACGTAACGATCATTTAAACTCCATTTTTTTAGGGTTTCGTGACTCAAAAGGAAAAACGTATTCCTTATAGGATCACTTTGTTGTCCGTCTGTCTGTCAAGACCCTTTTTTCCAGGAACGCATGAAGGTATCAAGCTGAAATTCATATCAAATACCCAGGTCTACTATCTCTTGGAGTCGTAAAAAAAATCAAACTTTAAGCCAACGCAATCAAAACATACAGCATAATGCTGTAAATTTTCGACACTCGTAAGGAAACAAAACCTACAGGGTACTTCCCGTGAACTCAGAATCTTGAAATTTAGTACGAAGCATTGTCTTATAGCACAGATAAAGGAAAAATTGCGAAAAGCATAAATTTTAAGTAACAAGATGTAATAAAAACATTTTTAATAATTTTGTTATTACGAAACCCTGCGTGCGCGAGTCCGACTCGCACTTGGCCGATTTTCTTACATTTCGCATGACAGGACAACGTTTATCGGTCATATAATTTTTAATTATATGTGGTAATACAATTCTCTTAATTTGAAACACCGATATTTTGGTTAACATTTTCCTATGAACCACTACGCTATTCCGGTTCATTTACATTTATATTAGAAGACAGTTGTGCCAATTTTAATTTACTAGTGGTCGCCCAGAGGTCGAAATTCAACCATTATTAAAAATTTTAATTTAAGAAAAAAAAAATGAAAGTAAGAACCTTTTTAAAAAAATTTCAATTTGACTACAGACTTTGACAACAAAAGAGTATAATATGCGTTTGTGTGTCAAATACATGGTAGTGTGTGTAATGGTTTTTTTTATTGATTTAATATATTTTTATAATAATAATAATAATAACATTTATTTCAGGACTAGCCCATATAGTAAATAAAGTAAATTTTATGCATTATTCTAAAATAAAATATTAGCATTCTGCATTCCTTCCTATATAAACTACAAGTGTGCGAAATTTCGTACTCCTCCGTCCGCGCAGTTTTCGTAAAAAGGGGGTACAAAGTTTTTGCTTCACCTATTAATATACATATAGATTCTTAACCTCGTTGAAATATCCGAGAGATAATGAGAGTTTTTTTATCAATTCTTATATTATATTTTAAGTAACAGTTTAATGTGTTGATGGTTTTATAGTGTGAGATTAAATCATAGTATTTTATTTACCTAATTTTTTTTATAATTATAATAAAAATAAAATGAATTTATTATCACATCTATACAGCTTAAAGTAACACGTTTAAGAATTATTTATAAAAATAACATAAAGAAATTAAATACATCAAACTTATTAAAACTTATAATGTTAGAAATATAATTGGCAATAGGAAGTGGTTCAGCTACAGCTTCGCTGTTATTCAGAAATTCCCTTCTCTCTGTGATGATAGGCGGAAGTGAGGCGGTGTGTTTCCCGGTTACCGTACGATTTTGTACTAACATACATTAAAACATTTGACATTGAGCTAAACAATATCATTGCACTAAATTGGCTGATAGCGGGTCCGAACTCGTAAAAAACGTTTGTACCATACACGTTTTACCGTGATCTGAAGGTATGTATTTGTATACTGTGCGTGTTTCCAGATCAACTAACAGGAGTAAATCCTACCAGGGGTTGAGTTTTAGGCGTTTATTACTTTTTACTAGTAAATACACAAAATGTATAAAACTTATAAACCATTGCGTCAACGAAGCGTATCAGAATAGGTAAGAAGAATAGATTACATACTGAAAGTTTAAGTCTCAGGTCAAACCTCAAGGGATGTTGGCTTACCTGATTTTTATAAGTTTTAGATATTCGATGTTATACTCGAAAGCCTCATGAGATTGTATTCAATTTAAGTTCTGAAATCTTTGCAAATGTACTTTGATTATTTTATAAAATGTATACATATACCATTTAAATGTTAGTGCATTGCAATCTAGAGGAAGTATATTATTATTTTATAAATAACATTTCAAATGAAAACAGCAAGATATACTATCTATAATTTTTTATTTAAAAGAAACATTTGTCAAAAATACCCTCATCCCCCATTTCTCATATATGTCATTGTAATCATATAGCTTTCCTGTAATAATAAATAACGCAAACAGCCATATAGAAAGTTATTAAATAGGATGTGACAAGGGCAAAATCGGATATTGCGGCAGGAATGGGCTTAGTGGCGTAACCGAATATAACAACCGTTCTCGAAATAGTGTATATCCGAAACAAACTCACACCTAAATTTAAGGGTGGTGATGTTGTGAGGTACAACGCTCCTACTGTCCAAAATGGTGCTAAATTCTTCAGCTCTGTGAGATATGCCCGTCTTACGATGTCTGCGTTTAAAAATATGCCTTTATTAACCCACGTCAATGCAGCTAATGGGCTTAAGGCTAGCAGTTTAACTGCCAGTAAAGCAGCGTGCACCATGTAGGTCTGCGTCAACGGTTCCTCCAGTGATATTGTTATGGTTTTCATTTCAAGGCTTGGAAGCTTTTTAAATTGAAATTTTTAATCATTTTTCTTATCGTGTCGATTTTTTTATTATAATAATGAATTGTAGGTTATTATGGTTTATTTATAGTTATTGACGTTTAAATACGACATATCAGTGTTGATATTGAAAAATTTAATATTTTTTTAACAATACTGTGTAGCTTTTAGAAAGTAACTTATAAGCTATTCTTTGGAAACAACAATAAAAATTTGGAGAAAAATTCGAAGAATTATAAAAATAAAATTACTAATTCACACAAAAAAATAATTCATATCCAACTGTTATTAATCGTTGTTTTAATGTAAAATTTCGATTTATTATTTTAAAAATATTTTAATTTTAAAATTATCTGAAATGTCGATGAAGTACTGAGTGGAGACTCCATTTATTTATCTGCTATAGTGTAATTTTAAACCTTTGAATATTGCTTTTAAGCAAGTTACATAATCTGAACAATTTTATTAATGTTTTTTAAGAACTAAATATAAGTCTTAGTTATAGGAGTATGAAGTAGTCATCGTAGTTGGTACATGCGTCTTTTACAAGTTAGGTCTTTTAAGCGACTTAAAAAAAGTATCAAGTGTCAATGTTATTTTCTTTTGTATGTTAGGTAAAAATATTTTTTTTCGCAAAAGATACATTAACAGCAATTTTTGCTTCAGATACTAAAAATAAAATTTTCAAGGGATTAAAATTGCGACTCCCAAGCCTTAAAACCATTTCATTTCTTTCCGTTTCTTCAATGATCTGACGTTTAATCGAAGTTTTGACATTTAAGTAAAGTTAAACATCACAAATGTCAAGGATCTCTTTGCATTTTGAACCCATTACAAAGTTAAATCAGATACAAGATAATATGAAAAGTTTAGATTAGATGGATTATTTGCGCATTTTTTTTTATTATTATTATTAGATTATAGATGGGTTCTATTTTGGAGGTTTCTCTCAATACTGTAATATAAATACAACAGAAGCTTACATTAGAAAAATTTATCATATAAAAAAATATTATTAGTTTTTATTTTTTATTTTTTATTGTAATATTTTATTTATTTTGCTTCATTTATTTTCTTGTATAGTATAAAGTTACTGCTTCGTAGCTATAGCGATTATACTACGCCATTATACATAGTCCTCTATAAAGTACTGCTAACAAAAAACGCAATAAGACAAATTAATCTATGACACAAATAACAATTCACACATTAGCAATAACTGATTATATCGCCGCTCTATACGTATACACCACCCAACCACCCATAAAGCTGGTTATTGAGATCGAAAGAAAAAAGGCAGCTTCTATCAAAGGTTTTGGTAACTTCACAATATAACCCAACGCTACCACCAGTCTTGCTACTACGTACGCCCTTAAAAGCGTCAAAGCTGTGTGCTCATCAGGTGATGTTGTTATATAAAGACCTGCAACCAACCAAAATGGAGTCAAGTTCTTCAAATCACTAATGTGAGCGCGTTGCACATTTTGTGGTTGACATGCAATTGCAGCAAGCGGGGGTAAAACTAGCAGTTTCAACGCAAGGATAGCAGAATACAAAAAGTAGCTATGCATTAGTGTGGTCATAATTTAAGACTTGTTAGATTACTTCATCGGTTATGTATTGATTGATTAAATTGACATTAGTGAAATGAAATAATTTATAGAATTAATTGTCTATATTTACAACTTAAGTTTAATTAGTAAAGAGGTCCCTGTTATTTACAAAACAGTGAAGGTGCTTGCTGAAATTTATTATTCACCTTTAATCATTAGAAGCTATAGAAATAACATTTTTATTATTCCATACGTTTAATTTAAAAATTCTTCTGTAACCAAATTTAAAAGAATGCTATATATTTATTTGACAGCAATCCGTATAGATATATATTTATTTAAGCAATCAAAATCATGAATATCTAACGAATTGTACCTACCCATTTTCTGCACAAGTGCCGTTTTCCATTCGCTCTGATTTCTGATTTTCCATTGCCTCTAAATTGATTCCATCACCGACTTCACAGTTACACGATATTTATAGACTTATTTATTACAAGAGCTCGTCATTTTATTTTTGATTTAATTTTAAATCGAAAAAATATTCGACTATTCATTCGATTAATTTCGAATAAAAAGTTTTTACTAAAAATTATTAAAACATCTGTGCTATGTACAAGTGACTTCCGGTTCTCACTTTTGTCAAGTTTATAGGGGTTTCTTTTAGTATCTGTAAAACTAATTATATACTTTGTCTCTTTTGATTATTTCAAGATTACTTTACAAATATCTTATTTTAATTTATAAGCATTTATAATGTTCCTTTGTTCTATCCGCTGTTGTTTTAAATCGGCTACTTTTGACTTGCACTGTCAATTGTCTCTCGTTTACGTCGAAAATTATTAACTGTGTATAACAGTACATTTTAGGAGTTCATAATATATAAATTTAGACGGTACGACACCACTTTGAATTTTAATCAATATTAATTTGGTAGCTGAAGGTTTGAACTGAACTGTAATTATTCGGATTTAATATTCCTTTGAAATACACGAGTTTTTCATTATTTCAGTAGTTTTGTATTATTGTCTCATAATTTTGTTCCTTAAATTACAATTTGAATCATTCGTATTCAGTATATATATACAAATACATACACACACACACACATATACACTCACATTGTACTCTATGTATATATTTTTTATTCTTCAAATACCTCAATTCAAAATCTATGAAACGTGGCTGTTGCATTTGTGACTGCCGCTGTGTCCATTTAACACCGTCGTCTCGCCGTTTGTATTTGTCTATATGTAAATCCTAGTAGAGTATTAAATGTTTATTTATTTGATTGATTATTTTATTATTTTAAATATAATCAATTTTGTACATTTACAGCTATATTTATATCATAGTTCTTACGGAAAAAGTATTTGAGAATAATGTCTAACCAAGCATTATACATTTATTTTGGTTATAAAACGAATTATAGTAGTAATATAAACTAATCATAATAATAGTTCACCGCTTGCAATAAACCCTTTATCTTTGTCGAACAGGGAACGTTGTTTGTGTTTATCACCAAGATGGATTCGACCTCTAATTGAACATGCTGTGCAGTCACCGGTTGACTTATCGATTGTACATCACAGAGTTATTGTTAAGTAACGGAATTACTCATTAAAAATAAGACGTAGTAGTTGGCATTCATACAGTGACTTAATTGGTAGAATTAGATGTCAATCAACTGTAGCTTTAAATTTCTCATCTTAAATTTGAATTGTAGAAAACTGATATATTGTAAGCTACTTTATTTAATATTTATTTAACAAAAGAGTTGTTTTGATCTAATTTCACAGCAAGACGATGAGTATGAGATTGTATTAAAGTAAATAGTTTTTTCTTATTGTAACTTGAAGACGTAAAAAACATTACTTGGTTATTATTATTAGGTTTAAAGAACTTTATTTCTCAAGAACTACAGCTCACTTATGAGTATCGTACATAATTATAGATACTTTATTAAATATGTAACAAACAGTTTGACAGTATTTTTTTAAATAGGTAATGACTCAAAAAAAGGAAAGGTAGCAATAAAGAATCAATTTTATTTATTTGTTTAATGCGAGTATTATCAATTTTAATGCGAACATGTTTTAGTTTGTGTTTTCGTTTGATTGTAGGTAGTTTGATAAGATAATGTGAAAGTTTGAGTTATATTAGATGGTTTGCCCACCTCCTCCCCCCTCGTAATAGTGGGGTCGCCGGCCGATAGTCGTGGGACTTCGGCCGGCTGGACGACACGACCCCACACGTCTGAGGGGTGGCCTTGTTGTGAGCGAGGCCACCCCACCATTGTGCCGGGGCCCGGAGGCTTTGCCCAGGCCTACCGCCGGGGTCCATCCTCCATCTCGCCCCACTCAGGTGGATGACTGCTCATACGCGGTGATTTTTTGAATATCATATCAAAAATTGACCGCTCCAGCGGGGTTCGAACCCGCGTCTCCGGCTGACCGTGTTGGCGCTCTAGCCAATTAAGCTATGGAACGATGTACCCGCTAGATCGAAATTTTTGATTTTGATGATTTTGTTTTCGGTTTAAGCGAACCGTGGCGCCGTCTATAGTGGTACGTGATGGTTTTTTAGTCAATAGGAGTGTGACATAGCCCTCTGGCGCGCTGGAGGATCTATGATGGATTTTCCCCACGTAAAAAAAAGGTTGCGTCCCACAAAAGCGCCCGTGCCCTTTCCCAGGGAACCAACGTCAATCCATCATGTCTCTTGCCAACATTGCGACTAATTCCAGTAGGCTCGATAAAAGCAGGACCTCGATGGTGGCAAGAGCTCTTTTTATGGTAAAGTTAAGGGGAACCGTGGCGGGAAAACCTACCTGAACTCTTGTTACAGAAAAGGCCGTGTAGTCCAAAAGAATCAACCTCTTTTCCGCACGGACATCTGTGTTCAAAGCACAGTAGAGCTCCCAACCGGAGACCGAAAGCAATTTTCAGCAACATTGATTGTCTAAAAGTGTCCCAAGATGTTTTGACGGCATTGCGTGTAACTAGTGACCTGACTCTTTTTTTGACACAACTAAAAGCCTGGCACGGTTTTTGTCACTTGTAAGATTTTGCATCAAACATATATGAGTATTGTTCTTATCTTTCGGGATATCGCCATTAGGACACATTAACTTTCAGTGTTCTTTTGCATCTGTAGCATCTGTAACTTGAACTGAATTAGATTTTAAGATGTCAGAATATAAACCCTTGATACTATGCACAGAAGCAAGAAACGCAGGAAGAGCGACACTAGAAATTTTTCTCACGCCGGATGACACCATCTCTAATTGGTAAAGTAGCTTAGGTTCACGAATTTTCATCAAAAGATAAATTTAGAATTTTTTCTAATGAATTTTTTAAAGTGGCATCGAGTTTTTTTGTCATTCCAGGAAATTTCCAAATTGGGTTTGCGCGTAAAATATACATTAATTTTGGGAAAAATAGACAATATTTTAATATAGTTTAGGCAATATGAGAATTTAGAGTACCCAATTTGTCAGTGTTTGCAACGAATATTTTAATTTTATTATCCAAAATTGGCTGTATGCCTTCATCAAAAAGTGGTGCACCTAGAAGACAAAGTGTATTTCTTTGAAGTATTTTTAAATTATGAGCAATTTCATTACATAATTCCGTTGCCAAATTAATTTTGGAAAGTGATAGAAGATCTGTGAAAAATATTCCACATTTTGAAAAATTTAATTTTAGACCAATTTTATCAAACTTGTTTTTAATTTTGATTAAGTCTTCAACGACATCGTCCACTTTATCTCCTATGGTTCCATCATCTAGGTACTATATCGCCCATTTGCGACGACAGTGTGACATCTCGAATTATACGATTTTTTGTTTTATAGAAATTCTGAATCGCGATCTTGTGTTCTTTTATCTCCAAAAACATGGTATTTGTTACTCCAAAAACAACAATACTGTGAGAGAAAAAGACAAAATGTTACTTTATAGCACTGTCTCGTTTGGCGATCTAGTTTGCTTCGACACCGTAACAGTTCAGTTGCCACCTGCACTTTGACGTGAGGTGTTCTTCATTTTTAAACAAAAAACGTGATGTTCAAGGATATCGCGGTATTGGTGACAAAGGTAAGTATTTTATAATGTTTTTATTTTTTTCGAAAGTGTGGCACGTCGTACTTGTCACAATGCTCTTGTAAAACAAAAAGCATAGTTAACGAGACATTTTTTTGATGTCACAGTATTCTTGTAAGCAAACCAAACTACCATCGGACATGTTGAATAGTAACGTTGTAGATACTGAATATTTTTCTTATATCGGAAAAATGTTGTAGGTCATTGTTGATGTTCTGTTATTGCAGAATGTATGTTAATGAAATTGAATTATATATCTGTTTATCACGTTATATACACCAAACAGTAATACTAAACTCCAGTTAGTTTTGCAGATGGGGACTAGGCCTAAACGAATATTACAATTAGAACAACGCAATATAGCCCACGAATGGCTCGGCAGCCGTTTTCTGGTATCTTCTAACAGTTCGTTACAAATTTTGAATGATGATGAAACAGCAAAAAGCAACATGAATGAAGATTTTCTCAGTGAAAACCTAGTAACTTCTAACAACTTGTATTTACAAACTGTATATAAACCACAACAGTATCGATAATTAATTTTGATGGAACGATAGCACTAAAGCGAGATAACAACAATGCTTTCTTTTTCACATTATCTGAGGTTAAGATAAAAGTTGTAAAACCTTTTTTTAAAATACTCTAAATGTTAACAATCTTTTTTTACTCCCAATAAAGATGCACGCGAACTTTGCGAAGCCTATAAAATAAGTACAGATGAAGACAGGGATAGTAAAAAAGAGCAATATGTAACTAACCTAGAAGAAATGAAGATGTCGCGAACTGAGAAGAAGAAAGATAAAAAGACAAGGATATTTTTGTAGTTGTATTTGATTTACAAGCTGTATGTCAGTGTCCCAAGAAATTTTCGTTTTCTACTATAAAACTAAACGTATTAAACCTGACAATTTATGATCTCAAATCAAATTCATAGCGGTGTGAATGCGATTGCCATCTGTGTTTACGAGTACTTAAAGAAGATTTCTGAAAGGCAAAGAGCAATGGGTGTTGTTCCTTACACAGATAAGTTCATGATTGCTATTTACCTCTGTGCTGTGCAGAACCTTCCAAACAACAACTCCATCACGCACAAAGTTCTTCTATGCCCAACACACACAATGAGGGAGATTCAAAGGGCAACTAAGAAATAGACCAATTTTTACCCTCGAAAGATTTATTGGGGCGATCAAAGCTGCAAGAAAAGAGTCAGAACCAATGCATGTAAACGAATTGTGTAAAGTGACATTTATGATTTTAAGGCTGTTCTTAATCAAATGAATTTTACAATTCACAAGGGTGAAGACAAAAAGATCGTTAAAACATCTGAAATCAACTTCTACTTGAACTACTGTACAAGTGCAAAAAGATGATCCACATGCGATTTACTACTGTACTTCTGACGCGGATCAAATGAAAAAAGCTGTTGTTGGAAAAAAAGAAAGCTGTTAATGAGATCCAACTTAAAAATGTTTTTAAGAAAAAGCTCTCTTCCCGTAAGTGTCTAAAGAGGTGACTATGGGATAACAAAGTTCCACTACCACCTTGAAATTTATAAAGCCGACCGATGGTGGGATAACCATCTAACTGCTGGCTTTGAAATAGACAGGCCGAAGACGGGCAGCAGCGTCTTCGGTGTGACAAAACCAGCCCTGTGGTCACCAAACCCGCCTGCCCAGCGTGGTGACTATGGGCAAAACACATGAGTTCGCGCCATAATCACATCAGATCAGCCTTTCGCAGTCCACTATTAGACATAGGTCTCCACAAGTTCGAGCCAAAAATGTTCGCGCCATTATGCCTGGCGTGAACTTGGAGAGGCTTATTCCAGCAGTGGACTGCGATAGGCTGAAGTGAACTACTATAACATTTTTTAATTTGATACTATTATATTAAAGTTGATTAAAAATGTTAAATTTATATTATTTATTATATGACTATATTAAAGGCGAAGCCTTTACCATAACAATGAAGAATGAATTTATAGAACTGATGAATATCTATAATAGTCCTAAGTGTGTAATGTGTGCGACTGCGTTGATAATTTTAGTAATTTAATTGTGATAACTAGTCTGTTATACTGACTTATTAAACTAGTACGTACATATTCTTCTACTGAGGTATACATATTATATACCTACAGTTCCTCTTCCTTTGTTTTTTTAGTACTTTACGAAATTGGTAGTTTTGAGAGTTTATTTTAATAATTTTTAGTTTTTAGGATAAGAAAACGTAATGTGAGCACAAGTATTTTAAATATAATATACCTTCTAAAGTACATACTTACTTAAATAATATTTTCACAAGTGGAATTTGCAATAGCAAAGCAATACGTCCTCCTATTCCAATAATTACCTCATTTTAACTGATTGTATTGTTCTTAAAATAAAAATAAATATTTTCAAGATAAACGTTTTATTTAAAAATACCACGGGCAAATATGTTTTTTACATCATCTTCAACGTGACAACTAAACTTACCATCTTCAAAATATATTTTTTTACTAGAACAACGCGATATGTTTTCTCTTTTTAACCGACTTCCAAAAAAGGAGGAGGTTCTCAATTCGACTGTATTTTTTTTTTTTTTTTTTTTTTTTTTTTTTTTTTATGTATGTTACATCAGAACTTTTGACCAGGTAGACCGATTTCGACAAATTTTGTTTTAATCGAAAGGTGGTGTGTGCCGATTGGTCCCATTTAAATTTATTTGAGATCTAACAACTACTTTTCGAATTATATCTAATAATGCGTTTTTACTTGACGCTTTTTTCGTCGACCTACGTTGTATTATACCACATAACTTTCTACTGGGTGTACCGATTTTGATAATTCTTTTTTTGTTAGAAAAGGGATATCCCTAGTTTGGTACCATGATAAGGAAACCAGGATCTGATGATGGGATCCCAGAGAAATCGAGAGAAACTCTTGAAAATCCGCAATAACTTTTTACTGGGTGTATCGATTTTGATAATTTTTACTTTAATCGAAAGCTGATGTTTATCATGTGGTCACATATAAATTTTATCGAGATCTGATAACTACTTTTTGATTAATCTTTGATAACGCGTATTTACTTGACATTATTTTCGTCACCTTACGTTGTATTATACCTCATAACTTTTTACTGGGTGCACCGATTTTGACGTTTCTTATATAAATTAAAAGCTACTATTCGTCACGTGGTCCCATTCAAATTTAATTGAGATTTGATTCGTAATTTGTGAGTTATATCTAATATTGCGTATTTACTTGACGGTTTTTTCTTCACCCTACGTTGTATTATACGTTATATCTTTTTACTGGGTGCACTGATTTTGATCTTTTTTGTATAAATCAAAAGCTAATACTTGTCATGTCGTCCGTTTTAAATATGATTGAGATATAATGAGCAATTTTTGAGTAATCTTTGATGACACGTATTTACATGACGATGTTAAGACGACTGTGGTCATGTTCAATACTTTGCCACAACGCCATCTATCAAAATTTAATGAAATTACTTCGTTCACTATCGATCAAATTACAATATTCCACTAGAGTAGAGAGTAGCAGTTTATTCGTTATAAATATATTTGAGCTTTTAATTTTTGAGTTATCGCTAATACTGGGTATTTACTTGGCTATTTTACGTCGACCAACGTTATATTAACCTCATTACTATTTTACTGGGTGGACCGATATCGATGATTCTTTTTTTAATCGATAGGTGGTGCTTGTCATGTGGTCCCATTTAAATATAATTGAGATTTGACTCGAACTTTTTGAGCTATATCTGATATGGCGTATTTACTTGACTGTTTTTGGAGTTTTCTCCTTAAGAATCGATTTTCATTTAAGGCCCCGGAATGAAAAAATTGAACAGTAAAATCTACTGAACGAATGACCTTGTTAGAGATGGCGTTCAGACGTTTTCTAATAACGCAATTAGGTTCCGATAGATGACGTTATTGCATTCATTTATTTACAATTTGATATAGTAATAATATATTTCTTAGACTAGTAAGCCTTTTTGTGCCTATTTAGACAGTTGATCTGAAGGGGTAAACTCCAGTCGTGCATCGGAGCTGTGTGAAAACATGAACATTACATATTTTTAATAAAAAAGACATAAACCGTAATTCAATATAAATCCGCTTCAACTAAAAAACCCGCCGTAATAAGCGATGTCAGCGCTTCGCGCGAATCGACGACGGGCCTTTTATGAAATTTCTGCCTACAATCGCTAACAAAATGTTAGAAATAACAGTAGAACATTATATAATTCTACAATTTTATAATGTCGCGTTATATGGAATACGAACAAAGTATTACTATTTTTTCGTCGATCTACGTTGTATTACTCTTCGATGTAATTGAAGTCGGTTTTTTTTTCGTTTGCGAGCAAACACAATTATTTTTTTCAATCGCTATAATTTCATTAATTTAGACGCAAATTTATTTCCTATTATTAATATTTTAATTCATTAATAGTTTATCTTTAATCACTTCATACACAGTTAAGCTATTCTGACCATAATTTAAGAGTTATGGTCATTCAAAAGTTAAAAAGTCGTTTTTTGTAAAACTACGATTTTTGATATATCACACTGTTGTCGCAAATGGGCGATATGTTCAATTTTGATTTTAAATTTGAGATACATTTGTGGATACCTAGACTAAAAAAAGCCGGACGTAGTGGGTCTCCTTGCTGAACGCCGACATTAGAAAAAATTGTATTTTCGCCAAAAAGTAGTTTAGATGGTGAATTGTAACATTGCCTAACATAAAGGTAAATTTCAGGAAGATGTAATGAAACTTCGTTAAGCAAGGTTGCTCTGTCTAAAGAATTAAAAGCATTCTTTACATAAACTTTCCACAGAATTTCAGCTTCATTACTTTAAAAAAAAGTAAGAGCCGCGTGAACTGCTGCTTCACAGCCTCCTTTGCTTACAAAGCTCACTTGTATTGGTTGAAATTTTTTTTTAGGCAGGAGAATATGTGTCTACATGCCAATTTAGACGCCAGATGGCAAAATGTGGTCCCAATAGCAATTGGACGGATACTACCGTCTTTTTTTGTTAAAGGCACATAGTCCACCGTACCGTAAATATGAGACAAAAAAGATGAAAATACCTTGCCAGATATTTTGACATGACATTACAATGATTGGTTATGACATTCAAGAGAGCCCTGCCAGCGTCATCGGCTGACACACTCACAAGATCTTTAAGATGTTATGGTGTGATGCCGTCTATGCCGCTAGCAGAGCCACTTGTGAACGACATAATTGCAGCATAGGTGTCATCTTTAACCTGTAAAACATTATTGAAAATAGGTGTGGACTTGGGAGCAAAGACGCCGGATTCGGCAAGGGATGCTTTTCGCGTAAGGTTTCTATATTATCAAAAATGCGAGGGTATCGCTAGAGAACAGAATGCGAGCTACATTCTTAAAATCTCCACCCATTGCTTTATTTTCAATAATTTTACTAGAATCAGAATATATAATAAAGGTCGTGGGTTCTTAAGAATGATAATCGGAATGTCTAACAAGCTATCCTGTTTTAATTTGGTTGATAAAGAACCATTTTTGGTTTTATCAACATGTAAAATTTGTAGGAAAACAAAAAAAGATTTTTCCAGTCCGAATCAGTGTCCGAAATCCATTTTTTAATCACAGATGAAAGAGATCTAGCTAGGGACATCCTCGCTCCTCTAGGGATTAGTTTAACAAGTGAAATATTTTGGTGACATTTCAAAATATTTTTTTCAAATGGAATCGGATTATTATCAGTGGTTACGGTTGATGAAGTATCGGTTAAAATAGGTAATGAATGCACTAATGCATCGCTGCGGCAACGGGTGGTGTGAATTTTTAAGCCTTTGCCGCCTCTAAACAACCTTCCGTTAGTGCATTCTGGACAAGTGAAAAGTTTCGGTTGAGATACATTGGTTGTTTTAAAACTATTTGACATAATATCGCACTACACAATGTACACTTAAATAAACACACATAAAGTCACTATAATGGCATTGCTGCGGCGTCGGCAGCACGGAGACCCGCTGCAGGGGCACCCGGCTGCCTGCCTCAGGCCGACGTCATCGCTCGGCAACGCCACGCTCAGGAAACCTGAAAAAGAAAAAACGTTAAAGCGGAATCTTATAATATCTAAGATTTTTATTTTTGTGTTACCCACATTAGGAATTCTAAACATTTTTGAATATCATATCAAAAATTGACCGCTCCAGCGGGGTTCGAACCCGCGTCTCCGACTTGCCGTGTCGGCGCTCTAGCCAATTAAGCTATGGAACGATGCACCCGCTCGAGCGAAATTTTCGATATGATAATTTTTAATTTTCGGTTTAAGCGAACCGTGGCGCCGTCTATAGTGAGTTCTTTACAGAAACCCGTAACTATTCAAAGTTTCATATTACAATGAAAATCTTTGACAGGAGATGACACCGTGCTATTTTTAATATCTAAGATTTTTATTTTTGTGTTACCCACATTAGGAATTCTAAACATTTTTGAATATCATATCAAAAATTGACCGCTCCAGCGGGGTTCGAACCCGCGTCTCCGACTTGCCGTGTCGGCGCTCTAGCCAATTAAGCTATGGAACGATGCACCCGCTCGAGCGAAATTTTCGATATGATAATTTTTAATTTTCGGTTTAAGCGAACCGTGGCGCCGTCTATAGTGAGCTCTTTACAGAAACCCGTAACTATTCAAAGTTTCATATTACAATTAAAATCTTTGACAGGAGACGACACCGTGCTATTTTTAATATCTAAGATTTTTATTTTTGTGTTACCCACATTAGGAATTCTAAACATTTTTGAATATCATATCAAAAATTGACCGCTCCAGCGGGGTTCGAACCCGCGTCTCCGACTTGCCGTGTCGGCGCTCTAGCCAATTAAGCTATGGAACGATGCACCCGCTCGAGCGAAATTTTCGATATGATAATTTTTAATTTTCGGTTTAAGCGAAAATTTCTGTAAAGAGCTCACTATAGACGGTGCCACGGTTCGCTTAAACCGAAAATTAAAAATTATCATATCGAAAATTTCGCTCGAGCGGGTGCATCGTTCCATAGCTTAATTGGCTAGAGCGCCGACACGGCAAGTCGGAGACGCGGGTTCGAACCCCGCTGGAGCGGTCAATTTTTGATATGATATTCAAAAATGTTTAGAATTCCTAATGTGGGTAACACAAAAATAAAAATCTTAGATATTAAAAATAGCACGGTGTCGTCTCCTGTCAAAGATTTTCATTGTAATATGAAACTTTGAATAGTTACGGGTTTCTGTAAAGAGCTCACTATAGACGGCGCCACGGTTCGCTTAAACCGAAAATTAAAAATTATCATATCGAAAATTTCGCTCGAGCGGGTGCATCGTTCCATAGCTTAATTGGCTAGAGCGCCGACACGGCAAGTCGGAGACGCGGGTTCGAACCCCGCTGGAGCGGTCAATTTTTGATATGATATTCAAAAATGTTCGGAATCTTATAATTTATATATAATTCCGATATTTTTGGAATTATTTTATGCAATTTGATGTCAATTTAATAAAAAAATATGATCGAAATAATCTATAATATAAAAATGAGTCGCTGAATGTGTTGCTAAGCGCAAAACTCGAGAACGGTTGGACCGATTTCGCTAAATCTTTTTTTTTAAATATTCCTTGAAGTACGAGGATGGTTCTTACGGAGAGAAAAATTCAAAAAAAAATTTAAATTTCCTGAAAAAGTCTAAAAACAACACTTTTCTATACTTCCATACAAAAGATTTGTGATAATACTTAAAAGTCAATTTGAACTTTAATACCATACGATAAAGTTTGTGTTAGGCGATACGAAGTTCGCCGGGTCAGCTAGTAAAATATAAAAATAAAATTTAGAGAGAAAATTTTTGAAGTTGACATCAAAACGACAAATTCATTAATAGTTTATCTAGATAGTCATCATCCGAACCAACAAGATTATGAAACAACTATGTCACAATTTTAGATTATAATTTGAAGCCTAAGTCGCTTTTAGGATTAGCAAGTTCCTAATTATGAATCCAGTACCTAAAGGGTATTAAGGTCAACGCAAGTCTTAATGGAGTCTGGTGTAATTATATATAATCATCAAACTTCAATGACATGTTTTGAATCAGTAGGACAGAAATATTATTCTCTTATATTTATTGGTATTTATTTATACATTGAGACGAAGGAAAGGGTAAAAATGTACCTTTTTTTTTTTCAAGGAATAAAAATTTATAGCTTTGAGAAATCATCATTTCAGGCTATTGCAGTCCACTGCTGGACAAAGGCCTCGACAAGTTCGTGCATGTGTTACCCATAATCACCACGCTGGGCAGGCGGGCTGGTTTTGTCGCACCGAAGACGCTGCTGCCCGTCTTCGGCCTGTGTATTTCAAAGCCAGCAGTTGGGTGGTTATCCCGCCATCGGTCGGCTTTTTAAGTTCCAAGGTGGTAGTGAAACTATGTAATCCCTTAGTTGCCTCTTACGGCATCCACGGGAAGAGAAGTTTATTACTGTCGTAACCACACAGCATTTTGAGAGTAGTGTGGAAGTATATGGGTTGTGCTTAGAATGCTATAAATAAAATCTACAATCAGATCAGAAAACTTTTTATGAATGAACAAATGAAGAAATAAATTTTACACCACAAAATTATTACAATTGAAATTGTTTATAGCGATCACAGTGTCAAAAAAGCAATGCAGTCGAATTGAGAACCTCCTTATTTTTTGAAGTTGGTTAATAAACTTATCTTTTTCAATCTGTAAAAAGTGGTATGGTTATATAGCTTAATGTATATGAAGTAAAATTTATGTGTTAATACATTCACATTGATTTTTCAGAAGGCGAAAATTCGACAATAACAAAATACCAGTGTTCGCCCAGTGGTCGAAATTCGACCGAAGTTAATTTAAATTATAAATAATAAATAAATAAATAAAAAATATAATATGATATTAATATAATAATAAATGTGAACATTATTAAGGCTCTATTGTCAAATACTATAATAATAAACAAAGAATTAATGATTATGCGTATGTGTCAAATACATGGTAGCGTATGTAATGTTTTTTTTTTAATTGATTTATGTTTTTTTTTATGCATTATTAAAAAAATATCATTATGCACTCCTTCTCTATATAAACTATAAGTGTGCAAAATTTTACAATCCTCTGTCCACGCGATTTTCGTAAAAAGGTGTACAAAGTTTTTCCTTCACGTATTATATAGCAAAAGATAGGTAACTGTAAAAAGTGTAAAAGTGATAAAATAATTATGTTCTAGAGCGCCATTGTATTTATTTATTTCAGCACGTCGAGGGTGTAACCTATCGCTAGGATTTAATGCATGTTTCATGAGAGACTATATAACAGGTTTTGTTTTATGTCACGGTATTTAGGAACCCTAAACGACATCTTCTCTGTAATAAAAAAATTCGTGGTTGAAGTAATCTGCGAGTATTTTCTAGTGCAGTTGATTTGAAAATTATATATTATAGGACCACATAATAATATTAACAGTACTACCTCCGTCCGCAGACTTTTATAGCCGATAAATGTGACCTAATATTTTAGGTCTCCATATATTTTGTGTTATAAAAACTTTATTTTCCAGAAACCGTGTCATGTAAAATCCATTAATCCTTGCTATGAAAATAATTTCCAAGATAGGCGATAAATAGTCTATTACTAAAACTTTTATTATCGGCACAAAAAGGTCTAAGCATGTTACAATAACAAAACATGTGCTGAACTTTTACAGACGAAAATTTATTATTTTCACGGTACCTTCTATCAGCTTAAAGTACATTATATATATTTATATAATCGATTTTCGGATTAGAGCAATCAGTGTTGTCGTAAATGCATTCAGTAACTACAAACAACACACTACAACAGATACACGAAACATGTCAAAATATAGTTTTAACTTTATCTATTGTAAGGAGTCCTACATTTTTTTAAATCTTAAACTTCCAGAATTGATATTTTGCAGTTAAATTCATTATAAAAAAATGGTTTATTTTTCTAGCACGATACTTAGAGTTTCTACTTTCTTCTTTTAAACAAACAATAGTAGAGAATAAAAAGTAGAAAAGTAGTGGGTTACAATTTTCTATCAGCTAGCACTGATTATTATTGTTGATTGCCGCACTTATTTTCTATCTCTAATAATGTCCATTCGTCACGATGTTACGTTAGGAAGGCATTGTTATGATCAGAATATTTCAACTATTAGCTGAGAATCGAACTAAAAATTACGTGTCTTGACGTATTGTATCTCATGTCGCACTAAATCTTTTGTCGTACATACATAATCAGGGCTAAAACAACGATCGCATTTATACAGGGAGTTGCCCAATATTTCTCAAATTAAAAGCATTGATTTTCATAATAACACTTTATTAAATAGATTATACAACACAAAAATATAAGTAATTAAAAATGTATGTTCTACAAAACATTCTACTTTTATTATGAGTATACTTGTAAATGTGAAATTTTGTTAGGTAATGTTTGTACGTACTATTCTCGCTAACCTGTGCTGATTGCAATGAAACTTGGTGCAGATATGTGAAAATTCAGTATAACACATAGGCTAATTTTATCTGGACATTTCACGAGACAAAACATTAAAATTGATATCTTTAGGTATGTTAAATAAAAATATGAAACAACACCATTGTCTCGTTTCATTTTATGTAGTCGTGATATATAAGTATATAATTTTTCATAAACGTTTTACTTCCATTTCCGTAAAAAGGAAACGTTTTAGGGAACAAAGCCCTGAATAATACGACTCATTTAAATCACAACACCAAAAAATATTAGACAATTTCATCTCACCTGGTAGCACCGATTTAAAAATATCTCTGAAAAATTACGATTTTGTACATTTCGAACGACTTAACGTTAGTCCTAGCGTTGTAATCTTTTGATGAGACATAAAGTTGTAACTGTAAGTTATATATTTTTTTCTATTTTTTTGTTTCCCTTTATCTCTTTATCGAGGTTAATGCCCTGTGATGAGTAAGGGATGTGATGTATTTGCACTATACTTTTATGGTAAGATGAATAGGAATCTGACTTGTTAACTTTTGTTGCATAATTATGTATATCTGAAAAATTTCTAAGAGTGACGATAAAACTGATATTAAAAATTAATTTACTTTATCATTCATTTACAAACGTCACTGAATTTTATGCATACAATAATTAATATATAATTTTATAGTGAGCAACCTTAAGAATTCCTTTGAACTTTATCATATGCAATAATATTATTTACTATTTTGAATACAAAAGGAGGCCTATGTCAGGCAGTAGGTTGCGATAGGCTGAAATGATGATGATGATGATGATTTTGAATACTTCGTAGTGTGTATGCCCAGTGTTTATTATCTTGCCTAGAAATACGTACTCGAGCTGCGTAAAGTTTACAGAGTGTCTGCATCAATTGTCATCAATAATAGCATTTCTCACGCCAGTTTTATAATTTTGTACTAGATACTATTTTAAATATCTACGTGAAATCTTCCACCTCCTTTAAACAGAACCTTAAAATAAAGATATTGTGCTTCTTTATTCTTCTTTGTTTCTTTTAAGAGGATAGTAATATAAATATCTATGATATTATTTATATATTGGAATATCGGTAACTATTGAATCATAGTCAATATGAAGCATATGAGCAGGTTTCGCCTGCTAGCTTCAAAGAGTAAATAAAGTAGTAAGGGTATGTAATTTACTAAAAAAAAATATACAGTGTTTTTTAAAGTCGAACTATGTCCTATCTTCAATAGTTAGTCACAAGATCAGTATTCGTAGTCATAGAAAAAAAAAACAGGGGCTACTAAGAGCCCGTGGATGTCGTTTCTTTTTACATAAAAAATAACGAGACGAAGTATACGTGCTTCAAACCACAGCTGTTTTGTAGTAAAGTTTTATCTTACAACAGCTTAGTTTACTTACAATGTACAATAAAACCCAAGCTTTATTAAGACTGCTATTTTTAATTTCATAAGTTAACAAAATTACACAGACTAATTATAATAGAAGTAAAGAATGTTTTTCATTTTAAACGTAGGTATTTTTCCAATGGCTGCTTATTATTCTAGTCTGTATTTGAAGCTTAACTAATTGGTATACGAAGCAAACGCTACCCAACTTCAACAAACCGTGAAGCGAAAGAGCTCTAAATATATGTACTACATTTGTTGAGTAGAAAATACCTTAATAAAAATCTGGATCAGTCTGATACAGTGCTGCTAGTCTAGATTTGGGTAGAAGACCTTAAAAACTTTAAACAATTATTTAATAAATATATTATGTGCTATTTATAAAAAAAAAAAAAAAAAAATATTATACACCTTTTGTTTCCACGAAACTAAATAAATAAATAAATATTTTTTGGAGAAGATTCTATTTTTAAATCATCTATTTGAGTCAGAAATCTGTATATAATTTTACATTAATAATAATGAATATATATATATATATATATATATATAATAATGAATATATATATATATATATATATATATATTTCATCATGATGATGATGATGAACTCAGTTTTATTCTATTAAAAAAAATAGAATAAAAATAATTTAATAACTTTAATTGAAAATCTGATCGCACACTAAGAACAATGTTAGTACCTAAACTATGTTGTATTACTTAAGTTTCGAGGGTGCATTGGGGTGTGGGGAATTTAGGTGACAAAGATCGTTATGTACGCTACGTGTGGAACCGTAGATGCTCATCTCAGACCGAAGATCCTTCATTGTAAGACGTGATGACATAAGAGCACATACACAGATTTAAGAAATGTAATTGGAGATGTTATGATGATATTTGATAAAATTATCAGTTTTGACCAAAAGAAAAATAACTTTTGACTCCTTTTACTACAAGAGAAAGAAGAGAAGAAATCTTAAATGGTTACTTTAAGGCATGCTATTCTTTAAGGTTTATTATGTAAACTACACATAAATACAGATAAAGAATTTTGATATGGTATGATTAGGAAATTTTAACTGAGGTAGAGAATAGCGGAAATTATCCTGCTTTAAATCTGGGCCAGTCCGACTGGGGAAGTATTTCGACCTTACAGATAACCTGAAGACAGCTGAATAATATTACTTTTCAACTTTCAAGCAACGTTATGCTCCTGTGGTGAGTAAACTGACTTGAGCTCCTGGGGGATAAGGGGTGAGGTCGGCAACGCGCTTGCGATGCTGCGAGTTTTGCAAGCTTCTATAAGATACTGTAACCGCTTACCACCAGGTAAGCCGTATGCTTGTTTGCCCGACCTAGTTGTATACAAAAAGGAGATTAAACAATTTTGACTATTAGTAAATTTACTTTGACTCCTTTTATTGGAAACACGATGTCACATACTATTTTACTTTAAATCACTTATAATACGCACACGCACACATATACACACAAACACACACACACACACATGCACACGCATACACATGTACACAAATGGAAATAAGAAATGCCATTAGTAATGTTATGATAAACAGATTTCAATGTGATTGAATGAGACATTTGATTGCATTTATCATAAGAACGATGTTTTTAACTTCGGAAACTGGATCGATTTGAAATTTTACTTTTAAGACTATATAGCTACAGTATCTAGATATGACTTTTTAATTAGACCAAAAATCGATTAGACTTTCAGTTAGTGCTTAATTTTTAGACAGTTGACTTTTAGTAGAACTGAACGTTTTGTAGGTAAGGGGCAGAATCTGAGCTGCTGACGTAATTTCACGCTTAGTTTGATGCAAATTGTCTCAATAAGATAGCAATCGATGAGCTCGAAATTGCGTACAGTACAGTACTCAGCATAGAATAATTTGTAAAAATGATGCAAATAGCCTTCAAATTATAGTGATAGTTATTTATGATAATTATAATGATGATATGATGATGATATTATGTTAAATACATTTATTCAAAATTTTACAATTTTTCTTACAAAGTAACTACAACACTACACAAAGTAGTATCATTTAATTCGTAATTTTTAAGGATTTTTTTTTAAAGACTTTTTAAGGAAATAGCAAACAGGTTATTCGACGTCACAGGAGACTGAAGAGCTGGCTACCTCTGACAAAGAATTAGTCTAGCTATTCAAAGGGGGAACGCTGCGAGTATCTTCGGAACCTTGCCTAAAGGGACTCCTTTTAATAATATTATATATATATATATATATATATATATATATATTTAAGGTTTTTAGTTTTAGGTTTTTTGTTATAACTCTGATAGTAAATATCATTATAAAGCTAGTATTTATATATTTTAATGTACATAATACGCGTATATATAAACTTTAATTATTATTATTATATCGTTTTTCTACACATTTTTATTTTTATTTAAAGTAAGCACTGTATCCTACTGTAAGATTGTCAACGATAGTAGAACTTAATGGTTGGTATTTTTTTTAACGATTTCTCTTATTGTTTTGCATTACTTATGTGTATTGTAAATGTAGCCAACGCACCTCAACAAAGAAAACGATAGGTGGCTTCTTACTACATTTGGGTCAAACCAGGAATAATCTGCCGATGGAATCGATGTTTAGAACGTTAATATGCACGCAGTAATAAAATGCACTCACGTACCTTAGGGAATCGATGATGACTTCCACTATAGATGGGGTACACCAGCTGGTTGGATTCTGCACATCACATCAAAAGTCTTGGAGTTGAAAAGATGCTAAGAGTTTATTGTATTTCACGATAACACATCCGAATAAGAAGTCCGCGTGGCGGTCGCGTCAGGTTAGGTGACGTGCGTTTGCGGCGCGATCACGTGTGTCATTCTTAATTGCAACTACCCTCAAGTTTCTGTCAAAAATCTCAACTCGCGGGTAGTGAGCACATAACAGCTTTACAAGGCTGCGTTTTGTTGCTGCATAATCCTACCTACAAAGAACATCGATTATAACGTTAAAACTACGATTTAACATTAAATATATTAAAGTTTGCTATTTTAATATTGAATTTCTTCAAATTTTTGTCCGTTATTTCCTTAGAGATAAAGGATGCAAGGTATTTAGATAGAATAATACACATATGTATATTTAAAATTAAGTAATTAATGAAACTTTAATCTAGGATCCAATCCGTCTAAGATCCGAACTAGAAGTGATCCCTTATACCACTGATTAATGAATAGGAATTAAATAATTATCTTTTGAGTATGTTAAAGATAAATCGCGAAAGGCTTGGCTGGAAAATTCTTGGCCAGACTATATTATATTCGGCAACCGCCATTCGAACCAGACTTTTAGCTGGAAAATCTATGTCATCGTATTCGCATTGGAACAGCGCTCATTTCAAGATTTATTTATTAAACATGTGGGTAAAAGTAATTGCAACAATTTATATAATACTAGCGACCCGCCCCGGCTTCGCACTTTCGTAAAAAATATCAGTGTTCCTCTATTATATTATGCATGTATTATACATATAAATCTTCCTTTTCAATCACTCTATCTATTAAATTAACCGCATCAAAATCCGTTGCGTAGTTTTAAAGATTTAAGCATACATATGGACAGAGAAATCGATTTTGTTTTATACTATGTAGTGATATACCTGTTTAAACCTGCCATCCCAATAGTTTTTTCAGGAAAATAATAGACCAGCCAACGTTTGTATTTTCTACACGCTTCATACTGTCGGTAGGTAATTAATTTATTCTTTGAATTCGTAGGTGCATTTTTAAATAAAAAATATTTTTTTCAATTTTGTAATTCAATATAGTCTGGCCGAAAATGATTGTCAACGCTTTCGCGTTTTTTTTTTCTAATATACTAAAATAAATATAAAATCATACATTAAGCAGATATATAATAATAATCGTATTAATAGGTAATTTGTTTATGATGATGATGTAATCGTTGTTACTATTATTAATGTATATTAATATAAATTGATAATAATAGATAACCATTGACATCGACAAGAATGTTGATAATGTTTTTACTGAGTACACACAGTGACGCACACACGCACACACACACGCACACATACAAATTCAAAAACCAGACAAATCAAATGAAAAGCAAGACGTCAATCCTGTAACTAAGTATTTCCATTTACTTTGATGGAACCGCAAACTCGACTTATTTAGCGAGTCAACGAGAAAATAGCCTTTCCGATAGAAAATAAACAAATACAAATTAGAATCTCTGAATAGTATGATCTGCGACCATTATTCCTCGTATGTGAATTAGATGCATGAATATTGCATGAGTCCGTGGCATGATGTTTGTATGTAAATGAATTGGTTTTGGTGAAATCTTCCAAAATCCTTACAAATGTGTGATTTTTTTTTCTAATATAGGTTTAGATTTTTTTTCTAAGACGTGTATTTTTATTCGATAATATTACAACCATAATAAAATCGAACTAAATTTTTGATAGGCACCATATATTTTAATACGGCAATTAATAGGGAGATATGTACTATGTCTTCCACATAGTCATGTCGAATTTCAGTGTTCAAATGTACATAAATTTTATACTAAGCAAATACTAGATATTTATAACATTTAATTACTTAAATATATGCCTTTTTTGTAAATTATCAAAAAAAAATAATTAAAAAATCAATTTAATAACCTTCTAATAATACCTGGAAGATATCGCTTTTCGATGATAAGGACTACAGAAAACAAAAAAGGTTTCATAGTTTTTATGATTAACTTTATAAAATCGTAATGTATAAAGATATAATATATCGTTTTATTAAACATTGTTACGATTTTTGTACACTTCCTCAACACTGCTACTAAATCGTTTCCTACGTCCAAAGGTTGTCCGGAAGAAATCGCTCTTTTGGCGATAAGATCGCCTTTGTATATTTTACGTCATATTATTCTTCTTACTTTTGTCGTAATAAAATGGTACGTAGCTGTAGATTAACTGGCTGGGAGACCAAAAGTTGTAGCTAGCGTTATGTACTTCAATAAATAATTAAACATTTAGTTAGTAATCTATAGACCTCTATTGCATGCCTCAGAAAGAGGTTGTGCTTTACTCTTACAAAATAAAAAATAGCGAAAGACCTTAAACCTTTATATTTTTACAACAATGCATAAAATAAACATTTATATACATAATACACTGCAAGCTATAAATTAAAAATCATTTGAAGTCTTTTTTAAATACTATTTTATAGTAAAAAGAATCAATTAAAAAATATTATATTGGACGTCAACTACTGCACTTTACAGAATAATTTAATTATTACTAGTGGCCCGCCCCGGCTTCGCACGGGTGCAATGCTGATACTAAATCTAGTACAGAATGTCTTTATTTATAGTGTGAAGCTGGCTTATAGCATGGTTGTTAACATAATAACAACAACATTCAAATATGTTCGTCGTTAGATTACACATTGTTTCAGAATGCGTTGAAGAAATAAAGGTTCACTGCTCGTTCCTCGTAGGTGATAGCGTGATAATATGTAGCCTATATGTTGACCCGACTTTTTAATAATATTCGCGCCAAATTTGAAGTAAATCCATGCGCTACTTTTTGAGTTTATCCCGGACATACGTACAGACAAACAGACAAAGAGACAAAAATTTTAAAAACTATATTTTTGGCTTCGGTATCGATTGTAGATCACACCCCAAGTATTCTTTTAAAAAAATATTCAATGTACAGTTTTGACTTTCTTACCATTTTATTATATGTATAGATAATTATACTTAATTATGAAATTCATATATATTAATTAACTCTTCTTTCTTGAGTTCGATTCCCGCTATCATAATAATTACTACAAATATGAGTGATAGTGATTGTTACTAATGGCAGAAAATTATCAATAATTACATAGAGGACTAGAGTGGTAGATTAAGCTTCTAACACTTCTAACAGTTTCTTATAAAGAGGTAGAGGAGGCTCTTGGTCATTAGACAAACGTTATAAACAATAAAACCTAGTTAATGAACCTGTAAATTTCAGAAAATCGGTCATATGTATTTTTATTTATCAAGGTAAAATTGATTCCTATATATTTAATTGTATATATATATATTTCCTATATATTTATTGACACCGAGTTGGCGCAACGGTTACAGCCATGGCTTGTACCTGTTGCGCTGGCGGTTGCGGGTTCGATCCCCGCACATGACAAACATTTGTATTGGCCATACAGGTGTATATTCATTAAGAATATTTTCTTAAAATTATAAAATTTTCATACAGAATTTATTTTCGAATGACCAAGTTTCGAGAAATCAATTCTTACTTTATATACATATATTCCAAGAACTTCACTTTGCACTTACAACAAAAAACTTGTGAGTGAAATAGAAGTTCTGATTGTATTGCTATATTTGTATATAAAGCGCATGTCAAATGCAATAACGAAACGCTATTCATGGTACATGCGGTGCACGTTTCGTTGAGGTCAGTCTTTCTATACTATTTATTATCTATGATATACAGTCACTGATTTTTGTTTACACTGTGGTAATACTTATGCTGTAAAAAAGTTTAGTTATTATTTCTAATTTACAATTATTATTATTTTTTTCATAAACAAAATATATTGTTAGTGAAAATAATTTATTTAATTTGACTACTAGAAAAGTAGGCGCATAACTTCAAAACGACTGCACCAAATCGAATAATTCTTTTCTTAGTGTTCGTTGTTGTCATGACAAAGTATTTATAAAATAAACATTAACAAAATGGACAAATGACAAAAAAGTTAAAGATGGCGCTACCAAAGCTAGCGGGCGAGTTTCATATGAATATAGCCAACATTACAGTTGAAATTACGTTAAATGTATTATGTGCCCTAAAAGTGTGGCTAACCTGAAAATATAATTACATATTGAAGTCCGTTATTAAATAAATTCATTAGTTCGTTAACGATGATTTATTCGTATATCTAGGTCAGATTATTGATTACAAGTTATTACGGAAATTTATGAGGTAAACTACTGCACTATTTATATTAATCTAGGATGGATTTAATTTCTAAGGGCTTTGATTGAATATGTCTTGTATTTTGTAATAATGAAAAATAGATTAGAAATCTATAAATTTCAAAAAATATTCTCTCACTTACGAGTATGTACATTTTAAATAAAGACAGAAACAATACTTTCTTATATTTTAGTTGTCACTCTGACTGAATATTTGTTACTCTTTTATTTTTTATTTTTAATGACTAAATATTTATTCTAAAAATACTTGTTTCTTGTTTGCGTGCATGAACTTTTAGCTTTACATATTTTACACAACTTTTATCTTTACATAATTCTGCTTTACATTCTTGTTTTAATCGAAAGCTGATACTTGTCGTGTCGTCTCATTTGAATTTTATCAAGATTTGACCAGTACCTTTTGAGTTATCTATAATAATGCGCATTGACCTGACTATTTTTTCATCTACCTACGTTTTATTACTGGTCGATGTGATTTTAGTCGTTTTTATGGTTCCATACCTCAAAAGGAAAAAAACTGAACCTTATAGGATCACTTTTTTGTCCGTCTGTCTATCAAGACCTTTTTCCTCAGAAACGCGTGGAGTTGTCAAGCTGAAATTAATATCAAATACCTCGGGTCTACTGTCCCTAGGAGTTGTGAAAAAATCGAACTTCTAAACTAACACAATCAAAAGATACAGCCGTTTATGCTGCAAATTTACGACACTCGCGAGGGAGTCAAAACCTACAGGGTACTTCCCGTGAACTCAGAATGTTGAATTTTCGTACAAAGCAACATCTTATAGCCCAAAAAATAGCACGAAAAGACAAATTGCGAAAACTGTACATGTTTAGTTACATCATATTATAAAAATATTTGTAATAATTTTGTTTGTACGGAGCCTTCGGTGCGCGAGTCCAATTCGCACTTGACCGGTTTTTTTTTGTTTGCAAGGAAACACAATTTTCGCAGTCAACTATCACAATTATTAGAACAACTAGATAGCAATTATTATTGATTGATTGAACTAGTTATTGATTATTTATGTTTATACAAATAATATTCAATACAACTTAGAAGATTCCTATCTTAGGGGCAATATATAAAACAAATAATAAGGAGACAACACATGAGCTCACGCCATTTTTGGCGTGAATTTGTGGAGGCCTATGTCCAACAGTGGACTGAAATAGGTTGAAATGATGATGATGATGAAAAAGGAGAGTATTTATTAGTTTTCTTGATTTTTAATTTTACGTTACTATTTGCTAAATTGGACTATGTATATACATACACATATATGTGTATGTTTTTTCGGGTGTCGATTTGATTTTAGGTCACTTTCGGTTTTTGAAGTATTTAATCTCTCATAATAGAAGCTTTATATTTTTTCAGTGGTTGTATATTGTTGTGTTGAGCTTTTTGGCTATCGGAGTAAAGTGGTATTAACTAACAGCAAAGTAATTCTGCTCTCAAATAGTCTTACGTTCCTGTGGTGAGTAAGGTACTGAAAGCTCCTGGGAAAGGTTAAAGTTATGGTTGGCAATACGTTTGTAAAGTTTCTGGTATTGCTGGCATCTATATTGTTTAACACTTTCATGGTATAAAAAAACGTATTGTCTTTATGTACGTTCTTATATAAGCTTCGGAATTATGATTGTGTTGTTAAGGATTTTTTAACAATGACTACCTATAAGACTACGTATAGCTTAAAATTATTATAGGTGGATGGATATAAATAAATCCTTGTCACAGGATCCTTTTAACTAACAACGACTGCTATTGACAACCGTCACTAAAAATAGGTTGAAACTGATTCACTTTAAACCAACATACACATAATAAAAAAAAAATTAAAAAATTTTACGCACTATCGAGGTTTGGTGTAGATAGATTAGTTAGATAGATTTAGTTAAGTGAAATGTATTTATATTCGGTACTTATTATTCTTATTATCTTGTAAATTATTTTACTTGGTTTTAAAGACTAATTCCTTACATTAACACTGGTTGTTTAATTGAGACGATAGAGGGAGCTGAACGTTCCTATATGTTCGTTGCTATATGTACTATAGTTTTGTACATGGTACTTATCAAAAACATCCCGCAGTGAGACTCGAGGTCTCGAGCTCCAAGATCGTAAATGCCCTACCTACGTTTACCTCCTTCCCTCCTCTTACTAACATATACAAATATTATTTATACATAATTAAAAGTATAAGAAAGTGCCTCTATCAACAACTCTTACAAGTTATTAATAGAAATGAGATCGGCCTCTCATTAGTTAAATTACCAATATTTAATATTTATTTATTTATTAATACTTTATTGCACAATACATTAAATAATTGTACAAAAGGCGGGCTTAATGCTAAAAGCATTCTCTACCAGCCAACCTAAGGACGTACAAAAGCAGACGTTTGTAGGTGTGCAAAATTGAGTATTAGTAAAATTCACATTAAGAAGAAAAAAAGGGAGGAAATAAAAGGTTACGTTAGTGGCAATCGTTATATTATATACACGAGTAAATAATTCATATATATATACCATACAAATATATTCATACATAAACAGATACAAACTTACATGTATACATATACAAACATACATACAAACATACAAACATACATACATACATACATGAATACATACATACATACATAAATACATACAATCAAATTGCATCAAATATAATTAACTACTTTACTACTTTGATTAAGCGAGTCATATGTAAAGTAATAATTACGAAGTTTTATTTCAATTACAATCGAACTTAAGATCAATGACGCTCTCAAAGTGATTGAAAATGGTTATCACAAAACCAACGTAAAACGGGTCCTAACTAACTAGAACAATAGAAGAAGAAAAAACAGAAAATTGTTACGTTAATCTCGTTAAACTTTAGCAAAATACCTATACAGTTACTAGCTGTTTATTTAATTTTTTTAAATATATTTAATAGTGATTGATTTGTATTTAATTGATGGATTGTACTTAAAAATACCATCGCACCATGTCTTCATCCATTTTCTTCTCGGTGATATTCGATAATAATTTATTTGATACACGAAAAATAATATTTTTTCATTATACTTTATGGTGAAAATTGCGAGGTAATTGCGTAAACTTTAAAGCCATTATTCGTAAAAGATTTTATTACCTAATTAGTGGAGGCAGCCATAACGCTATTTTGATGTTCATCACTGATGGATGGAAAAATCGAATATTTGCACTAGTTAAAATTTTATGTACAGCCATAATAAATTTCAAGTTTGTCCTCTAATTTTATTCTTTCAAAATTAACAATATTTCTCTTAGATTATAACACAAAATAATATTTATTTATTTAGTTAATTTATATTTGGCTATATTTCATCAATGTAAACTTATTTAAAACTTTAGATTTAGATAAGGAAAAGGAATTTTGCGTGTCTAAATTTTAATGAAACCCCGACAATACTTTGTAGTCAAATTTCTTGTTGCTCTTTAATTAACAAGTTGTAGGACTGTTTGAATGTAATTTTAAAATCTATGAGACTTCGGAAATCTTAACTTATTTCAAGTTATTTCACTAATGAACTAAATTAACAAAATTTACTTCACTCTCCCAAAGTTTTTGTTCCATCCTTATTATTTACAATAACAATAATGTTTAATATAATGAATATGTTTACGACGCGGGCTTATAAATTCGAGTTTGTTGCATCAGCCGCTTGTCAGAACTAACCTAAAAAATTCTCTGCCACATCCCGTATATTGAAGATATATAATAGTAGTGTAAGAAGGTGAATGTTTTTAATGATAAATTACCTGCCTTCAAAAAAGTTGGTTTGGGATTGATGAGGGATTAATTACTTATAAATGATTTTGCTTTTGTTGGTTTTTACGTTTGCTGTTTGTGTTTGTTTTTAACTTTAACCACATCTATTTTTAAATATTTTCATCTATATTTCAATTTGTAGATAAAATATTTTTAATAATACTAGTGTTACATTTCTTTTTGTGCATGTTGTGACAACTTAAAATGTTGCGCAGAGCCCTTGACATCCTGAATGCGGTCCAGTCACAAAAGCCTTTCTTAGTGTTTACTTACTATGGAAGTGTCCTGGAGACCGCGTCTTGGCAAACGCAGTGTGAGACGTCCTCCGGCCTGCTGAACCGACTATCTACGTAAGATTGCCGGTGTAGGCTGGATTAGGATTGCGGAAAACCGGGATGTCTCGCGTCAACTTGGAGAGGCCTATGTCTAGCAGTAGACTGCAATAGGCTGAACTCAACTTAGTTCTTAGTGGACATCACAATCTGTCAAATTTTAAGTTCACGAAAACAACAAATAAAGGACTTTTGTAAGAACTTTTAAGAACCATTAGATCCTTTAAATCCCACCCTATCTAAAAATCCGTTCTTAGCGAAAGTTTACTAAGTATAAAGTACCTTCTCGCTAAATTTCATCTTTTTACGTCCAGCGGTTTTTGTGATTTCGTGATGAGTAAATGCCGATAACATAGCGTCTCGATTGCAAGCTTATCGTGTTTCATGATTCGTATGTTTGACTTAAACTTTCATAGGGATTTATCATTGAATGAAAGACAAAAAGAAAAAGATGCTTGCTGACATTTTTTTAAATCATATAAACAGAACCTAATTATAGAATATGTCTTTTGGACCAGTTGTTTTAATTACAAACAAAAAAAATAATGGACAAAATACGTGGAATACATGAGTTTACACCGTTTTTAACTGATTTCCAAAAAAGGAAGAGGTACTCAATTCTACTGTATTTTTTTATGTATGTTACTTCAGAACTTTTGACTGGGTGGATCGATTTCGATATAAAAAAAAATTAATCGAAAGATTGTGTGTTATTTGGTTTCATTTAAATTTATTTGAGATCTAACAACTACTTTTTGAGTTATATCTAATAATGCGTTTTTACTTGACTATGTTTTCGTCGACCTACGCTTTATTATACCGCATAACTTTACACTGGGTGTACCAATTTTGATGATGTTTAATTTAATCGAAAGCTGATGTTTATCATGTGGTCAAATTTAAATTTCATCGAGATCTGACAATAACTTTTTGAGTAATCTGGGATAAAGCCTATTTGCTTAACTATTTTTTCGTCTACCAACGTTGTATTACTTGTCGATGTAATTGAAGTCGGTTTTTTGTTCGTTTGCGAGCAAATACAATTATTTTTTTGGTGTGAACTTGGTGAGGCCTGTGTACAGCAGTGGACTGCGATAGGTTGAAGTCACATACAAAAAAAATGATATTTTAAGATCATTTCGCACGAAATAATTGACAAGTTTAACTCAATCAAAAGAAAGTTTCAAGTCATATAAATCGGTGATCGTTATTGATGTGCTAATGTATCGACTTAAAGGAATAGATACTAATAGGTAAATGTGGAACAACTTAGGCTCTAAACGAATGTGATAAAATGTCTTAAATTAGTTTCGAAATAATAGCTTTGTTTCATTTAAATACTTTGTACATATCTAGAGACTGAATGTACTTTTCTTTCATTGCATTTTTTTTAAAGATACACAGTTACGCAGATTCATCTTGACACATACAAAATCAAAATCTTTTTATTTTCCAATCCATTACACTTCTCAGAAATATATGTTTAACAGAACCTACACATATATTTAAATTGTATCTACATTTGACGAACGGTCAATGTTAACAAAGTTACAAAATATAATCCTGTTTCCGTTTTGAAGTCATTTTCTTAGCAATAAAGTAACTTAGACTACCGAGAAAACTTTACCTTAGATGCGTAAAAGGATCTCTTTTGCAAGGCAAATCCTGCACGATTGAACGTTGGATGCCGAATAATCTCTTAACCGAGAATCTAATTTGTTTATTTTATGCAAAATAGAATATGGTTTAATAAATAATAAGCTAAAAGGTAGTATTTTTAGTGTACAAGTATTTAAAAATTAAAATTTAATTTAAAAAATTTAATTTAATTTTTTTTAAATACTTTTGGTTGTTATCATGTACACCTGATGAAAGGTCGTTACTCATAGTAGGGAAATCATCCACCAACCCGCATTGGAGCAGCGTGGTGGATTAAGCTCTGATCATTCTCCTACATGGGTAAAAAGGCCTATGCCCAGTAGTGGGATATGACAGGCTGAAGCGAAGCTAACAAGGAAAATTGTCTACAACTAGCTTTGATATACCTATGATTTTCATAACATACGGTATAGTATAGTCAACGTTCCACTGTTGCCAATTAATATTATTTTATCTATATAGCAAAGGCAATGAAACTTGACTACTACCACGCCGCACTACTGCAGATAGATGGTCGCATATCGACTTTTGGTAAGGAAACTTCCTTACCAAAAGTCGATATGCGACCCTTATCCACTACTATGATACTGACTGCAAACGACAATTTCGTCTACTCTCCGAGATACTTTGGAACTACAATATAAAATCTATATAAATATGTCCTTTATATATATATATATATATCTGCTTTAACTGAAGTTGAACTTGCAATTACATAATATGGTTGGTAAAATATTAAAAATACATAATTCACATAATTGTGTTTGCTAGTCGAAAACGATATACGAATTATTCAAAACCAGCAGTTGGATGGTTATCTCTGGTAGTGGAACTTTGTTATCCCATAGTCGCCTCTTTCGACACCCACGAGAAGAGAGGCGGTGGCTATATTCTTTACCACCGTAGCCACACAGCAGACATATACATATACATATTAAAAAAATACAGTACAATTCGACTGTATTTTTTACTTCTTTTGTACTTACGTCTTCCTTTTTTTGAAGTCGTTTAAAATACTTCTCAATTTTATGATTTCCTTCCACGTTTTCTTTCTTTATTGTTGTAATAGATATAGTATAATTTGTGGATGTTTTTTTTTATCTGCATTCATATCTATTACTATTTTTTGCCCACATTATTTCGTTACAAACTTATTTCGTGATCATAAAATTCATTGTATCGTACAGCGCGTCTATTACAGCTTTGACCTCGATAATTTCATTTTTTTTTTTGCTATCTTTTATGACTTTCTAAGACTGTACAGTGATTGAAATATGTCTTGGATTAAGAGTTTTTATTTTATTAATTATTTTATAGGAAGCGAACTTGGTTTTTAACTTCATCGAAGAAGGAGGTTAACAATCGATTGTATTTTTTATGTGTGTTACTTCAAAACTTTTTACTGTGTGGTTGGTGGGCCGATTTTGATAATTCCATTTTTTATCAAAAGACGGTGGCTGCATGTGACCCTATTTAATTTTAATCGAAATCTGACCAGTATTTTTTGAGTTATCTATAATAATGCGTATTTACTTGACTATTTTTTCGTCAACCTATGTTATTGTTGAAGATTTACCTATTTAGTCGGATATAAACGAGGTATATCAGTTCGGTTTAGTTCAGATCAAATGACTCTCATGTAAAGTTTATAAGGTGTCGCTTGAAACAAATAGCCTTTCAACGGACTACGTGTTCCCTTTGTAACACAGCTTAAGATACATGAAGTGCTAAATTTGAACTGTCCAAAACTTATTGGATTGTTTACCATCGTTTTTTTATTGTTTATATCTTTTACCTACTAGCTTTCAATTAAACGTAGGAGGAAGTGTTGTTTAGATGTACATAGAAATAATAACACAGAATTAAAACTGATACAAATAAAATTAACTTCATAGTTACAATATAACGGTGAATGTATGCAATATAATCATACGTACATATGTAAACAGATATTGCAAAAGAATATGCACACAAATATAGAGGCAACATTATATCCGTAAATGTTACTGTGTAAAGGCTACGATACGACATCAACTACGACACGACGACTAATACGACATCAACGAGATCAAACAGTAGATCAAAGTAAATTAACAAAACAAAGCAAGAATAAGTCTTTTAGAATTTAATTATGTGACTTGATTATTTAGTTTCGGTTTTAATGGTGAAACTGTCTAATATCAGAATTATTTTAATTTAACTATTGCATAATAAAAGCAGTTCGTTCAAACGAGTGTGTAAATTTATAATATAATTATTATAATCATCTAAATGTAACGAAAACTTAAGCTGCGTTTAATTAAATTTTAAATTAGTTGGTGTGTTATGAATCGACTTAAAATTTAAGTAATACTAAATTGAGTTCTTAAGTCTTCATAATTAGATAATTTAATTTATTTTAGAAAGTTGATTTCAAGTCTTAAGCCTTATAAAAGTTAAAAAGAAAATCTAATTACGTACCTAATCATATTCATTACGACGCTTTTTATATTTTATCATAAAATTAATTTTAAATAGTTCATTAAGTTAGAAAAATGTGAACAAGGAGTAGACGCTCTTTTTTTTTTTCTTTCAGCTTTATTCTTTTAATTGTAAGTTGGTCCTTGGAGTGTATTTATTTTTACACAAAGTCATAAAACATTATTTACAAGTTATGTTGTTTTTTACTTTCTGGTTACAAAAAGCTATAAGTAAAATTTGGACTTTATTTATTACAAAACGAGTACACCCTTAAACAAAAAAATGTGATTTTTTTTTGAGTTTAATCATGCAAATAAAAATTTAGACTATTTTTTAATTTCTTTATTTCATGAAACGCTGAATTATGCCTCCCTAAAACTTTGAATAAAACTTGTTAGCTCTATGGTTATGGCAGTAAAGAATATAGCCAAGCGGAATCTTCGAAGTGAAGACTCGACGAAGCCTGTCAAACGCCGCCCAGCCCAAACGAATCCTCCTATCGGCCTCCTTCTCGAAATTGTTGCAACCTAGTTGGATAGTATGGCCTAGGTAAATATAATCCTGAATAACTTCGAGAAGGGTACAATCGACCGATACCGGTCTTAATATGAATCGCAAAGAAATATTTGTACAAGTACAAATATCTATTCCGAGCAGGAATCGAACCAGCAAACCGTCGGTATTTTAGGCAACTGTGAATACAACCTTTTATAATCTTAGTGTATTCGTGAGAGTGTAATAGATATTTATTTATTCAACGTAAATAGCTATGGCGTTCGTCCGGATAATGATATAAGGAAATTCCTTTTCACCGCTCACGAATGGAACGCGTAATATCTAAATTAAATGTTATATTCAAATTATATTTTGGTATGTATAATCAGCTTATGTCTGTTCTGTTTCTCGTTCTTCATAACAATAACTCGACCTGCTTTGCTGTTCCACCTATTATAACAATAATTTGAAAGCAGTATATTTTAAGAAGATAGTATATTAATATCTGTCTGATAGCTGATGTAAAAATTCGTGCTAACTGACAAATGACAATATTATTTATAGCTAGTCTAATAATAAATAATAATAAATATCTACACAATACACACACGGTCGTCTGATCCTAAAGTAAGCAACTTAATACTTGTGTTATAGGTAACAGCCGACTGGTATAGCTACATATTTGTTTTTTGTTCGATAAAAATACTTATAAATAATTTATATATAAATAAATATTTATATTACACCCAGACTGGGGGTGGGACTCGAACCCACAACCCTCGGAGCAGAAAGCAGGGTCACTACAAACTGCACCAACGGGCTAGTCAAATTCTCTAACCTAATTACGCTAAGTATATATGTTTTAATGATATAGCAGGAAATATCTTATTTAAAATTTGGGGCAGCGCGACTGGCGAAGTACCTTAAGCTTACAAAAGAGATCATAGCTAAATAGCACTGTTCCCAAGTAGTAATGTATTCCTGCGGTGAGTAAGGTAACCGTAGCTCCTGAGGACGGTTGAGGGAAGGATCAGCAACGCGCTTGCAATGCTCCTGGTATTGCAGGCGTCTGTAGCCTACGGTATGCGCTTACCTACCACGAGCCGGGGGTCGTTTGTTTGCTACCTTTGTAATATTACAAAAGTAAGTACGTCTTAAGCTCAACTTAGTTCATTTAAATGTTCGTTTTTTTACGTAAATTTATTTGTGATCACCAGTCACCTCAAAAATAAGGTTCGACAATTAAAAACTTTATACAGGAAATGAATCGCAGTAACGTGTGACTAAGTACTGAAAACAATTAATAAATTATTCAACGTCTTAATATAAATGTTCGTTTCGAATTTAATTTCAAATTTAACCGTTATAAGTTTGAATCTTGTTTTCGAAAACTTGATATTGATTATAATTACTACTAGTCGTTACTCGCAACTTCAGACGCAAATTGTCTCGAGCTAATACCATTTTATGTATCCAAATGTAATTTTTTCTCTTGCATTCATATGTATAACTAGTTGTGCACGCGACTTCGTCCGCGTGAAATTTAACAAAATAGTTATTGATCAGTTCGCAGTTATGAAATAAAAAAAAAATCTAAAATAAAAGTAGCCCAAGTTACTTCTTATTCATAATATTCTGCAGCTTTGTCTCAAAAACCTAATAAAAAATATGCCAAGTCGCATCAAGATATCAATATTGCAAACTTACGGAGGCAACACAAAGTATTAAAATGCGTGAAAACTGCACATCAGTAACCAATCCTAAAGCAATCCAATTTACACTTTTAAAAAGTTTCTTCTTCCCGTACTGATTTTTATAGGTTTAAACTATTTATATTACATTTAAAAAATGTTTTTGAAACTTATGTTGCATAACTTTGATGGATATTATTTAGAAAAGTCATTGTTTTGTTTAACTTCGTATGTTCCCAAATTTCAAAGATTGACTCGTCTTTCTTAAGAATCACCGATTAATATATAAATACATTACTATCGACTTTGTTGCAAAATTTATCTTGAATTTTGTAGGGAATCCAATCGCGAGGTTGAAACATTTACTTCAGCATGTATCTATTTATACAAGACTTGAGGTCAAAATTTGAGCATAATTTTAAAATTTAAAATAAAGAAAACAAAAAAAAATTATGAAATGAAGAACCCTTTTTTAAAATTTTTCAATTTTACCATAGACTTGAATTTGGAACTTATTAGGATTAGTGGAACTGTGTTATCCCTTAGTCGCCTCTTATGACACCCACGGGAAGAGAAGGGGACTTGTGCTTAATTAATAATATTTTCCTGATTAATTATATCGCAACAATCCATATTTAGATCTCTGTAATGCTATTATTAAATATACAAAGACATTTATTTTTTTAGAAATAGCTCATTTAACCTACAAAGAAATATGCGTAGGACTACGTTATTGTATCAAAATATAACATTGTTTTGAATACAATGTCACGAAACACATTAGTTTAATTAAGTAAATTGGGTCATTTTAATCTATTTCTGTTAAAAATACGCTTAATAATTGTAACTAAAGCTAAGCTAGTGAACTTCGTACTAGCAAATTATTTTTATTAATAAGATATATTTATGATTTGTCAGCCAAAAACTATTTACACCTGAAATTTCAAAAATAGATTGTGCAACTTGACATACCTACTTTATGCTTGCAAAAAGTATTGAGACTTTGATTTTAATTCGCTGAAAACTAACTTTGAACTAAATTTTCTATACGTAGGACAAACAGAATAGAGATTTCATAATAATTTGATGTCAATATTTTACTTTCAAAACAAAAAACAACTCTCAGTTTTTATACCAAATTCTATATAACATTTTGCTTACGGGTTCGACTTATGGCGGTTTCCTTAAGGGTTAGCAGGTCACTGGGATCTATTGTTGCCTCCAGAAGTCCGTGAGGGAAGCATATGTCTAGCAGTGGACGGCCATTCGCTGAGTATGAAGTTATGATGATGAGCAAGCCGTGTTTTATTTATTCCACTTATAAACAAGCCAGTTAACCTAAATATAAGTCATAAAGTGAGTGATAAACATTTCTCAGCTATTTTCTATTAAAGTTACGATTCCTGAGCTCTTATATTTATAATATCATGATGGGTCCCCAATGAAATATAAAGTTATCTTACATACAAATACATAAAATTGAAGTGTCTGTTTGTCATATTAAAATAACCGCTTTTTACTAAATGCATATTGTTGTATACACTGTCAGTCAGTCAGTCAGTCAGTCAGCTTAGCCTATTGCAGTCCACTGCTGGATATAGGCCTCCCCAAGTTCGCACCAAACATCCTGGTTTTCCACAATCTTCACCCAGCCTACACCGGCAATCTTATGTAGATCGTCGGTCCAACGGGTCGGAGGACGTCCCACACTGCGTTTACCAAGACGCGGTCTCCACTCCAGGACCCGTCTGCTCCAACGACCATCGGTCCTACGAAACAGATGGTCGGCCCACTGCCACCTTAACTTGCTAATTCTGTGGGCTATGTCGGTTACTTTTGTTCTCTCGCGGATAGTCTCATTTCTAATCCTATCTTTGAGAGAGACCCCAAGCATAGCCCGTTCCATTGCACGTTGAGCGACTTTAAGCTTGTGGACCAGTCCCTTCGTCAGTGTCCACATCTCGACTCCGTATGTTAACACAGGCAGGACGCATTGCTCGAAGACTTTTGTCTTCAAGCATTGCGGAATCTTCGAAGTGAAGATTTGACGGAGTCTGCCAAACGCTGCCCAGCCCAATCAAATCCTCCTATCGGCCTCCCTCTCGAAGTTGTTGCGGCCTAGTTGGATAGTATGGTCTAGGTAAATATAATCCTGAACAACTCCGAGAAGGGTACCATCAACCGATACCGGTATCGGTATGACTTGGTTGTTAAACATAACTTTCGTCTTATCCAAGTTCATACAGAGACCGACATGTACATATACCAAAATAACATTTTTTACAATTTATTAAAAAAAGGCAATTTAATAATTTTATAACACAAGCATTAAGTTGCTTAACATAGAAACAGACGACCGTATGTGTATGTTATAAGACATTAATTTATTTATTATTTTGTTTATTTATACATATTACACAATAAGATTTGTCAACGCTTCGGCCAAATCTCAATACATACACAATAACTGTACATATATATATATATATTGATCTGTCAAAGGATTAAATTAAAAAAAAAAAAAAAAAAACAATTATAACAGAAACGGTATTAAAGCACATACTCGTGCATAAATGGCATTTGAAACATCCATCACATTATCTAGAGGAAAAGCCGTTTTCAGGTCAAGCCTTATTTTATTTAGCCCGCTTGTAATTTTATTTCATGAAAGAACATCGCGGGACAAGTCCTTTAGACAAATTACCAGAAATCTTTTTTGACGGTATTCGTATATTTCGTAATTGTAGGGTAGCGTTTATATTTGCGTTAAAAGTTCCTTTGCTTTATACGTTTATTTTTATTTAATATTTTTTTGCATCCTTGTTAAGTACAGCTGAATTATACTATTCTTCTTTCTAATCCTAAAATGATTTTAGAGATATTTTTGTATATAGTACCTTATTTATGACAAAATAATTTATATGTTTAACATATAGTCTTGGTCATCTGTTTCAAAGATAGGCAACTTTATAGCTAAAATAATAATCATCAAATGAAACTAATCAGTTTTTTTTTATTTCAATGTAATTTACTCAAATAAACATCTACAAACAAAGTTATTGAAAAAAATTAAACTTATTAAAAAAAAATTAAAAGGAATTAACGTGGACACGGCTGAAGAGCACGTTTCATTGACAAGAGTTACGAGATACCATTTATATTCAGCCGCTAAAACAATAACATCTGTGATACTACAATAATTTTATTGCGGTCTTTTAGCTGTCAAGATGTCACCGTTGAAATTATTTTCTCAACGTTTTATGCGACTCATATTATCATATTACAAACTACTAGCTACGCCTCACAATTTCACCCGCATAATTTTCGATTCTGTGAGATTGTTGAGAAAAAAATTGCCTACGTGTTATTTTGAATCTCCAATTGTCTATTTACTTTTATTCATTATAATCAGTTCCATTCACCCATCGTCACAAATGTTTGCATTAATGTTATTTGTAAGATGAGATAAGCTTTCTAGTTTTATGTAAATCTGCTTTGAAGTCGCGCGTAGTACATGGTGTTCAAAGGATCTAGTAGCTTCAATAAAAAAAAACTGATATCTAATTACGAAAAAGACAGGTGCTTGCTTACTTCATTAGGCTAAATGAGTTTACAACATCGGTTTTCTACACTCCTTTCTCCACACAGTGTATACTTTAATATCATAGGAAGATAATTAATATTCATGTAATTTTAACACACCTTACATTTAACTATTTATTTAAGAGTACCCCTATTTTACCTGAACTTTACCAGTTTAACACAATTTTAGGATCAAAGAAATATAATTCTATTTATATCAATCAGTATTCACGAAAAATGTACTGAAAAAAAAAATGGGAAATTAAATCGTTTTTAAATCAAAAAGCACGAAAAATAGTGTTGAATACTTAAGAGCGATTGAATACTATGTAACTATCGATATCAATATTTACGAATTTTTAGCACACTTACATTACTTTGTACAAAAATTATTTCCGAAATTATATACATATATACTAGCTGACCCAGCAAACGTTGTTTTGCCATATATTTTATTAACCCCCTTAACCCCTTTTAGCTTAAGTCGCCACTGCAACTAATGCTTAGCTGCTAATCACCCCACAAACAGTCATATAATATATATACATATATTATATATATATATATATATATATATATATATATATATATAATGTACTGAACCCACCCCCACCTTATAACTAAGGAGTATGAAAAATAGATGTTGGCCAATTCTGATACCTAGCCGATATGAGCACAAAATTTCATAAAAATCGCTCCGCCGGCGCCGTTTCAAAAGAGTATTGTTACTAACATTGTGACACAAGAATTTTATATATATTACAAATTAACACTTAATCTATCTGTTACATGTATGCAGGGGATTTCGGGGGCGATAAATCGATCTAGCTAGGATTCATTTTAGGAAATGTCGCTTATCCCTATTTTTAGACAATGAAAAAAAATGGTTATAATATCCTAAGAATACGAAGGTAAATTTCGCCATTGCATATAAGGTTATAATTGCTCAGGTGGGAAATGGGCCGGTCCCTAAACGATTGAGACCACCCCGGTTCAAATCCTCATGACTCCAGAACGATCATTTTTTTCCCTTTTTTTCTAATTGCACTCGTGATAAGTTCGAAAAATATTATTCATATTTCATCAGTATGTAATTCTTATTTAAATAAAATTTCCAAAAACGCGATTTACCAAAAAAAAACCCGAGCTAAACTTGATCATCCAGGTACTAGTCATTTCGTTTGGCTAATTTTAACATACTTTGTACAACGATTTGCGAAATTAGTAATACAATTACGACGTGAGGCTAATGGATCATCCCTTTATACGCTTGAACAAAATTCAGCGATGCGAAAAACGTTCTAACAAACAATTATCACCCATTAAGCCAAGTTAGGGTATAATCTGTAATAAAATTTTCGATTATACCTAGTTCAGTTCAATTAAAGAGTTAGATCACACTTCACGAAAAATGCAATTTCTTTGTGTTTTTATAATTTCAAATTCAGAAACTAATATTATATTAATAATGGAGAACATAAGTCTTCTGTTTTAAATCTAAAATTTCTGACAGTTGTTTTCTCAGATTCGCTTACAAATCCAGTGATCTAGATATTCGCATTGCATGCGCTCTCACTTATTAAAAATACAACAGCTTTGTAATATTGAAGATCTTACTATGATCTGTTCAGACAGTTCTTTACTCAACAACAGGGTATGTTAGATCTTGTCTATTATTAAAATAGCTATATTTGTTTATTTCTTGTTGGCTAAATCCATTTTCAAACTGGAGTACAATATTTCACATTGGCTAGTGATTGGTTTTTACTTAGCTAATCTGATATTTCGAGATTGTAGAAATCAGCCTGTAAATAGGCCATAGTTTTTATAATTGGTACATGCTTTTAGCTTAAGTCGCCACTGTAACTAATCTTTAGCTGCTAATCACCCCACCAACAGTCAGGATTTTATTAGATTATATCAGGATTTTATAATAATAAGCGAGTCCAATTATATAGTAAAAAAAGACTAGGAACACATAAAAGCAGAGAAATCAGTTTCCAGTGAGAATCAAACTCACCATCGACGTAAATAGAACTTTTTGAACACTGCATATGACCCTGTTTTTGAGTTCTGTTACTTAAATTTTGTTTACTACTTCTATACTTATTTAGTTGAGTATCAGAAACTTAGCAATCTAAAGCTTGTACAAATCATTGCAATAATATATCTAAAAATAAAAAATAAAAATTTAGGGGTGGACTACCTTTAACATTTAGGCGGATGAAAAATAGATGTTGTTCGATTCTCAGAACTACACAATATGCACACAAAATTTCATTAGAATCGGTCAAGCCGTTTCGGAGGAGTTTAACTACAAACACCACGATGCGAGAACTTTATATATTAGACAAGCGAGACGCGTCGACGACGGACAGTTGCTAGTTACTGAATTACAAAGATAGAAAAATTAAAATATATTGCTTAAATAATGTGGTTAGTAATTAACGCAATAAAAAGTAGCCTATGTTCATCAGGGATCATGTTGGCTTCTAATGGTAAAAGATTTTTTTCAAATCGGTCCAGTAAATTCGAAGCCTATTCGAAACCAACAAACAAACAAATCTTTCCTTTTTATAATATTAGTATAGATAAATAGCGTGTCTTCTGAAGAGTAAGTTATGCTTCTGGTGTTTCAGGTTTTTGTAGGTTACGTTAACCTTTTACCATTAGGTGGACCCTAGGCAAGTTTTGCTATCATAGCATTAATAAAATAATTTTTAACAAAAAAAAAACCGACTTCAAAAAGGAAACTAAAAAGTGAAAAATAAATTTACTTAGTACAAATTAATTCGTATTTTGATTTAGTTAATCAGAAATGATTAAATAAATATTTTATAATTTTGAAGTCGGTGCCAAGTAAAACAATAACTACTCTGGTATCTACTCGTAAGTTGTATTCAGTTTTCTTTCATAATTTGTTTCATTGACTATTAGTTTGAATACTTTTATTATTCTGTTATTGTTTTGAGATATCTAATAATATTTTTTTACTTGTTTGTTGTGTGTGTGTGTTGTTTGTATTTGTTATTGTAGCCAGGTTGTTGTAGTATTTACTTGGCACCAACTTCAAAATTATAAAATATTTATTTAATCATTTCTGATTAACTAAATCAAAATACGAATTAATTTGTACTAAGTAAATTTATTTTTCACTTTTTAGTTTCCTTTTTGAAGTCGGTTTTTTTTTTGTTAAAAATTATTTTATTTTACAATTTTTAGTGATGGGTAGACCTAACAAGGATGCTTTTTCTGTTATGTCGGGGGTTCGGAAACATACACAATACACAAGTACAAACACCCAGATCATGACAAACATCTTATATGGCCAATACAAATGTCTGTCGTGCGCGGGGATTGAACCCACTAACGCCAGCGCAACAGCCGGTGCTGTGACCGCTGCGCTAACGCGTCGACATACTATGAGTAAAGTTCGCTATCAGGTGTACGTAATAACAACCGGGACTGACAGCCTAGCGTGTTCTCCGAGGCTAGGTTGGGAGATCCACAAAGATTAACAACTAGACCGAAAATAAATATTTGTATAAACATAAATATCCACTCCGAGCGGGAATAGAACCCGCGACCGTCGGTGTTTAGGCGCCGCCGACACGGCACATGCACCATTATATCAAAGCGGTCGTCAAACAGCAAAAGGTAACTGCTGTAAATTGTTGAGAAATTCCCTCGAGTGTTTATGGGCTCCATCATCAAACCTGGTCCTGCGACACAGATGATCACACAGCAGGTAATTGCTATAAATCGTTGAAAAGTTCCCTCGACTATCTTTCATCTCCATCATCAGACTTTAATGGCACTTGTAACTCATATAGGTGCAAAGTTCTCATCAATAGAAACGAATTAAGTTCAAACAGCAGGTAATTGCTATAAATCGTTGAAGAGTACCCTCGACTATCTTTCGTCTCCATCATCAGACTGAAATGCCACTTATAATTCATATATATGCAAAGTTCTCATCAATAGAAACGAATTAAGTTCAAACAGCAGGTAATTGCTATAAATCGTTAAAGAGTTCCCTCGACTAACTTTTGTCTCCATCATCAGACTGTAATGGCACTTATAACTCATACAGGTGCAAAGTTCTCATCAACAGAAACGAATTAAGTTCAAACAGCAGGTAATTGCTATAAATTGTTGAAGAGTTCCCTCGACTATCTTTCTTCTCCATCATCAGATCAACTCCAGACCTTTATTAAATAGTAGTGCTTTATAGTGCTTAATGAAAACATGATTAAAATTACTAGTCACCCTTACGATTTTTGAAAGTTTCCCTCGATTTCTCTGGGATCCCATCATCAGATCCTGGTTTCCTTATCATGGTACCAAACTATGAATACCTCCTTTCCAACAAAAAAAGAATTATCAAAATCGGTTCATAAACGAAGAAGTTATCCCCGAACATACATAAAAAAAAAAAAAAAAAAAAAATATATACGGTCGAATTGAGTAACCTCCTCCTTTTTTTGAAGTCGGTTAAAAAATAAAGAACTTTTTGATTTAAAATAAAATAGAAAAATTGCATAGTTCTGACAGTAACATATCGAATTGAAATTCGTAACGTAATAAATTCATGAATAAATCTTGCGCATTTTACAACTAGAATTTAAATCCTGTTCAAGAATTGAGCAAAGAGAGCAAAACGCAGACAGATCCGTGAGCACTTTGTGACAGTAACTAGAATCGAACAGAGAACATTTTATTCTTATACGACTTCATTTTAAAGGGCGCACTAGTTCGTAATTGGATTAAGATTATCCTTTGAAAAAGTGTCGCAGAGGAGTTGAATAGTTAAGACTGACTTTAATTTTAATTTATAGATATTATCACATATATGTGTATTTTGAGTGATGATAAAATTTGGAGCAGCTCAAGTAGGGAAGTAATCATACATACCTACAGAAGACTTAAACCAAATAGCACTGCTCCCTGATAGGATTGAGCTCCTGTGGTGAGTAACGTTGCCAAAGATACTGACACGCCCTGTATTTACAGCAAAAGAAAAGTCAGCAACGCGCTTTTGATGCTCTCGGTAATGTAGGCGCCCAAAGGCTATTATACCCGCTTAACCATAGGCTTGAATGCCACCATATTGATGGATACTCACATATATCTTAATAATCATTGAAAAATAAGCGAGAAAAACAACTGTAGCGTATTTTGTCTCTTAAATTATATAAATATCCCCTGGTCTCACAAATCCTTTTGAATGTATTCGTACCTTTTTTACGATCCTAGTACAAAATTCAGCTCATTTTAGTTTTCCTTCATAAAGTATGATAAGCTTATAATGTGACGTATAACTTTCCCACCTTTAAAACGAAAGACTTACGTTGAAAGCCAAAAGACCGAGACGAAATTTATTAGGGCGATAAATCTCACTGGCCATACTTATTTAAAAAGCAGAACTATTACCGAGGTAGGATTCTATATAAATCAAATCTCTATTATGCGACTTGGGATCGATTCAGACTTAATTAAATTCACACTGCGTAATTAATTTGTATAGGGAAAGTATAATTTATATCTGGTTTTGTTATGAACTAAGGACATTTTATGTAAATTAAGAAAGAAAAAAAAAATAAAATTACGTGAACATTACAACAAAAATAAAATTATTCTTTTTTATGGTGTTTTTAAAATGGCAAAAAATTCTACGAAGAGAAAGTAAAAAAATTCTGGAAGCAATTATTATATCGATTTGAATATTCTGATTACAATTGTATAGAATTTAGCGAAATGCCGAAATATGTGAACTAAATATGGGACAATAATTAAAAAATAAAAATTAAAATGTGATGTTTATCACTGATAATTAAGATACGTATTTGGAGTCTTCTGTTCATACATATAAAGTAAAATATGACTTATATGTCATTAATTTCTCGCTAAGCGCCACTGTTAACTTTTTTTATACTACTGTAGTGGCAAACAAGCGCACGACCCACTTAGTGGTAAGCAGTCATCACTATCTATAGACGCCTACATCATCAAAAGCATCGCAAGCGTGTTGCCAACCCTAACCTCGAGCTGAGAAGCTCAGCCAGGAGCTTTGGTCACCTTACTCAACACAGGAACACAAAACTACTTGAGAACAATTTTATTTAGTTGTTATCTTCTGTATGGTTGAAGTACTTAAAAAACTGTACTCATATTAAACTACTAAACACAAATTATTTATATATATCTACAATTTTATTAAATTTTTCTGAGTGAAGCTTAAAGTTTAAATAAAAGTAATATAAAAATAAATATAGATGCTGTGAGACAAAAATTTAATATTATAATAACATCGTATTTTTTAAAAAAGCAAATTAAAACGAAAAATGTCAACATTTTTAATATGAACTGACACGCGATAGCTGTACCTGAAAACGGTCGGAAATTAAAAAATTCTTGGTATGGTATCCCTAAATTACTACCGTACTTTGTAGAAACACGTTTTGATACTTACAAAAAATGTTATTACATTATTCATAGCCTCGTTTTATTGAAAAACCATTAAAATGTCGAACGAAATCAATTATTACGATTTTTTTAAATGGAAATTCGATAAAGGCGGAGCTTTTGATAATAATTGTGCCGCGTATTGTGTATGTCGATCGCCTCTAGAAAGTATTCTAATACTGTTATGTTTTAGCTTTTATGTGTCAATATTTAATGTACTAATTAGCTTAAATCAGGTTTTTAAAAAAAGAAGTGTGCTTTAGACCACACGACTGAAGTAAAACTTTTTTCGCTCCATCTAACTTATATCTCCCTCTCAACATCTGTTCGCCTCGCCCGATCACACTTTTCGCAACGCTCTCATTACGCATTCACCAGCTTACTCTCCATGTCAAGCGTGCATAAAGAAGTTTTACTTCAAAAATGTAAGCGTAAAAAGTATCCTTGATTACATATATTTTGACTATAATTCTATAATGAGATATAGTTTTTGAGAAGGTAACAGAGTAGTTAAAATACATATTTTTATTAATATTTAACCCATGAACTATTGAACAAAAACTTAATTACATTTTTTATTCGAATTTTCAGAAAACCTTTTTTTTAATTTATTTATTTTTCAGGAGGAACCTTTACTTGTGCCTTTTGCTATCTCTATAAATTGTCATCAGTAAATAAGCCCAATTAAAATTGTACTTCACAGTTGTAGATTACATTACATCTAGAGATTTATGGAATTGAGTAAGGCTTATTGTTCTAGAAAATTCGGTATACAATTTTAATTTGCGAGTTAATGTTGGGTCATTGGTGGCCTTGTCAAGTTTAGATCTAGAGGTAAAACACGCAGTGAAATTGCTTATGCTAATGGGAAATTTATTTTAACTAATCTACCGTCCTTCTTTTACTCGTATAATCTATATTTTCCCGAAAGTAAATTGAGCGGCGAAATTAAGGATTAATGAAGTTTTGATGTTATCTGAAATTTACATTAAATTAATCAAGAAACAATGTATATTATACTTGTATATTGTAATAAAATCAGCTTGGAATACATTATAATATACACATGATCTACGTTTACGTGGTTATACAAAGCTGGATAAAATACGAAATTCCCATTTCCATTTCCAAAGAAATGTCACTCAATACTAATGTTAAACTATATTTTATTCATATAAAGATATGTGGAATATGAACATATTTGGGTTCCGGAAAGAGTGTCAAACAGATGTCTCTCAAGTTTTTCTGACAAGGGATGAATAGTCGACATTCTTCACAATTTTCCTACAAGCATGGTATAATATATTAAGAATTGATTCTTCACTTAAGCTATACACAAAACGATTAAATGCAGCTCTAGATTTCCTCTTCCTAAAACCAATATTAAATTAAATGTTTTAATCTAAGTGATACATACATTAACGACGCGTTGGTCACGGCACTGGTTTGTGGCTGTTGCGCTGGCGGTTGCGGTTTCGATCCCGCACGTGACAAACATTTGTATTTGCCATACAGATGTTTGCCGTGGTTTGGGTGTTTGTGCAGTCCTTGTGAGTTTCCCCACCGTGCCTTGGAGATCACGTTAAGCCGTCGGTCTCAGTTATCATGTACACCTGATAGCGATTGTTACTCATAGTAGGAAATATATCCGCCGACCCGCATTGGACCAGCGTGGTGGATTAAGCTCCAATCCTTCTCCTACATGGGGAAAGAGGCCTATGCCCAGCAGTGGGATATTAAAGGCTGAAGCGATACATACACTGTACGTAATTATTGGGGCTAGCTATTCTTTTGTTATTTTCATCGTTTTTATCAGCCCACTTTACTATAGCAATGTTTAAAGTTTAAATGATAAATAAAATCAAGTTAAGTAGTTACTTGAAGTCGTTATTGGCATTGCAATATGTATCTAGTAAGTTAAGTTTTACATAAAATGTAAGTAATAGAACTAACAATTGTGTCATAAATTAATACAATCTATCTCATACATATATAATGTAAGATAATGCTATATGATATTATGTTTTTTTTTTATATTTTCTAAAAAAAGACACAAATGTTGGCTCGAATAGGCTTTTAAGTATTACCTAGGTTTATTCATAAAAAAAAATAGTAGTTTCGGCGTGCTATGATGTCAAGATAATAGCAACGTTTAGACAGTCATAAAAATAAAAATTTAAATATAAAATGTTGATTACTTATGTTATTATTTGTTTACCACTTTTTGGACAGTTTTTTACTAACTATATAATCATATGTAAAACCGAAGATAATGTCTTTTTTGTAATATTAATGGTATTCCGTCGGTATTTTTATAATATTTTAATGATACATTTTACATTCTAATACTATTCTAGAAACGTAGCGCACTGTTAGACTGTACATTGTTTATAATAATAATAAAAATAATAATAATTGTTTATTTGCAAGAACATGGTGTTGAAGTTGTACAGGATTAACATTAGTATAGTCCAAACATGTTCTACCTTACGGTGCGCAAATATGAAATATCAAAATGGTACGATACAATATATTTTTAACATTAACTGTAGATTATTTATCATTGAATTATTTATACATTATTAAATTATTTATACTTATCACAATAAGCAGTGCAACAAAGTCACGTTTACTTTTCTTTCTGTAAATACATAAATAAATAAAGATATGAAAGAAAAAAATAATACATTTATAGTCTATTAAGATCTATATTTACAAAATTTCTAAATTAAATTTTCTTACAGTTTTATAATAAGTATAGATTTGGCCAATATAGAAAATTATTTGAATCGACAGTCAATCTTTGTGAAAACTGTTTGAAATATAAGACTTCAAACAAGTCACAAAAATAAAACAACCAATCAAACGTTCATTGAAGTTTAAGCCAATATCTTTTTCTCTTTATCGAAACTTAATTAGTAGTAAAACAAAATTCAACGATTTTCCGACTTTTATCTTTATAATTGTAGTTAAATCATTTTGTTCTCTTTGTAATAAACCTCGTAGTGTTACTTAAATTTTTTTTCTATAACTGATGTCCTTACTTTTGGTAAAAATGTTTCATAATGGAGTTAATTTTCATATTCCAAATTTCATTAAAGTAATTAGGAAGATATTTTGATTTACAAGATATAAAGAAGCTACTATTTCTTAGAAAACTATTCATATTATTCTGCTATTATATTAAAATGACCCAGTACGTTTTTTCTGAAAATTGCCCTCTCCAGGCCCCATGTTCGTTTTATGGAAGTAATTATTATAAATACTTATATGTACTTATAATATAAATCTGTTGTTGAGTGTTTGTTTTTGTAATTCTACATCGGACAGCACTATAAGTTTTCATTTTTATTCACCTTCATCAATTCAGTCTATAGCAGTCCACAGCTGGACATAGGCCTCCCCACGTTCGCACCAGATATCTCGGTTTTCCGCAATCCTTCTTAAGCCTACATTTTTAATCCTATCTTTGAGAAAAACCCCAAGCATAGGCCCACCATTCACCCTTGCAAGTTGAGCGACTTGAAACTTGTGGACCAGTCCCTTCGTCAGTGTCCACGTCTCGGCTCCGTATATTAACACTACCTGAGTGTGGACGCATTGCTTGAAGACTTTTGTCTTCAAGTATTGTGGAATGATCAAAGTGAAGGCTCGACGAAGCTTGCCAAACACCGCCAAATCGAATCTTCGGCCTCCTTCTCGAAGTTGTCGTGGCCGTTGGATGGTACAGTTTGATGGTATGTATTCATAAACACAATAACGATCGCTGCTTTTGATAATAAAGTTTATTAGTCAACCAACTTCAACTCTTCACCTATAAAGGATTTAACTCCTTTGTCGCAGAATAGAACATTGCCGTTTCAGTCCACTTTAGTTCAGTTAAACTCTCTTGTAAAGTTTATTCACTTAAAACAAATATCTTTTGTAATACGGTTAAAGGTACATGAGCTGTTGAATGTCTTTACTCCGTTGTGTGCACGCCGTTACTTTTGCCACAACTTTGTGAAACAACGGCAAAACTACTCATTTTCACCCTTAAGAATATTTGTTATACTATTTTTTATTTTGTGTCGTAATGTACAAACTTTTAACGTAATGGTTCTTTTTTATAGGTTTATAATTAATACTATTCTTAAAAATATTAACAATAATAAAAAAAAGTTAAGTTATACTAAGCAAAATATAATTAATTCAGTTTTTTTGCTATATTTGTACATAAATGCGTTTTACTTATTATTACTTTTCACATTTTAATGTAACTCTATAAAAATAAAATATGCCTCTTTCTCCATGTAGGAGAAGGATCAGAGCTTAATCCACCACACTGCTCCAATGCGGGTTGGCGGATAATATATATAGTCCTCCTCATCGATTTCGATGACGGCGACCCAGGGAGTCATGACTAATTTCTCTGATGGGCCCTAATATGGCTCGCTAATCCACATTTAGTTTTAAATGTCCTAGAGCAAGTGCGGCAGTAAACTAGTAGTAAGAGTTACTGGCGGATAATATACTTGTTACCCGAAATAGTTGTATAAAAAAAATCATCGTGTGTATTAAGACCGCTTTTGAAATTTGATTAGTTTGTAAGTTGTACCATAAAACATTAAATAAATAATTATTTCCATTTTATGTGAAAACTTTGTTTGTGTAGAATTATTTCTATTAGTCCTCTATTAATACATAATTTGAAAAGGAAGATTTTTATGAAATATATTTTCATGGTACCGTTTAAACGAATAATTATTATGGACTGTAAAACTTTAGTAGCCTAATAATACGTGGTTTTATTCATAGTTCCTAAGAATAGTTTCAGCCCATTCCTAGTGAAGATGGTGATGAGTTAGATGGTAACAAAGAGACATACATTTATCGTATCAGTTCGGAATTATAATCTATTATGTTTCAATATTATTCCTAAAAATTATTAAACCTGGCTTAATTAACTATCTAAGAGTAAATTTATAACAATTTGTCTTTATGTTTGAAGGTTGATAAATGATGATTGCATACGACCCACCTGATGGTAAGTGGTTACTGTAGCCCAGGGGTTCCCAAACTTATTTTGTCTACTGCCAGAAGAGAATAAATTATTTTATAGTGCCCCCTTTGAGCAATATTTTAATGAATATTAGTTGATGTTCACAAGTTGTAGTCTAGAGCCCTTATAGATTAAAAGACAAAGCCTCTACACAACGCCACCATTTTTTTCTAGGTCTCTTACCGCCACTTTGGGAAACACTGCTGTATCCTATGAGCGCCTGCAAAACCAAGAGCGTACAAAGCGCGTTGGCGACCTTATTCCTGACCCACCCCAGGAAATCTGGCTACTTTACTCACCCCAGGAACACAAGATTATTTGAGAGTATTATTATTTGGCTGTGATCTTCTGTATAATAATGATGTGGAGGTACTTTCTCAGTCGGGTTGCTCTAAATTACCCTGACCTCAATTTGGGTCTAAGATACTCATATCCTCTTGATAAAATTTTGTAATACAATGTTGGTATTATACGCGGTATAGTTATGCCTTGGATATGTACCTAAATTTAGTATATTACAAACAAAATACTTTATTTACTATTTAATTATGTCAGTCCGACAGACAAGTTGCAAAAAAAAAACCGAAATTATTACAACTAATTGATTTATAACAATTACAATTTATAAAAATTAATATTACATGACAATCGTGTTCGATGTGAGAACAGAAAGTGAGGTAAAAATGCCGTGAACTTGATTCCATTGTTTGTCGCACTGCAGGTCACGTTGAGCCGATTCAGCGTTCCCACACTCGTCGCCAGGCTGATGCAATATTTATGAATAATGTAGTCATTTCCCTTATCTTGCGTATTCCATTGAGTCGGGATACTTAACAATTTATTTGTTTTTATTTAGTTATTTTACTAGTACTCTGTGAAAATTAGATCACTAACAAAATGAAAACACTTCATGCACCCAACATCCTCTGTAGACAGACTTAATTCAGTTTATTTATGCGTGAACTAAGAGCTGTATAAATCGAGGCGTTGTGTGTGTACATGAAAAATAGTCGGTGATGCGATACGACTCTCCACTCAAGGTCCTTTTACCTGGAATAAAAACACGTACTAGATGATATCTTACGAATTTTCTCAGGCAAAATGGAGGTTCGTAAATTTTTTCGCTTAATTTAACTTTCTTCACAATGGTTTCTTTAACGAATGAGTCTCATTTTTTATTTTGAAACATACTTATGTATATTTTTTGAAATAAAAACATTCTACTACTGTCTATATAAATAAAATTGTATCGTTGAAATATATGTACGCGAATAACTTTCAAAAGGACTGCACCACATTAGATAATTATGTAATTTTGTGTTCATTATAGTTTAAGTAATTTAATTAAATCTATGTATTAATAAATAAATATGGCGGTAAAAAGTACGCTGGGTAAATAATTGATTATAAACAAAACCCAATGTTCAAGTAGTAGGTAGGGTGTTGTGTGAAATATTTATTGACTTAAATTACATTTAATAACGTTGTAATTGAATAAATAATGTGGCATTATCAGAATCTCAAGTTATATAATCTTAAAAAAATATACAAGATTTGTAAATCAAAATGATCTTAGTAATTGGTTCTTATTAAATAAATAAATAAAATGTAATAATTAAATGAATAAAATTTTGATTAGAAACATTTTCTTGACGTTAATTTCATTCATATTAAAATTCCTTTGTGAATACTCTGATGCAATAATATCTAACAAACTCGATAAAATCACAAGAGCCAGCATAATTGGCTACTTAATACACCATCACGTCAAACAAAGAAAATATCAAAGTGACGTGGGTCCGCGTTTTGCCGTCAGCCGTCACTCTGTAATACAGGAACGAGCTTTAGGCCCTTAATTACACAATCGATAATTTTACTACTTAAATTTTACATTACTTTAATTTATAAAATGATGGTTAGTTAATTATTGGATTTAATTGCTCTGTTTTGTCTAAAATGATATTGATTGCTTTTAATGCTTAAACGAATAAAGTATTTTTTTATTTTGATTTATTGTTATTAGTCTATCTCAAAACTGTCAAACTGTTAAATTGTCAATATCAAAGGTACACATACATTATCATTATATGATCATAAGGATTAAATTGTAAAATAAAGTATATTATACTATAACATATAGTATAAATAATTCCGACTGGTATTTTTATGACTATATCCTAACTCAATATCCATGTACTCTGTAAATATTAGTATTAATTAGTTTATAAATTTGACAAAAACTATATGGTTTTCTAACTATATGGTTTTCATGGCTTTTCACCATTCATTTCATAAATTTTCAACCAATAAATTATGTAAACCCTGAAATATTATTATAATATTGACGTTTTATCAAGCCCTGATAAAAAAATTCTTCAAAGCTTTTCAACCTCATAATCGCCTTATGATGGAGCGGTAAGTCCTTTCAAGTTATTTTGAAGGAACGATAAAAAAATTTTAGAAATACTGAAATTCAGCAAATCTATGACTTGCTATATATATTACAGACATATATATATATACATTACAGACATACATATATGTATCATACAGATATTATAGAAATAAATTACTTTATACGGTGTGAAAAATAATCGAATGTAGCATATTATTTCCACTGTTTTTTGGGGTTCTTTTTATAGAAAAGATAAGTAGTTCCTGAGATAAGCGCGCTTAAACAAACAAACAGCTAGCTTTAGTTTTATAATATAGTTACTTACGTTTTGCATTACCTGTCATTGACTACGGATTACATTGCAAGCTTCTTTCTGGTGGGTAGTCTGAAAGAAATCAGTATTTAGTGATGAGACCACTCGTTGCTTGCTCTGTAATTAATTTTTAAGCTTTCCTTTTATATAATTATTGCATGTTACTATGTGTAATAAATATGATATATATTATACTCTTTAAACGATGAAATAAAATAATATAATATAGAGATAATGTTAAAACGAAAAGTCAGTTAGATTGGAACTTAACTTTCAGACATTCAGACACAAAATTTAAATAAATACACTTTTCACTTTAGTCCTTTATATTTCTTATTATTAAATATTAAATATTTGTATAGACCATAAAAATTTGTCGTGGTCTGGGGGCTTGATGATTTGCGTAGATATGTTTTTTTTTTTGTGATCTGACCCTGAATTCACAACAATATAAAATATATGTACCAAATAGTATCTTCTAATGTGAAACGTAACAGCGTTAAGCATTTATTTAATGCAATTACAATATTTTGTGTTAAATCAGATAACCAAATTATTTGATCAAAGCAATAAATATTTTTCAACGGAGAAGATAAATGGTATTATAGCGTAAAAAAGCGTACAGCATCTGGTATATTATGCGTCGCGAAAGCAGAGTGCTAACACAAGATGTGAATTAGCTTGCCATCTGACCATTATGCGAAGAGCGTCGACTGTCCCAAAGGAGGCTATGAACTTGCTCGCTGTTTTGTTAAGTAGGTCAAAATCTTTTAGAATTATTCAAATAACTAAAACTTAAATAGGACAAAAGTAAAATTCATATGAAATATAACGTAGAACCTTTTTACGTCTTAAATACTTAGAACATACTTGTATTAACTGTTTCCTTTTATTCAACGCAAAAGTAACTTAAATGTAGGGCTTCACAAAACAGATAAATGTCGCTCAGAATTTCTTAAGCTGTATGATATTTCGTCAAGATGTTTTGTCTTAAAATTTATCAAGTTTCCCACGAGATTACAATGTTCAAGAGAATTCTGTATTAAATAAGTTCCGAAGTTATCCGAATCCTTCACAATGTATAAAAAAGTATTTGTGATATTACTATTCAAGAGTATTAAAAGTAGAACTTAGCTTTGAGATGTAATACATATTTTCCCAACATTATAATTGCTTAAGAATTTTTATCCAACTTTTGCTTTTAAGACACCTTAGGGACTGTCTTGTAAATGAAAATAATATTTTACGTAAGTTATTAATTTGTAGGTCTAATTGGTAAGTTTATTTGGAAGAAAGTTTCTAGTGACCCATTTTCTATTAGACTACCTTGAGTAAACATTGTTTTTAAAAGACCAAGCAAAGCTATTTTAATTGTTTGTCCACCTGCATGACGTAAACTTTCACCCAGAGCTTAATTATAATGGATCTGTTGAACTGGATGGTAATCTTTAAAAGTTTCGGAAGACTTGTTTTTTGTTTGTTTACTTTTTTTTCTAAAAAAGGAAGATCTTAGTACTTCCTCCGAAACCAAAATCTTACCCTAAAGTCTCCTGCAGAGTGCTTAGGAGATTTGACGTCAAGAAAAACGAAAGTAAAGATAGCTCATAAAAATATCACTAAATCAATATTTAAGATATCTCATTCTTTGTCAGGCATCGTACTCGATTACTGTTATGCACACTAACCTTTCATAGGAACTACTTAATGCATGCAGAGATTTTGATATCGTATTAATAATCATACCAATCAGTGTGTTCAATTGAATAAATTGAAAAATTATTATTATTAACTAAGCATTAAATTTTTTAAAACCCAAAGGACAGAATGTGTTCATTGAATTCCGAGAATCACTAATAAATACAATACCGACGAATTTTAAATTATAAACGTTCGAATCTCTTTTTAACGTATTATCAATGCTTTAATTGATTTAAGACTACTAAAACCTATTTAATGTTTAAATATTAAATCGTACTCGTATTATAAATGGAAAAGTTTTATGGTTCGTTGTGAAAGGCGTTTATTAATTATAACAAGTACTCTTTATTGTGCAGTAGAATTTAATAAATATAAATTTCTCAAAATTCTACTACACTAGAAGCAGAAAGCAATCATAAATTATTAAGTTGCCTTATTATGATAATTTGAGTTTAATTTAACTTATAAATTTAATTATAAATAATTTACATTTTAAAAATAAATATATACTAGATTACAATGATTAGGCAAAGCAGCTTAGTCACTTTATTTTCATCAGAAACAAATTATTTAATAAGAAAAAGGTTTATTTCGATGGTTTTTTTTTCTTTTTAAATATCATAAAACCAACTAAGAAGATGTTTAATCTATGATTAGTTTTAAAGAATAAACTAAGTAAGTTTTGCTTGGCTGTATGACGTATAAATTGGATAATTATCAGTTTCATTTTTTTTTTCTATACATATTTAATTCATTAATTTTATTAACTGTCAACTTTTGTAACTAAAATACTGGCAATCAACGTACATATGTTGTGAAAAAGTAAAAGATAAAGTTCCTTTAGCCTCAGAACCCTATTAAAAACAAAAATTTCAATAATAATTTAGAAAACTTACCTTTCCCATTCAATATAGGGAAATAAAACTGCATCGTGGCAAGTCGCTGAATAATGCATGGAGATGAATACGGTGCCTTATTTGAATATTGGCTATTTTCCATCCATCCAGTTAGGTGTGTATGTATTTTTTTTACTTTTCATTGAAACTCAGGAAATTTTTCACCAAAGACTTTAAACGTAAATTAGTTTCGAGCATTTCATTTAGTTTTTACTCTTAAATGTTTTTAAAGACACAAGTTAAAGTTTTTTACTTAAATTAGACTCATTATTCTCGCTTCAGCATTTGTGTTAAAATTCCATAATTGTAAGATTTTTTTGTTAATGAATGTAAATTTAATATTATTAAGATATTATTTAGTAAACAAAATCATGTATAAAAAGAAAAGAAGATACTCGTATTATTGTAATCATTAGAAAAAATTTGTACATAGCAACATTGAAGCGTTTTAAAATACTCTAATTTAGTTTAGTACTAAACATTAATTACTTCAAATCTGTCCGTATACTATCTCTACCAAAGAAATATGAACGTCTTTAATCAGTTGTGGAATTTCTTTCTCTTTTATCTGGACCACAATCACATCGATAGAATTTCAATCAAGAAATAATTGAAGAGATCTGCAGTATAGTAATTGCATTCGCATACACGTTTTTAAGGTAACAGGAAAATCTCAAACATCATCGCAATGACAGCAACGGAGCACAAAAAAAGAAAAACGATATACCTGATAATTTTAAAATCAATTCATAATCACTAATTTTTTTTTACTAACCGACTTCAAAATAGGAGAAGGTTACTCAATGCGACCGTATATATATATGTGTGTGTTTAAATGTATGTTCGGGGATAACTTCGTTGTTTATGAACCGATTTTGATAAAACTTTTTTTGTTCTCCGAGAAAATTATTCAAAATCAGCCCCCTCGTTTACCTTGGTTTATAAAAGCAAGGATTAGTAGGAAGTACATCACTACAGCATTCAAATTACGTTCAGGCCATTTTCCATCCAAAAAGTTTGCCTTTTTAATGAAAAAAGCTGAATCCCCTTATTGTGACACATGCGGCCTGCTAGACGATGTACACCACATATTAAGTGAATGTTGTAAATACGAAACGGAGAGAGAATTATTGATGAAACGATTTAGTATAAATAAATTTGATATGGGTACTTTTTTTTCTGTGTTAACAGAACCTTTGTCTGATGCAGCAAATTTGCTAGTTAATATGATCTTACATCATCAATGATTCTCTCTCCATTTCTTAGACATAGTGAGAATTAGGGTATGATGGGGCTGGCATGTCTGTGTAGACAAAAGTCCCTAAAAAAAAATTTAAAGAATGAAAAAAAAAAAAAAAAAAAAACTTTTTTTGTTGGAAAGGAGATATCTCAAGTGTGATACCATGATATGAAAACCAGGATTTGATGATATTATCCCAGAAAAATCGAGGGAATCTCTCAAAAATCGTAGTGACGACTAGTGCGTTTGTTAATTTTTTTCGTCTTCTTACGTTATATTACTTGTTGATGTAATCGAAGTCGGTTTTTTCGTTTTCGACCAACACAAATATTGATTGATCCATTTAGTTTTACGCACTCTCCAAGGCATGGTTAGCGAGAGCCATAAGCAAAGACACCCTAACGAAAAACAAATATTTGTACAAATGCAAATTTCTGCATTGAGTAGAAAGCAAATGTGTATTTACTCGTAAGCAACTTCACGTACCACGACAAAAACGGTTGTCGCAATAGTTATAAATCAATGCAGGTATATACCTTTTTATAATCAGTCAGTCAGTTAAGCCTATTACAGTCCACTGCTGGATATAGGCTTCCCCTAGTTTGCGCCAGACATCCCGGTTTTACGCAATCCTCATCCAACTTATCATTTAAATACATGTATTTATATTTTTTACTAGCTGCGCCCGCGACTTCGTTCGCGTGGAATTTAAAAAAAAAGTTACTGCTGGCTTTAAAATACACAGGCCGAGGCGACAAAGCCAGCCCTGCGGTCACCAACCCGCCTGACCAGCGTGGTGACTACGGGCAAAACACATGAGTTTACGCCATTTTTGACGCGAACTTGTGGAGGCCTATCATCCATACGCATTTAGTACGAAGCGGTCATTTCGATATTACAAACATATTATAGATTAATAAAAAAATAATTAATAATGTTTCATTTAGCTCCTAGAAACCCAAACTTTAAAAATACGGAAATGATTAAAATGTTTTGTTGAATCTGTTTGCTATTGCTACTCATGTATACATATTATTAAAAATGTAAAGCACTAAAAATGTTTCAAATTTTCATTCCTAGACAAAGAGAATATACGTCATGGCAGTCTTAAATAATATGTATTTAGTTCACATTTTTTCATTGCAGTCTTGGAATAATATTTTATAATACGTAACTTTGGACTATCTATACAATGATTTAAAACATACATTTTTTTATCAGTTATTATGCTTCCTTATCTACTATATAAGTGAATGACTTTTGAGCCTCAGTGTAAAGCTACTGTGTGAGCTATTTTTGTAAGAGAGCTTTAAAGTGTCAACCCTAACGAATGCATATTGAGTTTTGCCAGGCTGGATGAATAGAACACGAGAGCGAATTAGCGTTTGTTCACAAACAAGCTTCAAAAGTTGAATATTCTACCGGGACTGCTTTACTAAGCTATGAAGTTTGATAAAGTTATCTGTAAAGCGTAGCAGAAATCATCGGTTTAAGACTACGAGCGACCTAAATTTAATTCAGAGAAAACTATCGTCACTTTAACGAGCAACTCTAAGTTCTAACAGTGCGGTTATGATTGGTTATCGAGTACTGTTTCATTCAGTCGCGCCAAAAGCACTGCTTTCAAAGACCTAAGGAAAGTTAGAATATCACCTTCGCTTGAGAATGGTAAATTGTTAACGTAGCCTATTGATTTTAGCTATAATACATCTATGTCAGCTAGCTTTTGCTTAAAACAAAGGAATTAAGTCGACCTTAGGAACAGACGGCTGTATGTTTATATATAAAATATTTCTTTATTAAAATAACTTACCTACACACCACCGCGTTGGCGCAACGGACACAGCCATGGATTGTACCTGTTGCACTGGCGGTTGCGGGTTCGATCCCCGCACATGACAAACATTTGTATTGGCCATACAGGTTTTTACCGTGTCTGGGTGTTTGTGCAGTCCTTGTGGGTCTCCCCACCGTGCCTCGGAGAGCACGTTAAGCCGTCGGTCCCGGTTGTTATCATGTACAACTGATAGCGATCGTTACTTATAGTAGGGAACATATCCGCCAACCCGCATTAGAGCAGCGTGGTGGACTAAGCTCTGATCCTTCTCCTACATGGAGACAGAGGCCTATGCCCAGTAGTGGGATATTACAGGCTGAAGAAACACACCGCATTTGACGCTCAAGAAGGAATGGACCTATCAAAGCAATCCCTACTTAAAATTATAAATGTGAATATAAGTTTGTTAGTTACGCTTTTACGCGAAAACTACTGAACCGACCGCTATTACATTTGTACACATTCTTGGAGGTATTAAAAATAACATAGAATACTTATTATTTAAAAAAAAAATTAAATGCGAGCGAACCGGCGGGAAAAAGGTAGTATGAGTATAATCGAATCGATTGGCTATGCTTTTAACTAGGAAGTAAATAGCATATAATATTAATGTTCATTTTTGAGAATCTCTCGAAGTTCCATCTTCAAAATTCTAATGGAATGTAAGATAAGCAATTTTAATGCAACACTTAATAACATTATTTTACAGTGGAATCGAATGTTTATATTAAACAGTCAATAAATTATAATATATGATATATTTTTAATAAAACATTAGCTTAAATATCTATTACCATAATCAATATTCATGAAAGTCCTAAGAAACTGCTTGTGTCTATCGACCATTGAAATTTGCTTGTATTTTTCTTTTATGGGTTTTCTAAGAGTTTCTTTGATCAAGATTAGGTGTGTGTTACGGAAGAGCGCAGTAGAAAATATAAATACCTGTGAAACATCGTATCTTTTTTACTATTTTTGCTTTTTATTTTTTACGTGCCTTGTCTTTCTTCTCTGGGCGTTTTTGATAATAAGATGTTTTGATATCTTCGGGTTTCCTTTTCATATTTTATTGTATTTAATATCACAGTTATATTAACGTTCAAATTTACGATACACATAATTATGTTTAAAAATACATAAGAATTTTTAAAGCAAAAAAAACCGTATGTAGAAATTATATCATTACATTATAATGAAACAACTTTTTCGAATTTTCTCTCGGATATGTCATACAGATAATTTAAAATAAAGTATATATAAAAAAAAATCCATTTAAAAAGTTATTGAAACTGCTAACCAAGTTATTTAAAATTTATAATTGCTAAAAGGGGCATTAAATTTCATCTTATTTTCTAATAAATATTTGAAACCTCTAAGGCCACACCAAAGTTATTTGTAATGGAAGAATTGTAAAACAACTTTCGTCGACCTCTTGCGGTTGAAGATATCGGGTTCTCAGATTCTTATTACGGTATTTTAATCAATTGACATATCATATTTGGGTAAATAATACAGGTAAATACAGGGCTAATTATTACACGTCTTTAAATAAATAATAATAATAATAAACAATAATACATACATAGAAATAATTTATATATAAATACAAATATTACACCCAGTCTCTGGCGGGAATCAAACCCGCAACCCGCGGAACAGAAAGCAGGGCCATTACAAACTGCAACAACGGGCTAGCTAGTCAAACTGGGGTCTTTAGACTTACCTATTGCTGTTAAATCAAGTTCATACTGACGATAAAAGTTACTGAGGATAATATTCTAGATTTAAAGAAACTGCTTAAAAAATAATAATCTGTTACAATTTTGATTTTAAAAGTTGTAAGGACCCTTCTGCAAGCTATATTGTTCCATTTGAAAAGGGGACCAATCAAAGGCGCATTAAAAATACATTCCAACTGCCTTTTGTTTAGAAACTTGACAGTAACAATAGTTTTTCAAAAATGTATTTGTCTGACCTACTCACATTATTGTATTGTTAAAACTTAAAACATGCTTAAAATAAGTTTTACGTGATTTTCTCGTAACAAAAGAAAAGGTGAAGAGTAAAACTAGAATAGTGACATCTAAAAATTGAAGACTGCTAACATAATTCTACAAAAAAAAAATGTTGTTCAATATAATAAGTGCTTACTTACGCACTTAAAACACCAACACATTTTAGTCTCACAATTTTTGCACAGAACTTAAGACCCTAGGGTATAGAATACACTGGCTCTATTTTATGCCAGGAAGACTTTTTTTTATGTCAGCATTTTTGCTGCTATTTTTTTTTATATTACTAGTTCAGCAAACAAGCGTACGGCTCACCTAAAGCCTGCAACACTAGAAGCATCGCAAGCGCGTTGCCGACCCAATCCCCAATCCTCCAGGAGCTCTGGTCACCTTACTCACCAACAGGAACACAATACTGTTTGAAAACAGTATTATTTAGCTGTGGTCTTCTGTAAGGTCGAGGTACTACCCCAGTCGGGCTGCTCCATATTTTGAGCAGGAAATTCCTGCTGTGCCCTACCTCAGTTGCTATGCCAAGTTGATTAAATTTTGGACACAATATTAATTTAGTTAGTAACTACTTTATAAGTCTTGCATTTTAATTATGTATATTAAGACACATATAATATACATATTTACAAAAGCTTAATTCTATTTACTATGTATAAGTATTTAAAATATTCGAAAAGCCAATTCCAGCTACGTAAGAATTTTAATATCGTTCAGTGTGCGGCCGCAGTCGCTCAGAGAAAATTCAATTTTTATACCCTAAAGTAATTTTTGTTAAACTGTATGTATATTGCCGTGGATATTATATACTGCACGAATACATTGACTATTTTTCAAATTATTGACTTACACATTTTCACTTTTATATAATACAACACATAATTATATACACACTAGCTGACCCGGCGAACTTCGTATCGCCTAACAGTCGATTCTTTAATTTTTTTTTTTTTAGAATTTTTCTCTCCGTAAGAACCATCCTCGTACTTCAAGGAATATTTTAAAAAAAGAATTAGCGAAATCGGTCCAACCGTTCTCGAGTTTTGCGCTTAGCAACACATTCAGCGACTCATTTTTATATTAAAGAAGATAATACAATACAACAGTTTATATTTTTTTATGTTTTTGAAGCACTGTTATTATTATCTAAATACTAAAATTTATACAATGATGTTGTAAATATTAAATTAATAACAGATAATGATATCATTACAGGAAAAAGACGTTTTCTTCTATGAAGGAAAGATATTGAGGTTTGTCCACTCCACGCCATTGTAAATAGGTCCTTATATTATACATACTTTGCTTATCTATATACAATTTTAATAAACAGCAGTCTACATGCCATTTCAGCAAGCGTGAAGTCTCTCTCCAACTAAATGTATTTGAGCTCGGGTAAGGGTCTAGAGTTAAATTCTTTAGCTGCCTAGGATAGGAATTTCAAGTATTTACCCTATTTTACAGAAAAATAGAAGCCTCTGTTACATAATTTTAAGGACTAATGATTTCGGTTACCGTGATAACGAAAGCTTTAAAACGAATACATAAACGAATTAAAATTTGCCTAATAATCACAAACGACTGATCATTTTAGGTGGTACTGAGGTACTGAGGTTATTATATGTGGGTATAGAAAAGTGTGGTCTTCTATTCTCTATGAGCATTCTTCTCTTCATTTTCTCTATGAGGATTCTTTTATAAACCTGGTCCATTTTTTGTTACTCGATCTTTGCATTCTTGTTGATCTATGAAGACTTAACCTTTTTGTGTACATAAGCTTTTCGAATAGTCATTTTTGAGGAAATTTTTGATCAACCCGACTTTAGAAGTACCTCAACCTTAAAGAACGTCACAGCTAAATAATACTGCTTTGAAGAATTATGTGTACTATGTGTATGTACTATATTAAGCGTTCCGTGTCTATAAAAAAGTAAGACATAAACTTTGCCGTTACTTTTAATTCAATATTCAATCATTATCTAAGACCCGAACTAGACATGATCTTCACCCACGTGTAAATGTAAAATAAATTCCATCCACTAAACAGATGAGTGAAATTTATCTCTAGTTCGGACCTCGTACTGTCATATTAGTAAAAAATAACGTAAATATAATTAATAATTTTTTATTTGATATAAAAGGGCTTTAGAATAAAGAGAGGTTAGTTTTTTTTTCGTACAGTGCACGTGTTCTCAATATTTAATAAGACGCTCACGGATAGATCTTCTGTTTTTTTAACTTCTAAGTTAACAGCTACGATACTAACACACTTATGAATAATAAAATTGTCCATAATACAAATGAATTGTTCTTTTATAAAAACTTTTCCATCTGGGGAAATTTATAGGACTGCGAATTAGTTCAAAACTAATCATAAAGTTCTTGTAGGTTTTATACCCTGTAGAAATTAAAATTAGAACAGTTATTGAACGGAATTCAAGCGGTGCTCACGAGAAATAAAAAATTAACAGTTACCCAATCCTGTCTCATTAATCCGTCAAAATAGCCATGGCAAATATAAACATATTGTTTAATACCTTGAGTGTCTACGAAGTTTCAAAAGTAGTTGAATATACTTTTATTGACATTAAAACAATTATAATTTCAGGAAAAATAGAAATATATTTATATAAATTTACGGTAAGTTAAGTTTGTCGTACCTAAGACGCTGCTGCCCGTCTTCGGCCTGTATGTTTCAAAGCCAACGGCTAGATGGTTATCCCGCATCGGTCGGCTTCTTAAGTTCCAAGGTGGTAGTGGAACTGAGTTATCCCTTAGTCGCCTCTTACGATACCCACGAGAAGAGAGGGGGTGGCTATATTCTTTGGTGCCACACAGCACGATTAATTCTCGACCATAATATATATTCATTAATATATGTACAATCTGTATTGTAACTTTCCCGTAAAATCTTCTTAATCCACAATTCATATCGCTGAAATTTCATGTATTTACAAGTCATTAAATAAGATGTTTTGTGTTGTTAGTCAAAAAATAAATAATTATAATGAAGTACCTATACCCAGTCAACTATCTGTATCATTAAAGTAATTTGTTGCAGCGGCTATTCCTATGATTTAAAGGCGTATCTTGTTACATAAAGACAGTTTAGATACCAGCCACAAGCTTCAAGTAATGAGTTATAATGACGCAGCAAGTTCATCTCTTTAGCATTTAGAACTACGAAGGATTTTATGTAGCGTTCGAATGTTTTATTTAAAACAAACATAGCAATGGAAGCATAAATAAATCAAATAAAATTTGAGATAAAATAATTGGGATAACACAACTCGATAACAGTTCCAATGTACTTACATAATTAATTTCTCGTTACTCTTCGAACATCGAAAACGACATGTTCATTCCCTCTGCAGCGCATTAGTAGGTGAGACATTAGCAAGACATTAGCGATCCTAAATAGGCCTACTTAATTATTCTATACTAACTACAGACTGCTACCCGAAATATTACAATATGGTCTACCCTTCTCTGCTCTAACCTTATGATCGTAGGATAGTCCTACTAATTGCGCTAGTGGATTTAGTTACAATCAAAATGTCAAGTAAATACCTCGTAACTATTTGAACAAATTTTATCATTTTAATAAGTAAAATTCAATAAAATGTTGTTTTATAAGGTATAATCTTCTCGATTTTAGCCAATAAAAAGATAAAAAATTAAAAACAATTTTATAATATGACTATTCGTTATAACTAGCTGTGCCTGCGACTTCGTTCGCGTGGAATCTAACAAAAAAGTTATTGTTTTGTTCGCACAGTTATAAAATAAATTTCTAAAATAAAAGTAGCCTAAGTTACTCATTATTATATCAGCTATCTGCCAGTGAAAGTCCCGTGAAAATCGGTCCAAATGTTTCAGAGATTAGCCGGAATAACAACGGACAGACATACAGACAAAAATTGTAAAAAATGTTATTTTGGTATATGTACCGTGTAAACATATATATGCATTAAGTAAAAAGCGGTTATTTTAATATTACAAACAGACATTTATTTATTTATTTGTGTAGAGTATAGATTTTTCGCCCATTACTTGCAAACTGTGGATAACGCCATTAATTGTACAATTACTTAGTCTATACATAGTTTAAGTACTGTTTTGTAATTTTATTGTGCAATTGTTTGTTGTCCTATATATATAAATAATATAAAATAAATAAAATAAATTAATTTATCTTCTCATTCATTCTGAACTTTTCCTTAAGTCGCCAACAATTGTTAATTTATTTACATAATGTAGATATAAATTTATTTAACTCTCTTAATACTGTATAAATTTCGTCTGAAGTAAGATGCGGTAGTATGTTAAAAAGTGGTATGTCATCACTTCCACTGTCACTATGAAAGCATAAGTAACACTAGAATAATTAAAATTAGTTATTACTATTACAAAGAACACTTGACAAAACTTGTACGAATGAAGGTAATAACGATGGTACAGACATATACTTAATGTCGCTACAGAAAACTTAAAATGTGCAATAAAGTATAATATCTACTTTGAAGGAGTATAAATTAAATGTACTGTCTTTTAACGTAATGTAAGTACGAGTTGTAATTGCGCTAATAACGTCTTTAACGAGCAGTGTATGTGTCATATAATTTGAAACAGAGGTATATTTGCTACTTCAACATTTCTTACCTAATAAGGTTCAGAGACATTATGACACACATCTTTGCTGGAACTTAGTTTGTATAATATTACGCTTCAGCCTGTAATATCCCTCTGCTAGGTATAGGTCTCTTTCTCCATGTAAGAGAAGAATCAGAGCTTAATCCACCATGCTGCTATAATGCGGGTTGGCGGAAATATTCCCGACTATGAGTAAGCCAGCCCTGCGGTCACCAACTTGCCTGCCCATCGTGGTGACAATGGCCATTTTTGGCGTGACATTATGGAGGCCTATGTCCAGCAGTGATGATGATGATGATGATGATGAGTAACGATCGCTATTAGGTAGTTATGATAACAACCGGGACCAACTGCTTGATAACCTCTCCGAGGCACGGTAGGGAGACCCGTAAGGCCAGACATGAAAACAGGAAAGAAATATTTGTACAAATACAAATATACATCGATCGGGAATCGAATCCGCAAACGGGCGGTGTTTTAGGCGATTGAATAACCATCACAACTACACCAGAGCGGTTGTTATATTGGCTATATACACAGCCTAAGCCTAATTACAGGTGTATGTTTGTAAAAGCATGTCTTTGGGCCTAATTTTAAAACGTGATAATTAGTAAAAAAAACACAATTTTTTAAAACAATTATTTTGTCAGTCAAAATTTTAGGACAATAATTTAATAAGTATTCTTCTTTCACTTTGAATCGTCATGTTACAAGGTTTACTTAAATTATTCTCATGAAATAATTTATAACTATTGTAAGCTAGCACATTAACATTATATTATAATCATTTATATATTATACGCTAGTGGCAATACATATATATATATATCACTAACCACACTTTACGAAGGTAAAAGATCTAAATGTACTATCAGGATAGTCTTGTTAGAAGGTCAAACTTACTGTTCGGCCGAGGTAACTGCCCTCTTTAGGGCCCCAAATGGACGCAATGAGCTCGTTTGACAGCTCTTTAAAGATCAACCGGATTCTGGACCCCTCAATCCAAGTGTTTCCATTTCAAAGGGAACAAACAATAATTTACTTCTACAGCTATTTTATTTTATAGCACGCCATGTAAATTTTATGTTATGAACAATAGGCCTCTTAATTTGTAAATTTTTAACAATTTTCAATGTGAAATAACTGAAATTGTTGCCTTGAAATATTTAGGGTAATATAAGTATAGCATAATATTGTTGAGAAGAAAACTTTAAATAATAGTTGTAGATATTTTTTATTATTTGGTAATGTCAATACATATGTAGTTTAAATATATTTTTTCGTGAATTTTTTTTTTAATATCACTAGTTCGGCAAACAAGCGTACGGCGCACCTGATGGTAAGAGATTACCGTAGCTTATAGGCGCCTGCAACACCAGAAGCATCGCAAGCGCGTTTCCGCCCCATTCCCAATACCCAGGAGCTCTGGTCACCTTACTCATCAACAGGAACACAATACTGCTTGAAAGCAGTATTATTTAGCTGTGATCTTCTGTAAGGTCGAGGTACTACCCCAGTCGGGCTGCTCCATATTTTGAGCAGGAAATTCCTGCTGTGCCCTACCTCAGTTCAAAGTATCAAAAATATACAATTAAATAATATAGGAGAAGTAAATGCAATAAAAATTTTGGGAAGATTATATAATTTATTTAGGTTAAGGTCAAATAGCAAACAATTATGAATATTTTAAGGCATGGGACGTTTACAGATTAGGAAATTTAGAGTAAACTTTCCCACTGAACACATAAAGATGTTGTGTGGATATTGTGTGGTGCAATTTACGTTCACATTAAGATTTTATCACTTGTGTGTAATGACTCTTATTACTTTGTAATTCTAAGGCGATTTAAGCGAACATTAACAAAGAAAAACAAACAGGTAAACTAGTGGTAGAGTTCACTAGGCGGACCATATTATAGCTCTATTACGTTCATACACACTTATCATAAAATTTGATATACATGAATTAAATAAGTTGTAACTGTTATTTGTTTTATCATATTGGTAAAAATAAAATTGACATGTGTCGACGATTGTTTTTTTAGTCCAGTCACGTAAGAGGTTTTACCGACACAAAAAATAAAATAAGCTGAATGTTTGTAAGCCTTTGTTTTTTATAGTCTAAATATCATATCAAAAGTCTCATACTGAACATTTGAGCATTCTGAAACATTCGAGTCAAAGGTCGAAATAATGAATTTTTTGGAAATATCTTGTATTTTTTTCAACCTGTAATCGTAAGTAGAGTATAGAATTATGTACAAAGTTTTTCTTATATAGTGTTCTTAAGAATGTTTTAATATCATAATATCAAAAATCGACCGTTCCAGCGGGGATCAAACCTGCATCTCTGACTTACCGTGTCGGTGCTTTAGCCAACTAAGCTATGGAACGATGTACCCGTTAGATCGAAATTTTTGATATGATGATTTTTTATTCAGTCTAAGCGGTCGATTTTTGATATGATATTAAAAAATCGTTTAGAATTGCCTAATGTTTGGGTAATACAAAAATAAATGGTACGAATTAAGTGTTCTTAAGATTTATAATAATTTTTTCGTTTTATTTCATTCACAATTCGTAGTGTTAGTGTCCTGGCGAACGTTAAATTAAGAATAAGTGGATTGTATATACCTGGTTTATTAGCCGTTCCGAGAACAGATCGTGAAGTAGATCGTGTCAAGCGTCGAATCAAAGAGCTGATGTTTCGTAGCTTAAGCCGCTGTCTTCGCTCCGATGGTGGGGCTGTCTCTGAGTCTCTCGCCGCACACCGCAGCCCGTGGTGTTGCGTTAGTCCGCAACACCTAATTTTAGTGGTCGTTAGTAAGATTACGTTAGTCCACTATTAAAAACATTTAGTATTGTGTATCTCTTATGGTTTCGTATATATAATGTAATATAGTTTAGATGGACAGATAGAAAAACACTTGTATACAAAACCTAAAAAAAAATTTAATAAAATCTTGATTAAATTTTTATTGTGCTATCTATCACACTTTCCTGCGATACAGTAAGAATATAATTTTCACACTTGTTATTAATACACTTTCCAAAAAAAATTATGAAAATTTTGTCAAAACTTACTACTTTCTAATTTTATGAGCCGAATAAAAATATAAACCTCGTATCACGAAAACATTTCTTAGATGAACATAAATAGACACTGTTATATTCTGGACCCTGAGGATTATCCCTCTGTAATTCTTATTCACGTCCGTTCTGTTCAATAGTTTTTTTCTAAAGATGATACGAATAAGAGGCAAACAAAAATTTATATTGATAGCTACTTTGATATAACACACACGATCGCCTTTTTGTAGCAAAAATACAGCTTCTTCTACTGAATAAAGAATTAAAATAAATAATTCAAAAATAAATATTTACATATGTGAATACTCAATGTACGCTACTAGTATGTGAATACTTTTTTCTGGGTCCAGAGATAAAATCAAAAATAATTTTATTCACGTAGGCTTCAAAAGCATATTTCGCTTCGCTTCAGCCTGTAATATCCCACTACTGGGCATATGCCTCTTTCCCCATGTAGGAAAAGGATCAGAGCTTAATCCACCACGCTGCTCCAATGCGGGTTGGCGGATATATTCCCTACTACGAGTAACGATCGCTATCAGGTGTACATGATATGATATCAGGTGTACATAAAGCATATTTGGAATTTCATTTTACACATACAAAACAGTCGCTAATACTAAGGTTGAACATCTATGTGACCTATAAAAGCATTAGTTAGTCGCTTGTAGGACCGAATGTGTAACCGCTAGTGTGTGTATCATCCAGTTGCAGTACGCCAATTTAGGCCATGATGTAATGAATAGTAATCCGTTTTTCCTTACATGGTTGCAGTTAGCTACTAACTAAAATGTTTCACGTACATTTTACTACTAAAATCGTTACTCTAAAAGGGAATCACGGGCAAAATTGCACATTTCGTTTAGTATTTTACAAAATTATGGTTTCATAAGACGTTCATTTATCAATTTCACAGCGGGCTTTAATGCTTTGAGTGACAAAGACAAAAGACCGCAATACGATGCTTTTGTCCACTGGTGATTGTATGTATTACACGATGTACACTAACCGCTTTGGTTTCAACGTTACAGTCGGGTCGAGAAATATATGAGCGCAATAACTCTTGAAGAATTCTAGTCTAGAATAATTTTCGTAGCGTTATTTATGTTTATTAATAGCGAAGCTGCTTTTTTTGTAATCCCTACTAATATTATAAATATGAATGTAAGTTTGTTTGTTACGCTTTCACGTGAAAACCAATCGACCGATCATTATAAAACTTTGTACACATATTATTGGAGGTATTCGAAGTAACATAGGATACTTTTTATTACACTTCAGCCTATTGCATTCCACTACTGGACGTAGGCCTCCACAAGTTCACGCCAAAAATAGCGTGAACTCACGTGTTTTGCCCATAGTCACCACGCTGGGCAGGCGGGTTGGTGACCGCAGGGCTGGCTTTGTCGCACCGAAGACGCTGCTGCCCGTCTTCGACCTGTATATTTCAAAGCCAGCAGTTAGATGGTTATCCCGCCATCGGTCGGCTTTTTAAGTTCCAAGGTGATAGTGGAACTGTGTTATCCCTTAGTCGCCTCTTACGACACACACGGGAAGAGATTGGGGTGGCTATATTCTTTAATGCCATAGCCACACAGCATTATATTTAAAAAAAATCAATGCGAGCGAAGCCACGGGTAAAAGCTAGTATATGATATTTTTTATTCGCATTGAATTCAAAATTGAAGGACTGTATATTCTTTTGATTCGCCCAAGTTTTAAATTGTTAACGTATTTACTAGTGTCTTACTAAAAGATCTAAAAAAAAAATAAGTTCCTCTAAAGCTAAGTATTTCAATTTTATTGCAGGTAATGCTATTGTGGATACATAGCAGTAAATATATTTTTCAGGACGTCCATCTAATTGCTTACTTGCTCCGCTTCTTCGAGATGTAGAAGTTTGTTTATAAATTTTTAACTAAATCCACAGTTAGTTGACTAACTAAATCGTAACAAGTTATATTCTTTGTTGCGTAGAAGCTTTTACTGTATTAGCTATTGAGATATAAGTTATGGCAAAGAAAGATATGTTTTAGAGTAGCCCGACTGGGTAAGTACCTCAACTTCACAAAAGATAATAATACTCAGTCAGATAATAATAGTCAGATAATGTTACTCTTATAGAATAGTAGTAGTAGTATTGTATTTTTGTGAGTAAGGAAACCTAAGATGGGTCAAAAGTAAGAACGACAACGCGCTCGCATTTTTTTTAGTGTTATAGGCGTCCATATGCTTACAATATCCGCTCACTACTTGGCAATCCATATGCTTGTAGTATAACAAAAATAATTCTTAGTGTCAATATATATAAAAATAAGTAAAGTTGCATCCAAACAAGAACCAGAACAGTCAAGCTTAACGTTCGCATTCAAGTTACCACACGAATACAAACGGATAATCAGTTCAATGACCAAAACTGTCCCGAACTAGCCGCAGCGCTACGGTATCTGATTCGATCTGAAACTTATCGTTTTCGAACTAAACGTCAACTAATCACCGTATTGCGGTTATTAAAGACTTGATTTGTAATTCACATTTAAATGAGCGGAATTGTTTTTTTATATATCTTGGCTATCTTATCTTGGTTTTTTTATATATATTATGGATCTTAATACTTCAGTATTAAGATCATCTCAATGACTTATGCAGAAGCTACCCGTTCATAAATCCAAGTATTTTGGTCGGTCTTTAACCGTTCAAGTTATTAAATTATGAAATAGTCTGCCCTTACCTATAGGGGAAGCTAAATCAGTGTTGACTTAAAAACCACTTTAAAGATCAGTATTTTAAGATGGAGATGAGTTAAAAAGTCTTATATGGTGCAATTTTTTTTTTTTGTAGTTTTTTAGCACATTAGGGAAAATGATGAGAGGGTAAATTTTTACGATGCGCGTGTCAGATTATTTTATATTAAGTAATAGTTAATTTATAATGTATCTATCTATATAGGAATGTATGTATGTCTATAGAGTTGTTTCACATCATTTTTTATAAAATTAAACTGTACGTGTACACCTACCGTCAATATATCATCTACTTTGCTTTTGTACAATTTTTTGTCTACTAATTATTGTTAATGTTGTTTGTTTATTTTATTTCTTGTTTGGTGTACAATAAAGTGTAAATAAGTAAATAAATAAATGTAATATTTGATAACAAGTGCCTAGAAGTCATACTTGTTTGTCGTCGTCTATAAAACGAATGTTCCGACTCGATTGGGCATTCTTGTTTGAGACGTCGACCGGTGCGGAGCTCTCGGGGAAAAAGATAAGTATTATAGTTATGGTATATATATAATTATAATGAATAAGTACTTATGTAATAATATTAGTGATAAATTGTTACAAGATATTTAATTCATTATACTCTTCTTAAAAATAAAAATATTTAATTTCACTGATCAGATAATAATTCTTAGATTAATAAAGTATGAATATATTATAAATTGTTTTTTATTTGTATTTTACTTTCTTTTTCTTAACACGCGCACACCGTCACAAAAAACCAACACCCTGAAGTTAGCTAGTCAACGGAGAAGAAGTTAGCAACGTGAAGTTTTTAGCTTTTTATTTATTTTTGTATTTCATCATTTTCTATGCGTATTAGAATGTAGACATCAGACATTTGTATGTAAGTTTATTATACTACTACACCACCTAGTGTACCTAAACTTACCAATTCTCGTTATTAAGTTTTCCTTTTTATGTTTGGGTTTTCTGGTAGAAATGACTAATTAGCCATAAGTCCGGCCATTGCAACTCATAATACATTTCTATCTTAAAGCTTTGTTTGTAATGTATCTGTTGTCTATAACAAAGTATTAAAAAAAATTAGACTCGACGATTTTTTCACCACCTTTGTATTGCATGCTGCATTTCAAGGAGATAAATTGAAATTAATGTCATCGTTGGTTTATATTTATTAGTATTATTCATTGTTTTCTTTTTTTAATGCTATCACTTAATGATTTTTGGTTATCTTATCTAAACAAATAATTAAAATTGTGTCTGTTTATAATATTAAAATCACCGCTTTTTACTAAATGCAGATGAATATGATGATATACACGGTACATACACCAAAATAACATTTAATATTTTGGTCTGTCTGTCTGTTGGCTCTGGCTAATCTCTGAAACGGCTGGACCGATTTTGACGGGACTTTCACTGGCAGATAGCTGATATAATAAGGAACAACCTAGGCTACTTTTATTTTCGAAATTTACTTATTTTGTAACTTTGCGAACTGAACAATATTTTTTTTAATTCCACGCAGACGAAGTCGTGGGCGCTAAAAAAACTAGCTAGTTTAAGAATAAAAATATGAATGATATTATAAATTTAATGATTCTTGATTCAATGGTTATTAGCTGCTAACTCGCAGTGGAAGTAACGTGTTAATATTTTTATAAAATATCAATTGAAAAATTGATTTTAAAATCTATTAAAATAATTCGGGAAATAATTTTTTGTTTTATTTTGATTGAATCTGATTTGAAGTCATATACAACCTAAAGATATTTTACGAAAAACCTACCCACGTCACTTGTCAAAGTTTCCTCGTCGGCATAAATTGTATGAACGTACGTATTATTTTATATACATCTAACTAAATAATGACCTGACAAATGTTTATCGCTGTCGTATCGTTTCATATGTGTCATTAAGAAGAATGAATAAATCATTTTCCTATTTAAATATTTCATGGTACTAAAATATTTAATTGCGTTTTTTAATGGTTGATTATTTGTTTAATAATTATTACTAAATGTTTTTCCGGTGATTTATATAAAATTACTCTTGTATCATCAACGTTGATTGCTTGATTGATTCAACCTTTATGGTACAAGTTTTAAAATTTTATCAACTTAGTCTAAGGAAGTCAATCAAAATTGACAGTAGGTAAAGGCCTCATTCTTCGTGTAGTAAAGAGAGGTTAGAGTATAATCAACCACGTTGCTTCACTGCGGGTTAATGATTATTCTTCGATATACTACGAGTAACCATCGCTGTCAGGTAATAACAACAGGAACCGACAGATTAACGTACTTACGTGCTTTTTAGTTTATATGCTTATTATAAAATGAAATAAATAAAAATGTTATTGCTTTAAATATCTGTAGTCTATTGCACGTCTCCAAGGATGCTATTTACTGTGACAAAATGAAAAATATGACAAGCACTTACATACTCTTAAACCTCTATATTTTTATAATGATACATAAATATGCTACAAAATACACACTTTTATACAGAATAAACAATAAACTATAAATTAAATATCGAGCGAATGGTGCTTTTCTCTCTCCGTTAGGTTATTATGCAGTCTCCTGCGTTGTCCCGCTCGTCTATACTGTCACCAGCATTAAGACTACTGAACAGACAGTAGGAGGAAATGAATGCCCGCTCGGCGGTCTTGCTTATTATCGTTGTATGGGCGATCATTAGTTCCTAGACAACTACTAGAAGGCGCTGCTGGCTACAAGCTGCAAATAAAAGTTTTAAATGTGTACGTGGAGGCGTGCAGTATTGTATTTTCCAAATATATATAATTGTCAATGTCAGTAAGTCATTGAAATTTTATCCTATTACAAAAAATATATTTTATATAAAAATTGGTTATGTGGTGATAAATGCCTTCTTTATTACCAGTAATATAGTTATTTATTTTAAGGCGATTATCTCTAACTAGAAACAATATTTTGACGAAAAGTTTGTTTGTTTCATAAAAGGTACTTTCATCGTTTTTGTTCTTTCCTTAACTATATAGTTTTAAAAAAAATTGACATCAAAGGAACGCAGTTTATTGTATAAAATTATCATTATTTTAATTTACTGAAATCAATTTGCAGTACAAAGTATCGAGAAATTCTTTGTAAAATTCAGTGAAATTTTAAATATTTAAAATACAGTGCTGAATGCGTAGCACGTTTTATAAATGATTACACAAAAGCGATCGCTATTTTATTTAAGCATTTAAGCTGAATGAAAAAATTTTTTTTTGTAACTCTGATCAGTAATATTTTTAATAGGTTGATTAAATTTTTAAGTAATATAATTAAATTAATAACATAGACAATTCTACTTATATTTGATTAATGCACACATATAAATAAGCTTTATATATATATATATATATGGCATTTCTATTTACCTTCTTACCTTATTAGAGTAAATTAAGACATAGAACAAAATGAAACCCTTTAGAAAAGAAAGAAATTATAAAAAAATACGGGCGATTTGTGGTCGGGAAGTGGCAAATGGGGGAGATTTTAGGGCTAAAAACTGTTCAGCACGATTTTCAGCAAAACTACGAATCCTATGGAAAAAAGCTAACTGACAAAAAGTTAGTATTCAGACAGATTTTTTAAATTAAATGCACACTTCATTCAGACTATGGTTCAGAATCATTGTACCGAAGTTATATAATAAATTGGCTCATTTTCTTCTTATATAAATATAAATATTTTCTTGATCACAGACTATCTTAAAAAAAGTTTTCAAAGCGACTGAGTTCATCCGACCGTATGAATGTTCATCTCGTATACGCATCGTTGATCATCAGTTAGAAACTTGATAGATCCTTTCCCGTTCGAGATTCGCTACGGAAATTTATTTTATAATAATATTTACTTGAAACTCTTTACCAATATATATATATATATATATATATATATTCGGCGCGACAAAGCCAGCCCTGCGGTCACCAACTCGCCTGCTCAGCGTGGTGACTATGGGTAACACACATGAGTTTACACCATTTTTGGCGTGAGCTTGTGGAGACCTATGTCCAGCGGTGGACTGTGATAGGCTTAAATGATGAACCTACATATAATTTAATACTTCTTTAAGTTGTTAATAGCAGCAAAAATAAAAAATATTTACTTTCGTAATTTTGTTAATATTTGGAATTAATGAAATAGTATTGAATGGTGGTACTACATAAAATTTAATTATTGTGTACTATACGACTTTTATTGATACGAATTCACACACAGAGTAAAAGAGTAAGGCTATTTAAAGCATTTATAATTACGTCTTTCTTTGCACAAGTTTCACATACTTCAATTTCTAAAATTTCTAAAGCGATGAAAGATGTAGCGATGAGACCATTAAGACACACGAATGGCAGTTAGAACGGAAACGAAAAGCTAAAATCCTTAAAGAAGATGAAAAATTCTGAGCATTTGGGGACTACTAGTCGTAAGATGTCACACACACAGCCATCTGTACAACTGTACATACACATAAGCAATTTAATGCTTGTATTATAGGTAAAAGCCGACTTATGTAGTTGCATTTTTGTTTTGATAAATATACATTATGAATAATAGTTCTAGAAATAAATAGATATTATAACATCCAGATTCAAAGTAGTGATCGAACTAATACTAGATGTTGATATATTGGTTTGTTCTATATGTAATGACAGTATGTAAGCAAAAAATTATTTGCTCGTTATATTTTGAAGGCCTTGCCGCATGATCGCAATTAAATAAAATCCGTTAAATTTGTGGAGGTATGCAACTGGATAATTCTTTTATAAAATTTAATTGAATTGAAAAATATTGTACTATTATGTTAATGTAAAATGTTATTAAATGATACTAATTAAAAAATGATACAATGATGTGTTGGTGTGGTTGGGTTGCAAACAACCCGCCAGCATATCCTTGCACACCCAATTGTCGCGAAGCAGTTATCGTAGCATTTGGACATCTGCAACAATAATAGCATCACAAACGCCTTGCCGACTCTATAATCTCCTACTCTCTCCAAGAGTTCTGGCTATCTAGAAACGAATTACCAATGAACCAATGAAACAACGAAACAATCAACAATACAACAATGAAAGAACCAAAAAAATAAACCAATGATGTCTGGCAAAATTAAATTTATTATTATTAGTAGCACAAGGCTAAAAAAATATACATAGTACATAAAAATATATAAGCAACTACTCTGATATAGAGGTACGTGTGCCATGTACGCTCTTAATACCCGGCTGTTTCCGGGTTCGATTTCCGGTTGGGATAGATATTTATATTTGTACAAACATTTCTTTTCGTTTTGGTTATGTGTCCTTGTGAGTCTCCTCATCGTACCTCGGAGATCACATTAAGCTTCCCGTCGTCGGTTCCGGTCGTTATCACATACACCTAATAGCGATCGTTCCTTATTGTAGAAAATATATCTGCCAACCCCCAATGAAGCAGCGTGGTGGATTAAGCTCCGATCCTTCTCCTACATTTAGAAAGAAGCCCGTGCTCAGAAGTAGGATGTTACAGGTTGAATTGTGATCGTGATGTAAATATATAATAATATATATATATATATATATATATATATATAAAGCTGCTGCCCGTCTATGTATTTTAACGCCAGCAATTGGATGGCTATGTCGTCATCGGCCGACTTTTTAAGTGCCAAGGTGATAGTGGAACTGTGTTATCCCTTAGTCGCCTCTTACAACACCCACGGGAAGAGAGGGGGTGGCTATATTCTTTATTGCCGTAACCACACAGCAAGTAGGTTAGGTGTAAGTATTAATGCATTAATACAATAGAATGTTTCATCTAAAACTAAATCAATATTAGTTTTGCAAATTAGGTTCACTAACTATTCACATCAATTCAAGTCCGTCACGGTAATATCCGGTTACTTTTTTCTTTATGATAACGCAATGCGCTAAATCTCTTTAAGTTCGTTAAGCAGCCGCCACGTACAAGCCCTAACGTTTTATGGACGATCTAATGAAATTTTACAGTCGAAAGTAATACTGGACCTCAACAAGAACACTGAAATAATTTTATATGAACAAAAAACAATCTCTTCTTTTACGAATTTTTGGAATGTATTACGATATCTTAGTTTTTATAAAAATATAATAATGTTCTTTGAGTGTTTTTCGCTGTTCTCTATTTCTTAAGAACGAAAATATACTTGAAAAAAAAAACTTCAACTCATTTACAATATTCCAGTTTATTCCCAGTTATTGGTCGTGTATCTCGTCATTAGGTAATGATGTTAGTGTGTAATTTATACAAACGCTAGAAACGTGTAACGAAAATCCCGAACGATTCATATTTTCTTTTGCACTGTGCCTTTTAGGGAACTAAGCTTTGAGTTAGACTCTCACATCGAGATGGGTAGATACTAAAATGTCTGATTCACTTAGATTTAAAAACCTTAATGAATACTAAGAGCTGTATACCTAACTTCATAAAACGAAGACCAGAATTAGGTCAATGCATAAAAAGGTGGTGATGTGGTGGTACGTTTACTTTTTAATTTTTTATTATACTATTTCACAAATTAAATGCCCTACATCAATAATAATAGTTATGTGTGTGAGTGATGTAGGGCATTACGTTACCACAAATACATTTTCAAAAACATTATGATTGTTACTCAACAACGGAATAATACAGACGTCTAAATAACCTATATACGCAAATAATAAACGAACACGCCATCGCGTGTTTGACCGGGCCTTTAATTAAAAATTTGTCGTTGACATAGCACACATTTGATAAGTATGTACAGCAAGTTAGAGTAACACGTACATAAATTCAAAAGGATGTTGTAAAATATTTTGACAGCCTCAGATATATTTTGTGATTTCACTCATTTTATATTTAGATACAAATTTCTTATTTTTTTTCTAATTTAACATAGATTGGCAGAAGTAAAAGCGCACAGTATACTTGTTATACTTGTGGGTGTGTGGTTAGCGAAGGCTAACGGACGTATGCGATACCGTTGATGGAAAACTTCACAAACGAGTTTTTCACTCTCTCTTAACAAATAGTATTTCTAAAGTCTTATTGAACACAGAAATACAAAACTATTTGGCAGCTGTATCATCGTCTGGTTGCTAGGTTACATATATTATAGTACTAGCTGCCCGAACAGACTTCGTTCAGTCAAAAGTTAACAGTAAAAATTAAACGTTAATTTTTTTTTGTATTAACAATAAATTCAAATGACAAAAAATAAATTACCCAAATTGATCCAGCCGTTCTTGAGTTATTCGCTTAGCAACACACACTTCGCAGGGGAACCCTTTTATGGGTGATATCCAAACAGTCCTAGACCGTATGTCGGCTTCAGCACTAGATAAAGTACAACTTTCTGCAAGGTTGTAATTTATTTAGTATATATATAGTAATCAAACTCTAATTTGATGTTGTTGACGCAGGAATTGTATGAAGTATGTTACCGTAAAAGAAAATTTTATACCTTTTCTCAGGATAAATACAGAATGAAACTTTGGAAGTAAATTTTACTTTTTTTTTTATTAATACTAAAGTGTTGCCAAAGATGTCCATTGCCTTTATCTCGAGCACATAAAATACAAGACCTTCTTTGTATTTAATTATTTAGATCTTTTCCCACAATGAAGAGCGGTTCCGTTATTTTAATAGAATTTGCTACTTCTGTATACCTAATTAATGTATTATGTTATTAATTTAAGGGGGTTAATTTTATCCAGGCGAAAAATGCAAAACAGACAAAAACAATTTTTAAATCAAATGTCACATTAAACTATAAAATTAGAAGAATATTATGAACAATTTTGAATGGAACTAACATTTAACAATTATTTGGAAACGCCTTAAAACAAAGTGGTTTTGCGGTGCCCCAAATAACTCGCTGCTACATACTAAATTAGACAATCAAAGTTCTTTTGTTATGTAATGGTATTTTCGGGTGACACTGGAAGGGTATTTCCGAATTTAAATTTTTGAGTTTTTAAAAATACTTTGAAGTGAAAAATGCGATTTTTACTAACTTAATTAACAAAGTTTGATAAAAAACTCTCCAGAGTTACCTCTTAAATTATGTAGAGAAACAGTGCTTAAAATTTCAAAAAGATCCATGCAATAGTTGTCAAGCTATTATGGTCTGCTTAAAAACTCACTCTACTCACACAGCGGAATTTTATTTGAAAAACCATTTTTACAAAGTGTATTTTGCTTATTTTTATATATTATTCATAATTTCACGCACTATGTAAAACAAAGGCATAGTTAAATGGTCAGATTATTCTTTTAATCCTTTTACTCAAAATAAAAGAACTACATATATGTTGCGCGACACGAATGAATTCGCCGCACCATACATCAATTACATCATCTTATGAAAAAAAAATCGTTATGACAAGTTATAGCCTGAATTCTTTATAATAAACGTTTCACACTCAACGGCCCCCAGTAGGATTTTCTCCTGTGTTGGGGGTCCGGAAACACACAATACACAAACACTACGCCCAGACCACGACAAACATCTATATGGCCAATCCTAATTTCTGTTGCAAGCGGGGATCGAACCCGCGACCGCCAGCGCAACAGTCAGTACTCTGACCGCTGCGCTAATGTGTCGTCATACAAGTCGTCAATCAATAATTTAAGAAACTATTGATTAATTATTTTTAAACCACGCATGTATGTAAATAATAGCGTCACTGCGTTCTAGAGCTTATATTCTGGACAACTTCTAACATTACGGCGTTTGCAATTTCAAGATAGTTACCAAATTCGACTTAGAGCCTGAATTCCCAAATGCATGTTTTACACAAGTATGCATAGCCGAAACTTGTAATACATAATTCTCTAAACTTTATAACGTGTGTTTGAATAATTGAATTTGCAATGTATTTCACTATATTTGCTATTAAAAATGTAAGAAGTAGTCAGTTTTTAATTCCATCATATTTCTTCTTTATGCCAAAGTAAATAGTAAAAAAATATTATCTGCATGAACTATAAGCTATACAGATTACGCTTATAAAAATAAGAATCAAAAATAATTTTATTCATAAAGGCTTCAAAAGTACATTCGAACTGTCATATTACAAATTATTTTCAATTTTAACTATCGTTAAAAGTTAAGTTTTCACCGATTGAGAATGAAGATTCTCTAGAGGAGAATCGGCAAGAAGCTCGTTTCTTACTCTTTAAAAAAATTCACACATATTTGTTATTGATATAATGCTGAAGCGAATATAATAATACTTTTGCTATATATATATATATATATATATATATATATATATGAGAGGTGATGGCTATATTCTTTGATGCTGTAAGCACACAGCATATATATATACGTGTGTAAATATATAATAAGTAATAAGTGTGTCAACTATCACTAAGCAAGTTTCGTATCATTATTCTAAACAAGATCTCAGTAGTTAGTAAGTTTTATGGAACATATTCTTAGTACAAAACTTTTGCTATTATAGTCTTAAAGGTACGTAATTTATAGGGTGCATAAAATAATCCGTAGGTTACACTACACTTACATGAGAAATTTTTAGAGACAAGTTGACTTTGAATAAATTTTACATTGTTTCTTTGTGAATTTCATAGTTTGTTCCAATTTGCTCGGCAAGGCGAAACTAAAGAAAATTTTACATAATAATTAAATCGTAATCCATAAGTGCAATGACCTTCTGAAATTTGACATTTACATGTAATATCAAATGTCATAAATGAAAAAAAAAAATATTAAGACTCATGAGTGCTTGGGACTTCATGTGCGAACTGCGAAATGATTAAAGAAAATTTTAGGATAATTCATTAGAAAAATCTTACCAACATATGAATTTAATCCTTATCAAACCGTGTTATTGCAATAAATATATTCGCAATAGAAAATTTATTTTCAAAATCATAATCATTTCATCGTAAATCATATTAAGGTGACTTTTTATGATGATCGCAGAAGAAACATTATGAGAGATAAGGACCGTAACCGTTAGTAGAAAAAATGCGGTTATAGACAATACAATGGAACATTTACAGTCTTCATTGAACTTCCATATAGAAATACTTATATTAATAATATATGACAACTATATATTCAATAGCCTTTGAAGAGATCGCTCTATAGCGATAATACCGCCATTTCTTTTTATTATTATTTTTTCTTGCATATTTTGTTACACGTATTGTTTCTAGTTGTACAATAAAGTATATTTATATTGTATTGTATCATATTGAAGCTGCTTAATTCTTGAGCTTTCAAATATGGTATTAATATTGCTCCTCGACACATGTTTCGTGTGTACTGAACATCGTAAAGCGATATGAAGCGTATAATGAAGTACGTTCCAACATCGCTTTATTAAAATGACTTGATGGAAATGAAGCCTGACAATACAATTCTCTTTGAAGTTGTGAAAAAGTCAAATAATAAAGAGAGACACTATATAAGAAAAATCATAGTATGAGAAAGAAATGTATTTTAAAATTATACACTTATACTGTCACATTCGTATGAATACGAATTATGTAAAAACGAAATACTGATTGAACGTAATCGCACAATACACAATTCATTCATAAATGATACAATATACTCGTATTATTACTACGTTTAAATTGATCGACAACACCTGAAAGGTCCGTTGAGTGTGTAGTTATTATTTTTATTATGAACACTAAATATTACCAATAATACTCTGAGTAATTTCTTTCTGAACATCAAACAAGATGCATTTAAATATGTCATATCATTATTTGTCGAAATTTTTTCTTATTTTGGAAAAAAACAAACAAATAAGCTCGGCGTAAGTTACGAATATTACGATTACTTTTGCATTTCGTCTTGTAACGCTTCAGTTTGTAATATCCCACTGCTGAGCATAGGCGTGTTTCCCCATGTAGGAGAAGGATCAGAGCTTAATTCACCACGGGTCCAATCCAATACGGGTTGGCGGATATATTCCCTATTATGAGTAACGATCGCTATCAGGTGTGTATGATAACAACCGGGACCGACGGCTTACCGTGATCTCCGAGGCACGGTGAGGAGACTTACAAGGGCTGCACAAATACCCAGACCACAGCAAACATCTATAAGCCAATACAAATGTTTGTCATGTGCGGGGATCGAACCCGCAACCGCCAGTACAACAGCCACAAGCCAGTGCTGTGACCGTTGCGACGTGTCGCAGCGTCTTCTAAACTTCTTCTAACGGCGACGTCATTTTGTAAACGTTATGATAATATATGTTTCTATAAAGTGTTTTGTGTAAAATATTTGAAAATCACCACAGATTTATTTTCGATGTCCCTAATATATTTTTAAGGTCAAAATATTATTTGTATACATTTTTTTTACATATTGATAAATATATTTTGTAAGAAATGAGCAAATTGATATGTCTTTTCTCGCTATAGTGTGGTGTAAAATCGTTAAACAATTTTATAAAACCTTGTTTAGAAAATTTATTTTCGTTCGGTTTATAAATAGATTGACTATAATTGTATTTGCTCGCAAACGAAAAAAAAAACCGACTTCAATTACATCGACGAGTAATACAACGTAGATCGACGAAAAAATACTCAAGTAACTACGCGTTATCAAAGATTACTCAAAAAGTAGTTATCAGATCTCAATAAAATTTATATGTGACCACTTCGATTAAATTGAAAATTATTAAAATCGGTACACCCAGTAAAAAGTTATTGCGGATATTCAAGAGTTTCCCTCGATTTCTCTGAGATCCCATCATCAGATCCTGGTTTCCTTATCATGGTACCAAACTAAGGATATCCCCTTTCCAACAAAAAAAAGAATTATCAAAATCGGTACATCCAGTAGAAAGTTATGCGGTATAATACAACGTAAGTCGACGAAAAAAGGGTCAAGTAAAAACGCATTATTAGATATAACTCGAAAAGTAGTTGTTAGATTTCGATGAAAAGAAAATTTGTCGAAATCGCTCCACCCAGTCAAAAGTTCTGAAGTCACATACATAAAAAAAAATACAGTCGACTTGAGAACCTCCTCCTTTTTTGGAAGTCGGTTAAAAATCGAATTAATCTATACGCAGTTATGTGTTCATAAAATTATAGATCTATTGAAAATACAAAAGCTTTGAAAGATAAGAAGATTAATGTTATGTACTTTGACTCTGAAATTATTAAATAATGTTTGAGGCATATAATCTACAAATTATTCCGTTATTTCTACAGCTAATAAGGAATAATTTTTACTTATTGTTTATTTCGAATCAAAAACTAACTTCTTTTTATTAGCGAAATAAAACTTTGTTCTGAACTACGCCGCGGGGCACTACGCAAGGGTTTCGGGAAACGTAGTGTTTATAGCATTTCATCGTACACACGTACGTTTTTCGAAACATAAATTCACTCGTTTGTTATTTCGTTTCAATTTAATGTAATGTTTATAGAAAAATTAAGAAATATCTTTTATTATATTTTAATTACGGTACAATGTTGATTTTTCTCTTTTTGAAGTAAACCTTCTTTAGGCGCATGAGGGGTAAAATTTTTACGGATCAAACGCGTCACGACGTCACGAGTCACGAATTTTTAAACGTCCACCACGTTGAATACACCGGTTCTCGTCCGATCACCGAAGTTAAGCAACGTCGGGCGCGGTCAGTACTTGGATGGGTAACCGCCTGGGAACACCGCATGGCGTTGGCTTTTTGTTTTGTTTTTTTTAATTGGTTTGCCAAAATATTTTCACTTCTGACATGTGGACTTTGTACGCACGTATTTTTTTCGGTAACAATTATTCCTTTATTTACGTAGTCTATTCATTGATCAAGAAATATAATGATGATGATACATGTATCCAAGACAGAATTCAATCTGGTATTGCGTCACTGTTAATTCGAGAGTTGAAATTTCAAATTATTTCGTGTTCAATACCACTTTTCTGGTATTCCAACTGTAAAATTAGCATTTTAGGCAAATGTTCAATTCTATTTTGAACTTATACCAATATAAGTTTTTAGAAATGAAGACTACGAATATTGCCTAGCGCCGCCCAGCCCAAACCAAATCCCTATCGGCTTCCTTCTCAAAGTTGTTTCGGAGTAATTGAATGTTATGGTATACTTAGCGAATAATACGATCGACCAATATGGGTCTCGGTATGCCTAGGTTGTTAAACATAACTTTTGTTTTGTCTGAATTCTACCGAGACCAAGTCGTCGAGGTAAGACAGGGGGTTTAATATCATGGAAACTGTTTACCATTGCGTTAGAGGATTTCTTTAAGACATTGGATTGTGGAGGAAGAGGCATCAACGGCAACGACGAATACATCTCTCACCTTCGTAGTTCTTATTACAACAAAGATAATTTTTTTATGTTTAATTACAGCTTGAGTTATACGTGTTTTACGTCGGTTACGCTTCAGCCTGTAATTTCCCAATGCTGGGCATAGGCCTCTTTCCCCATGTAAGAGAAGGATCAGAGCTTAATCTACCAAGCTGTTCCAATAAGGATTGGCGGATATATACCCTACTATGAGTAACGATCACTATCCGGTGTACATGATAGCAACTGGAACCGATGGCTTAACGTGCTGAGAGCACGCTAAGCCAGCCAGATGCACGATGGGGAGACCCACAAGGACTTCACAAACACCCAGACAATGGCACCTGCATGGCCAATTCAAATGTTTGTCATGTGCATGGATTGAACCCGCAACCGCCAGCGCAACAGCCACAAACCAGTGCCATGACCGTTGTGCCAACGCGTCGTCGTCGTTAAAAATTAATAGACCAGTATAATTCTTAAAAATTTGAATAAAATATTAGCTGATTGGTTTATTTTAAATATAATTTTAACATGAATTTATTTCATATAAATTCTGATTTAAAGAAATTTTATATCAGCAATTAACAAAATTTTGTTGAAATCGAAAGTCACGAAACCATCTAGCTTATTTTGTTCTAAATTTAAATATTATTGAACCTAGCTAGTGATTACATCATGTTGCTACAAGGTTGCCTAAAAAATACATAAGGTTAGCTTAATGGAGTAAAAACTCTCGTTTATGTTCGTGTAAATTTAATTTTATGCCACTTTTTGCTTGTATGGAGTACTACCGACAAAACTAATAGTAGTTTTTTTATCGGCCACTTTTTACATATTACTCAACGGCCCCAATAGGATCACATACAAGCATGAACGCCCAGACCATAACAAACATCTAAGACCTATAAAACGTTTGTCAAGTGTGGGATCAAAACCCTGACCGCGCTAGTGTAAAAAAGTTAGTTAAAATAGTGCCACTTACAGTAATGTTTACATACTAAGCTGATGGAGTAAATATCCTACAGCTAATAAACGGTATTTTTATTAAAACGGGTCAACAGTTTAAGCTTTACCCATCACGAGTATAGACAAACAAACACAAATAGTATAAATTTTTATCAGGTAGTTATGATTACATCTGGGACCGATGTTATATATAGGTTGTCTCCTAGATACAATAAGGAAACTTGGACAAGGCGGAATATTTAATACATTGCACGTATGTATTTATATACATATATGAGTTTATGTAAGTATATTTAGAAGTTTATGTCTCACTTGAAATGCTTATATCACAATTTGTACCCCTTACGCCGACACAATACCATCTTCTTTGTCCATAGGTTGCCTGGAAGAGCTCGCTTTTCCAGCGATAAGGCCTTTGTACCTTATGATACTATATTAAAATTAATTTGCTATAATACATCTGTTTGGTGTACAATAAAGTGTATCGTTATGTTATTTTATATTCGTCACTGCTACACAAAACGGTCAGTTCACTGTCGCATTTTTACTAATTTACATACGTAATGAGTACACGTCACGGTCACACGCAAGCCTTATAAAATATATATATACCTAAAATATTTATTTTTCTTTTTTATTTTTTTACCAAAATTAAAAATAGCACGCGTAATATATTTTTCCAATGAGTTTGTACAAATATTTAAAAGTTGTAATTAACTAAGATTCGTTAGTGAAATTACTAAACAACTCACGCTGTGGAATATTAAGTACAAATAAATACAACACGCAAATGCCTAAACAACTATACACTGATATTATACTGTACACATAATTTCTGCTCCGTAATGACGCAGTAGAAATTATGTGTACTATACACACACACATATACAGATTCGAGTTTTAGGCAAGAAAAACTTAGCTTACATACAATAACATAGAAAATAGTTTTCCATTTTTTTTTTATTTAAGTGATATATCCACAGGCTTATTATGCCCGTGCTTTTGTTATTACATTTTTTTTAACATGCATCCGTACTTCACCGCAACTTTAGATTCTTAGAAGCCTTAATAACTAGTCTTAAAATTTCTAAAAGTCGACGCGAGTCCACTGATCAAGACTATTCTACATATTTATTTTTTATATTTTTATATAGTAATTTTCCATTACACGCAGTTTTCCATTACAGCGAAAAAACTCTATATTATAAACCCCGTTTATTGGAATACAATATAGTCTTAGTTTTAATGTTAGGGCTAGTTTAAGAATTCTGAATATCGAAATCATACGCATTTTTTATTAATTCCAAATGGCACTTTATTTAACCTCCTGGATGCTAGCGTCATACCTATATTACGTAAAGAATTAAAAATTCGTCTTAGAGTCATCTGTGAATCGGTTGCAAAACTAATCGTTTTACGGTAGCTTGGTAAGCTTTGTTAACTGGCAACACTAAACCCAACACCGATTTGACTTTAATACATACGTCAAATGGGTTTTTCTTTGGAGCGCCACGATAAAGATGTCTCTTCGGTCAGGTGCATGTGGTAAGAAATCTAAAAATTATAATTCAATCACCTGATATTTCATAATCACTTTGCTTGATTTTTATTGATAATGTACCTACGTAACTAATAAACGTATTATTACTTCACATGGTTATCAACTTTCTGTTTTACAGCCAGAAACTTTTTAATGTCATACTGGTACTACACGAGTTTTCAGTCCGAACTATTGCTTATTGTTTATGTCATATATTTATTACATTGGTTCTCAAAGAGATCTTTTTACAGCCTTAAGCGAAGATGAAATCATATCATGACTAAAAGAATCGGACATAGATCTCTCAGATAATGATGAAGATGACACTGCGTATACACCGAGACCTGAAGAAGACGAGGGATCAAGTATCACGGACCAAAAAATGGACAGTAATATTTATTAGTCACATGTTGGATTTGGCAGTATGTAATGCGTGGTTTTTGTTCAAACAAAGAGAAACTGAAAAAGGAACAAACAAATACAAAATACCACAGCTTCGCGATTTCAATCTGGATCCTGGAACCAGTCTAATAGAAAAAAATTCATTATCATCAGATTCTGAAAGTGTTGACGAGATTGACGGACTTCAGCTTAAGCACAAGAAAAGGAAAGTCCTCATAACATCTGTACCGTCGGTAACAGTAAGACATCACAAGGCTGAACATCTAGTTGATTACACTGACAAACAAAAAAGATGCCGATTTCCAAACTGTCCAAATACTACAACGGCGTTTTGCACGAAATGCAAATTATTTTTATGTAGCACACCAAAAAGAAACTGCCATCTAAAATTTCATCAAAAATGATTTGAAAATATGCCAATGATAGTAAGAAGTTGATTTTATTTTAGAAAAAGTTGATTTATTTTAGAAGATGGTAGAAGTTCATTAGAAGGAGTTAAAAGTTTTATTTTTATTTTAGAAGATTTTTACTTTGTTCATTGTTATTGAAATTTCGATTAGTTTTGTAAAGTATACTTACAGTTCCTATTTTCACGTAAAGACTGATTGTTACGTTTAAGAGTCTCTAATAAAGGCTATATTATGACTAAATATTTTTGTTAATAAATGTTATTTCATAATTCATGCATTTTTATTTGTAGTAGTAAAATTCCAATGTAATACACATATGACGTAAGTGTCATGTATATATTACAAACTGAGAACCAGTGTAATATATAAATGACATTAGTAAAATCCATATTTTAATAGAAATAATTTTTTTGTATTTTTCTGGCATAAACAGATCCCTAATATAACAAAATATGTAACTTTTAATGCAAAAGCAAAACATTTTTTTTCTGGAATCCAGGAGGTTAATACATCTTAAGCGAGTTTTAAAATTATTATGCTTTAACCTTTTTTAATAAATAATTCACGAAATCAATTAAGCCTAAAATATTTTCCAACTAAACTTAAGAAAATAATTTATAAGGAAACTTTTTGTCTATTCAAAAAAAAAAAATCAAATCAAATATCAAAATTAGTTTATTTAACTGTAAAGATACACATTACATAGAAGGAACAGTGAATCCCACACTAGGCAATGCCTGTGACGTGGGATTCAACAACACAAATAAATAAGTACCAGGCGTAGTGCGGCTTAAGAATATTATAACTAATATAATAAGTATATTTATAACTAGCTAATGATAAACTGAACTATTTTCAGTACCTTGTAAAAAACTAAGCTAATAGACACACAAACTAAAGATAGAGTCATAAAGAGACTGAAATAATACCATAGAACCCGTTTCTTGATGACAAGTCAATAAAAAACTCGTAAAATTTTCTTTTACTCAGCAATTTAAAAAACAATTTTATTGCTTGTCTTTGCTACTAAAAGCAAATAGTGTTTAGGCTTTAGAGGTTCATGTCCAAAGTTTGGCAATCGAACCTAATTACTAAAATTCTGCAGTCCGTTCATCTAACTGTCGTAGTTGTCGTAGCGCTTTTAATTTAAGAAGTATATACTTGAAATTTTCGCCCTAAAGTAATAGACGGATTTTACGTGACTTTTATTTTCTTAAGTATATGCTGTGTGCCTATTTTTACAAATACAAATAGGCCGTATAACATTAGACCACATGCTATAGACGAATATGTTAGAAAAGAATAGCGGCTACTATGAATGTCAATAGTTAACCACGTGTAATTATGAGTTTTTGTTTTATGTCACTAGGTTGGCAAACAAGCGTACGGCTCACCTGAGCTACGGTAAGCGATTACCGTAGCTTATAGACACCTGCAACACCAGAAGCATCGCAAGCGCGTTGCCGACCGCGTGTTGTGTCGCGTTTGCGCGTTTTTTTTTTTAGCTTATTTAAAGTAGAACATTGATTCAGCCTGTAACATCCCACTGCTGGGCATAGGCCTATTCTTCACGTAGAAGAAGGATTGGAGCTTAATCCATTACGCTGCTCCACTGTTGGTTAGCGGATAGATTTGTTCCTTACTATAAGTAACGATCGCTATCAGAAATTTATGATAATAACCGAGACCAATAGCTTAAAGTTTTTTTCCGAGAAGAGGTGGGGAGACCCACAAGGACAGACATCCAAACCGAAAAAAAAAAAATTAAAACATCCATCCCGAGCGGGAATCGAACCCGCAAACCGCTGATTTATGGTAAATTTCAATTTATTTATTGAATAGTTATCTCGGAGGTAAACCTGTTTATAAAGAAAATGTATGTATAAAGCATTGAACATTACATGTCCCACTGAAGTGTGGCCCACTGGACAGAACGCTTTTATTGACACGGTTCAAATATCTCACACCATAACAAACATAGTAGATTAAGCTTGATCCTCCTAAAGCTTGCCCCTTTTAAAATATGAGGACGCAGGGGCAATTTCATTTTTATACTTTAAGCCTGATGTAGCGTAAATAACAAATAATAACCTATAACAACAATTAAAAGAAAAAAAAAATTCGCAACCATTCGATTTGTAGCCGATAATACCTTCGATCATTTTGAAAAAGAATTGATACTTCTCAACTGTTGGATCGATTTTTACCAAACGTATCTCAAAACTAATACAGAAAAACTTGCTTTCATGTAAAAAACCGGATCCATCAGAGCCCATCCGTTCAAGAGCTATGATACGCCAGACAAACATATAGACAGACAGCCTCAAACTCATAACACCCCTGTTTTTATCTCTGAGCTTAAGAGGAAATTAACAGATAAAACAGAGCGGATCGTCTAACGTTATTATATAAATGTATCAATATGTTGGAACATAGCGTTCTTATTGTTATTCGCGACGTGTGTGGGGACATCGTATTGTCTTATTTCGGTCGATAAACCGCGGGTGGCTTTACTCGATTCCCTTGACGTTTCGACTGCTACGTTTAACATATGGGAAAAAGTACTTTGGAGGCACCTATTTTATATGCTTGAAGATAAGAATTTGGAGCATTTATCAAAATTATTGTCTACTAGCTGTGCTCGCGTCTTCGCCCGCGTGGAATACTGACTTTGGGCAGCATTTTCTAGATATACCTTTTGGTTTATTTTGGATTATAAGCACCGTCGTTTGGGTATTTACGTGTTCAACGTAATTCTTTAAATTAGCATAACTTTTTTTATTTAAGAACCGATTAACATGAAACAAACACTAAATGTCGAGTGAAGCTTACCACATATCTAAATCGGATGAGCCGTTTCTGAGATCAGCTTGCATAAACGCACAAATAAACAGACAAACAGACAAAAATTCTAACAATCATTGTTTTTGGGTGCTATTTGCGTTGATAAAGGTCCCAATAATATTTTTTCTCATATATCTTCCATTTACATATCGATGCCTAACAGCCAAAAAGGGGTAAGCGACATTTTTTGAGAAACTGAGTTATATATATAGTTTATATATATAGTTGTATTCGATTCTAACTATTATACTATACTGATTGATAAGCATATATTTAATCGCTCCCGGGTACATTAGATGTTGCTTATCTATAATAAACTATAAAGATAAAGGATTTGATAGAGTTTATGATTCTTTGTTATCACCGAATGAAACATCACTACGACGTCACTAAGGTCTTATTTTGATGCAAGAGAATGGAACAGCTAAAATCGGGTAACCAAGGGGAGAAAGGTCAAGACGGAAAGTTAGTATAAAAAGTGACACAGCTTTCAAAATAAAATAAAAAGAAAATAAAAATGCTACCTAAATAGAGAATTCGTACACAATCATTTTACGTCAGAAATTAGTCATAAACTGCGAAGGTCCACATTATAGAGGTTGTTACGTATTTCTAGGCAATTTGCTTTTTTACTGTTTTTCGTAACCAGTACACACGATAACGAAGTTATGTTAATATTACAACGAAAGAACTTTTATCTATTATCAGTGTATTTTTACAAGGTTAAATAAAAGTAAATTGTTTCGTAGAAGATAAACCAACCTTATGTATGCATGCATTTGTGTCCAACAGTGGACAGATAATCAGAGTTTCAAAGCTGACTGTTAATTGAATTAATAGTTATCCCTTCAAGCTCAAATGAACATATGTAAACACACAACTCTGTCTGTGTCATAGTAGCCACATCTGTAACGAAATCTTTTTTTAACCGCTTTCAGTTGTAAATAAACTTGTTTAAAATTTCGATTAATAACTAAGAATGTTTCAACCAAGCTCCACAGCATACATAAACTATTGATAATAAACATTACAGTTAAAAAATACATTACATTAAAAAAAAATACAATTCAAAAACCACAAACGCATGACTGTATCTATTTTAGGAAGTCATATTTTCACGACTATGCGCAATATAAAGAAAACACCAACTTGAGTGAAACCATTTTTATGGGATGGTAGCATTAATAAATTACATTTATGTCATTTATGGGAAAAAAATGTGAGTGTTCAGGTAGAAACAGAAAGTACATAAAAACTTAAGCTCCAAAATATTATTAATATTTAAGGCAAAAACACTACCTTTTGCGTGAGAAAAATTCTCATAGCTCATAAAAGCAACGCTATGCTGTATATTATGTACCCGAGGTGTGCCCGAGATGGGCGGCGCTGCGTCGCGATCTGACGACAGTCCTCGGAGGGGACTTGTCACTGCTGAGCGTTATCACCGCGATGCTTGGCGACGACGAGTCCTGGAAGCCGATGGTCTCCGTCTGCGAGACAGTAATATCCCAGAAGGAGAATAAAGAGCGGATGAGAGAGGGGGCCGCCGACGAGGCCTCCGTCCGAAGGCACCGAACGGGGCTACGTAGGTGGTGTTACTTAATGCGCCTCCAGTTACGCCCCTGTGCTCGTGTCGGGCCGGGGTGGGAACCCGGTCCTGCTAGACATGGCGTCGTCGGGATTGTTCAGAGGTGAGTCGGATAGTCCCCATGGAGGAGAAGTCTGGTCTTTTCGCCGAGGCCAGCCTTTCGCTGGAGGGATCCTGTTGCCTGCAGATCCGGGACCCTCCAATAAATGCGGCTGAAAGTTCCCGCAGGGGTTTTGGTCGGTATTGCACCCCCAAGTGCTGAACCCGACATACGGTCTAGGAATGCCTACCCAGGCATCCTGGATATCACCCGTAAATGGGTTCCCCTGCGATACCAAAAAAAAATTATATTATGTGCTACTAAATTCTGTTCTATTTTATTGTACTTGTTAGACTTCATAACATTGTAACATATAGTCACTAACTAACTAACTAACAAATTAAGCGCAGAAAATGAAACAAAAATGGATAAAAAATTTAATTTAGGAGCATGTTTCAAAGACAAAAAATACCCTTATGATATAAACACTACAGCAAATTTTATATTAAAATATTGTATTTAATTCTTGTATGTCACTTTTATCTATTAACATTACACCAAAATGTTTCATTTTATAAAATGTACGTACAAATTAAATGAGACAGCCCTAAAACAATTCAACGTTTACGAAACGTTTTTTTTTTTCACACATCCACTGGGATATCGCGTACTGCGGTTTTATTTTAAAACTTACGACATTACACGTTTTTGCGGTCATGTTACCGCTAGCGGTGGCTCTAAAAATTTGGAAAAAAAACTGCAATTCTGGTGATTATATTTGATTGAATGAAATTATTGCATAGCCACTTAGTTACCTATACATATTCTTAAAAAAATTGTCATATAATATTATTCGATTATACTCTCAAATACCGGGATACCTATTACGTTCGTCTCATTTTAACTTTGACTATGGCTTATCAACTGCTTTGTTTTTTGTCAATTGAATACTTAACTTTAACACTTATATTCATATTTCGTTTCCAAAATTTGTTTCATCGACGAGTGGCGACTAAATAAGTCGTTGTACAACATTGTTGCATAATTTTTTTTTTGCTTTAGTGTGTAAATAATGTTTGATTTGACTTTGTAATATTCATGTATTTTTCATGATTCTATTAGTATGAGTATTGATGTCTTCGACAGTTGTAATGTACGTAATTGTATAATATTAACTAATAAAATCCCAATTTCTTAAAATAATTTAGGTCGTGCTAAATATGCATTTTTTTAAAAGTATATCTTACAAAAAATCGCGAAAGTTTGATGATGAGAAAAAACTAACTACTTAAGAGTTTGTGCATAAGATATTAATTTTCTGTCTGTCTATATTTAATGCCTATTTAATTGAACTAGTGGTTGTCCAGTGGTCGAAATTCTATTAATTTAAAGTATAAGTTTGAACATTATTAAGGTTCCGTTGCAAAAGATTATACTTCTATACTAATAAACAAAAGAGTATATAAGCGTGTGTGTGGTAAATACATGTAGTGTGTTGATTTTTTAAATTGTTTTAACGTATTTTTTATGCATAATTTAAAAAAATATTTGCAGTTTGCACTCCTTCTCTATATAAACTATAAGTGTGCGAAATTTCATACTCCTCCGTCCGCGCAATTTTCGTAAAATGGGTTCAAAGTTTTTGCTACACGTATTAATATATAGATAGACGACACGACCATGTTGGTACACGTCGTAGTAATTATGATCGATTCAGGAAATTTACTTAAATCTAATTAGTTTGGTACAAAAAATTAGGTATTAGTATATAAATTTTTTAAAAATAAGGTATTAATATATATAAAAATCATATTACACTCTCAGAGTGAACATCGCGTTTCTGATATTACAATAAACTAAAATGTGGCGCTTTGATCGGGAAAATACACCAAAATCTTCAGCAGGATTTGAGTATAAATCAAAATATTCCATTAAAGATCTTTCATTTATCGGAAATAAATATTCGAATATCAACAAATGTTAGTTAAATACAGGGAAATATTTAATTTTATATCAAAATATATAAAAAATAACTTAATATTTCTTTTAAGTTAGTAATTTATTTTTATAGTTACATACTTGACTGTTCTACCTTAAGCTGAGGGATGAGAGCGATAAAAACTACAATTTTACAAAACTTTTTTTCGCGCCACTAATTTTTTTCATACGATATCATTATTTTTATTTTACGTAGACTTAGGTATATTATAACAAATTGTACAGAAATAAAAACAAATAATTGAATTGAATGTGTCTCAGAAGAAATTTAGACATGTGTCCGCCGCCAACCGCAGTGGAGCAGCGTGGTGGGATCAAATCCATATCATTTCATTTTGTTCGAAGAAGTGACTTTTGCCTAACTATAGGACATTAAGAGACTGTTTTTAACCGACTTCAAAAAAAGGAGGAGGTTACTCAATTCGACCGTATATATATATTTTTTTTTTTTATGTATGTTCGGAGATAACTTCTTCGTTTATGAACCGATTTTGATAATTCTTTTTTTGTTGAAAAGGAAATATCCATAGTTTGGTACCATGATAAGGAAACCAGGATCTGATGATGGGATCCCAGAGAAATCGAGGGAAACTTTCAAAAATCGTAAGGGTGACTAGTAATTTTAATCATGTTTTAATTAAGTACTATAAAGCACTACTATTTAATAAAGGTCTGGAGTCGATCTGATGATGGAGAAGAAAGATAGTAGAGGAAACTCTTCAACAATTTATAGCAATTACCTGGTTTTTGAACTTAATTCGTTTCTATTGATGAGAACTTTGCACTTGTATGAGTTATAAGTGCCATTACAGTCTGATGATGGAGACAAAAGACAGTCGAGGGAACTCTTTAACGATTTATAGCAATTACCTGCTGTTTGAACTTAATTCGTTTCTATTGATGAGAACTTTTCATATGTATGAGTAATAAGTACCATTTCAGTCTGATGATGGAGACGAAAGATAGTCGAGGGTACTCTTCAACGACTTATAGCAATTACCTGCTGTTTGAACTTAATTCGTTTCTATTGATGAGAACTTTGCACCTATATGAGTTACAAGTGCCATTAAAGTCTGATGATGGAGACGGAAGATAGTCGAGGGAACTTTTCAACGATTTATAGCAATTACCTGCTGTGTGATCATCTGTGTCGCAGGACCAGGTTTGATGATGGAGCCCATAAACACTCGAGGGAATTTCTCAACAATTTACAGCAGTTACCTTTTGCTGTTTGACGACCGCTTTGATATAATGGTGCATGGTTCCCGCTCGGAGTGGATATTTATGTTTATACAAATATTTACTATATCTATAACAGTAGTAATACTACAACAACCTGGCTACAATAACAAACACAAACAACACACACACACAACAAACAAGTACAAAAATATTATTAGATATGTCAAAACAATAACAGAATAATAACAGTATTCAACCTAATAGTCAATGAAACAAATTATGAAAGAAAACTGAGTACAACTTACGAGTAGTACTCTAGTAAGTAGTTATTGTTTTACTTGGCACCGACTTCAAAATTATAAAATATTTATTTAATCATTTCTGATTAACTAAATCAAAATACGAATTACTTTGTACTAAGTAAATTTATTTTTCACTTTTTAGTTTCCTGTTTGAAGTCGATTTTTTTTTGTTAAAAATTATTTTATTATTTTTTCAGTGTGCTTAATCGCTTCAGCCTGTAATATCCCACTACTGGGCATAGGCCTCTTTTCCCATGTACGAGAAGCATCAGAGCTTAATCTACCACGCTGCTCCAATGCGGGTTGGCGGATATATTCCCTACTATGAGTAACGATCGCTATCAGGTGTACATGATAACAACCGGGACCGACGGCTTAACGTGCTCTCCGAGGCACGGTGGGGAGACCCACAAGGACTGCATAAACACCCAAACCACGGCAAACACCTGTATGGCCAATACAAATGTTTGTCATGTATCGAACCCGCTACCGCGACAGGCCCAATCCATAGCTGTGACCGTTGCACCAACGCGGCGTCGTCGTGCTTAATACCTTCCATAATAATTATCTCCTATTTGATTTCACCCTTGCTTAGTTCACGATTCTACATTTTAGTTATCTTGAGCATCCCAAGGGAGTTGTAATAGTTTTGGGATAAAAAAAAAAATTGTTCAATTTCTTCTAGTTTCAGCGTGAAATTTGGCCAGGACGATAGTGCGATAAAGGCCAGTTCAATTCTGTATCTATCTCTGAATTTGCTTTCAAGAGATAACATTTTTATATAAAATCCATACAAACAGTGTCTTAAACCTATTGCTAGGGAGCAAAATCAGAGATAGAGATTATTGAAAACGGCTGGAAAACAGTCAGACAATGGTTAAAAAAACAGTACAGTTGTGGCTTCAATATTGATTGCAGAACCTACAACTTATTTTTTTTAAATTTTCAATATACATCGCCTAATTCTGTAATATCGTACTGCTGAACATAGAGCCTTTTCCCCATGTAAGAGAAGGATTGGAGCTTAATCCACCACTCTGCTCCAGTTCGGGTTGGCGGATATATTCCCTACTATAAGTAACGATTGCTATCAGGATCGATATACAGGATTTAGTCTATTACAGTTATGTTGTAGGTAAAGATTTACATAAATTATACGTAGGTTGTTTAAAAGCAACGTAATAGGCCGATATTTAGAAAATCAACAAAGTATTATTGTTTTATTCAGTACCTACATAACACAAACAAAACAACCAAACTTTTAGTTTTGTATCGGCTTAGAGGGTATGGAGGACGATATCTAAAAGTTTTGTTTAAATTAAAATCGAATGTATTTTAATAATTGAACGGGAAAAGGTTAAGCCCAAAAAGGCATAAAAACAAAAGCATTATTTTATAAACTTTTGGTAATAGTAATTATTAAAGAATATTTGGGTTGATAGTCAACGGAATTCCGATACCTTTCTATCTGCCCTAACATAATACACTAGGAGTTTGTTTGTCTTTTGTCTTTGTTGTTATCCCTTTTACTTCGAGAACTGTTGATGTGAATCAGCTTATAAATAAATTCTTACTGAACCCAAGGCCTCTTTTCCAAAGCAAACACATCAGCTTGTTGCTGTAACATAAATGGTTCATCTAATATCCAAATCTTTACGCTTTTTCAACCGACTTCAAAAAAGGAGGAGGTCGCCCAATTCCGTATATATATATTTTATGTATGTTCAGGGATAACTTCGTCGCTTATGAACCGATTTTGATAACTCTTTTTTTGTTGGAAAGGATATATCCCAGGGGTGGTACTATGATATCCTTATCATAGTACCACCCCTGGGATATATCCATAACCAGGAACACCAGGATAACCAGGATCTGATGATGGAATCCTAGTTAAATCGAGGGGAACCCTTGAAAATCATAGTGACGACTAGTGCATTTGTTAATTTTTTTCGTCACCTTACACTGTATTACTTCTCTATGTAATTGAAGTCGGTTTTTTTTTCGTTTGCGAGCAAACACAATTATATTATTATTAACATTAAAATCAATCAGTACTTTATTTAAATCGTAGACATAACAAAGTAAACATTGTTCAACCTACAATGATCAAATCTATAAACTAATTTGTAACAACTACTATACTATAATGTTTTTTTTTTCCGAGCAATGGTAAGTATTTGGTCCAATAAAGAATTTAATATTATTATTATTATCTCTATATCAAAATTATACACGAACGGGACCTTGTAAATCATCTAACTCTAATATATTATTACATTTTATGAATAAAACTTTTTTTATTGTGTAATAAAGTTATTCACATAAATAATTCAACCTGTCCAAATATTCAGTCGTTTTTGACGTGAAACGTCAGCAATAAGTAACAAACGAGAATGTTTCGTCAAAGAAATTATTAAACAATGTCTACTAGTCAACTAACTTTACCCGTCTTGACATACCTTTTTTTTTTTTTGAAAGGCGTCAATAGTTGCATTACAGCCTAAGCGGTAAAGTCAGTCTCAATTAATCTTTACATTGGGATTTGACTAACCGCGATTATTACTTTCGGGCGATTACGTCAGAATTCTATAAAAATGGTGTCTGTAATGTCGCTGAAACGACAGAAATTCCGAAATGACAATCATAATCAGTAAGTCTCATCTAAATGAAAATATTGATAATAACTGTGAAAAACTAAAAAAATAAGATTTAATAGTTAACATATTTAAATGTTTGTGCATTAGATGCTAAAAAAATAATTAATAAAATTTATAAAATAAACTAGTAGTACTTTAAGTATACATTAGCGTGAGTATTATTGTGGAAAACTCAGATTAATAAACAAAAGATTAATAAATAAAATAACCTTTTGTTTATTAATCTGAGGTGGAAAATTATTTAATAACTCGTCTCCCCGTGACATAGTTATAAGAATACTATTTTTGCTACTTTTTTTTGGTCAATAATATTTAAAATTAGTCTCATTCTTCCAAGTTTAATAAAATAACTTTATTAATTTAAAAAACCCTACAGCAAATCACGCTTAGCTAAGCTTATATAAGCTGTGTATAATTTTGACCTCGCGCTGTCCTACCCCCGAATTGATACGATTTTACAAGGAGTTTTTATCAATACATTTATCACCATCTAAACGCCGAGGCAAGTGCCGGCTTTCGATAACCAAGGACTTTATCTCTGCAGTTGCAGACAGCGATTTTGTAATGTTATTGGTATATAGTAGATTTTTTTTAGTAGACTACTTGAGCAGTGAAATTGACGATTTAGATTAAAACAACGCCTTAAATATTAAAAAAAAGTAGATCAAATAATTGTAAATTTATTTAAGAAAATAATAAACCTACTAACTAATATGACATAATTTAAGTATTCGATCGAATGTAGGGTATTTTCGTATTTGAATTCATGTTATAAATATGCATTTACATGCATAGTACGGAGTTGTTTTAGTTGAACGTTGGACGTGGATATGGAGGAAAGATTAGGTAAGAGAAAATAAAGGAACGTACCATATGCGAAAGGCTTATTAGAAGATTTTGCTGTTTTAGCAATAAGACTATCTCTTGAACATCTGTCATGATACCATTTTTAACATTTAATATTTTTTTTATGTACAATTAATATTGTTTGTATGACTGTAAAACTTTAAACTTAACTACTACGTTTCTAAAGAAAACATTTTTATCAATATTAACTGTTCAAAATACAATGTATATTCTTTAATTGTCAATAATAATTAAAATGGATTCCAAGATTATTAGATTTTTATTTGTTTCTTGTATAATTTTCTAAATTTAAACCAACTGCATAAATATTGTTTCCGTTTTATTGTTGTGTTTTTTATCTGATTTAAAAATACTTTGTTCAGGAGGTAGTTACTTAACCATGTAAGTGTAGTAGTGTTTCGAACTAAACATAGATTTATTTTTCCTTTACCGCCTTGTCGGCCCATTGTACTTCACAGTCTTTAACTGTCTTGAAATGTGTTTAATGTGTAAAATGAAGCGGTGGAGTACGGTGAAATATAAAAAAATAAAATAAATAATAAGTTGAAGCATTAAAATTTTAAGATTTCTTATGTTTTAATTTTTAAGACAATGTTCTGAATACCATTATCAGATTAACATTTATAAGATTTGTATCTATCAACGATACTTTCATAACAATAAATTAAATTATTAATATTTATTTTGTAACATATAAAAGGAAGGCTATAAAACAATACAATACGCATTACAAACAGAAAACACGAATGAAATCGCAAGAGACGTGATGTTCGCTATAAATAAGAACATGTTATTTCAACTAGCAAAACAAAAAAGTTTGATATGCAACAGTGATGTATTGCGTGGAGCGAGGAAGAGACGGCAGAGATGGAATGAAACTTCGCAAAGCGAACAAAAAATACTCATAAGTCATGTCAGTATTGTGCATTCCCTGATCTGGTTATCAAATATATCGTTCAATTTATTACTGTAATAACGTAAAGGAGGGTAGTCGTAAATATGGATGTTATAATTGTTGGAAAAAGTAGCTGTTGCTCTTCCGTAAATAATTACATGTAAATCTGACAAATATTTTTAATATTACTAACAATGTTTGCATATGTTTGTCGTATTTTAAATGTTTGTGTTATTTTAGATTAAAGGTTAATCAGAGAGTTTCTACGCCGCTACGCTATTTCTACGCCGTTTGAAATTATTATAATCAACTTATAATAATATACTAGCTTCTTCGTCCGTGACTTCGTCCTACTGGAATTTTTATTTTATTTTATTTATTTATTCTTAATGTACACCGAAATACAGACACACATATAAAGAAAGATACAATAGAAGATGTACAAAGGCGATCTTATCGCTAAATAGCGATTTCTTCCAGATAACCTTTGGGTACAGGACACGATACAGTAGCAGCGGTTAAGGTGTGCAAATTAAGGAGTAAAGATCAATTATAAATAGATAAAAACTACGATATGATAAACTTACATAATTATTAAAAAAAGAAAAAAAACATATAAATAAGTAAATTTTATCAGTAGCTATTATTAAGTTCGCGGTTATAAAAAAAAAAACTATTATAAAAGCCTAACTAAGTTACTCCTTTGTACACCAGCTATCTACCAGTGAAAGTCCCGTCAAAAATGGTCCAGCCGTTTCAGAGATTAGCTGGAACAAACAGACAGGCAGACAGACAGACATTTTTATATTTTGCTATGTGTATCGTGTATACATACATATGCATTTAATGAAAAGCGGTTATTTTAATATTACAAACAGACATTCCAAATTTATTTATTTGAATAGATGTTCCTGTTATTCAAATAACTATTAACGCGCAGTGAAGGAACGTGACAGATTAGACTGCAACATGTGTCCTACATTGAGATGACGTCGACATCATTTACAAGCAGTTACGAATTATAACATTAAAAGTTATTTATTTTAAGTATCAAATTGAGTTCATGGTCGATGTTGCAGTAATTGTAACGAAAAACAAATTGATAAACCAATGTTTTTTAGTTTTCCTCGTTTTTTTTAGGTTAAGTTTCGTAGTTACTTAATAAATATTGTAAATTTCATATTCGGCGTGCTTTTAACACTAATATAAGTTCGTATATTTCATTTTTCATATTTTAAATTTTCAAATCGCGTAGTTTATGATATTCAAGATGTATGAATATTTAAGCATATTGCAAATGACTTGGCAGATTCCGTATAGAGAACGACTTGATGGAGACTTAGGTACATAAAATAGATAAAATTCTTATGATGCTTTAAATATGCATCAATTTTTGATTGTTTACTTCAGATATTTCTATAATATCTATTCAAATTTTTATTTCATCTATCATGCAGAAAGAATGTATAAGAATGCATGTGCTAAAATCGAGTAAATCGGAAGACTATACACTAAAATTATTTTATCGGTATTTATTCACCAAAATCGGGAGTTCCACCGATAAATCGGTAACTTTTACATCACTGGCTCACGGCACGAATGGTTACGAAAAGAATAAAAATTAAAGATAAACCTGCCTAATCAATTTTTTTTTCAATACTCCCTCAACAGCTCTCCCTCTCGAATAACTAATATTAGAAAGAGATAGTTACAATCCATTCGATGAAAAGGAGAATACCCCGCATTTTTTCGAGAGGTTTGCCATATGAAGGAAAAAAAGGTACCAGAATAGTTGAAAAGCGTGAATTCGACCAAAATACAATGTTATTATATTATGTTAGTATTCTACATTGTTACCGGTACCTCGAAATCTACCAAAAAAGTAGAAATCTACTAAATCTGGTCACGTTGAATTGAACGCACAACCCGCAGAGCAGAAATCAGGGCCACTACAAACTACGCCAACCGGCTAGTCTAAGTAATAAGGTCTAAGAGGTAGTTTTAAATGTGTGTAACATACAGTATAGATTGTGGAAAAAACAAAATGTAACAAAATATAACTACATATTTCTCAGGCGTTGGAAAGTAATCAAGGACCAGATCGTGTACATAATAACACTCCGATGCCTGCTAAACTGCTAGTTTACAGTGTGTTGAACACTAACGGCTTCTCTAAAAGTCAACCTGTAGCGTCATAAACGTACGGTGATCACAAATATTTTGGCATTATTATGATATCCTCATTATTATGATATCCTCATTATTATGATATCCTACCACCTTGGAACTTAAAAAGCCGACCAGTGGCGGGATAACCACCCAACTGCTGGCTTTGAAGTACACAGGCCGAAGACGGGCAGCAGCGTCTTCGGTGCGACAAAGCCAGTACTGCGGTCACCAACCCGCCTGCCCAGCGTGGTGACTATGGGCAAAACACATGAGTTCACGTTATTTTTGGCGTAAACTTGTGGAGGTCTATGTCCAGCAGTGGACTATATAGGCTGTAATGATGATATCCTAACCGAGTGAAAAAATCCGTTTAATTGAGTTAAAGAATAAAATCTAATACTAATTTTTCTTCCTTATTATACTGTGAATCAAATTAATCTTAGATGTTTGTTAATTTATTTATATAAAAGTTTTAAAATAAAATAAACGATCGCGTTCAAATTACATTTACAATTGGTTACACTTTTACCACAATAGCCATACCCTTATACATTGACTACTTGGCATTGAAATAATAATATACACTAAGTCCACGTCTTGGATAACTGACGTTATACTTTTAATAACAATTTAATATTTAAAGACATTTATCTACTATTAAATTTGAGATATTTGATTTGTTTTGTTTTAAACAAATAATAGTATATAAAACGTACTACGCCTTTCCATTATAATGCGCCACGTTGCTAAGCTGATAAGCTGCGTTTAAGCCGGTAAAATTGAGGATTGCCTGCACTGAATAAATTAATTTAGTTCGAGCTAAAAAGGATTTATTAAAAAATTTCAAAAATATATTTTAAAGCTTAATACGTGAACCAGAGATGCGTGATGTTATTTATCCATTGATTATATAAATTATGATTAAGTTGCAGAAAAGTAAAGGAAAAATGAGTACCTAAACGGTGTAGTTAGCTTGCTGCACTTACCTCGCGGGGCTACCTAACGTAAGCATAGGTACACAATTCATATTAGCAACTCCGCTAAACCTTTTAGCTTCGTTGGAAATAGATAAATAGTATCCCTTACCTACATCGCACTCTTAAGTTAATACGTAGGAATGAATCATGGATGCATTAGCGCTAACAAGGCCAAGGCTTCTTCCATTAATGGCCAATTCTTTCGTGGTAATTGGTAAAATCAAGTAACTTGAAGTGATACTATAATACTTTACCACATACATTAAACCTGCTTATAGCGCAAAGAAGTTTAAAAGCTAATATTCTTAGAGAATTTACTAATCATTTAAAGATCCTATATTTCAAGATCTACGTTCTGCTGTATTACTCCCTTTAACCTCAGCTGTTGCTATTTCAATTCCTGTTCGCTGTAGAAATTTGCTTTGTGCAAATATTTTTTTCGGGTCCCTAATAGCGATACTTACTTATGGTTGAACTATCCGCTAACCTGTATTGGAGCTGTGTAAATGGAGTAGGTTCCAAATCTTTTTCTGAATGAAGAAAATACCTCTGGCCAGAATTAAGGGTTTTGTGTCATACACGTGTGTAATTATTGCTTAAAACTATTTGTATACGAAAAATTAAGTTTTTATTATTCAAGAAAAAGAAGTATATATTGTATATATTATTCTATATATATAGTTTAATATTGTTACAGAAATATTTTTTTAGAAGAATCTCCTCCGCGAAACAGCAATCAAAGCAAGAGCAATAAATAAATTAGCTATTCTGTGAAAATCTAGTATTTGTAACTATAAATAAAATATACCAGTCGTTATTTTATTTGCATAATGATATGTTTTTTTTTGCTTGTACAACCTATACTAATTAACGAAAAACGACCAAAATTATTCCACTCCTATTCATTTATCAAAAAGCGGCAAACATGTTTATGTTCCTTCTGATGCCTATAGACGTTTGCAATACTCGAAGCATTACAGTCGCGTTAATGAACCTACCCTCACTGTAAACACGATGCTTCTCCAGAAGTTTTAGCAACATTTATATCGACATGAATACACTACTTATAAAAGTAGTGCTATGTATGCGACCTTTATTTATTTATTTACTAACAATTATTGCACACTAATTAAAAATAGAAACTTAAAATTAAAACAATCGATTTGCATCAGATGCAGGTCTAGGATATTAGGACCTTATATAAGACTGAATTACTTCCTCGGTCGAGCTGCTCCAGATTTAGAATAGAGCAGTGTTTTCTACCTCGTGTGAAGTACCTCGTTATTATTTTTTACGGTATCATAATCTTTATTTTACGGTTACACACATTCCGCGTGCTCAGATATACTCGTTCAAGTGTAAGTTCAGATAAGGATATTTTATTAGGATACCCTTTCGCAGAACCTAAAAACAATTCGATGTATGAATGAGGTAAATTGACAAATTAAATAAAATACTATATTATAGAAATGTTGACTCATAATGTACCGTTCTGGTAATATTCTTTTATTTACATTTAAGTTTATTTTAAACTGTAATGTATTGTGTTACACTCTTTTACTGAAGTAAAACTTTAAAAAAACTACGCACTCTTGACTTGGGGAGTAAACTGGTGAATGCGTGACGAGAGCGTTACGAAAAGTGTGATCGGGTGAGGCGAAAAGAAGTTGAGAGGGACGTATAAGTTAATGAATATTGTAAGAGAGAGAGAGTTACGTTTCGTAAGTTTTACTTCAGTAGTATGGACTAAAGCACACTAATTTTTTTTTTTTTTAATTTAAATAGAACTACAATATTTAATTATTAACAAATAATTATAACATTATTACAAACAGCAAATCAATGATTTGGAATTGATTAGTTTGTCATAACTTATCACTAGATTTTAACCTATTATAGTTATGTTCATTCATTTATTCATTTCTTTGGTATAATGACTTCCAATATTACACCAACATTAATTAAGTCATAATATTATAATTTTACGGAATATAAACATAACGTCTTCGTGCCATGTTTAGAACAGAAAAAATTCTGATTTCTTTTTATCAGAGAAGCTATTATAAGCCCACTTCTGGCATTAAGGGGAGCAATCATTAAATAGGTTAAAAGCCGGATAGTTGCACCACTTTTCAAATAAACTCTTTTATAATTTTTTGTGTACACATTATTATTGTATTCATAGTGAATACATAAATATAGGCCCTTGATCTTCTATAATAGCTCGTTTTTTATATAAATAACTAGTTGCTGCCCGCGACGTCGTCTGCGTGAAAGCTATACAGCACCAAAAATACCTACGATTATACCTTTTAAAATAACATTCATTTACCCGTTTCTTCTTTACATTTCATATCTACAGAAAAATCTTATAGATGGCGCTGCTTTAAAATTGTCTTGGCTACTTATGTTCATATAATTGTGTTTATCGGCTTAGTTACTTATATTGCGTGATTTTTATAGTGTGAAGCTAGCTTATATAGCATGGTTATTAACATAATAACAACAACATTCAAATATACGTCGTTAGATTACACGTTGTTACAGAATGCGTTGAGGAAATAAAGGTTCACTGCTCGTTCTCCGTAGGTGATAGCGTGATAATATGTAGCCTATATGTTGACCCGACTTCTTAATAATATTCGTGCCAAATTTGAAGTAAATCCATGCAGTACTTTTTGAGTTTATCCCGGACATACATACAGACAAACAGACAAAAATTCTAAAAACTATATTTTTGGCTTCGGTATCGATTGTAGATCACACCCCGAGTATTCTTTTAAAAAAATATTCAATGTACAATTTTGACTTTCCTACCATTTTATTATATATATATATATATATATATATATATATATATATAATCCTGTTTTATTAGACCTCTGGAAAGAATTCTTGCCTGCTATGGCGGATAGTAGCCTAAAAGTAAAAATGCTTTAGTGCTTTAGCCTTTTTTGAATAGATACTTACCACATCTGAGGATAGATGCCTCTTTATGTTTTTGTCCGTATTATTTATTTTTCAATGCCAGGAACTGGGCTAGAAGTGTCAAAACTACAATTAGATTAATAGTTAATAGATTATTTTATTAATGCAGGTACTGTTTGTTGATTCCTTTTGGGTATTTATCCAGATCTTCGAACGTAGGTGTAAAAGTATATCCTATCCAGCTGACATAGCGTGGCATGACGCCTGGCTTTCAAATATAAATTATTTACGAGGCATTTGCTATTTAGTTCTTCTTTTATTTAAGATAAATTACAGTAAAAAAAGATTAAAGTTACCAAAAAACAAATCAGTCTTTACCTGATAAAGTATTTAGAAATGTGTATAGTTGCCTTAGGAGTTGCTCTGAGGGGAAACTATCTGCAAAAGTCATCATCATCATCATCATCATCATCATCATCATTTCAGCCTATCGCAGTCCACAGATTATAATTTTAGCCCCCAATGCTTGCAAAGAAACAAAAATTTTTGTGAAAAATCTCAATCTGTAAAAATAATATTCAACAGAGTTACTTACCAATATAATTCCAACCCTTGTCAAAGTTACGCCGCGGAAGATTTTTGCTCACACAGACAAAACACGAGCCCCTAATCCAATGGCTTATGTGGCATCGAGGCCTGCACGGAAGCCACTCCCGATAATAATGAAACGCTAACACAATCAACAAGCCTAACATAGTGCATTCGAAACTGAGGCATGTATCCCATCGAGGCAAATATCCGGCTTGTAGCTATGTAGTAAGTTGGTATATATTTTTATATTTAAAATATAACATTCAGATGTTAAAATATATTTAATTTCAATTACCGCTATTATTATTTTGATTATTTGTGCTATATGGCTACGGCACCAAAGAATATAGCCATCCCTTCTCTTCCCGTGGGGTGTCGTAAGAGGTCACTAAGGGATAACAAGGTTCCACTACCACCTTGGAACTTAAGAAGCCGACCGATGGCGGGATAACCATCTAACCGCTGGCTTTGAAACACACAGGCCGAAGACGGGCAGCAGCGTCTCCGGTGCGAAAAGCCAGCCCTGCGGTCATCAACCCACCTGCCCAACGTGGTGACTATGGGCAACACACATGAGTTCACCTATTTTTGGCGCGAACTTGTGGAGGCCCATGTCCAGCAGTGGACTGCAATAGGCTGGGGTGATGATGATAATGATGATGATGATTATTATTATTATTATTTTGAAATGTCGGCGTCATAGTGGGTGACTCTAGAATTAAAAGCGTTCATAGTTATCACACAAGTTTATCATAAATTATTTATTTATTTATTCATGTACGAAAGTACACTAGTACTATTTTTCTATAGTTACTGTAAGATACTTTTATTAGTACTAATCAGCTGACCTCTTCGAAAGTAATAATCTTATATGGTTAACGAAATATTTCATAATAATATAAGTTATTATTAATCTTTTGACTAAATTTACGAGCTCCTTCAAGGATTTTCTCGTTTCGAAGCGTGAATCCTCTTACAAGCTGGCTATAAAGATTCTTTTGTCAAACCTTCCAGTGAAAATAGAAAGGGATTCTTATTTGTATAGCCACGAAGACGTTTACTTACGTAAGTTCGTCGACTTTTTAGATCAAAACGTTTATATTTATTAGTAATTTATTACAAAAGATAATAAAACTTTCAAAGGATACGTTTATATTTTCATTGAAAAAATAATGGCAAATAAGCTTTACTTATTCATTTAGTAAATAAAAATAGTCCATAGTTCTAAGTTTAAAAACTTAAAGGCTGCAACTTATTTAACGCTCTCTTTCGCAACTTCTTTAATTTAAAACAAACAAAAAACAAAAGGGTTACTTTTATATGGGCAATATAAATTTACGTGTTCATATAAATTTCAATTGCATCATTCCAGTACACGCAAAGCACATTAGAAAATTTGAATAGACCGATACACGAAACGCCTCTACACATAATGGTTTCTCATTTAGACGTAGGTACAATAGCGTTAAAAGATAGAACAATTTTAAAAATAAAACTGGCGTGTGTCAGATTATTTTATGTATACGAGTTATTTCACATTATTTTTTATAAAATTAAACTGTACACCTACCGTCAATATATCATCTACTTTGCTTTTCTACATTTTTCTTCTACTAATTATTGTTAGTGTTGTTTGTTTATTTTATTTCTTGTTTGGTGTACAATAAAGTGTAAATAAGTAAATAAATAAATGTAATATTTGATAATATAACAAGTGGGTAGGAGTCATACTTGTTTGTCGTCGTCTATAAAACAAGTGTACCGACTAGATTGGGCATCCTTGTTTGTGACGTCGACCGGTGCGGAGCTCTCGGGGAAAAAGATAAGTATTATTATGTATTAGTTATGGTATACATATAATTATAATGAATAAGTACTTATGTAATAATATTAGTGATAAATTGTTACAAGATATTTAATTCATTATACGCTTGCATTGCAGCATGATCGGCTAAGTGACCTGTAGTAACCTCCAACCGTGTGCCAGGAATAATTCGAACCTTTGATAAGCTAGTGCTTTAATTTTTTAATGACGTCTTATTTGTTAAAAATTTAGACAAGTTTGTGTGTTCCTAATTTTAATTTTAGTATTAAAAATTGTCATCTAATTTAAACTACAAAAGTGTGCTTGATAGTTTGTAATAAATTTATTTCAATCTGTTATTTTTGATTTTATCATCCTTTTATTGAATTATAGTTAGTTTTTATTTATTTTTTAGTTAGTCGCGTTGAAAATTTTTTTTTCTAGATTATTTTTAAGATTCGAATTCTAGAATTAACAACGAATAATTGTTTTCAGAATTTATGTTCTATTGAAATATAAAATTAAACCTTTATTAGAAATTAAAACCAAAGAAATTATAAAATTTTCTTTGCACGAGAAATTTAATGCGCGTGTGACTTGTGACATCGTTTCACCTTGAGCCCTTTAACAACCTGAGCGTGTAGACACGCAACTTATATAAAATTGCAGGACTATTATTACACAAAGGCTATACGAAGAGTATTAGATAACGTAATGTTGACACTACTCCCGGAGTGGTTGTGTGTTGTCTACACGACGCCTTCGATTCCCACTCTGTATTTATATTATAGTTAGGATATTTGTACAAACATTTATTTTCGGTCTGAGTGTACTTCCGGTGGGTTCCGGTTGTTATAATAAACAATAATTGTGTTTGCTCGCAAACGAAAAAAAAACCGACTTCAATTACATCGACGAGTAATACAACGTAGATCGACGAAAAAATAGTCACGTAACTACGCGTTATCAAAGATTACTCAATAAGTAGTTATCAGATCTCGATAAAATTTATATGTGACCACATGATAAACATCAGCTTTTGATTAAATTAAAAATTATTAAAATCGGTACACCTAGTAAAAAGTTATTGCGGATTTTCAAGAGTTTCCCTCGATTTCTCTGGGATCCCATCATCAGATCCTAGTTTCGTTATCATGGTACCAAACTAGGGATATCCCCTTTCCAACAAAAAAATAATTATCAAAATCGGTACATCCAGTAGAAAGTTATGCGGTATAATACAACGTCGGTCGACGAAAAAAGCGTCAAGTAAAACGCATTATTAGATATAACTCGAAAAGTAGTTGTGAGATCTTAAATAAATTTAAATGGGACCAATTGGCATACTACCTTTCGATCAAAAAAAAATTGTCGAAATCGGTACACACGGTCAAAAGTTCTGATGTAATATACATAAAAAAAAAATGAAAAAAAATACAGTCGAATTGAGAACCTCCTCTTTTTTTGGAAGTCGGTTAAAAAATAAGGAGAATGAGGCCTACGCTTAGCAGTGGGATGTTATGGGTTTAATTAAATAAAAAAAATTCAAAATCTTGGGAACGTTGTAGTCTCTCGGTCTCCACTATCTTTTGAAAACAGATGTCCTTGCGAAAAGGAATTTAATTTCCGTTTCCATTTCTCCTTTCTTAAACAAATATACACTTCATCGTCAAGATTCTATTAGCTTAAAAGAACTTATGCTTGCCATTGACACTCAAGTTCTCGTTAAACTAGCAAGGATTAGTACAAACAACGTTAAAACTTTAACAGAGCAATTTTCCAAAAATAGAAAGCACCCTTTTTGAAGCACAAGTTAACATTTATCGACTAAATTATATTAGTAATTCTAGAATTCGAACCTTGAAAGAATTTTATATTTCAATAAACAACTTTTGTTGTATGTCGATTCATATATACATGAAACTAAACTAAATCAGTAAATTAACACGCCACAGCATAAAAAAGCCTCTCTTCCATATCGGTGAAGATATAGAATATAATATATAGATATAGATAATTTCCCTAACAATGAGTAATGATCCCTGTAATGTGTCTATTACAACAAACTTATCTAACAGCATTACGAGTTCTCCAAGGCACGATAGGTAGACCCACAAGAGCATAGAACCAGAACAGAAACCAATAATTTGTACCAGTAGAAATACATTACACGAGAGGGTAGCGAACCCATTAAAGCTGCCAAACCATTTTAGGTGCCTACTTGTATTACTGCACCAGAAAGATAGTGGTGTATAGACCAACCAAGAGTAACAAATATGCGGACACAAACAATAACAGTTTTAACTGAACTACAGACGCCAGTTTGTAGTAAATGGTATGGCGGATCATCATTTCATTTCCATACGGTCGCATTAGTCTGTCTTAAGGCTAAGCTGAATGTTATATCAAAATCTTTTTTTTTTATATAATCGTGTTGTATATTAAATAATCTATAATAAAGTTTGTAGATGAACTGATATTGGGAAAGTGTAAACAGTATAGAAAAATAACTAGAGTGAAATATTTAAATAAATTACTTTTACAAAATATTTATTTAACGTGGTATTGCCAACTTTAAATCATCTTTTTGGTGTTCATCATCAACATTTCAGCCTATGGTAGTCTGAGCTGGCTATGTCGCACTGAAGACGCTACTGTTTTTTCGAACCATATGATTGAATTAATATTTTCAATGAAGTGAAATCCGATTTAAAATAATCATTTTGAGGGTAAAATTTTATTTCATTTACATCCGGTACGAGAAACAAACAATTTTTTTTTCAAACTATTTTATTTTACCACAGAAAATAAAACCATTTCTACAATTTTCAATTTTGAAAGAGGGTAGTTTTGAATTTAAACGCATTTTGAATCCCCGTCTTTTATAATCACAACAGAGCGCAACAGAGATGCGTAAACAGTGCGAGTGAGATAACATGACACATGACATGGTTATATTACTCCCACCCTGCTTGTAAAATTCTTTAATATCACATGTTACGCAAACGCACATTTTGTGACAAGCTCTCTTATAGAAAATTCGTTATTATAATTGGACAAGGAAATTGAAAAAGAAAAGAAAAAATATTAAATCTTTTCCCCGGACTAACATGCACTTTATTGTATTTGTTATTTTATATTACGTAATAATGTACGAAGCATACTCTTAATATTTTACGTTGTATTTATGAAACTGTGTTCTTTTTCGGCAGGTTGATTATTTTGAATCTATAAAATACATGAAGAATTATGTGGGTACCCGTGCGCATTTATTTACGAATAAAACAACTTGCTTACAACTTTTCTATCTTAGATGGCCTAGGAGATGGCCGTTTTTTCTGCGAAATTTCTACTGTGATTATCCTTAAGAGTACATCTATGCATTTTTTACGAAATCATCCCTACTGTTTTGACTCTATTGGGAGTCATTAATTGAAATGAATAAATAAATGGATTAATAATTATATTTTTGTGTTTGAAAAAATCGCGTACGCTTAAATACTTAGGTATTCTGTATGTCTAAACCTTTCCAGGCATTCGAGCGCCGCATCGACGTTATTGGCTCGCCTGTATGAATTCAATTAAAGCTCAATGGTTAAATAAAATTGTCATTTGCCTATTTTACTTATTTTTTTATAAACAAAATATGTTTAATAGAACTATTTTTTTTATTTAATATATTTTGAATCTAAGCTTTATTTGTATTAGAAAGCCTTAAATTATACTAAAAAAAACTGGATTAAAGCCTATTTATTTTACTTTACTTCATATAGACACGATTCTATTATGAAATCATTTTTTATAATGATTAGGATCGTAAACAACCTATGGTACAGCGATGGTACAGCAATTCATCTAATGATAAGCAGTATTCGAAGCCTATGGACGCCTGTATCACTAAAAACATCGCAAGCACTTTGTCGATCGTACCGGGGGTACCAGAATCTCTGGCTACCTTACTTACCATAGGCACACTTGAGAGTAGTATAACTTAGGTATAATCTTCTGTTAGGTTTAGAGTTTTTATCCCCAGTCGAGCTTTGTCAGATTTTGATGAGGATATTTCTGATGTGCCACACCTCAATAAAAAAACTCCATCGATTGCTGTCAAATCTTTATTTACATTATAAAAAATAAAAAACAGAAAATTCCGAAAATTACTCCGTAGATACTTCCGGAGATCACCGGATAATTATATCTGGTTTAATATTCCCGGTTGATGTTAATGTTCCCGGTAATGTTCTATTAATGTCGAGATACTTTTTATTTATCACAAGTAAACTTAATTAGCTACAGTCTCCTGAAAGTTAGTCGAAAAAATATTATATGATATTTTAATCCCTCCAAAATTTCTCTTAAGACAGGAATATTTTCTTAAAATCGTTTCTTCATCGCCGAGCATTAGATATATATTTATACAAACCGTGAATTTATAAAGGCTAATCTGTATCGGACTTGTAATATTTTATTTAGTATCAAAATTTTCAGCAAGTTTATCTCTCCTCAGTTTAGTAAAGTAAACTTAGTTTGTCATAGAAAAATCATATTAAACTTATACGCTCATAAATTTTTCAAGAATATAGTTTCTTGCAACATTGTATTTTTTGAATTTCCTTAATGGGTACACTGTAGGTAGTAATTCGTTCTCCAGAATACGATGGCAATGTATCGTACAAGCATGTTATTTTTACACTCTTATATCATAATAGTGATTACATGGGATGATACGGTATTATAGAGCACAGTAAGAAATGTGCTGTTCAAAATTTGGAATAACCTAATTCAGGAACCTCAAACTATGATAATAACCAAATAGTAATACTGATCATAAGCAATATTGTATTCCCGTATTGATTAAGGTAATTAGATTTCACTGGGTTCTGCAGACGATGGTTACTGCTTATCATCAGCTACAAGTCAGTTACAAAAAAAATTTGAAACTTAACCAAAATATTAATCATTTAACAAATTGTGTAATTACGGCTACTTATATTTTCATTATTATTGTTACGTAAAACATTTTTTTTTATTTTCTACTAAAAACAAAAAAAAAAATTAAAAATGATTCATCAAATTTTTACTCTTCTTTAACAAATTCGTTAAAATTAATATTGAATTCCACGAAATCAAATCTTCATTTAGCTCCTAAACACTACCGTGAATACAAAATAACCCTCAGCGCTAATTAAACTAAATACGACTAAATACTGTTCGACCTAAATTATCTTTAAATAAATAATTTTGTGAAAGCACAAATTTCTTAATTATAACAAACCTTAAACTAAACTTTTAATTGTTAGGGTTTACTTCTATAGAAATGCTTGAGGCCATGAATGATGGTATGAGAGTATGAGAAAAATATGGGGAGTGAAACCGTGCAAAATAGTAACGCGGAAACCTGATAGAGAAAGAGAGAGAGTGACAATTTACCGCGAAATTTCTCTTGAGAGAGAGATAAATGTGTTTTTAACCGACTTAACAAGTAAAAAATGACAGGCATTTTAATCTAACGATACGAATCACATTTTTATACAAGAAAAATTTCATACACAGTATCACAAATCGTACTCGTATAAGTAATTCGTATCCGAATATCAAAATGATAAATAAAAGATTTATCGATATTTAACAATTTCACGTTAGTTGATTCTGATGTTTTTGAGGTTATTGTTACTGTAACTGTCTATAACACCCAGATGTTGACAGTTCAAAATGAGGGATGCAATAAAGGTAGTAAATAAAAAAAAACCTTATGCACAAATGATACATTTCAAGGATATACAAATTTTACATTCCACCATATATATTTAATAAGACAACATACATAATAATATAAGCGCGACGTAAAATACTGATAGCGTCATCTATTAAGAAATCTCAGAAATAAATTTAAGTTTGAGTTATACATACATGCATAATAATGTAAGCGCGACGTAAAATACCACTAACGCCATCTATTATTAAATATCAGAACTAAATTAAGTTTGTGTTTGTATAACTGTCAAATCAACCAATGGAAAAGTTGCCAAAGGCATATATTTCAATTTCATCTGCTTTTATTTTAGCTAATATTATTATATATTATCTACAGTTTTAAATATTACTTTTACACAATGTGGCTTAGTATTTAAATGCATCTATTGTATTTGCATAATTCATTATTTTGGGCTGACAGAATTAAGTATCTATGTGTTGTAAATAGTAAACTGATTATAAATAGTAAATTGAAAATTAGACGTGTTATTGTAAAGTATAACTTACTATTTCTTTATCTTCCTGTTATCATTTGAGACTGTATAATTTAAGAATGTTTATTGACAGATAATGTATTTAATTGCATACTTATTTTAGATAAAATAATTATGAAATATGTATGCATTATGTAATAAAATGTTTTAATGCAAATGTGCTAGATGCAAACAAAATAACTTTTTAATTATTTTTAAAGAAATAAAATGTATTTTTTTTAAATAAATTCCATGTGGATATTTATTTTATTTTTATTTTATTTATTTTATATATTATATAAAATAAAGTCTATTTTAAAACCAATCGCCGAATTTTGATACTAAAAAACCTTCGACATTTCTAAGCCCGCATACAGACTTGGGTGTCTTGATTGTACAACATAAAAAAGTTCAGGATGAAGGGTCATAAAATGTTACATGTACTATACTCACAACTTATGTGACTTGCTTACAATCAAAACGTTGACGAAATCAAATGTTGAGGTTCAAAATAACGTATTCAAAATTAAATTTATTGACAAAACATTTACATGACGTATTAATTAATTTGCAACTCTCATTCTATTGCCCTAAGATGAGATGAAGCACACAAAACATTTTTTTCCTTATGCGTATACAAAATAAGAATACCACACTAAAATTCAAATAAACTCTAAAATATCGTACCAAAATATTTCCTCGAAATCACTAAATTTATTTGTAAGTAATGAAAAACAAAGCCCCGTTATGTTTTTTAATACATTTAGTAAGAAGGCGTCCTAATTTCCAAAGTATTTTTGTTTCAAATTAAAAAATATTTCTCGCTTCGATTTCGTTTAACACTTTTTATTACATTTAAAAGCAACAAATATTCTGTAATAATATTTATAAGAAAATAAGAACAAAACAGAAACATAAGTATAAAAATGAATTAAAACAGGTATTAACTGTGATACGGCAAAACACGAATCCTGTATCAATATCCTGTTCAAAATCTGGTGCAGCCCGACTGGGTCGGCAATGCGATTGCTATGATTCTGGTCTTGCATGCATAGCTACGTTAATCGCTTACCATCAAGTGATCCGTATGCTTGTTTTCCAACTTATTTCTATACAAAATATAATAAGGCTTTATTGAACCTTTTTTCTGAATTTTTGATCTGTCAGTTAGTTTAGCCTATCGCAGTTTGCAGCTTGACATAGACGTTCCCAAGTTCGCGACACACAAACCGCATTTCTGCAAGCCCATCCAGACTCCACTGCCAATCTTATGTAGATCGTCGCTCGCAGGACGTCCCGCACTGTGTCTGCTACAGCGGCCATCGGTCCTGCGACACGGATGACCAGCTCACTGCCATTTCAACTTGCTAATTCTGTGGACTGTGTCAGTTACTTTCCTTCATACGCTGCTAATCTTATTTCCAATTCTATTATTATACGTATAGCCCGTTTCATTTCACGTTGAGCGAATTTAAGCTTGTGGACTAGTCCCTTCGTCAGTATCTAGTATAGTGGTAAAATAATAATTATAATACAATACAATACAAATATACTTTATTGTACAACCAAAAACAATACAAGTAACATAAAAGAAAAAGAAACAAGCGAGAAATAATAATAATAACAAAAAAAGGAATGTACTAAAGGCGGTCTTATCGCTAAAGAGCGATCTCTTCCAGACAACCTTTAGAAAAAGGACATGAATAAAAATAACGCGGCATAGAGGTGTAATTTAAAATAATATATGTAAACACATATAATTATATAACTATACATACACTTAAAATAATAATAATATTATTATTTCCCTATTTTTTTTTTTTTCATTGTGCTCTTTTACTTACTGAACTATAATTGCAATGAAAGTGTTAATTAGTAACAATAAAATAAAAAATTAAGTGTGCTGTTAAGATTTTACAATATTTGATCGTTGAATACTTCTCATCATAAGCCAGTGCAAGGCCATTTCTCCCTCGCAACCTTATTGCTACAATTCTTAGTAACACAAGCTAGTGCAATCTAGATTAGTCACTAACTGATCTTTGCAGTTCTTACTGACTATGAAAATGATTTATATTTTATTACTCTAGAACCCTTAAAATAAAAAAGCCCAAAACACAAAAACACCTTTTCAGTTGAACATAAAGACACCTGAACCTAATTTATTTTTATATATGATATCTTATTTAAATACGGAATGTTGCGTCGGAGATTAATCTCCTTATCACGCATAAGCAGACGTTGATAACGTTAAAGAGATGAAGAAGGATTAGAAGTCGCTCAAGATAAATTTAATATTTTAATCATGTACATATTCAGTGTAAAAACTCCTGCTAAGGAATATAACTATAACAGAGCCTGTAGCCCTATCCCGATGTTAAATAAATTAAGCTTAGAAGCTCTGGCTATTTTACTCATCGACGGACGCGATGGTACTCTAAATCAATATTATTTAGCAGTAATTTTCTGTAATATTGCGGGCATTTATATATCTGTCCAGTTGTTGTTTTTTGTTTGTTTTATTGGGAGATTTGTAAATACAAAACTACGCTTTATTTTTAAAATTTCTCTTGCTTCTGGTTTATAAAAAGTGTATCAAAGTATATTTTAATAAAAATATCTTTTAACGATATTCAATAATACGTGACACATACAACTGACAAATGAATTTTCTTTTTTTAATCCAATCTGTTGTATTTGAAGATTATGTTATTAAAATAAATGAACCAACTCTTTATATTGTATGATAACACAAGCTGTACTTGTACTTGTTATTGTTTAGTTAGCAGAGTTATAAAATAAAAAATAAAAATCTAAAATAAAAGTAGCCTAAGTTACTTCTTATTATATCAGCCAGTGAAAGTCCCGTCAAAATCGGTCCAGCCGTTTCAGAGATTAGCTGGAACAGACAGACAGACAGAGAGACAAAAATTATAAAAAATTGGATACTTGAAGGAGAGCAAATTAATTATATTAAAGAATTAAATATCAGAAATTACTGATAAAGCTAAGATCATCTTTAGGTCTTGAGTTACGCATATGACATCAATCGATTCTAGATAGGTATGTTCTAATAAACTACGTATATATTAAGTATATACATAAGAGCGCCTAGTAAATGTATAATATATACCCATCTAAGGCCATCGTGCGTATTTTTTTTTTTTGTATTTTTGTTTATTTTTTACATATCTAACTAAACTTGTAGTTTTTTGTAATAATACTAATAATAACAATATACTTCATAGTTGCACAAAATTAACAATACGCGCAATTATAGTTATAAATGTACAACATATTTGTAGCTCTTTTTAAAAATTACTTTTTTGGCTATAGATATATTTTTCTTTAATCAGTTACGTAATTAAGGAAGAACCTGAAATGAGAGCACGTATATAATTATATTACAATGTAAATTTTCACTGACTCAGTAACATCGATTATTGTTATACATTACAATGTTCTCACCTTTGTGTGTTACAGTCAAATTATTTACATGTAATAATATATAATAATATAAATAAATAACGTTTCTCAACTATGACCATTACAATGTTACATTCAGACAAATAAAGTTTTCGCATATTTTTTTACGATTCAAAGTTTATTTTTTTTTTTATAAGATTATAATTTAGTTTAACATTAAAAAGATCATTACAGAGTATTGTGAAAGGAGGCTGTGGAGAACCCTTCATCATTTACATAAATAATATATATGTCACACACACTCATACACACACACACACACACACACAAACACGCCCACACTCATACCTGTATATATAAATGTATATATAAAAATTATTTCATTAAAGTAGAAAATAAAAATAAAAATTATAATATTGATAAATTTAAATATCGCACAATGTAAATGGACTCGGCCTATTATTAACTTCGTTACCGATCAATTGTTTTTCGAATCTACCGACATGAAAAATTGTGTTTTTACTTGCTTACGTCTCGTTTACGATCTATGTCTTCGCTTGCTATTCATTTAATATCTAAGTGTAATAAGTGTGAATTGTTAGTGTGTTCGTTCATGGTATTCTATTCTATTGTGTTGTGTAATAAACTGTCTCTTAGTGCTGTAATTCGACTTTCTTTTCTGTGTACGACGACCCGGCCTGCATAAAGATACCTACACCTAAAATTACTACACACCCCTTCTGAATTATAATCATAAGATATAGTGTAGTGAGTAATCTCATCATAACCACCACTACCACCATACCATCTAACCTCCATAACTGGTGACCCCGTAGAACACAAAGATGAGTAGTGATAGCGATTCTGCAGGTACCGTCGCATCTAGAAAAAGTGAACATGTCACTATGCGTCGAACAAAAAAGAGTCATCTTAAGAGCGGCCGACACGACATATCGCATGACACGAATAAAATTAATTTTAAAGTTCCTCAATTTGCATCTGAGGATCCTGAACTTTGGTTTGCACTTCTAGAAAACCAATTTGAAAGCTACAATGTCACTGATGATTTAATTAAATTTGCCACTGTAATCAACAACTTAGATATTGCACATGCGAAGTCAGTAAAAGATATCATAATGAATCCGCCAGTCACAAATCGTTACGACAAGATCAAGAATGAAATTCTTCGACGTCTTTCGGCCTCCCGCGAACTCAAGGTCAAACAATTGTTAAACCAAGAGAAGCTAGGCGACAGGAAACCATCGCAGTTTCTCCGCCATCTTCAAGATTTGGCTGGCACCTCTGCCACTGACGACCTTATTAAGCAGATCTGGACTAACCAGTTGCCCATCAACCTCCAAACTGTGCTAGTATCCCAGCCAAGTCACTCTCTGGAACAACTCGCGGACTTAGCGGATCGTATTCACGAGCTTACTACACCATTTAATGTCGCATCTACATCATCAAGTTCTGCGCAGCCTTGCCAGCATAGCGAGATCGCAGAACTAAAGCAGATGGTGGAACGCTTAGCCTTGAGATTGGAAAAGCATACTCAAGGCAGACCTAATCATAACAGGAAAACCGATAACTACCGTTCTAGACCACAGCAGCGAAACCGATCATCTTCGCGACAAAGATCACGGTCGAACTCCAGCTACCGGCGGTACCCTATATGCTGGTACCATTCGAAGTACGGCTCAAAAGCGCATCGATGCATTCAGCCATGCGATTTTAATAAGCCGGAAAACTCCAAAGGCGGTCGCTAATGACAACGAAGCTGATTTGCCCGATTTCACGTAAAAGGTATTTTTTTTAACTATTTAAACTCATTTTGCATAAAAAGAATATAGTAGTACACTCCAAAAATCGCAGAGATTTGTCTGGAGTGTTAAGTTTGAATACAGTTCATTTAGGCAATTTTAATAAAAAATAAGGTGGGTAGTTCTACAAACTACCGTAAGTAGGTATTTTTTGATTCGATGTAGTAAATGCATACGCAGGGAAGGCGATCGAGACGCAAAAACCGGTTTGTTACAAACAGTTACAGAATGTTCAGATAATACGACTTCAATTCATTTCTTAAATTTTCTATAGTGATTCTTTTCTTAAATGCCACATCTAGACGGACACCTAGACGGCTGCCCTTCTTCTACTGGTCGTCTATTTGTCACCGATCGTAACACAAGAACCCGCTTCCTCGTGGACACAGGAAGTGACCTTTGTGTTTACCCACGATCTGCACTGCGTGAAAGGCGCAAGAGGACCGACCTACAGCTGAGTGCTGCTAATGGATCTTTAATAGACACTTATGGTTATTGTGAATTAGTTTTAAACCTAGGTTTACGGAGAAATTTTCAATGGCGGTTTATTGTTGCCGATGTGTGTAAAGCCATCATAGGTGTAGATTTTTTAAAACATTTTAATTTAATTGTTGACTGTCGTAATCAACGCTTAATTGACAATGTAACTTCTTTATCTATTCCTGCTGCTCACGCTTATACTCTTAATTTATGTTCTGTTAAAGTTAAATCAGGTGACAGCAGGTACCACAGTATTTTAAACAAGTTTCCAGAAATTACACGCCCTTCAGGTGTACCCATTGAAATAAAGCATAACACCGTACACTTTATCAAAACTACACCTGGTCCACATATTTTTTGTACTCCACGCAGATTAGCTCCCGACAAATTAAAGATAGCCAAAGAAAAATTCGAGCTCATGTTGAATAATGGAACCGCACGCCCATCTAAAAGCCCTTGGGCCTCGCCTTTACACCTCGCTCCCAAGAAGGATAGCGATTGGCGACCTTGTGGCGACTACAGAATGCTCAATGTACGGACGATACCCGACCGGTATCCCATTAAGCATATTCACGATTTCGCTCACGCTATTTCTGGGTGTAAAATATTCTCGACCATTGATCTAGAACGTGCATATAATCAAATACCTGTTTGTAAGGAGGACATTCCTAAGACTGCCATCACAACACCGTTCGGACTTTACGAGTTTCCATTTATGACTTTTGGTCTGAGAAATGCCGGTCAGACATTTCAAAGATTCATCGATGAGATGACGAGAGGCCTAGACTTTTGTTATTGCTACATAGATGACTTTTTAGTATTTAGTAGAGACGAGGCAGAACACGAGACTCACCTTCATCAACTTTTTACCAGGATGAAGGAATATGGTATCCTCGTTAACACTTCGAAGTGTATTTTCGGAGCCAACGAGGTTACATTTCTCGGATACAACATTTCTGCCGCAGGTGCTAAACCTTTAAATACTAAAGTTCAGGCATTTAAAGAGTTTCCTATACCTACAACAGTGCGTCAACTTCGTAGATTCCTAGGAATGGTCAATTTTTATCGGCGATTTTTACCTCACGCCGCTCAAATTCAGGCACCTCTGAACGCTCTGCTAAGTGGTTCTGTGAAATCGTCTCATCCAATCAATCTTTCTGGCGAAACACTACTGGCTTTCGAACGATGCAAGGAAAGCTTGTCAAACGCCGCGCTACTTGCTCATCCTGATTGCAATGCTCAGCTTGCTCTGGTAACAGATGCATCTTCTTCAGCTCTGGGCGCAGTTTTACAGCGATTTAAAGACGGCTCCTGGCAACCCCTTGCGTTCTTTTCGAAAAACTTAAGCCCTTCTCAACAAAAGTATTCGCCATATGACCGCGAACTACTGGCCATTTACGAGAGCATTAGATACTTTAGGTACATGTTAGAAGCAAGACATTTCGTGGTTTTTACAGACCACAAACCACTTATTCACGCTTTTCGCGATCGAAAAGATAACTGTTCGCCTCGTCAATATCGCCATTTAGATTATATATCGCAATTCACGACCGACATTCGACACATATCGGGCAAAGACAACATTGTCGCCGATACATTGTCTCGTGTTGACGAATTGCATATACCAATCGATATGGAGACACTAGTTAAGTTTCAGGCTTCCGATAAAGAGCTGTCACACCTATTAAACGGTGAATCTTCACTTCGCTTGGCTAAAGTAAAACTTCCCAACAGCGAATCGGAAGTGTACCCTGATGTCAGTACCTCATCACCCAGACCTTTTATTACTAAGGCCTTACGAAAACCGCTCTTCGACAGACTTCACAATCTCAGCCACCCGGGTGCGAATGCCACGGCTAAAATGGTCGCTGAGCGCTTTGTATGGCCTGGAGTACGTAAGGATTGTCGACTATGGGCACGACAATGCTTAGCCTGTCAGCGCTGTAAGGTAAGTCGCCATATATCTTCGCCCACTGGTACGTTCAGTCTACCTCGAGCCAGATTTGCCTTCATTCACGTTGATATTATTGGCCCTCTTCCAATATCACAAGGCAAACGATACTGCTTAACAGTGGTAGACCGCTTCACACGCTGGCCAGAAGTAACACCAATGGCGGACATGACCGCTGAAACTGTTGGAAAGGCGCTAATATCGTGGATATCCAGATTTGGATGTCCAACTGATGTTGTCACCGACCGCGGGCGTCAATTTGAATCCACACTTTTCCAATACCTGGGAAAAGTGATAGGATTTAAACATTGTCGCACTACCGCTTATCATCCAGCGTGTAATGGTATGGTGGAGCGTTTTCACCGCCAGCTTAAGGCAGCAATTATGTGTCATGCTGACCCTAATTGGGTTGAATCATTGCCTTTGATACTTCTTGGTATTAGAAGCTCGTACAAAGAAGATTTACAATCCTCATCGGCTGAGTTAGTATATGGTGAGCCGTTGCGTTTACCAGGAGAGTTTTTTCAGACGACCCCTCCAGACTCCACCGATATTTCGGATTTCGCAACCCGCCTTCATAACATCACAGCCAAGCTGAAACCTTCTCCAGCCGCTCGTCACACGAGTGGTAAAATATTTGTTCACAAAGGCCTACAATCCTCAGAACAAATATTTTTAAGGGATGACTCGGTACGAACATCCTTACAACCCCCTTACTCAGGTCCTTACACGGTTGTGGAAAGAGGTGATAAGACCTTTAAGATATTAATAAACGGCAAGATAGTCACCGTTTCCATAGACCGCCTTAAGCCGGCTTATACAATGGTTGACCAATCTCCTACCCCAAACACCTACCCTATGCCTAATTCCAACCCTGCGTACCATCATTCGACTCGTCCTGAGCCACCAGAGGCAACCAGCATCCCACAGGAAAGTAAAAAGACAACGCGCTCTGGTCGCAAAGTAACTTTCCCGGACTATTTTCGCCCGTGGTAACGGTCTCCGGGGGGGAGTGATGTGGAGAACCCTTCATCATTTACATAAATAATATATATGTCACACACACTCACACACACACACACACACACACAAACACGCCCACACTCATACCTGTATATATAAATGTATATATAAAAATTATTTCATTAAAGTAGAAAATAAAAATAAAAATTATAATATTGATAAATTTAAATATCGCACAATGTAAATGGACTCGGCCTATTATTAACTTCGTTACCGATCAATTGTTTTTCGAATCTACCGACATGAAAAATTGTGTTTTTATTTGCTTACGTCTCGTTTACGATCTATGTCTTCGCTTGCTATTCATTTAATATCTAAGTGTAATAAGTGTGAATTGTTAGTGTGTTCGTTCATGGTATTCTATTCTATTGTGTTGTGTAATAAACTGTCTCTTAGTGCTGTAATTCGACTTTCTTTTCTGTGTACGACGACCCGGCCTGCATAAAGATACCTACACCTAAAATTACTACACACCCCTTCTGAATTATAATCATAAGATATAGTGTAGTGAGTAATCTCATCATAACCACCACTACCACCATACCATCTAACCTCCATAAGGCCTATGCCCAGCATTGGGATAATACATGCTGAAGCGAAGCGATAAAACGATGTGTTTCATTTCATTCATACAATATTCAAGTAGTGTCACAATCGAAACCTAACGATACATATAACGTAGGAATAGCTAATGATATTAAGTCGAATGTTCGTGGGAGTTAATTCACTTCACTTTTTCTCCGATTCTCTCTTTTTATTGTAATGTTATATACTTTTATGTTTGAAAAAAAAACTTAAAACCGACGGGTGCAAAGTAAAAAGAGTTATATACAAAACAGCTACTTTTCAGGAGAGCGCATAATAGGAAAAAGTGCTCCCATTTTGACAATGTCAAACCAAATTCGTTGAAATTTTCATAACTGCTACATTATTTACAAAGACAAACACTTGTATATTTCATTTCTTCTAATTATGTTTAATTTACGAGATATTGCAGTTGTCTGCCTCTACATTGTGCTTAAAAATATGACAACTGAATTAACTACCACTTGGTTATTTCTACATAGGAATTAAAGAATCTGTATAAAGTATGTTTCATATATTTCAGTAAGTATAAAAAGTATGACTTTTCCGATTTCAAAAATTTCCAAAAACGTTTTTCCATGTCTATTGTGATGTATTCAAATTGTTTACTATTATGATAACACTTTCACAAAAACCATAATACGTAAAAAGCCAAAACAAACAAACATTGTTGCCGGCCGGCGAAGCACATGCTATCTGACTGATGACACAATAGGAATGAACGTGCGCCCCACGCGCGGACTGCGTAAAAGCGGCCAGGCGCTAGTTGAACGCATGTACGTCGTGTAATTTTACAAAACAGCTGTAGTTGTCTTCTTTTACTTGACAAAAGTACAAGAAATGAGGCGATATTTGTATTTTTCAAATTGCCATGTTGTAGAATATAAAGTTTTTAGTTAGTTACTGCAATAAAAAAAATCTCGAAATTGTAGTTAACTTTTTTTACTTTGCACCCGTCGAAATGATGAGGTACATATAATTGTTTTTCACACGTTAAAATAACGAAAATTAAAACTTTTGTTTACGATAAATTGTTATAATAAAAACCAGATAGCGATTATTCATAGAAGGGAACATGTCTGCCGCCCGTAGTGAAGCAGCATGGTGGATTAAGCTGAAGAGGCCTATGCCCGTGCGATGTTACAGGCTGAATGCGATAAATTGATATTAAAAATAGTTTCTCGATCTTAGAAATATTTTAAAAGCTAAACCTGATCGTTATTCAATAAAAATAATTGACTAGCCAAAAAATAACAGTCACAATTTAAAAATTTATTCAACTATAAATTAAAATTTTGATAATATAACGAACGAATTATTTAAATGTATGTTAATTTTAATACCATTATTATCATTATTTCGATTCAATTAAAACACAATAGAATTATTTTGTTACCGCATGATTATTTTGTATAATAACTTCGTTTATATTTGGAGTTATGAAGTAAAATCTGATCTAATATATAAAATTCTCCTGTCGCGGTGTTTGTAGTTAAACTCCTCCGAAAAAATAAATATAAATCTAATAATTATGTAAAATTCTCGTGTCGCGGCTCCTCCGAAACGGCTTGACCGATTCTCATGTAATTTTGTGTGCATATTTGGGTAGGTCTGAGAATCGAACAACATCTATTTTTATAGCCCTAAATGTTAAGGGTAGTCCACCCCTAATTTTTTTATTTTTTATTTTTAGATAAATTATTTATTTTTTATTTTATTATGGTTTGGCGTTGAAAAATACATACAACCCTAAATTTTCACTCTTCTACTACCAACCCCTATTTTTAAATAGCGTTTAGCGGCAAGACAACGTTTGCCGAGTCAGCTAGTTGTTATATGAAATAACATCTATATGTATAAAGATGAATGTGTGTCTGTATGTCTTTTATAGAATTGTATGCATTTGATCATGTCATGATCCTCAGCAAAGTGTTGTGCATGAACCCACAAAGGTTTCTGAGTTGATAGGAAGATAAAAAAAGGTGTAGCAACGCGCGCAGGGTACAGCTAGTTATAATTATAGATACATTCTGTTATTTATAGGTTAAAAGAAATTCGTTTGTAAGCAGTAGTTTACGAGTGTTTGTATTGAACTTTGTTTTATACAATGTAGTTCGTGCTTGTATAACTTTTTTATAACGATTATAAAAATTGACTGAAACTCGAATTTAAGTAATATACGAGCTGTGAAGCGCTGCTATCGTTTGTTTTCTTCTTCGTTTTAATGAATCGTAACATAATGCTAAGCATTTAACGATCTTTAGTAACACGAGATGGATATTTATTTTTAGTCTAACAAACAAATTCCTCCACTTTACAATATAAATGCTGATTTACGCTACACTTTGAAAGAGTTCTCGCAATTGTATTTTCTTAATTAAAAAGGACTTACAGCGATTATTATTTGGAAATTTCCGATATTTTTCTGACTTTACAGACTCACTGACGCTCACGAGACGAACCGAAAATAATAAAAATAATGTATGTGTAATATGTAAGAATGTTTTGTATACTGTGTCGGGGGTCCGGAAACACAAACAATAATCACAAGTGAATAGGGTTAAAAGAATGAAAACTAAATGTGTGCGACTCATGACCTGCCCGGAGTTAAAGTCATAACTTTATCATGACGATTTTATTTTTGTGCTACCCACACATTAGGGAATTCTAAACATTTTTTAATATCATATCAAAACTTGACCGTTCCAGCGGGAATCGAACCTACATCTCTGACTACCGCGGTGTCGCGAGTGCTCTAGCCAATTAAGCTGTGGAACGATGTACTCGCTAGATCGATATTTTTGATATGATGATTTTATATTTGGTTCTAAACGACCTTTGTGGTTCTTGGATAGCCCATAAAGTTGTCAGTCCCGATTTTCATTATAACCCTCGAGGTGATTCTGTTAGTAATTTTTTTGGTAATTTTTTAAAAGTAGTTTTAAAATAATTGTTATCGACGGTGTGCTATTAAGTATTTTTTATCAGCTCTTTATACTTTACACTTGATCACAATGTTAAATTTGGTCAGAATTTTCCATTATGTTTTTTGTCTTTTTGACAATCTCCAATTATTTTATAAAATTTATTTTCCATTGTAATTTAATTAAAAACAATCCTCTTTTGAATTCGACAGCTGTCGACACTCTCTCGTAATTAAGAATCCAAAAAAAAAAATATCGAGTTTGCGAGGATTCGTAATCATTTATCACACAATGCATTTCAACTTGACTACATACGAATTTAGCCAATTATCTCCTGAATAGGAATCCGATATCACAAATATATTGCCGATATTTCCAAGTGTGTACAAATTGATAGGCAATTTATTGTGCAGCTTGAACCCATATGTTGCAATATCTCTACGAGGGCTTTCCAATGATTTGCTATAACAAAATTTCGCCCTTTATGACAAAAGTTAATACCACAAATCTTCTTTATTGATTTATTTCACTGAAATTTAATGTAGGTTAAAATCTGTTTTTGTTTAATATACAGTTTTTATTAATCGTGTTTATTACTTCTTCACTCTGCTTTTTATAAAAACTTGTATTTGTTATAACGTATTCATACATTTTCTTTCCTGTCCATTCTGAAATAAATATACGTTCATAACGTTATAGCTTTTGTAGAGTAAATTAATAAATATCATCGCCATTATCATCATCATCATCATCACTTCGACCTATCGCAGTCCACTGCTGGCCATAGGCCTGCGCAAGTTCGCGCCAATAATGGCGTGAACTCACGTGATTTGCCCATAGTCACCACGCTGGGCAGGCGGGTTTGTAACCGCAGGGCTGACTTTGTCGTACCGAAGCCGCTGCTGCTTGTCTTCGGTCTGTGTATTTCAAAGCCAGCAGTTGGATGGTTATCCCGCCATTGACCAGCTTTTTAAGTTCCAAGGTGTTAGTAGAACTGTATTATCTCTTAGTTGCCTCTTACAACAGCCACGGGAAGAGAGGGGATGGCTATTCTTTACTGCCGTAACCACACAGCGAATATAATATAATACAACTAATATAACACTATCTTTTTTAATGTATGTTATCGCATAACTTTTGAATGGGTATACCAATATAAATGATTCTATTTTCATTTGCAAGCTAATGCTTGTCATATGATCCCATTCGAACTGGAAAGAGATCTGATAAGTATTTTTTGAGTTAGGCTAATACGTACTTAAGTAAAAAAATTTTTGGACTACCCACGTTGATGATATTCTAATTTTATTACTTGTTGGTGTAAATTAAAGTCCACCACCATGGTATGTCACGTCATACGAACAATTATAGTATTTTTGTTGCGTATTTTGACTTACAGATTCCATTTACGTCACAAAATTTTACTAAGTAGTCTTAAGGTTGGTTTTATTACGGCTCAATTTTAAAACGATGAAAATAAAAATTAATCCATCCTTTAAGAAATAATAAAAGTAAATGTTGGCGTATTTTTCGCCATATTCGGTGAAATTTTTCCCTTAGAATTTGAAATCCGTTTAAGTCTCTTAAAGTTTCGCTTTTTCATCTGGAAACGAACGATGAACGGCGAGATAAAAATTAATAACCATTTAATTTTTTGACTAGGATTTTTTTAGATTGCCTTATTTCAGTCTAAAAAGAGTCTTTATTAATTTCTCTTTTAAAAAAGGACCTTAGAAAGTAATTGAGGATCGCTTGTATTAAGACGCTCTTATGAGCGTTAAATTTTTGCTCGATATTTAGATTAATTTACTAAAAGCTAACAATGAAGTTTTTTTCCGGAAACTAGGAACAATGTTCATTGATTTGTTTTGGAAAATATTTGTTTTCATAACGCTGGAGCTTACTTTTTATTATTATTATTTTCTAATGTTTACACGAATTTCACTAATTACAATGAAACAACTTTTTTTATCGCGGTTTATTAATTTTTTTTAAGTTATTTTTATTATTATTTTAATCAAACGCTAATAATACTAATGCCCGGTGTTTTTTTATGAATAACACTTTATCAAGAAGAAAAGAATATAAATATTGTAGTAAAAAAAAGTATAGCGCTTCACATTCAACATCCTACAATAAGTTTTTAATTTTTTGTCGGAAATACATAAAACACAAAACACAAATAGCTGCCAACCACGAACGCATCAACAAGTTACTCTGACCATTGCGCCAAAGCGTCATGTTTAACTTTTTACATAACAATTCAGCTTGTAACATCCTACTGTTGGGCATACGCTTCTTTTTCCATGTCGGAGAAAAATTGGTGCATAATCTACCACGATGCTCTACTGCAGTTTGGGGGATATGTTCCCTACTATGAGTAACGATCGCTATCAGATATATATGATAACAACCGGGACCTACAGGCTGACATGCTCTACGAGGTACGGTTGGCAATCCCATAAGGACAGACCTCCAAACCGGAAAGAAATATTTATTCAAATACATATATCCATCCCGAGCGAGAATTAAACCCGCAAACCCCGGTTTTAGGCGCGTACGTGCCACACTACACCAGAGCGATTGTTTTTTGTTTTGTTTTGTTAGATGAGCGGTGCACTATGAACACTTTTACTTTTACGATAGTGACTTTGAAAGTGAAATCAAAACAAATTGTTTAAATTTAAACAATTTGTTTGTCATATTGCTAAGATTTAGATTATTGGCAAACAAAGATTTGATAAAAAACAACTTCTCTAGTGCCTTTTCTTACCGCGACATTATGATGCTAAACCCAAATGAATATTGAAACTATAACAAATACTTTCATTATTTAACTTAGACGTAGTATAGACATTTTATTATACTAAAACTTTCAAAGTCTGTACTTTATAGATATAATAATAATATATAGATATGAGAGGTAGTGTTTACGTACTCGAAGTCTTAATTTATATCTGTTTACTTTATAAAACTTTCAATAAACTGGTCACGTGAAGCGAATTTATACAGAAATATCACGCCAATCCAAATCCAATTATCCTTCCACAGAAGCAATCTTTATATATTTCGGAAAAAAAATCGGAAATAAGCACTCTTTTAGATCACACAATAGACGAAATAAGCTTTTGACCTTTTAGTGTAAAATGCTATGATATTTGTTTTAGTTATTTTTTATAGAAACACGCTTGATTGTATCTTTGTAAAAATACTGATAATTTAACTGAGGTAGGGCACAGCAGGAATTTCCTGCTTAAAATATGGAGCAGCCCGACTGGGGTAGTACCTCGACCTTATCGAAGATTACAGCAAAATAATACTGTTTTCAAGCAGTATTGTGTTCCTGTTGGTGAGTAAGGTGACCAGAGCTCCTGGAAGGATTGGGGATTGGGTCGGCAACGCGCTCGCGATGCTTCTGGTGTTGCAGGTGTCAATAAGCTACGGTAATCGTTTACCATCAGGTGAGCCGTACGCTTGTTTGCCGACCTAGTGACATAAAAAAAATACAGCCATGTTTTGTGTTACGTATGTGTGTGTAAGATAGATTATGTTATATGTTACAAAGAGAATCGGATAAGTGTAGATAATAAATTAGTCAATTAATGATATGTATATACTAGTGTATTACTATCGGAATGGACATAAAGTATTATTAGTGTATCCTTAGAGGATTTGTCAGTCTTGGTATAAATATAGTACTGATTTTGTTTTCCTTTTTTTATTCGTGACTTTGACTATTGTTTTAAATCTTGAATATTGTATCTAAATAGTGTTCGTATTATATAAATTAAATAAATGTTAAACCTACCCCCATTATTACTCCTCATAATACCAATGTACCTACATAATATGTTTGACAAAATCAAAATAACAATATGTCATTTCTCGCTCATAATTGATGAAACAGACCTACACAAATTATTAGTACGACGCGATATATCCTCTTTATTGCTTGATATTCGTTTCATCAATTTCGAGAACGAACGATATGAAACGTATGTACACATATAAAAAGTAGCAGACTCGGTGAACTTCATGATTTCTTCATGACTTTTTCATATTTGTTGTTTTCGTGGAAACATAGGTTTTTTTTTTCAAAGATATTTGAAATATTATATTTATTAATTATTAATACAATTTATATATATTTGATATATTATAATTAACAATTCACTTAAATGAGAAATACATTGGAAAGATTACATTTTAAATACCTATAAGTTTATAATAATTCTAGCTGAGCGTGACGGTAATATACAATAGTTCATTATACAATATCGTCACAAAAAGGAAAAAAGTGGGTAGAAACGCATTACATCGATGGTAAGACCGGTCACTATGTAGTAAATTTTTTTTTATATTTTTAATAACCTGACAATAGGGACGACAAATAAAGAATTGTTTAATTTAGCACATTTTTTTTGAAGTTATGCGCCGCGTATATATACGTAAAATAGTACACAGGTACCAACAAAACGTAGCTATTATAGTTAAGCAAAATATATTCGAAGTACAGAATTGACCTCAATAATATTTTTTTAATGTAAAAATTTCTCTAATTTAGTTGTTATGTGGCCTCCCTGTAGTAAAGTTTTCATATTTTTAAGTGGTTCTCTTTAGAAAATTCCTGTCTCAAGGGGTGTTCTTGCGGAAAATGCACTTGCCTGAAACTACGCTCTAGTGAACTGTAAAACAATACGTGATTTTACAACCATTAGAGAATATTTATCGTTACATAACTCCTGACTACTGAAAATATTTTAAAGGCACGTGATACATTGCCCAATATTTTAAGCATTTTAACAGTTTTCTTAACCAATTTTCTTCTACCAATAGTCTTCAATTTTCTGGTTCATTTCAAATAATTAAGGCTTCCATTTTATTAGGCACGGTGTTTCGTGAGGGGGGATTTTTTCACCACTCGCTGGGACCGGCGGAAGATGGTTCAGGGTAACTATCATCTACATTGCACGGTCCCGAGGAGAGAGGCAACCGTAGTGTTCGAGAGAGCCTTTCTGGAGTATTACTAATCGTGACGCAGGCTTGTAAGCTTACAAGAACAAATGCTCGCGAGATCGCAGAAATGCAATATGCCCCGTGACTACGCCCAGGCGTGTCGACGGAATACCCCAGGGGTTTGGTCGGTGCGAGTCCGTCATAACCCTTAGCTCCCCCGGCCCGTGTTGTATCCATAAGAGATTTCCCCTGGGTCTACAAAAAAAAAGGTTTCCGTTTCAGTTAAAAGGCTACGTAATACGTAAGTTTTGGTAATGGCTTTTTAGTGGCAGTTTGATTGTTGCTTAGCTTAGAGGCTTCAAATTTATGTGGGATTATCTTAGCTCCATTTCTGAAATCATACGAAGTATAGACATTGTTAAAAAACTAAGTATAAACATACGATGTATACTTGTAACACCAAATCAAATCAAAAAAATTATTTTTCGAGTATGCTTTAAAAGCACTTGATTTATGATTAAAAGTGGGTATTTGGGAAGTTTAATAGAGAATTATGTCCTGAGGAATACACTATTAGGATAAAGGTGTTGTAGTTGTTTAAGACTGACGACGGGTTGGCGCAACGATCACAGCACTGGTTTGTGCCTGTTGCGCTGACGGTTGCCGGTTCGATCCCCGCGCATGATAAACATTTGTATTGGGCATACAAATGTTTGCCGTGGTCTGGGTGTTTGTGCAGTCCTTGATACCCATCTCCCCACCGTGCCTTGGAAAACACGTTTAGCCGTCGGTCCCAGTTGTTACCATGTACATCTGATAGCGATCGCTACTCATAGTATATCCGTGCTCCCGCATTGGAGCAGCGTGGCGGATTAAGCTCTAATCCTTCTCTTACATGGGGAAAGAGGCCTATGCCTAGCAGTGGGATTATTACAGGCTAAAGCGAGCAAAGCAAGTTGTTTAAGCCTATAATAACTATATTCCAATGTCCTGTATATATGTTATCTGAGACAGTACATGAAATCATTGACAAAACACCCGTAACTACGTCATATAAAGTATTACAAATACGAATTATATATATGTACGATTCGTTGGCGCAACGGCCACAGCACTGGCTGTTGCACTAGCGGTCGGGGGTTCGGTCCCCGCACATACCAAACATTTTTACTGGCCATACCAAACATATTTGTTGTATGGATGTTTGTCATATATCTATACCGAGTTCCCTACTTAGGAGAAAATCCTGCTTGGTTTCGTTGAGTGTGGTCATTTATTTATTTATTTATTATGTATACCTACAAAAAAATGTTTTGTATTATTTATTATTATAAATATTATAAATCAAATGGTATGGTGTGTAAAACGTGCTGTGTGGCTACGGCACTAAAGAATTTAGCCACCCCCTCTCTTCCCGTGGGTGTCGTAAGAGGCGACTAAGGGATAACAAGGTTCCACAACCACCTTGGAACTTAAGAAGCCGACCGATGGCGGGATAACCATCCAACTGTTGGCTTTGAAATACACAGGCCGAAGACGGGCAGTCTTCGGTGCGACAAAGCCAGTACTGCGGTCACCAACCCGCCTGCCCAGCGTGGTGACTATGGGCAAAAACACATGAGTTCACGTTATTTTTGGCGTAAACTTGTGGAGGCCTATGTCCAGCAGTGGACTGTATAGGCTGTAATGATGATGATGAAATCAAATATTTACAATACTTATTACTTAAAATTAAAAAGATACAGATTATTTATTTATTTATTTAACAATTAATGTACACTAGGACAGCAAAAGGAAATAGTTCTTATAAACAATGCTAGTACAAAGGCACTACTTATCCCATGATGGAATCTCTTCCAGTAGTCCGGCCACAGAAAACTTATAAAACAGTCGCAGAATTAGACAAGGATTGATCAAGGTAGAGTTTTCTGTAGAATACTCTTTTCTTAAATAGCGATAGTGTTTTGCAATTGCGAATTTCATACGGTAGGGAATTCCAAAGTCTAACGCAATGTACAGTAAATGAGTAGGAATAAAAATCGGTACGATAGAATGCCCATCTGAAGAAGAGAACGTTTAAGATATTATTATAGTTAAAAACTTATATTAAGAGCCAGCTCTTCACAATTAGGAAATACAATCTTGCGATATTTTAAACGCGACTAATTTCCATTTTCCGATTGAATATTCCTGATTTACGAGGCAGAATGTTTTTTGCTGGAGATTCATAAGAATATTTTTTTCCAATTTAACAACTATATTTGAAAGTTGATACAAATAATTCCACTTCGTAGGTTTTATGTATACACGTTAATGTGCTGTTGTGCTGTAATTGCTCTAATTTATTATTAAGATATTTAGTACCTTTTAAAACAAATCTTTAGCAATAAATACAGTAAACAAAATATCTCATTATCATACAAAATCTCACTTAAATTTTAAATGATTTCAATGTCCCGAAATATTAACAAGATCGAGATTGCATTTCCAAGATGCAGACGCAGACCTTATTATGGACGAATAATAAAAGACTAGACAATTGGCTGGTTGTAACAGATGTTACTTTATTAGAATGGTGCTATCTTGGAGGATATTAAGTTTAAAATATTTGTGAGTTCGGTTTTCATAATTAAAATACCTTGAAGTCGTTTGAAATACCAAAAGTTCATTATTCATTAACTGAGGTAGGGCACAGCAGGAAATTTCCTGCTCAAAATATGGAGCAGCCCAACTGGGGTAGTACCTCGACCTTATAGAAGACCACAGCTAAATAATAATGTTTTCAAGCAGTATTGTGTTCCTGTTGGTGAGTATGATGACCAGATCTCCTGGCGGGATTGTGGATAGTCTATAAGATACGGTAATCGCTTACCAATTAGGTGACACTTGTTTGCAGATCTAGTTATATTTTTTTTAAAATACCAAGTTGTGTTTTTCAAGGTCAGTATTTTAATGCGTTAATATGTGAAAAATGCTATTTAAGTTAGCTTATTGCAATTTTATTTTAATAGAGTTTTGGCTTTTATGCCTCCGAAGATAATCTAAATTAGGTCATTTTTTCACAAACATTTTAACATTTTTAAACATTTTTTAATATCATATCAAAAATCGACCGTTATGCTAGAGAACCGACACGGTCTGTCGGAAATGTAGGTTCGATCCCCGTTGGAACGGTCGAGTTTTGATACAATATTAAAAATGTTTAGAATTCCCTACTGTGTGGGTAAAAATCGTACAAATATAAATCGTAGGAATTTGAATATGTTTCTTATTGATCTCTTAGGAGCGACAGGTAAATATATAAACATAACTACATATCAATATGCAATGTATGTGTCGATGGTTATACATGATTTATATCGCAACAGCTCTGGTGTAATGGTGCGAGTAATTACCTAAAACACGGACGGTATGCGGGTCGATTCCCGCTCGGTCTGGATATTTGTATTTGTACAAATATTTCTTTCCAGTTCGTACGTCTGTATTTGTGGGTCCCCACATCTTGCTTTGAAGAGCTCGTTAAACTGTCCTGTCAATCTTTACTCAAAGTATCCGAAAACAATCCTTCCTTTACATGGAAAACGATGCCTGTGTCCGAGCCAGTAGCGTAGTGAGGGGTGGACAAGGGAGGTCATCATGCCCCGGGTGCTACTCAGAAAGGGGCGCCAAATGGTCTGCAAAACAAAAATAAATGTTGGACATATCATATTGTTTTCGAATGGGGAGGGGGGTTGTGCATGTGTATTGTGTGTGTTTCCGGACCCCCAACACAGGAGAAGATCCTACTGGGGGCCGTTGTGTGTGAAGTGCTTATTTATTATTTATTTATTACATTTTTTCACCGCTGTACCCGCATTAAAACGTATTTGGTACGATGTCGTTTTATTGTACATTAAGAAGTATTTCCCATTTCGTTAAACATTTCCTTTGAACACTAAACAATTTTGCGAGCACTCAATTAAAATTTTAGACCTTTGGAATTCCTCTCGAACGCAGTTAATTAATTATAATTATTTTAAATAATTAACTGAAAACGGTTTGAGCCGTAAACAGAAAACTTTCAATTTGTAGCCATTTAATTTAAATTCAGTGATATGTAACAAAATTATTTCAGAAACTATTAAGGCTCGCGGCTATTTTCACGTGAGTGCTAAAGGTGTAACTCGATTCTAGAGCAAAATTGTTTTATTTGGTTAATACCGTTCGACCCTATAATATGCGTAGTAGTAAAAACTAATTTAAGATTTACTGTTTTTCTAAACGAAAAATGAATGATATATGCCGTAAGATTTCGTACCGTTTCGTGAGATATAGTAAAGTGACTCACATAATTAAAAATCCAGACATTTTTTTTTAATTTTCAACCGATTTCAAAAATAAGAGGACGTTCTCAATTCGACGGTATTTTTTATGCGTTTTACTTCAGAACTTTTTATCGGGTGGGTTTTGATAATTCTTTTCTTATTCGACAGGTGGTGTTTAACATTTGGTGCCATTTAAATTATATCGAGATATGCTAAGTACTTTCTGAGTTATCTATAACAATGCGTATTCACTTCACATTTTTTTCATCAACCTACGGTGTATTATATACCAAATAACTTTTAACTAAATAGATCAATTATAAAGAATTATTTTTTGTATCGAAAAGTGGCGCTTGTCACGTGATTTCTGTTAAATATTATTAAGATCTGACAAATACTTTTTGTGTTATCTCTTATAATGCATATTTACTTGACTATGTTTTCTGCATTGTATATAATATAAAATTGTACTGGTCGATGTAATTGAATTTTTTTTTTTTTCGTTTTCAAGCTTAAATTATCATCATTCATATACACGAAGCTATTTATTATACTAAAGTATTTTATTCATCTTCAATTTCGTTATGCGAAGCGAACAAATTTGTATTTCAATCAAAGAGTTGGTAAATTTGTAATTTGATTATTTTACGGCGAGACTTTTATTGCATGTTTTAAGCACAACACGTAATAATCCGTTTTTTTTTTCTTGCGTTGAACCGAGGAATACATTAGGCTATAAAATGTCATGAAACCAACCAACCACCACCACCACACCACCAACAAAACCAGGAAATATCCATGAAATAACCTAATAATTGTGTTTGCAGGCAAACGAAGAAAAACCGACTTCAATTATATCGAAAAGTAATACAACGTAGGTAGACGAAAAAATACTCAAGTAAATACGCATTATCAAAGATTTACTCCAAAAGTTGTAAACAGATCTCGATGAAATTTAAATGTGACCACATGATAAACATCGGCTTTCGATTAAACAAAAAATCATTAAAATCGGTACACCCAGTAAAAAGTTATGCGTATTTTCGAGAGTTTCCTTCGATTTCTCTGGGATTCCATCATCAGATCCTGGTTTCCTTACAGTAACAGAGATTACGTCAACAATCCATTAATCCCGAACAATGATCAAACAAGGGCAACGCAACCCTCCTCGGGAACTGCAAACAATTTTCTATTAAAACCAAGAGTAGAATACACTTCCTCGATATTAATTGCTTAAAATTCAATTATAGGTAATTTAAATTAGTTCGGTTAAAAAACATAGTTATTAGTTCAATATTAGATTTATTAAATTATAAGCATTATATCTCATTAGATATTATTGTTATATTTCAATACTTAGCGAGAAAAGGTCAATATATATTTATATAACTAGGTTGATGGTAAGTGGTTGTTATAGCCAATGGGCGTCTGCAATACCAAGAACGGCGAACGCGATGCCGACCCTGCCTCTGTGTCAACACAACATTTTCAGAAGCTCTGGCTCCCTTCGTTACAAGTAGAACTATTTTAAAATAGTTACACTAATTTTATCTAAGTTTATGTGCTTCACCAGCCATTATGAGTATTCTATTTATATGTAATTAGAGAAAACTACACAACAATAAGTCAATGTCTGTCTTGGTATTTACGGTACCTTAAATTAGAGATATAACTTCTAATTGAAAGATTTTAATCATCAAATACCTAACTATGGTTTTCAATATACGTAAATGTTAACAGCTTTTGTTACAAATATTCACTAACAAATTTAAGTTTCAGCCTTAATTAAAGTTTCGGTAAGAAAGTCTATCAAAAGGCAATAAAACAACAAATATACACACAAGAAAAGTTTCTACTTTATTCGTCGTTTTAAACAACCCGGAAGGAATTCAGGAACTTTAAACATTCGTAACAATCTGTATTGAAAAATGGACCTTATTTAAAAATAAAATAAGATCTAAAAAGTGTTTGAATAGCAATAATAGCAATATTACGATAGCAATATATTCTTCAAGTTAATACGCTGTAAAATTATCACATACTAAATTATACGGTTGAAATGGAAATTATTTCAAAACTGCTATTTAATGTGTTGCCAACATTTCCATTTAATATATGATGTATTTTTATTTTATTCATATTTGATGGTCGCGTTATATGTATAATCGTTTTGAATAGTAGAGAAAATTGTGTCTGTCTTTTCCATAACAATGGCAATGAAATGTGTATAGGCTTGTCATAATCAATTACGTTGACTATATATAGCTATTAAGTTTAAGGATTGAAGTAAGTACATTAAGCTATTGTAATTTATTCTAATTTTTATAACAATTATTTGTACACTTCCAAACCGCTTTTCTATGTCCTGTCCTATACCTAAAGGTTGTCTGGAAGAAATCGTTCCTTTAGCGATAAGACCGCCTTTGAACATCTTCCTCTAATTGTACTACTTTTGTCTTTGTATCTTTTAATGGTGAGTAATAAATATTATTATTATTAATATCCTGCTCGAAATTCGGAGCTACCGAACTGGGAAACTACCTCAACCTTATAGAAGATCACAGCTAAATAACACTGATCTCAAGTGGTTTTGTGTTCCTGTGGTGAGTAATGTGGCCATAGCTCCAGAGGAGGCTGGAAGTTAGGGTTGGCAACAAGCTTACGATGTTATATTTTATGTTAACCGCATACCATGAGATGGGCCGTACGCTTGTTTGATACATTAATCGTAAAAAAAATCATAAAAATCATTACTTTCATTAAATTGTATTGTTAAAAATATATTAATTAATACACTACATTTTTTTGTAATATACATAACATTTGTAATCTTAACTGTTTCCATTTTTTGTAAATGAAACTAATTTCTAAAAATTAATATTACTGTATTTGTGAACTACTCGTATGTATCTGTTTCGGCAGGGACACATCCAATGCTCGGACTGTCGTTCTGGGACAGTCTCACAATTAACGTAAGCCCTTGTAGCAACGACCCCGGAAGACGTCGTCGAATAGAAACAGTCTAAAAATAGCCCATAGCCTTCCTCGTCAAAAAAGTTATCAAATACAAAAAAAAAAATATTCGTAGCAGTAGTTTCTGAACTTAGCACGTCTAAACAAACAAACAAACTTTTCAGCTTTATAATATTAGTATAGATTTTTTTAAAAGTTAATTAAAATGGGTAATAGTAAGGGTCAAGGATATGTTCACTTTAAATTTATGTAAACGTTGTCACATAATTATGTAGGTATTTACATATGAAAAAAAAAGTAGACGCTCTTTTAAACACTACCTTTATTCACTGGTTATTTTTTATAGTTGAAAAAAAACGAGAATTAAATTGCAAACACCTCCCACTCGATAGACCGAGTAGAATAACAAGCTTGCGTCGCTCGAAAACATTCGTACAGCTAGCACGAACTTTATATGTACAATTTTATCAACTCTTGCCATTTCAACACAAACATTGAATACATTCTGAATAATATATTTTTCACAATGCGCGGTCAGACAGTTCATTTCAACTGACACGTGAGTGAATTGCACATTTCCAGTCCGTTAACCACGTGATGTATTCAAAGCCTATTGGGGAGATATTATTATATTATTGGGATCGTAGTTAGAATGTAATTAATATCATGTTAATACTAGCTGACCTGGCAAACGTTGTTCTGATATAGGATATGGACACTATTATCGACTGGGGGTATAAAATATAGCATACGATCTATTCTTACGATCTATTTTTTCTTCTCTTATTCAAATCCAACAAATATACATCACAAATTTCTGTAATAATTACTGTGATGACTTTTATATATTAGACAATATCGTCTCCTTTATTCAAAGTTAATCTGGAAGAAATCGCTCTTCAGCGACAATATTGTCTTTGCACATCTATGTTTTTTTTATTACTGTTTTATTAGTATTTTTTGTACAGTAAAGAATATTATAGATTGATTGATTCAATCTATACCCCACTGCTGGGCATAGGCATTGACAGTTGAAAATATATTCTCTACTATCAGTAACAATCGCTATAAGGTATCTTTGATAATAACCGACATCTTAACGTACTCTCCGAGGTACGGTGGGGAGACCTAAAAGGCCATACATTCAGGACGGAAAGAAATACTTGTAAAAATACAAATATCCGTCCCGTGAGAGAATCGAACCCGCCACCGCCGGTGTATAGGCGCATACACGGTTCACGCACCACTAAACCCGAGCGATGTCTAAGAACATAATTATTATTGTTATATTATTTTAATCTAAGCATAATTACAAATACAGAATTTTTTATCATATTTTTTTGACATAAATCGGTTATTATACTGACGACGATTCAAAAGCGCCAATTTAAATAAAATAAAAGTACATTTCATTTCTGATTAAATTTGTCTACTTAAATTTGATTTCACCAAATTGATTTTTGAATACAATTACTAATTCCTGCTATGATTTCTACGGTACTTTTACGTAATCTCGCAAGACATACTTAACAGCTATAAACGAGATAAATGCGTCTAAATTAATATGTCTCAGCCCTAGATATAATTTTAATGACTTGTAGTAATTAAATAATCTATATAATAATATATATAAAAGCGAAAGGTCACTCACTCATCACGAAATCTCCGAAACTATAACACCTACAAACTTGAAATTTGGCAGGTAGGCTTCTTAATGGACGTAGACATCCGCTAAGAACGGATTTTACGAAACTCGACCCCTAAGGGGGTAAAACTGGGGTTGGAAGTTTATATGAAAGTCCTATGTTTTTGAAGTAAGAGACTTGAAATTTAAAATGTATGCTCTATAGATGATAAAAAGGCGTCCAAATAATGTATCTTTAGAAATCAACCCCCTTTTGGTGTTAAAACGGGGGATGGTAAGTTGACTCACTGATCACGAAATCTCCGAAACTATAACACCTATAAACTTGAAACTTGGCAGGAAGGCTCTTTATAGGGC